>NW_026061833.1:2215365-2953821 GCF_023897955.1 Schistocerca gregaria | reverse complement strand
CCGACGCAAAACTGACAGTTAATTTTATTTTCTCTCATCCTCTCAATGACGATAGAACACATACTGCGATGGTTTTCAGTACATCGTCTACCAGCAGATTTATCTCCAAGCATTTATTACTGCCTGGGTCACCACATGAACGTTGTCCTACGAGTAAAGTTTCGGGAATCCGACGCAAATTTGACAGTTAATTGCGACATTCCCACCATCCTAATGACGATGCAACACAGAAATTGCGTCGCGATTCAATACATTGGTCACTAGCCGACTTATCTTCGAGGGTCTAACGCTGCTTCATAACAGATGGATGTACAATTTGGCTGTCAAGTTTCTTGTCTCCGACGGAGAGTTAATTGCGACTATCCCACCATCCTAATGCCGATGCAACACAGAAATCGCGTCGCGATTCAATACATTGGTCATTAGCCGACTTATCTCCGAGGGTCTAACGCTGCCTCATACAAGATGGATGTACAATTTGGCTGTCAAGTTTCTTGTCTCCGACTCGTAACTCACAGTTAATTCTTACCGTCAGATCCTGGTATCGACCATGGAACACACAAATAGCGTCGCGATTCACTACTTCGATGTCTAGCGTAACTATCTAAAAGGGTCTATTGGTGCCTCGGTCACCAGATGTTCTCTCTTTGTCAGTCTAGTTTTCAAATCCGACGCAAATTTGACAATTAATTGCGACATTCCCACCATCCTAACGACGTTGCAACACAGAAATTGCGTCGCGATTAAATACATTGGTCACTAGCCGACTTATCTCCGAGGGTCTATCGCTGCCTCATACCAGATGGACGTACTCTTTGGCAGTCAAGTTTGTTTTCTCCCTCTCATAACTCACAGTTAATTCTTACCGTCAGATCCTGGTATTGACGATGGAACACACAAATAGCGTCGCAATTCAATAGATCGATGTCCAGCGTAACTATCTACAAGGGTCTATTGGTGCCTCGGTCACCGGATGGTCGCGTCTTGTCATCTAGTTTTCAAATCCGACGCAAAACTGACAGTTAATTTTATTTTCTCTCATCCTCTCAATGACGATAGAACACATACTGCGATGGTTTTCAGTACATCGTCTACCAGCAGATTTATGTCCAAGCATCTATTACTGCCTGGGTCATCACATGAACATTGTCCTACGAGTAAAGTTTCGGGAATCCGACGCAAATTTGACAGTTAATTGCGACATTCCCACCATCCTAATGACGATGCAACACAGAAATTGCGTCGCGATTCAATACATTGGTCACTAGCCGACTTATCTCCGAGGGTCTAACGCTGCTTCATACCAGATGGATGTACAATTTGGCTGTCAAGTTTCTTGTCTCCGACTCAAAACTCTCAGCTAATTCTCACCGTCAGATCCTGGTATGGACGACGGAACACACAAATAGCGTCGCGATTCAGTACATTGATGTCTTGCGTAACTATCTATAAGGGTCTATTGGTGCCTCGGTCACCGGATGTTCGCTCTTGGTCAGTCTTGTTTTCAAATCCGACGCAAATTTGACAGTTAATTGCGACATTCCCACCATCCTAACGACGTTGCATCACAGAAATTGCGTCGCGATTCAATACATTGGTCACTAGTCGACTTATCTCCGAGGGTCTATCGTTGCCTCATACCAGATGGACGTACTCTTTGGCAGTCAAGTTTGTTTTCTCCCTCTCATAACTCACAGTTAATACTTACCGTCAGATCCTGGTATTGACGATGGAACACACAAATGGCGTCGCGATTCAATAGATCGATGTCCAGCGTAACTATCTACAAGTGTCTATTGGTGCCTCGGTCACCGGATGGTCGCGTTTTGTCAGTCTAGTTTACAAATCGGCCGCAAGATTGGCAGTTAATTTTATTCCTCCCATACTCTCAATTACGATGGAACACACATACTGCGATGGTTTTCAGAACATTGTCTTCCAGCAGATTTATCTCCCAGAATGCCTGGGTCACCACATGATCGTTGTCCTACGAGTAAAGTTTCGGGAATCCGAAGCAAATTTGACAGTTAATTGCGACATTCGCACCATCCTAATGACGATGCAACACAGAAATTGCGTCGCGATTCAATACATTGGTCACTAGCCGACTTATCTCCGAGGGTCTAACGCTGCTTCATACCAGATGGATGTACAATTTGGCTGTCAAGTTTCTTGTCTCCGACTCAAAACTCTCAGCTAATTCTCACCGTCAGATCCTGGTATGGACGACGGAACACACAAATAGCGTCTCGATTCAGTACATTGATGTCTAGCGTAACTATCTAGAAGAGTCTATTTGTGCTTCGGTCACGGGATGGTCGCGCTTTGTCAGTCTAGTTTTCAAATCCGACGCAAAACTGACAGTTAATTGTATTCCTCTCATACTCTCAATTACGATGGGACACACATTCTGCGATGGTTTCCAGAACATCGTCTTCCAGCAGATTTATCTCCAAGCATCTATTACTGCCTGGGTCACCACATGATCGTTGTCCTACGAGTAAAGTTTCGGGGATCCGACGAAAATTTGAGAGTTAATTGTGACTATCCCACCATCCTAATGCCGATGCAACACAGAAATCGCGTCGCGATTCAATACATTGGTCACTAGCCGACTTATCTCCGAGGGTCTAACGCTGCCTCATACCAGATGGATGTACAATTTTTCTGTCAAGTTTCTTGTCTCCGACTCGTAACTCACAGTTAATTCTTACCGTCAGATCCTGGTATCGACCATGGAACACACAAATAGCGTCGCGATTCAGTACATCGATGTCTAGCGTAACTATCTACAAGGGTCTATTGGTGCCTCGGTCACCTGATGTCCTCTCTTTGTCAGTCTAGTTTTAAAATCCGACGCAAATTTGACAATTAATTGCGACAGTCCCACCATCCTAACGACGTTGCAACACAGAAATTGCGTCGCGATTAAATACATTGGTCACTAGCCGACTTATTTCCGAGGGTCTATCGCTGCCTCATACCAGATGGACGTACTCTTTGGCAGTCTAGTTTGTTTTCTCCCTCTCATAACTCACAGTTAATTCTTACCGTCAGATCCTGGTATTGACGATGGAACACACAAATGGCGTCGCGATTCAATAGATCGATGTATAGCGTAACTATCTACAAGGGTCTATTGGTGCCTCGGTCACCGGATAGTCGCGTTTTGTCAGTCTAGTTTACATATCCGACGCAAGATTGGCAGTTAATATTATTCCTCCCATACTCTCAATTACGATGGAACACACAGACTGCGATGGTTTTCAGAACATCGTCTTCCAGCAGATATATCTCCGAGCATGCCTTGGTCACCACAAGATCGTTGTCCTACGAGTAAAGTTTCGGGAATCCGACGCAAATTTGACAGTTAATTGCGACATTCGCACCATCCTAATGACGATGCAACACAGAAATTGCGTCGCGATTCAATACATTGGTCACTAGCCGACTTATCTCCGAGGGTCTAACGCTGCTTCATACCAGATGGATGTACAATTTGGCTGTCAAGTTTCTTGTCTCCGACTCATAACTCACAGTTAATTCTTATCGTCAGATCCTGGTATCGACCATGGAACACACAAATAGCGTCGCGATTCAGTACATCGATGTCTAGCGTAACTATCTGCAAGGGTCTATTGGTGCCTCGGTCACCGGATGGTCGCGTTTTGTCAGTCTAGTTTACATATCCGACGCAAGATTGGCAGTTAATATTATTCCTCCCATACTCTCAATTACGATGGAACACACATACTGCGATGGTTTTCAGAACATCGTCTTCCAGCAGATTTATCTCCGAGCATGCCTTGGTCACCACAAGATCGTTGTCCTACGAGTAAAGTTTCGGGAATCCGACGCAAATTTGACAGTTAATTGCGACATTCGCACCATCCTAATGACGATGCAACACAGAAATTGCGTCGCGATTCAATACATTGGTCACTAGCCGACTTATCTCCGAGGGTCTAACGCTGCTTCATACCAGATGGATGTACAATTTGGCTGTCAAGTGTCTTGTCTCCGACTCAAAACTCTCAGCTAATTCTCACCGTCAGATCCTGGTATGGACGACGGAACACACAAATAGCGTCTCGATTCAGTACATTGATGTCTAGCGTAACTATCTAGATGAGTCTATTTGTGCTTCGGTCACCGGATGGTCGCGCTTTGTCAGTCTAGTTTTCAAATCCGACGCAAAACTGACAGTTAATTGTATTCCTCTCATACTGTCAATTACGATGGAACACACATTCTGCGATGGTTTCCAGAACATCGTCTTCCAGCAGATTTATCTCCAAGCATCTATTACTGCCTGTGTCACCACATGATCGTTGTCCTACGAGTAAAGTTTCGGGGATCCGACGCAAATTTGAGAGTTAATTGCGACTATCCCACCATCCTAATGCCGATGCAACACAGAAATCGCGTCGCGATTCAATACATTGGTCACTAGCCGACTTATCTCCGAGGGTCTAACGCTGCCTCATACCAGATGGATGTGCAATTTGGCTGTCAAGTTTCTTGTCTCCGACTCGTAACTCACAGTTAATTCTTACCGTCAGATCCTGGTATCGACCATGGAACACACAAATAGCGTCGCGATTCAGTACATCGATGTCTAGCGTAACTATCTACAAGGGTCTATTGGTGCCTCGGTCACCGGATGGTCGCGTTTTGTCATCTAGTTTTCAAATCCGACGGAAAACAGACAGTTAATTTTATTTTCTCTCATCCTCTCAATGACGATAGAACACATACTGCGATGGTTTTCAGTACATCGTCTACCAGCAAATTTATCTCCAAGCATTTATTACTTCCTGGGTCACAACATGAACGTTGTCCTACGAGTAAAGTTTCGGGAATCCGACGCAAATTTGACAGTTAATTGCGACATTCCCACCATCCTAATGACGATGCAACACAGAAATTGCGTCGCGATTCAATACATTGGTCACTAGCCGACTTATCTCCGAGGGTCTAACGCTGCTTCATACCAGATGGATGTACAATTTGGCTGTCAAGTTTCTTGTCTCCGACTCAAAACTCTCAGCTAATTCTCACCGTCAGATCCTGGTATGGACGACGGAACACACAAATAGCGTCGCGATTCAGTACATTGATGTGTAGCGTAACTATCTATAAGGGTCTATTGGTGCCTCGGTCACCGGATGTTCGCTCTTGGTCAGTCTTGTTTTCAAATCCGACGCAAATTTGACAGTTAATTGCGACATTCCCACCATCCTAACGACGTTGCATCACAGAAATTGCGTCGCGATTCAATACATTGGTCACTAGTCGACTTATCTCCGAGGGTCTATCGTTGCCCCATACCAGATGGACGTAATCTTTGGCAGTCAAGTTTGTTTTCTCCCTCTCATAACTCACAGTTAATACTTACCGTCAGATCCTGGTATTGACGATGGAACACACAAATGGCGTCGCGATTCAATAGATCGATGTCCAGCGTAACTATCTACAAGCGTCTATTGGTGCCTCGGTCACCGGATGGTCGCGTTTTGTCAGTCTAGTTTACAAATCCGACGCAAGATTGGCAGTTAATTTTATTCCTCCCATACTCTCGATTACAATGGAACACACATACTGCGATGGTTTTCAGAACATAGTCTTCCAGCAGATTTATCTCCGAGCATGCCTGGGTCACCACATGATCGTTGTCCTACGAGTAAAGTTTCGGGAATCCGTCGCAAATTTGACAGTTAATGGCGACATTCGCACCATCCTAATGACGATGCAACACAGAAATTGCGTTGCGATTCAATACATTGGTCACTAGCCGACTTATCTCCGAGGGTCTAACGCTGCTTCATACCAGATGGATGTACAATTTGGCTGTCAAGTTTCTTGTCTCCGACTCAAAACTCTCAGCTAATTCTCACCGTCAGATCCTGGTATGGACGACGGAACACACAAATAGCGTCGCGATTCAGTACATTGATGTCTAGCGTAACTATCTATAAGGGCCTATTGGTGCCTCGGTCAACGGATGTTCGCTCTTTGTCAGTCTTGTTTTCAAATCCGACGCAAATTTGACAGTTAATTGCGACATTCCCACCATCCTAACGACGTTGCATCACAGAAATTGCGTCGCGATTCAATACATTGGTCACTAGTCGACTTATCTCCGAGGATCTATCGCTGCCTCATACCAGATGGACGTACTCTTTGGCAGTCAAGTTTGTTTTCTCCCTCTCATAACTCACAGTTAATTCTTATTGTCAGATCTTGGTATTGACGATGGAACACACAAATGGCGTCGCGATTCAATAGATCGATGTATAGCGTAACTATCTACAAGGGTCTATTGGTTCCTCGGTCACCGGATGGTCGCGTTTTGTCAGTCTAGTTTACATATCCGACGCAAGATTGGCAGTTAATATTATTCCTCCCATTCTCTCAATTACGATGGAACACACATACTGCGATGGTTTTCAGAACATCGTCTTCCAGCAGATTTATCTCCGAGCATGCCTTGGTCACCACATGATCGTTGTCCTACGAGTAAAGTTTCGGGAATCCGACGCAAATTTGACAGTTAATTGCGACATTCGCACCATCCTAATGACGATGCAACACAGAAATTGCGTCGCGATTCAATACATTGGTCACTAGCCGACTTATCTCCGAGGGTCTAACGCTGCTTCATACCAGATGGATGTACAATTTGGCTGTCAAGTTTCTTGTCTCCGACTCAAAACTCTCAGCTAATTCTCACCGTCAGATCCTGGTATGGACGACGGAACACACAAATAGCGTCGCGATTCAGTACATTGATGTCTTGCGTAACTATCTATAAGGGTCTATTGGTGCCTCGGTCACCGGATGTTCGCTCTTGGTCAGTCTTGTTTTCAAATCCGACGCAAATTTGACAGTTAATTGCGACATTCCCACCATCCTAACGACGTTGCATCACAGAAATTGCGTCGCGATTCAATACATTGGTCACTAGTCGACTTATCTCCGAGGGTCTATCGTTGCCTCATACCAGATGGACGTACTCTTTGGCAGTCAAGTTTGTTTTCTCCCTCTCATAACTCACAGTTAATACTTACCGTCAGATCCTGGTATTGACGATGGAAC
Source organism: Schistocerca gregaria (assembly GCF_023897955.1). Lineage (NCBI taxonomy): Eukaryota > Metazoa > Arthropoda > Insecta > Orthoptera > Acrididae > Schistocerca > Schistocerca gregaria. The sequence goes on along the minus strand of NW_026061833.1, from coordinate 2,946,723 downwards.
ACACAAATGGCGTCGCGATTCAATAGATCGATGTCCAGCGTAACTATCTACAAGTGTCTATTGGTGCCTCGGTCACCGGATGGTCGCGTTTTGTCAGTCTAGTTTACAAATCGGCCGCAAGATTGGCAGTTAATTTTATTCCTCCCATACTCTCAATTACGATGGAACACACATACTGCGATGGTTTTCAGAACATTGTCTTCCAGCAGATTTATCTCCCAGAATGCCTGGGTCACCACATGATCGTTGTCCTACGAGTAAAGTTTCGGGAATCCGAAGCAAATTTGACAGTTAATTGCGACATTCGCACCATCCTAATGACGATGCAACACAGAAATTGCGTCGCGATTCAATACATTGGTCACTAGCCGACTTATCTCCGAGGGTCTAACGCTGCTTCATACCAGATGGATGTACAATTTGGCTGTCAAGTTTCTTGTCTCCGACTCAAAACTCTCAGCTAATTCTCACCGTCAGATCCTGGTATGGACGACGGAACACACAAATAGCGTCTCGATTCAGTACATTGATGTCTAGCGTAACTATCTAGAAGAGTCTATTTGTGCTTCGGTCACGGGATGGTCGCGCTTTGTCAGTCTAGTTTTCAAATCCGACGCAAAACTGACAGTTAATTGTATTCCTCTCATACTCTCAATTACGATGGGACACACATTCTGCGATGGTTTCCAGAACATCGTCTTCCAGCAGATTTATCTCCAAGCATCTATTACTGCCTGGGTCACCACATGATCGTTGTCCTACGAGTAAAGTTTCGGGGATCCGACGAAAATTTGAGAGTTAATTGTGACTATCCCACCATCCTAATGCCGATGCAACACAGAAATCGCGTCGCGATTCAATACATTGGTCACTAGCCGACTTATCTCCGAGGGTCTAACGCTGCCTCATACCAGATGGATGTACAATTTTTCTGTCAAGTTTCTTGTCTCCGACTCGTAACTCACAGTTAATTCTTACCGTCAGATCCTGGTATCGACCATGGAACACACAAATAGCGTCGCGATTCAGTACATCGATGTCTAGCGTAACTATCTACAAGGGTCTATTGGTGCCTCGGTCACCTGATGTCCTCTCTTTGTCAGTCTAGTTTTAAAATCCGACGCAAATTTGACAATTAATTGCGACAGTCCCACCATCCTAACGACGTTGCAACACAGAAATTGCGTCGCGATTAAATACATTGGTCACTAGCCGACTTATTTCCGAGGGTCTATCGCTGCCTCATACCAGATGGACGTACTCTTTGGCAGTCTAGTTTGTTTTCTCCCTCTCATAACTCACAGTTAATTCTTACCGTCAGATCCTGGTATTGACGATGGAACACACAAATGGCGTCGCGATTCAATAGATCGATGTATAGCGTAACTATCTACAAGGGTCTATTGGTGCCTCGGTCACCGGATAGTCGCGTTTTGTCAGTCTAGTTTACATATCCGACGCAAGATTGGCAGTTAATATTATTCCTCCCATACTCTCAATTACGATGGAACACACAGACTGCGATGGTTTTCAGAACATCGTCTTCCAGCAGATATATCTCCGAGCATGCCTTGGTCACCACAAGATCGTTGTCCTACGAGTAAAGTTTCGGGAATCCGACGCAAATTTGACAGTTAATTGCGACATTCGCACCATCCTAATGACGATGCAACACAGAAATTGCGTCGCGATTCAATACATTGGTCACTAGCCGACTTATCTCCGAGGGTCTAACGCTGCTTCATACCAGATGGATGTACAATTTGGCTGTCAAGTTTCTTGTCTCCGACTCATAACTCACAGTTAATTCTTATCGTCAGATCCTGGTATCGACCATGGAACACACAAATAGCGTCGCGATTCAGTACATCGATGTCTAGCGTAACTATCTGCAAGGGTCTATTGGTGCCTCGGTCACCGGATGGTCGCGTTTTGTCAGTCTAGTTTACATATCCGACGCAAGATTGGCAGTTAATATTATTCCTCCCATACTCTCAATTACGATGGAACACACATACTGCGATGGTTTTCAGAACATCGTCTTCCAGCAGATTTATCTCCGAGCATGCCTTGGTCACCACAAGATCGTTGTCCTACGAGTAAAGTTTCGGGAATCCGACGCAAATTTGACAGTTAATTGCGACATTCGCACCATCCTAATGACGATGCAACACAGAAATTGCGTCGCGATTCAATACATTGGTCACTAGCCGACTTATCTCCGAGGGTCTAACGCTGCTTCATACCAGATGGATGTACAATTTGGCTGTCAAGTGTCTTGTCTCCGACTCAAAACTCTCAGCTAATTCTCACCGTCAGATCCTGGTATGGACGACGGAACACACAAATAGCGTCTCGATTCAGTACATTGATGTCTAGCGTAACTATCTAGATGAGTCTATTTGTGCTTCGGTCACCGGATGGTCGCGCTTTGTCAGTCTAGTTTTCAAATCCGACGCAAAACTGACAGTTAATTGTATTCCTCTCATACTGTCAATTACGATGGAACACACATTCTGCGATGGTTTCCAGAACATCGTCTTCCAGCAGATTTATCTCCAAGCATCTATTACTGCCTGTGTCACCACATGATCGTTGTCCTACGAGTAAAGTTTCGGGGATCCGACGCAAATTTGAGAGTTAATTGCGACTATCCCACCATCCTAATGCCGATGCAACACAGAAATCGCGTCGCGATTCAATACATTGGTCACTAGCCGACTTATCTCCGAGGGTCTAACGCTGCCTCATACCAGATGGATGTGCAATTTGGCTGTCAAGTTTCTTGTCTCCGACTCGTAACTCACAGTTAATTCTTACCGTCAGATCCTGGTATCGACCATGGAACACACAAATAGCGTCGCGATTCAGTACATCGATGTCTAGCGTAACTATCTACAAGGGTCTATTGGTGCCTCGGTCACCGGATGGTCGCGTTTTGTCATCTAGTTTTCAAATCCGACGGAAAACAGACAGTTAATTTTATTTTCTCTCATCCTCTCAATGACGATAGAACACATACTGCGATGGTTTTCAGTACATCGTCTACCAGCAAATTTATCTCCAAGCATTTATTACTTCCTGGGTCACAACATGAACGTTGTCCTACGAGTAAAGTTTCGGGAATCCGACGCAAATTTGACAGTTAATTGCGACATTCCCACCATCCTAATGACGATGCAACACAGAAATTGCGTCGCGATTCAATACATTGGTCACTAGCCGACTTATCTCCGAGGGTCTAACGCTGCTTCATACCAGATGGATGTACAATTTGGCTGTCAAGTTTCTTGTCTCCGACTCAAAACTCTCAGCTAATTCTCACCGTCAGATCCTGGTATGGACGACGGAACACACAAATAGCGTCGCGATTCAGTACATTGATGTGTAGCGTAACTATCTATAAGGGTCTATTGGTGCCTCGGTCACCGGATGTTCGCTCTTGGTCAGTCTTGTTTTCAAATCCGACGCAAATTTGACAGTTAATTGCGACATTCCCACCATCCTAACGACGTTGCATCACAGAAATTGCGTCGCGATTCAATACATTGGTCACTAGTCGACTTATCTCCGAGGGTCTATCGTTGCCCCATACCAGATGGACGTAATCTTTGGCAGTCAAGTTTGTTTTCTCCCTCTCATAACTCACAGTTAATACTTACCGTCAGATCCTGGTATTGACGATGGAACACACAAATGGCGTCGCGATTCAATAGATCGATGTCCAGCGTAACTATCTACAAGCGTCTATTGGTGCCTCGGTCACCGGATGGTCGCGTTTTGTCAGTCTAGTTTACAAATCCGACGCAAGATTGGCAGTTAATTTTATTCCTCCCATACTCTCGATTACAATGGAACACACATACTGCGATGGTTTTCAGAACATAGTCTTCCAGCAGATTTATCTCCGAGCATGCCTGGGTCACCACATGATCGTTGTCCTACGAGTAAAGTTTCGGGAATCCGTCGCAAATTTGACAGTTAATGGCGACATTCGCACCATCCTAATGACGATGCAACACAGAAATTGCGTTGCGATTCAATACATTGGTCACTAGCCGACTTATCTCCGAGGGTCTAACGCTGCTTCATACCAGATGGATGTACAATTTGGCTGTCAAGTTTCTTGTCTCCGACTCAAAACTCTCAGCTAATTCTCACCGTCAGATCCTGGTATGGACGACGGAACACACAAATAGCGTCGCGATTCAGTACATTGATGTCTAGCGTAACTATCTATAAGGGCCTATTGGTGCCTCGGTCAACGGATGTTCGCTCTTTGTCAGTCTTGTTTTCAAATCCGACGCAAATTTGACAGTTAATTGCGACATTCCCACCATCCTAACGACGTTGCATCACAGAAATTGCGTCGCGATTCAATACATTGGTCACTAGTCGACTTATCTCCGAGGATCTATCGCTGCCTCATACCAGATGGACGTACTCTTTGGCAGTCAAGTTTGTTTTCTCCCTCTCATAACTCACAGTTAATTCTTATTGTCAGATCTTGGTATTGACGATGGAACACACAAATGGCGTCGCGATTCAATAGATCGATGTATAGCGTAACTATCTACAAGGGTCTATTGGTTCCTCGGTCACCGGATGGTCGCGTTTTGTCAGTCTAGTTTACATATCCGACGCAAGATTGGCAGTTAATATTATTCCTCCCATTCTCTCAATTACGATGGAACACACATACTGCGATGGTTTTCAGAACATCGTCTTCCAGCAGATTTATCTCCGAGCATGCCTTGGTCACCACATGATCGTTGTCCTACGAGTAAAGTTTCGGGAATCCGACGCAAATTTGACAGTTAATTGAGACATTCGCACCATCCTAATGACGATGCAACACAGAAATTGCGTCGCGATTCAATACATTGGTCACTAGCCGACTTATCTCCGAGGGTCTAACGCTGCTTCATACCAGATGGATGTACAATTTGGCTGTCAAGTTTCTTGTCTCCGACTCAAAACTCTCAGCTAATTCTCACCGTCAGATCCTGGTATGGACGACGGAACACACAAATAGCGTCTCGATTCAGTACATTGATGTCTAGCGTAACTATCTAGATGAGTCTATTTGTGCTTCGGTCACAGGATGGTCGCGCTTTGTCAGGCTAGTTTTCAAATCCGACGCAAAACTGACAGTTAATTGTATTCCTCTCATACTCTCAATTACGATGGAACACACATTCTGCGATGAATTCCAGAACATCGTCTTCCAGCAGATTTATCTCCAAGCATCTATTACTGCCTGTGTCACCACATGATCGTTGTCCTACGAGTAAAGTTTCGGGGATCCGACGCAAATTTGAGAGTTAATTGCGACTATCCCACCATCCTAATGCCGATGCAACACAGAAATCGCGTCGCGATTCAATACATTGGTCACTAGCCGACTTATCTCCGAGGGTCTAACGCTGCCTCATACCAGATGGATGTGCAATTTGGCTGTCAAGTTTCTTGTCTCCGACTCGTAACTCACAGTTAATTCTTACCGTCAGATCCTGGTATCGACCATGGAACACACAAATAGCGTCGCGATTCAGTACATCGATGTCTAGCGTAACTATCTACAAGGGTCTATTGGTGCCTCGGTCACCGGATGTTCTCTCTTTGTCAGTCTAGTTTTCAAATCCGACGCAAATTTGACAATTAATTGCGACATTCCCACCATCTGTCTCGCGTGTGTACACAGAAATTGCGTCGCGATTAAATACATTGGTCACTAGCCGACTTATCTCCGAAGGTCTATCGCTGCCTCATACCAGATGGACGTACTCTTTGGCAGTCAAGTTTGTTTTCTCCCTCTCATAACTCACAGTTAATTCTTACCGTCAGATCCTGGTATTGACGATGGAACACACAAATAGCGTCGCGATCCAATAGATCGATGTCCAGCGTAACTATCTACAAGGGTCTATTGGTGCCTCGGTCTCCGGATGGTCGCGTTTTGTCATCTAGTTTTCAAATCCGACGCAAAACTGACAGTTAATTTTATTTTCTCTCATCCTCTCAATGACGATAGAACACATACTGCGATGGTTTTCAGTACATCGTCTACCAGCAAATTTATCTCCAAGCATTTATTACTTCCTGGGTCACAACATGAACGTTGTCCTACGAGTAAAGTTTCGGGAATCCGACGCAAATTTGACAGTTAATTGCGACATTCCCACCATCCTAATGACGATGCAACACAAAAATTGCGTCGCGATTCAATACATTGGTCACTAGCCGACTTATCTCCGAGGGTCTAACGCTGCTTCATACCAGATGGATGTACAATTTGGCTGTCAAGTTTCTTGTCTCCGACTCAAAACTCTCAGCTAATTCTCACCGTCAGATCCTGGTATGGACGACGGAACACACAAATAGCGTCGCGATTCAGTACATTGATGTGTAGCGTAACTATCTATAAGGGTCTATTGGTGCCTCGGTCACCGGATGTTCGCTCTTGGTCAGTCTTGTTTTCAAATCCGACGCAAATTTGACAGTTAATTGCGACATTCCCACCATCCTAACGACGTTGCATCACAGAAATTGCGTCGCGATTCAATACATTGGTCACTAGTCGACTTATCTCCGAGGGTCTATCGTTGCCCCATACCAGATGGACGTAATCTTTGGCAGTCAAGTTTGTTTTCTCCCTCTCATAACTCACAGTTAATACTTACCGTCAGATCCTGGTATTGACGATGGAACACACAAATGGCGTCGCGATTCAATAGATCGATGTCCAGCGTAACTATCTACAAGGGTCTATTGGTGCCTCGGTCACCGGATGGTCGCGTTTTGTCAGTCTAGTTTACAAATCCGACGCAAGATTGGCAGTTAATTTTATTCCTCCCATACTCTCGATTACAATGGAACACACATACTGCGATGGTTTTCAGAACATAGTCTTCCAGCAGATTTATCTCCGAGCATGCCTGGGTCACCACATGATCGTTGTCCTACGAGTAAAGTTTCGGGAATCCGTCGCAAATTTGACAGTTATTGGCGACATTCGCACCATCCTAATGACGATGCATCACAGAAATTGCGTTGCGATTCAATACATTGGTCACTAGCCGACTTATCTCCGAGGGTCTAACGCTGCTTCATACCAGATGGATGTACAATTTGGCTGTCAAGTTTCTTGTCTCCGACTCAAAACTCTCAGCTAATTCTCACCGTCAGATCCTGGTATGGACGACGGAACACACAAATAGCGTCGCGATTCAGTACATTGATGTCTAGCGTAACTATCTATAAGGGCCTATTGGTGCCTCGGTCAACGGATGTTCGCTCTTGGTCAGTCTTGTTTTCAAATCCGACGCAAATTTGACAGTTAATTGCGACATTCCCACCATCCTAACGACGTTGCATCACAGAAATTGCGTCGCGATTCAATACATTGGTCACTAGTCGACTTATCTCCGAGGATCTATCGCTGCCTCATACCAGATGGACGTACTCTTTGGCAGTCAAGTTTGTTTTCTCCCTCTCATAACTCACAGTTAATTCTTACCGTCAGATCCTGGTATTGACGATGGAACACACAAATGGCGTCGCGATTCAATAGATCGATGTCCAGCGTAACTATCTACAAGGGTCTATTGGTGCCTCGGTCACCGGATGGTCGCGTTTTGTCAGTCTAGTTTACAAATCCGACGCAAGATTGGCAGTTAATTTTATTCCTCCCATACTCCCAATTACGATGGAACACACATACTGCGATGGTTTTCAGAACATTGTCTTCCAGCAGATTTATTTCCGAGCATGCCTGGGTCACCACATGATCGTTGTCCTACGAGTAAAGTTTCGGGAATCCGACGCAAATTTGACAGTTAATTGCGACATTCGCACCATCCTAATGACGATGCAACACAGAAATTGCGTCGCGATTCAATACATTGGTCACTAGCCGACTTATCTCCGAGGGTCTAACGCTGTTTCATACCAGATGGATGTATAATTTGGCTGTCAAGTTTCTTGTCTCCGACTCTAAACTCTCAGCTAATTCTCTCCGTCAGATCCTGGTATGGACGACGGAACACACAAATAGCGTCGTGATTCAGTACATTGATGTGTAGCGTAACTATCTATAAGGGTCTATTGGTGCCTCGGTCACCGGATGTTCGCTCTTGGTCAGTCTTGTTTTCAAATCCGACGCAAATTTGACAGTTAATTGCGACATTCCCACCATCCTAACGACGTTGCATCACAGAAATTGCGTCGCGATTCAATACATTGGTCACTAGCCGACTTATCTCCGAGGGTCTAACGCTGCTTCATACCAGATGGATGTACAATTTGGCTGTCAAGTTTCTTGTCTCCGACTCAAAACTCTCAGCTAATTCTCACCGTCAGATCCTGGTATGGACGACGGAACACACAAATAGCGTCTCGATTCAGTACATTGATGTCTAGCGTAACTATCTAGATGAGTCTATTTGTGCTTCGGTCACCGGATGGTCGCGCTTTGTCAGGCTAGTTTTCAAATCCGACGCAAAACTGACAGTTAATTGTATTCCTCTCATACTCTCAATTACGATGGAACACACATTCTGCGATGGTTTCCAGAACATCGTCTTCCAGCAGATTTATCTCCAAGCATCTATTACTGCCTGTGTCACCACATGATCGTTGTCCTACGAGTAAAGTTTCGGGGATCCGACGCAAATTTGAGAGTTAATTGCGTCTATCCCACCATCCTAATGCCGATGCAACACAGAAATCGCGTCGCGATTCAATACATTGGTCACTAGCCGACTTATCTCCGAGGGTCTAACGCGCCCTCATACCAGATTAATGTGCAATTTGGCTGTCAAGTTTCTTGTCTCCGACTCGTAACTCACAGTTAATTCTTACCGTCAGATCCTGGTATCGACCATGGAACACACAAATAGCGTCGCGATTCAATAGATCGATGTCCAGCGTAACTATCTACAAGGGTCTACTGGTGCCTCGGTCACCGGATGGTCGCGTTTTGTCATCTAGTTTTCAAATCCGACGCAAAACTGACAGTTAATTTTATTTTCTCTCATCCTCTCAATGACGATAGAACACATACTGCGATGGTTTTCAGTACATCGTCTACCAGCAGATTTATCTCCAAGCATTTATTACTTCCTGGGTCACAACATGAACGTTGTCCTACGAGTAAAGTTTCGGGAATCCGACGCAAATTTGACAGTTAATTGCGACATTCCCACCATCCTAATGACGATGCAACACAGAAATTGCGTCGCGATTCAATACATTGGTCACTAGCCGACTTATCTCCGAGGGTCTAACGCTGCTTCATACCAGATGGATGTACAATTTGGCTGTCAAGTTTCTTGTCTCCGACTCAAAACTCTCAGCTAATTCTCACCGTCAGATCCTGGTATGGACGACGGAACACACAAATAGCGTCGCGATTCAGTACATTGATGTGTAGCGTAACTATCTATAAGGGTCTATTGGTGCCTCGGTCACCGGATGTTCGCTCTTGGTCAGTCTTGTTTTCAAATCCGACGCAAATTTGACAGTTAATTGCGACATTCCCACCATCCTAACGACGTTGCATCACAGAAATTGCGTCGCGATTCAATACATTGGTCACTAGTCGACTTATCTCCGAGGGTCTATCGTTGCCCCATACCAGATGGACGTAATCTTTGGCAGTCAAGTTTGTTTTCTCCCTCTCATAACTCACAGTTAATACTTACCGTCAGATCCTGGTATTGACGATGGAACACACAAATGGCGTCGCGATTCAATAGATCGATGTCCAGCGTAACTATCTACAAGGGTCTATTGGTTCCTCGGTCACCGGATGGTCGCGTTTTGTCAGTCTAGTTTACAAATCCGACGCAAGATTGGCAGTTAATTTTATTCCTCCCATACTCTCGATTACAATGGAACACACATACTGCGATGGTTTTCAGAACATAGTCTTCCAGCAGATTTATCTCCGAACATGCCTGGGTCACCACATGATCGTTGTCCTACGAGTAAAGTTTCGGGAATCCGTCGCAAATTTGACAGTTAATGGCGACATTCGCACCATCCTAATGACGATGCAACACAGAAATTGCGTCGCGATTCAGTACATTGGTCACTAGCCGACTTATCTCCGAGGGTCTAACGCTGCTTCATACCAGATGGATGTACAATTTGGCTGTCAAGTTTCTTGTCTCCGACTCAAAACTCTCAGCTAATTCTCACCGTCAGATCCTGGTATGGACGACGGAACACACAAATAGCGTCGCGATTCAGTACATTGATGTCTAGCGTAACTATCTATAAGGGCCTATTGGTGCCCCGGTCAACGGATGTTCGCTCTTTGTCAGTCTTGTTTTCAAATCCGACGCAAATTTGACAGTTAATTGCGACATTCCCACCATCCTAACGACGTTGCATCACAGAAATTGCGTCGCGATTCAATACATTGGTCACTAGTCGACTTATCTCCGAGGATCTATCGCTGCCTCATAGCAGATGGACGTACTCTTTGGCAGTCAAGTTTGTTTTCTCCCTCTCATAACTCACAGTTAATTCTTACCGTCAGATCCTGGTATTGACGATGGAACACACAAATGGCGTCGCGATTCAATAGATCGATGTCCAGCGTAACTATCTACATGGGTCTATTGGTGCCTCGGTCACCGGATGGTCGCGTTTTGTCAGTCTAGTTTACAAATCCGACGCAAGATTGGCAGTTAATTTTATTCCTCCCATACTCCCAATTACGATGGAACACACATACTGCGATGGTTTTCAGAACATTGTCTTCCAGCAGATTTATCTCCGAGCATGCCTGGGTCACCACATGATCGTTGTCCTACGAGTAAAGTTTCGGGAATCCGTCGCAAATTTGACAGTTAATGGCGACATTCGCACCATCCTAATGACGATGCAACACAGAAATTGCGTCGCGATTCAGTACATTGGTCACTAGCCGACTTATCTCCGAGGGTCTAACGCTGCTTCATACCAGATGGATGTACAATTTGGCTGTCAAGTTTCTTGTCTCCGACTCAAAACTCTCAGCTAATTCTCACCGTCAGATCCTGGTATGGACGACGGAACACACAAATAGCGTCGCGATTCAGTACATTGATGTCTAGCGTAACTATCTATAAGGGCCTATTGGTGCCTCGGTCAACGGATGTTCGCTCTTTGTCAGTCTTGTTTTCAAATCCGACGCAAATTTGACAGTTAATTGCGACATTCCCACCATCCTAACGACGTTGCATCACAGAAATTGCGTCGCGATTCAATACATTGGTCACTAGTCGACTTATCTCCGAGGATCTATCGCTGCCTCATAGCAGATGGACGTACTCTTTGGCAGTCAAGTTTGTTTTCTCCCTCTCATAACTCACAGTTAATTCTTACCGTCAGATCCTGGTATTGACGATGGAACACACAAATGGCGTCGCGATTCAATAGATCGATGTCCAGCGTAACTATCTACATGGGTCTATTGGTGCCTCGGTCACCGGATGGTCGCGTTTTGTCAGTCTAGTTTACAAATCCGACGCAAGATTGGCAGTTAATTTTATTCCTCCCATACTCCCAATTACGATGGAACACACATACTGCGATGGTTTTCAGAACATTGTCTTCCAGCAGATTTATCTCCGAGCATGCCTGGGTCACCACATGATCGTTGTCCTACGAGTAAAGTTTCGGGAATCCGACGCAAATTTGACAGTTAATTGCGACATTCGCACCATCCTAATGACGATGCAACACAGAAATTGCGTCGCGATTCAATACATTGGTCACTAGCCGACTTATCTCCGAGGGTCTAACGCTGTTTCATACCAGATGGATGTATAATTTGGCTGTCAAGTTTCTTGTCTCCGACTCTAAACTCTCAGCTAATTCTCTCCGTCAGATCCTGGTATGGACGACGGAACACACAAATAGCGTCGTGATTCAGTACATTGATGTGTAGCGTAACTATCTATAAGGGTCTATTGGTGCCTCGGTCACCGGATGTTCGCTCTTGGTCAGTCTTGTTTTCAAATCCGACGCAAATTTGACAGTTAATTGCGACATTCCCACCATCCTAACGACGTTGCATCACAGAAATTGCGTCGCGATTCAATACATTGGTCACTAGCCGACTTATCTCCGAGGGTCTATCGCTGCCTCATACCAGATGGACGTACTCTTTGGCAGTCAGGTTTGTTTTCTCCCTCTCATAACTCACAGTTAATTCTTATTGTCAGATCTTGGTATTGACGATGGAACACACAAATGGCGTCGCGATTCAATAGATCGATGTATAGCGTAACTATCTACAAGGGTCTATTGGTGCCTCGGTCACCGGATGGTCGCGTTTTGTCAGTCTAGTTTACATATCCGACGCAAGATTGGCAGTTAATATTATTCCTCCCATACTCTCAATTACGATGGAACACACATACTGCGATGGTTTTCAGAACATCGTCTTCCAGCAGATTTATCTCCGAGCATGCCTTGGTCACCACATGATCGTTGTCCTACGAGTAAAGTTTCGGGAATCCGACGCAAATTTGACAGTTAATTGCGACATTCCCACCATCCTAATGACGATGCAACACAGAAATTGCGTCGCGATTCAATACATTGGTCACTAGCCGACTTATCTCCGAGGGTCTAACGCTGCTTCATACCAGATGGATGTACAATTTGGCTGTCAAGTTTCTTGTCTCTGACTCAAAACTCTCAGGTAATTCTCACCGTCAGATCCTGGTATGGACGACGGAACACACAAATAGCGTCTCGATTCAGTACATTGATGTCTAGCGTAACTATCTAGATGAGTCTATTTGTGCTTCGGTCACCGGATGGTCGCGCTTTGTCAGTCTAGTTTTCAAATCCGACGCAAAACTGACAGTTAATTGTATTCCTCTCATACTCTCAATTACGATGGAACACACATTCTGCGATGGTTTCCAGAACATCGTCTTCCAGCAGATTTATCTCCAAGCATCTATTACTGCCTGGGTCACCACATGATCGTTGTCCTACGAGTAAAGTTTCGGGAATCCGTCGCAAATTTGACAGTTAATTGCGACATTCGCACCATCCTAATGACGATGCAACACAGAAATTGCGTCGCGATTCAATACATTGGTCACTAGCTGACTTATCTCCGACTCAAAACTCTCAGCTAATTCTCACCGTCAGATCCTGGTATGGACGACGGAACACACAAATAGCGTCGTGATTCAGTACATTGATGTGTAGCGTAACTATCTATAAGGGTCTATTGGTGCCTCGGTCACCGGATGTTCGCTCTTGGTCAGTCTTGTTTTCAAATCCGACGCAAATTTGACAATTAATTGCGACATTCCCACCATCCTAACGACGTTGCATCACAGAAATTGCGTCGCGATTCAATACATTGGTCACTAGCCGACTTATCTCCGAGGGTCTAACGCTGCCTCATACCAGATGGATGTACAATTTGGCTGTCAAATTTCTTGTCTCCGACTCATAACTCACAGTTAATTCTTACCGTCAGATCCTGGTATCGACCATGGAACACACAAATAGCGTCGCGATTCAGTACATCGATGTCTAGCGTAACTATCTACAAGGGTCTATTGGTGCCTCGGTCACCGGATGTTCTCTCTTTGTCAGTCTAGTTTTCACATCCGGCGCAAATTTGACAATTAATTGCGACATTCCCACTATCCTAACGAAGTTGCAACACAGAAGTTGCGTCGCGATTAAATACATTGGTCACTAGTCGACTTATCTCCGAGGGTCTATCGCTGCCTCATACCAGATGGACGTACTCTTTGGCAGTCAAGTTTGTTTTCTCCCTCATAACTCACAGTTAATTCTTACCGACGGATCCCCGAAACTTTACTCGTAGGACAACGATCATGTGGTGACCCAGGCAGTAATAGATGCTTGGAGATAAATCTGCTGGAAGACGATGTTCTGGAAACCATCGCAGAATGTGTGTTCCATCGTAATTGAGAGTATGAGAGGAATACAATTAACTGTCAGTTTTGCGTCGGATTTGAAAACTAGACTGACAAAGCGCGACCATCCGGTGACCGAAGCACAAATAGACTCATCTAGATAGTCACGCTAGACATCAATGTACTGAATCGAGACGCTATTTGTGTGTTCCGTCGTCCATACCAGGATCTGACGGTGAGAATTAGCTGAGAGTTTTGAGTCGGAGACAAGAAACTTGACAGCCAAATTATACATCCATCAGGTATGAAGCAGCGTTAGACCCTCGGAGATAAGTCGGCTAGTGACCAATGTATTGAATCGCGACGCAATTTCTGTGTTGCATCGTCATTAGGATGGTGCGAATGTCGCAATTAACTGTCAAATTTGCGTCGGATTCCCGAAACTTTACTCGTAGGACAACGATCATGTGGTGACCCAGGCATGCTCGGAGATAAATCTGCTGGAAGACAATGTTCTGAAAACCATCGCAGTATGTGTGTTCCATCGTAATTGAGAGTATGGGAGGAATAAAATTAACTGCCAATCTTGCGTGGGATTTGTAAACTAGACTGACAAAACGCGACCATCCGGTGACCGAGGCACCAATAGACCCTTGTAGATAGTTACGCTGGACATCGATCTATTGAATCGCGACGCCATTTGTGTGTTCCATCGTCAATACCAGGATCTGACGGTAAGAATTAACTGTGAGTTATGAGAGGGAGAAAACAAACTTGACTGCCAAAGAGTACGTCAATCTGGTATGAGGCAGCGATAGACCCTCGGAGATAAGTCGACTAGTGACCAATGTATTGAATCGCGACGCAATTTCTGTGATGCAACGTCGTTAGGATGGTGGGAATGTCGCAATTAACTGTCAAATTTGCGTCGGATTTGAAAACAAGACTGACAAAGAGCGAACATCCGGTGACCGAGGCACCAATAGACCCTTATAGATAGATACGCTAGACATCAATGTACTGAATCGCGACGGTATTTGTGTGTTCCGTCGTCCATACCAGGATCTGACGGTGAGAATTAGGTGAGAGTTTTGAGTCGGAGACAAGAAACTTGACAGCCAAATTGTACATCCATCTGGTATGAAACAGCGTTAGACCCTCGGAGATAAGTCGGCTAGTGACCAATGTATTGAATCGCGACGCAATTTCTGTGTTGCATCGTCATTAGGATGGTGGGAATGTCGCAATTAACTGTCAAATTTGCGTCGGATTCCCGAAACTTTACTCGTAGGATAACGTTCATGTGGCGACCCAGGCAGTAATAGATGCTTGGAGATAAATCTGCTGGTAGACGATGTACTGAAAACCATCGCAGTATGTGTTGTATCGTCATTGAGAGGATGAGAGAAAATAAAATTAACTGTCAGTTTTGCGTCGGATTTGAAAACTAGATGACAAAACGCGACAATCCGGTGACCGAGGCACCAATAGACCCTTGTAGATAGTTACGCTGGACATCGATCTATTGAATCGCGACGCTATTTGAGTGTTCCATGGTCGATACCAGGATCTGACGGTAAGAATTAACTGTGAGTTACGAGTCGGAGACAAGAAACTTGACAGCCAAATTGTACATCCATCTGGTATGAGGCAGCGTTAGACCCTCGGAGATAAGTCGGCTAGTGACCAATGTATTGAATCGCGACGCAATTTCTGTGTTGCATCGTCATTAGGATGGTGGGAATGTCGCAATTAACTGTCAAAATTGCGTCGGATTCCCGAAACTTTACTCGTAGGACAACGATCATGTGGTGACCAAGGCATGCTCGGAGATAAATCTGCTGGAAGACGATGTTCTGAAAACCATTGCAGTATATGTGTTCCGTCGTCATTGAGAGGATGGGACAATATAAATTAACTGTCAGTTTTGTGTCGGATTTGAAAACTAGATGACAAAACGCGACCATCCGGTGACCGAGGCACCAATAGACCCTTGTAGATAGTTACGCTATACATCGATCTATTGAATCGCGACGCCATTTGTGTGTTCCATCGTCAATACCAAGATCTGACAATAAGAATTAACTGTGAGTTATGAGAGGGAGAAAACAAACTTGACTGCCAAAGAGTACGTCCATCTGGTATGAGGCAGCGATAGACCCTCGGAGATAAGTCGGCTAGTGACCAATGTATTGAATCGCGACGCAATTTCTGTGATGCAACGTCGTTAGGATGGTGGGAATGTCGCAATTAACTGTCAAATTTGCGTCGGATTTGAAAACAAGACTGACCAAGAGCGAACATCCGGTGACCGAGGCACCAATAGACCCTTATAGATAGTTACGCTACACATCAATGTACTGAATCGCGACGCTATTTGTGTGTTCCGTCGTCCATACCAGGATCTGACGGTGAGAATTAACTGTGAGTTACGAGTCGGAGACAAGAAACTTGACAGCCAAATTGTACATCCATCTGGTATGAGGCAGCGTTAGACCCTCGGAGATAAGTCGGCTAGTGACCAATGTATTGAATCGCGACGCGATTTCTGTGTTGCATCGTCATTAGGATGGTGGGAATGTCGCAATTAACTGTCAAATTTGCGTCGGATTCCCGAAACTTTACTCGTAGGACAACGATCATGTGGTGACCAAGGCATGCTCGGAGATAAATCTGCTGGAAGACGATGTTCTGAAAACCATTGCAGTATATGTGTTCCGTCGTCATTGAGAGGATGGGACAATATAAATTAACTGTCAGTTTTGCGTCGGATTTGAAAACTAGATGACAAAACGCGACCTTCCGGTGACCGAGGCACCAATAGACCCTTGTAGATAGTTACGCTATACATCGATCTATTGAATCGCGACGCCATTTGTGTGTTCCATCGTCAATACCAAGATCTGACAATAAGAATTAACTGTGAGTTATGAGAGGGAGAAAACAAACTTGACTGCCAAAGAGTACGTCCATCTGGTATGAGGCAGCGATAGACCCTCGGAGATAAGTCGGCTAGTGACCAATGTATTGAATCGCGACGCAATTTCTGTGATGCAACGTCGTTAGGATGGTGGGAATGTCGCAATTAACTGTCAAATTTGCGTCGGATTTGAAAACAAGACTGACCAAGAGCGAACATCCGGTGACCGAGGCACCAATAGACCCTTATAGATAGTTACGCTACACATCAATGTACTGAATCGCGACGCTATTTGTGTGTTCCGTCGTCCATACCAGGATCTGACGGTGAGAATTAGCTGAGAGTTTTGAGTCGGAGACAAGAAACTTGACAGCCAAATTATACATCCATCTGGTATGAAGCAGCGTTAGACCCTCGGAGATAAGTCGGCTAGTGACCAATGTATTGAATCGCGACGCAATTTCTGTGTTGCATCGTCATTAGGATGGTGCAAATGTCGCAATTAACTGTCAAATTTGCGTCGGATTCCCGAAACTTTACTCGTAGGACAACGATCATGTGGTGACCATTGCATGCTCGGAGATAAATCTGCTGGAAGACGATGTTCTGAAAACCATTGCAGTATGTGTGTTCCGTCGTCATTGAGAGGATGAGACAACATAAATTAACTGTCAGTTTTGCGTCGGATTTGAAAACTAGATGACAAAACGCGACCAGCCGGTGACCGAGGCGCCAATAGACCCTTGTAGATAGTTACGCTATACATCGATCTATTGAATCGCGACGCCATTTGTGTGTTCCATCGTCAATACCAAGATCTGACAATAAGAATTAACTGTGAGTTATGAGAGGGGAAAAACAAACTTGACTGCCAAAGTGTACGTCCATCTGGTATGAGGCAGCGATAGACCCTCGGAGATAAGTCGGCTAGTGACCAATGTATTGAATCGCGACGCAATTTCTGTGATGCAACGTCGTTAGGATGGTGGGAATGTCGCAATTAACTGTCAAATTTGCGTCGGATTTGAAAACAAGACTGACCAAGAGCGAACATCCGGTGACCGAGGCACCAATAGACCCTTATAGATAGTTACGCTACACATCAATGTACTGAATCGCGACGCTATTTGTGTGTTCCGTCGTCCATACCAGGATCTGACGGTGAGAATTAGCTGAGAGTTTTGAGTCGGAGACAAGAAACTTGACAGCCAAATTATACATCCATCTGGTATGAAGCAGCGTTAGACCCTCGGAGATAAGTCGGCTAGTGACCAATGTATTGAATCGCGACGCAATTTCTGTGTTGCATCGTCATTAGGATGGTGCGAATGTCGCAATTAACTGTCAAATTTGCGTCGGATTCCCGAAACTTTACTCGTAGGACAACGATCATGTGGTGACCCAGGCATGCTCGGAGATAAATCTGCTGGAAGACGATGTTCTGAAAACCATCGCAGTATGTGTGTTCCATCGTAATTGAGAGTATGGGAGGAAAAAAATTAACTGCCAATCTTGCGTCGGATTTGTAAACTAGACTGACAAAACGCGACCATCCGGTGACCGAGGCACCAATAGACCCTTGTAGATAGTTACGCTGGACATCGATCTATTGAATCGCGACGCCATTTGTGTGTTCCATCGTCAATACCAGGATCTGACGGTAAGAATTAACTGTGAGTTATGAGAGGGAGAAAACAAACTTGACTGCCAAAGAGTACGTCCATCTGGTATGAGGCAGCGATAGACCCTCGGAGATAAGTCGACTAGTGACCAATGTATTAAATCGCGACGCAATTTCTGTGATGCAACGTCGTTAGGATGGTGGGAATGTCGCAATTAACTGTCAAATTTGCGTCGGATTTGAAAACAAGACTGACAAAGAGCGAACATCCGGTGCCCGAGGCACCAATAGACCCTTATAGATAGATACGCTAGACATCAATGTACTGAATCGCGAAGCTATTTGTGTGTTCCGTCGTCCATACCAGGATCTGACGGTGAGAATTAGGTGAGAGTTTTGAGTCGGAGACAAGAAACTTGACAGCCAAATTGTACATCCATCTGGTATGTAGCAGCGTTAGACCCTCGGAGATAAGTCGGCTAGTGACCAATGTATTGAATCGCGACGCAATTTCTGTGTTGCATCGTCATTAGGATGGTGCGAATGTCGCAATTAACTGTCAAATTTGCGTCGGATTCCCGAAACTTTACTCGTAGGACAACGATCATGTGGTGACCCAGGCATGCTCGGAGATAAATCTGCTGGAAGATAATGTTCTGAAAACCATCGCAGTATGTGTGTTCCATCGTAATTGAGAGTATGGGAGGAATAAAATTGACTGCCAATCTTGCGTCGGATTTGTAAACAAGACTGACAAAACGCGACCATCCGGTGACCGAGGCACCAATAGACCCTTGTAGATAGTTACGCTGGACATCGATCTATTGAATCGCGACGCAATTTGTGTGTTCCATCGTCAATACCAGGATCTGACGGTAAGAATTAACTGTGAGTTATGAGAGGGAGAAAACAAACTTGACTGCCAAAGAGTACGTCCATCTGGTATGAGGCAGCGATAGACCATCGGAGATAAGTCGACTAGTGACCAATGTATTGAATCGCGACGCAATTTCTGTGATGCAACGTCGTTAGGATGGTGGGAATGTCGCAATTAACTGTCAAATTTGCGTCGGATTTGAAAACAAGACTGACAAAGAGCGAACATCCGGTGACCGAGGCACCAATAGACCCTTATAGATAGATACGCTGGACATCAATGTACTGAATCGCGACGCTATTTGTGTGTTCCGTCGTCCATACCAGGATCTGACGGTGAGAATTAGCTGAGAGTTTTGAGTCGGAGACAAGAAACTTGACAGCCAAATTGAACATCCATCTGGTATGAAGCAGCGTTAGACCCTCGGAGATAAGTCGGCTAGTGACCAATGTATTGAATCGCGACGCAATTTCTGTGTTGCATCGTCATTAGGATGGTGGGAATGTCGCAATTAACTGTCAACTTTGCATTGGATTTGAAAACTAGACTGTCAAAGCTCGAACATCCGGTGACTGTGGCACCAATAGACCCTTGTAGACAGTTACGCTAGATTTCGATGTATTGAATCGAGACGCAATTAGTGTGTTCCATCGTCGATACCAGGATCTGACGGTAAGAATTAGCTGTGAGTTTTGAGTCGGAGACAAGAAACTTGACAGCTAAATTGTACATCCATCTGGTATGAGGCAGCGTTAGACCCTCGGAGATAAGTCGCCTAGTGACCAATGTATTGAATCTCGACGCAATTTCTGTGTTGCGTCGTCATTAGGATGGTGGGAATGTCGCAATTAACTGTCAAATTTGCGTCGGATTTGAAAACTAGACTGACAAAGCGCGACCATCCGGTGACCGAAGCACAAATAGACTCATCTAGATAGTTACGCTAGACATCAATGTACTGAATCGAGACGCTATTTGTGTGTTCCGTCGTCCATACCAGGATCTGACGGTGAGAATTAGCTGAGAGTTTTGAGTCGGAGACAAGAAACTTGACAGCCAAATTGTACATCCGTCTGGTATGAAGCAGCGTTAGACCCTCGGAGATAAGTCGGCTAGTGACCAATGTATTGAATCGCGACGCAATTTCTGTGTTGCATCGTCATTAGGATGGTTGGAATGTCGCAATTAACTGTCAAATTTGCGTCGGATTCCCGAAACTTTACTCGTAGGACAACGTTCATGTGGTGACCCAGGCAGTAATAGATGCTTGGAGATAAATCTGCTGGTAGACGATGTACTGAAAACCATCGCAGTATGTGTTCTATCGTCATTGAGAGGATGAGAGAAAATAAAATTAACTGTCAGTTTTGCGTCGGATTTGAAAACTAGATGACAAAACGCGACCATCCGGTGACCGAGGCACCAATAGACCCTTGTAGATAGTTACGCTGGACATCGATCTATTGAATCGCGACGCTATTTGTGTGTTCCATCGTCAATACCAGGATCTGACGGTAAGAATTAACTGTGAGTTATGAGAGGGAGAAAACAAACTTGACTGCCAAAGAGTACGTCCATCTGGTATGAGGCAGCGATAGACCCGCGGAGATAAGTCGGCTAGTGACCAATGTATTGAATCGCGACGCAATTTCTGTGTTGCATCGTCATTAGGATGGTGGGAATGTCGCAATTAACTGTCAAATTTGCGTCGGATTCCCGCAACTTTACTCGTAGGACAACGATCATGTGGTGACCAAGGCATGCTCGGAGATAAATCTGCTGGAAGACGATGTTCTGGAAACCATCGCAGTATGTGAGTTCCATCGTAATTGAGAGTATGGGAGGAATATTATTAACTGCCAATCTTGCGTCGAATATGTAAACTAGACTGACAAAACGCGACCATCCGGTGACCGAGGCACCAATAGACCCTTGCAGATAGTTACGCTGTACATCGATCTATTGAATCGCGACGCCATTTGTGTGTTCCATCGTCAATACCAAGATCTGACAATAAGAATTAACTGTAAGTTATGAGAGGGAGAAAACAAACTTGACTGCCAAAGAGTACGTCCATCTGGTATGAGGCAGCGACAGACCCTCGGAGATAAGTCGGCTAGTGACCAATGTATTGAATCGCGACGCAATTTCAGTGTTGCATCGTCATTAGGATGGTGGGAATGTAGCAATTAACTGTCAAATTTGGGTCGGATTCCCGAAACTTTACTCGTAGGACAACGATCATGTGGTGACCAAGGCATGCTCGGAGATAAATCTGCTGGAAGACGATGTTCTGGAAACCATCGCAGTATGTGAGTTCCATCGTAATTGAGAGTATGGGAGGAATAATATTAACTGCCAATCTTGCGTCGGATATGTAAACTAGACTGACAAAACGCGACGATCCGGTGACCGAGGCACCAATAGACCCTTGCAGATAGTTACGCTATACATCGATCTATTGAATCGCAACGCCATTTGTGTGTTCCATCGTCAATACCAAGATGTGACAATAAGAATTAACTGTGAGTTATGAGAGGGAGAAAACAAACTTGACTGCCAAAGAGTACGTCCATCTGGTATGAGGCAGCGATAGACCCTCGGAGATAAGCCGACTAGTGAGCAATGTATTGAATCGGGACGCAATTTCTGTGATGCAACGTCGTTAGGATGGTGGGAATGTCGCAATTAACTGTCAAATTTGCGTCGGATTTGAAAACAAGACTGACAAAGAGCGAACATCCGGTGACCGAGGCACCAATAGACCCTTATAGATAGTTACGCTACACATCAATGTACTGAATCACGACGCTATTTGTGTGTTCCGTCGTCCATACCAGGATCTGACGGTGAGAATTAGCTGAGAGTTTTGAGTCGGAGACAAGAAACTTGACAGCCAAATTATACATCCATCTGGTATGAAGCAGCGTTAGACCCTCGGAGATAAGTCGGCTAGTGACCAATGTATTGAATCGCGACGCAATTTCTGTGTTGCATCGTCATTAGGATGGTGCGAATGTCGCAATGAACTGTCAAATTTGCGTCGGATTCCCGAAACTTTACTCGTAGGACTACGATCATGTGGTGACCCAGGCATGCTCGGAGATAAATCTGCTGGAAGACAATGTTCTGAAAACCATCGCAGTATGTGTGTTCCATCGTAATTGAGAGTATGGGAGGAATAAAATTAACTGCCAATCTTGCGTCGGATTTGTAAACTAGACTGAAAAAACGCGACCATCCGGTGACCGAGGCTCCAATAGACCCTTGTAGATAGTTACGCTGGACATCGATCTATTGAATCGCGACGCTATTTGTGTGTTCCATCGTCAATACCAGGATCTGACGGTAAGAATTAACTGTGAGTTATGAGAGGGAGAAAACAAACTTGACTGCCAAAGAGTACGTCCATCTGGTATGAGGCAGCGATAGACCCTCGGAGATAAGTCGGCTAGTGACCAATGTATTGAATCGCGACGCAATTTCTGTGATGCAACGTCGTTAGGATGGTGGGAATGTCGCAATTAACTGTCAAATTTGCGTCGGATTTGAAAACAAGACTGACCAAGAGCGAACATCCGGTGACCGAGGCACCAATAGACCCTTATAGATAGTTACGCTACACTTCAATGTACTGAATCACGACGCTATTTGTGTGTTCCGTCGTCCATACCAGGATCTCACGGTGAGAATTAGCTGAGAGTTTTGAGTCGGAGACAAGAAACTTGACAGCCAAATTATACATCCATCTGGTATGAAGCAGCGTTAGACCCTCGGAGATAAGTCGGCTAGTGACCAATGTATTGAATCGCGACGCAATTTCTGTGTTGCATCGTCATTAGGATGGTGCGAATGTCGCAATGAACTGTCAAATTTGCGTCGGATTCCCGAAACTTTACTCGTAGGACTACGATCATGTGGTGACCCAGGCATGCTCGGAGATAAATCTGCTGGAAGACAATGTTCTGAAAACCATCGCAGTATGTGTGTTCCATCGTAATTGAGAGTATGGGAGGAATAAAATTAACTGCCAATCTTGCGTCGGATTTGTAAACTAGACTGACAAAACGCGACCATCCGGTGACCGAGGCACCTATAGACCCTTGTAGATAGTTACGCTGGACATCGATCTATTGAATCGCGACGCCATTTGTGTGTTCCATCGTCAATACCAGGATCTGACGGTAAGAATTAACTGTGAGTTATGAGAGGGAGAAAACAAACTTGACTGCCAAAGAGTACGTCCATCTGGTATGAGGCAGCGATAGACCCTCGGAGATAAGCCGACTAGTGACCAATGTATTGAATCGGGACGCAATTTCTGTGATGCAACGTCGTTAGGATGGTGGGAATGTCGCAATTAACTGTCAAATTTGCGTCGGATTTGAAAACAAGACTGACAAAGAGCGAACATCCGGTGACCGAGGCACCAATAGACCCTTATAGATAGTTACGCTAGAAATCAATGTACTGAATCGCGACGCTATTTGTGTGTTCCGTCGTCCATACCAGGATCTGAAGGTGAGAATTAGCTGAAAGTTTTGAGTCGGAGACAAGAAACTTGACAGCCAAATTGTACATCCATCTGGTATGAAGCAGCGTTAGACCCTCGGAGATAAGTCGGCTAGTGACCAATGTATTGAATCGCGACGCAATTTCTGTGTTGCATCGTCATTAGGATGGTGGGAATGTCGCAATTAACTGTCAAATTTGCGTCGGATCCCGAAACTTTACTAGTAGGACAACGTTCATGTGGTGACCAAGGCAGTAATAGATGCTTGGAGATAAATCTGCTGGTAGACGATGTACTGAAAACCATCGCAGTATGTGTTCTATCGTCATTGAGAGGATGAGAGAAAATAAAATTAACTGTCAGTTTTGCGTCGGATTTGAAAACTAGATGACAAAACGCGACCATCCGGTGACCGAGGCTCCAATAGACCCTTGTAGATAGTTACGCTGGACATCGATCTATTGAATCGCGACGCTATTTGTGTGTTCCATCGTCAATACCAGGATCTGACGGTAAGAATTAACTGTGAGTTATGAGAGGGAGAAAACAAACTTGATGGCCAAAGAGTACGTCCATCTGGTATGAGGCAGCGATAGACCCTCGGAGATAAGTCGGCTAGTGACCAATGTATTGAATCGCGACGCAATTTCTGTGTTGCATCGTCATTAGGATGGTGGGAATGTCGCAATTAACTGTCAAATTTGCGTCGGATTCCCGAAACTTTACTCGTAGGACAACGATCATGTGGTGACCAAGGCATGCTCGGAGATAAATCTGCTGGAAGACGATGTTCTGGAAACCATCGCAGTATGTGAGTTCCATCGTAATTGAGAGTATGGGAGGAATATTATTAACTGCCAATCTTGCGTCGGATATGTAAACTAGACTGACAAAACGCGACCATCCGGTGACCGAGGCACCAATAGACCCTTGCAGATAGTTACGCTGTACATCGATCTATTGAATCGCGACGCCATTTGTGTGTTCCATCGTCAATACCAAGATCTTACAATAAGAATTAACTGTGAGTAATGAGAGGGAGAAAACAAACTTGACTGCCAAAGAGTACGTCCATCTGGTATGAGGCAGCGATAGACCCTCGGAGATAAGTCGACTAGTGACCAATGTATTGAATCGCGACGCAATTTCTGTGATGCAACGTCGTTAGGATGGTGGGAATGTCGCAATTAACTGTCAAATTTGCAACGGATTTGAAAACAAGACTGACCAAGAGCGAACATCCGGTGACCGAGGCACCAATAGACCCTTATAGATAGTTACGCTATACATCAATGTACTGAATCACGACGCTATTTGTGTGTTCCGTCGTCCATACCAGGATCTGACGGTGAGAATTAGCTGAGAGTTTTGAGTCGGAGACAAGAAACTTGACAGCCAAATTATACATCCACCTGGTATGAAGCAGCGTTAGACCCTCGGAGATAAGTCGGCTAGTGACCAATGTATTGAATCGCGACGCAATTTCTGTGTTGCATCGTCATTAGGATGGTGCGAATGTCGCAATGAACTGTCAAATTTGCGTCGGATTCCCGAAACTTTACTCGTAGGACAACGATCATGTGGTGACCCAGGCATGCTCGGAGATAAATCTGCTGGAAGACAATGTTCTGAAAACCATCGCAGTATGTGTGTTCCATCGTAATTGAGAGTATGGGAGGAATAAAATTAACTGCCAATCTTGCGTCGGATTTGTAAACTAGACTGACAAAACGCGACCATCCGGTGACCGAGGCACCAATAGACCCTTGTAGATAGTTACGCTGGACATCGATCTATTGAATCGCGACGCCATTTGTGTGTTCCATCGTCAATACCAGGATCTGACGGTAAGAATTAACTGTGAGTTATGAGAGGGAGAAAACAAACTTGACTGCCAAAGAGTACGTCCATCTGGTATGAGGCAGCGATAGACCCTCGGAGATAAGCCGACTAGTGACCAATGTATTGAATCGCGACGCAATTTCTGTGATGCAACGTCGTTAGGATGGTGGGAATGTCGCAATTAACTGTCAAATTTGCGTCGGATTTGAAAACAAGACCGACAAAGAGCGAACATCCGGTGACCGAGGCACCAATATACCCTTATAGATAGTTACGCTAGACATCAATGTACTGAATCGCGACGCTATTTGTGTGTTCCGTCGTCCATACCAGGATCTGACGGTGAGAATTAGCTGAGAGTTTTGAGTCGGAGACAAGAAACTTGACAGCCAAATTGTACATCCATCTGGTATGAAGCAGCGTTAGACCCTCGGAGATAAGTCGGCTAGTGACCAATGTATTGAATCGCGACGCAATTTCTGTGTTGCATCGTCATTAGGATGGTGGGAATGTCGCAATTAACTGTCAAATTTCCGTCGGATTCCCGAAACTTTACTAGTAAGACAACGATCATGTGGTGACCAAGGCATGCTCGGAGATAAATCTCCTGGAAGACGATGTTCTGAAAACCATCGCAGTATGTGTGTTCCATCGTAATTGAGAGTATGGGAGGAATAATATTAACTGCCAATCTTGGGTCGGATTTGTAAACTAGACTGACAAAACGCGACCATCCGGTGACCGAGGCACCAATAGACCCTTGTAGATAGTTACGCTGGACATCGATCTATTGAATCGCGACGCTATTTGTGTGTTCCATCGTCAATACCAGGATCTGACGGTAAGAATTAACTGTGAGTTAGGAGAGGGAGAAAACAAACTTGACTGCCAAAGAGTACGTCCATCTGGTATGAGGCAGCGATAGACCCTCGGAGATAAGTCGGCTAGTGACCAATGTATTGAATCGCGACGCAATTTCTGTGATGCAACGTCGTTAGGATGGTGGGAATGTCGCAATTAACTGTCAAATTTGCGTCGGATTTGAAAACAAGACTGACAAAGAGCAAACATCCGGTGACCGAGGCACCAATAGACATAGATAGTTACGCTAGACATCAATGTACTGAATCGGGACGCTATTTGTGTGTTCCGTCGTCCATACCAGGATCTGACGGTGAGAATTATCTGAGAGTTTTGAGTCGGAGACAAGAAACTTGACAGCCAAATTGTACATCCATCTGGTAAGAAGCAGCGTTAGACCCTCGGAGATAAGTCGGCTAGTGACCAATGTATTGAATCGCGACGCAATTTCTGTGTTGCATCGTCATTAGGATGGTGGGAATGTCGCAATTAACTGTCAAATTTGCGTCGGATTCCCGAAACTTTACTCGTAGGACAACGTTCATGTGGTGACCCAGGCAGTATTAGATGCTTGGAGATAAATCTGCTGGTAGACGATGTACTGAAAACCATCGCAGTATGTGTTCTATCGTCATTGAGAGGATGAGAGAAAATAAAATTAACTGTCAGTTTTGCGTCGGATTTGAAAACTAGATGACAAAACGCGACCATCCGGTGACCGAGGCACCAATAGACCCTTGTAGATAGTTACGCTGGACATCGATCTATTGAATCGCGACGCCATTTGTGTGTTCCATCGTCAATACCAGGATCTGAAGGTAAGAATTAACTGTGAGTTATGAGAGGGAGAAAACAAACTTGACTGCCAAAGAGTACGTCCATCTGGTATGAGGCAGCGATAGACCCTCGGAGATAAGTCGACTAGTGACCAATGTATTGAATCGCGACGCAATTTCTGTGATGCAACGTCGTTAGGATGGTGGGAATGTCGCAATTAACTGTCAAATTTGCGTCGGATTTGAAAACAAGACTGACAAAGAGCGAACATCCGGTGACCGAGGCACCAATAGATCCTTATAGATAGTTACGCTAGACATCAATGTACTGAATCGCGGCCCTATTTGTGTGTTCCGTCGTCCATACCAGGATCTGACGGTGAGAATTAGCTGAGAGTTTTGAGTCGGAGACAAGAAACTTGACAGCCAAATTGTACATCCATCTGGTATGAAGCAGCGTTAGACCCTCGGAGATAAGTCGGCTAGTGACCAATGTATTGAATCGCGACGCAATTTCTGTGTTGCATCGTCATTAGGATGGTGGGAATGTCGCAATTAACTGTCAAATTTGCGTCGGATTCCCGAAACTTTACTCGTAAGACAACGATCATGTGGTGACCAAGGCATGCTCGGAGATAAATCTGCTGGAAGACGAAAACCATCGCAGTATGTGTGTTCCATCGTAATTGAGAGTATGGGAGGAATAATATTAACTGCCAATTTTGGGTCGGATTTGTAAACTAGACTGACAAAACGCGACCATCCGGTGACCGAGGCACCAATAGACCCTTGTAGATAGTTACGCTGGACATCGATCTATTGAATCGCGACGCTATTTGTGTGTTCCATCGTCAATACCAGGATCTGACGGTAAGAATTAACTGTGAGTTATGAGAGGGAGAAAACAAACTTGACTGCCAAAGAGTACGTCCATCTGGTATGAGGCAGCGATAGACCCTCGGAGATAAGTCGGCTAGTGACCAATGTATTGAATCGCGACGCAATTTCTGTGTTGCAACGTCGTTAGGATGGTGGGAATGTCGCAATTAATTGTCAAATTTGCGTCGGATTTGAAAACTAGACTGACAAAGAGAGAACATCCGGTGACCGAGGCACCAATAGACCCTTGTAGATAGTTACGCTAGACATCGATGTACAGATTCGCGACGCTATTTGTGTGTTCCATGGTCGATACCAGGATCTGACGGTAAGAATTAACTGTGAGTTATTAGTCGGAGACAAGAAACTTGACAGCCAAATTGTTCATCCATCTGGTATGAGGCAGCGTTAGACCCTCGGAGATAAGTCGGCTAGTGACCAATGTATTGAATCGCGACGCAATTTCTGTGTTGCATCGTCATTAGGATTTTGCGAATGTCGCAATTAACTGTCAAATTTGCGTCGGATTCCCGAAACTTTACTCGTAGGACAACGATCATGTGGTGACCAAGGCATGCTCGGAAATAAATCTGCTGGAAGACGATGTTCTGAAAACCATCGCAGTATGTGTGTTCCATCGTAATTGAGAGTATGGGAGGAATAATATTAACTGCCAATCTTGCGTCGGATTTGTAAACTAGACTGACAAAACGCGACCATCCGGTGACCGAAGCACCAATAGACCTTTGTAGATAGTTACGCTATACATCGATCTATTGAATCGCGACGCCATTTGTGTGTTCCATCGTCAATACGAGGATCTGACAATAAGAATTAACTGTGAGTTATGAGAGGGAGAAAACAAACTTGACTGCCAAAGAGTACGTCCATC
Source organism: Schistocerca gregaria (assembly GCF_023897955.1). Lineage (NCBI taxonomy): Eukaryota > Metazoa > Arthropoda > Insecta > Orthoptera > Acrididae > Schistocerca > Schistocerca gregaria. The sequence continues at coordinate 2,917,635 of NW_026061833.1, read as the reverse complement.
TGGTATGAGGCAGCGATAGACCCTCGGAGATAAGCCGACTAGTGACCAATGTATTGAATCGCGACGCAATTTCTGTGATGCAACGTCGTTAGGATGGTGGGAATGTCGCAATTAACTGTCAAATTTGCGTCGGATTTGAAAACAAGACTGACAAAGAGCGAACATCCGGTGACCGAGGCACCAATATACCCTTATAGATAGTTACGCTAGACATCAATGTACTGAATCGCGACGCTATTTGTGTGTTCCGTCGTCCATACCAGGATCTGACGGTGAGAATTAGCTGAGAGTTTTGAGTCGGAGACAAGAAACTTGACAGCCAAATTGTACATCCATCTGGTATGAAGCAGCGTTAGACCCTCGGAGATAAGTCGGCTAGTGACCAATGTATTGAATCGCGACGCAATTTCTGTGTTGCATCGTCATTAGGATGGTGGGAATGTCGCAATTAACTGTCAAATTTGCGTCGGATTCCCGAAACTTTACTAGTAAGACAACGATCATGTGGTGACCAAGGCATGCTCGGAGATAAATCTCCTGGAAGACGATGTTCTGAAAACCATCGCAGTATGTGTGTTCCATCGTAATTGAGAGTATGGGAGGAATAATATTAACTGCCAATCTTGGGTCGGATTTGTAAACTAGACTGACAAAACGCGACCATCCGGTGACCGAGGCACCAATAGACCCTTGTAGATAGTTACGCTGGACATCGATCTATTGAATCGCGACGCTATTTGTGTGTTCCATCGTCAATACCAGGATCTGACGGTAAGAATTAACTGTGAGTTAGGAGAGGGAGAAAACAAACTTGACTGCCAAAGAGTACGTCCATCTGGTATGAGGCAGCGATAGACCCTCGGAGATAAGTCGGCTAGTGACCAATGTATTGAATCGCGACGCAATTTCTGTGATGCAACGTCGTTAGGATGGTGGGAATGTCGCAATTAACTGTCAAATTTGCGTCGGATTTGAAAACAAGACTGACAAAGAGCAAACATCCGGTGACCGAGGCACCAATAGACATAGATAGTTACGCTAGACATCAATGTACTGAATCGGGACGCTATTTGTGTGTTCCGTCGTCCATACCAGGATCTGACGGTGAGAATTATCTGAGAGTTTTGAGTCGGAGACAAGAAACTTGACAGCCAAATTGTACATCCATCTGGTAAGAAGCAGCGTTAGACCCTCGGAGATAAGTCGGCTAGTGACCAATGTATTGAATCGCGACGCAATTTCTGTGTTGCATCGTCATTAGGATGGTGGGAATGTCGCAATTAACTGTCAAATTTGCGTCGGATTCCCGAAACTTTACTCGTAGGACAACGTTCATGTGGTGACCCAGGCAGTATTAGATGCTTGGAGATAAATCTGCTGGTAGACGATGTACTGAAAACCATCGCAGTATGTGTTCTATCGTCATTGAGAGGATGAGAGAAAATAAAATTAACTGTCAGTTTTGCGTCGGATTTGAAAACTAGATGACAAAACGCGACCATCCGGTGACCGAGGCACCAATAGACCCTTGTAGATAGTTACGCTGGACATCGATCTATTGAATCGCGACGCCATTTGTGTGTTCCATCGTCAATACCAGGATCTGAAGGTAAGAATTAACTGTGAGTTATGAGAGGGAGAAAACAAACTTGACTGCCAAAGAGTACGTCCATCTGGTATGAGGCAGCGATAGACCCTCGGAGATAAGTCGACTAGTGACCAATGTATTGAATCGCGACGCAATTTCTGTGATGCAACGTCGTTAGGATGGTGGGAATGTCGCAATTAACTGTCAAATTTGCGTCGGATTTGAAAACAAGACTGACAAAGAGCGAACATCCGGTGACCGAGGCACCAATAGATCCTTATAGATAGTTACGCTAGACATCAATGTACTGAATCGCGGCCCTATTTGTGTGTTCCGTCGTCCATACCAGGATCTGACGGTGAGAATTAGCTGAGAGTTTTGAGTCGGAGACAAGAAACTTGACAGCCAAATTGTACATCCATCTGGTATGAAGCAGCGTTAGACCCTCGGAGATAAGTCGGCTAGTGACCAATGTATTGAATCGCGACGCAATTTCTGTGTTGCATCGTCATTAGGATGGTGGGAATGTCGCAATTAACTGTCAAATTTGCGTCGGATTTGAAAACAAGACTGACAAAGAGCGAACATCTGGTGACCGAGGCACCAATAGATCCTTATAGATAGTTACGCTAGACATCAATGTACTGAATCGCGACGCTATTTGTGTGTTCCGTCGTCCATACCAGGATCTGACGGTGAGAATTAGCTGAGAGTTTTGAGTCGGAGACAAGAAACTTGACAGCCAAATTGTACATCCATCTGGTATGAGGCAGCGATAGACCCTCGGAGATAAGTCGGCTAGTGACCAATGTATTGAATCGCGACGCAATTTCTGTGATGCAACGTCGTTAGGATGGTGGGAATGTCGCAATTAACTGTCAAATTTGCGTCGGATTTGAAAACAAGACTGACAAAGAGCAAACATCCGGTGACCGAGGCACCAATAGACATAGATAGTTACGCTAGACATCAATGTACTGAATCGGGACGCTATTTGTGTGTTCCGTCGTCCATACCAGGATCTGACGGTGAGAATTATCTGAGAGTTTTGAGTCGGAGACAAGAAACTTGACAGCCAAATTGTACATCCATCTGGTAAGAAGCAGCGTTAGACCCTCGGAGATAAGTCGGCTAGTGACCAATGTATTGAATCGCGACGCAATTTCTGTGTTGCATCGTCATTAGGATGGTGGGAATGTCGCAATTAACTGTCAAATTTGCGTCGGATTCCCGAAACTTTACTCGTAGGACAACGTTCATGTGGTGACCCTGGCAGTATTAGATGCTTGGAGATAAATCTGCTGGTAGACGATGTACTGAAAACCATCGCAGTATGTGTTCTATCGTCATTGAGAGGATGAGAGAAAATAAAATTAACTGTCAGTTTTGCGTCGGATTTGAAAACTAGATGACAAAACGCGACCATCCGGTGACCGAGGCACCAATAGACCCTTGTAGATAGTTACGCTGGACATCGATCTATTGAATCGCGACGCCATTTGTGTGTTCCATCGTCAATACCAGGATCTGAAGGTAAGAATTAACTGTGAGTTATGAGAGGGAGAAAACAAACTTGACTGCCAAAGAGTACGTCCATCTGGTATGAGGCAGCGATAGACCCTCGGAGATAAGTCGACTAGTGACCAATGTATTGAATCGCGACGCAATTTCTGTGATGCAACGTCGTTAGGATGGTGGGAATGTCGCAATTAACTGTCAAATTTGCGTCGGATTTGAAAACAAGACTGACAAAGAGCGAACATCCGGTGACCGAGGCACCAATAGATCCTTATAGATAGTTACGCTAGACATCAATGTACTGAATCGCGGCCCTATTTGTGTGTTCCGTCGTCCATACCAGGATCTGACGGTGAGAATTAGCTGAGAGTTTTGAGTCGGAGACAAGAAACTTGACAGCCAAATTGTACATCCATCTGGTATGAAGCAGCGTTAGACCCTCGGAGATAAGTCGGCTAGTGACCAATGTATTGAATCGCGACGCAATTTCTGTGTTGCATCGTCATTAGGATGGTGGGAATGTCGCAATTAATTGTCAAATTTGCGTCGGATTCCCGAAACTTTACTCGTAAGACAACGATCATGTGGTGACCAAGGCATGCTCGGAGATAAATCTGCTGGAAGACGATGTTCTGAAAACCATCGCAGTATGTGTGTTCCATCGTAATTGAGAGTATGGGAGGAATAATATTAACTGCCAATTTTGGGTCGGATTTGTAAACTAGACTGACAAAACGCGACCATCCGGTGACCGAGGCACCAATAGACCCTTGTAGATAGTTACGCTGGACATCGATCTATTGAATCGCGACGCTATTTGTGTGTTCCATCGTCAATACCAGGATCTGACGGTAAGAATTAACTGTGAGTTATGAGAGGGAGAAAACAAACTTGACTGCCAAAGAGTACGTCCATCTGGTATGAGGCAGCGATAGACCCTCGGAGATAAGTCGGCTAGTGACCAATGTATTGAATCGCGACGCAATTTCTGTGTTGCAACGTCGTTAGGATGGTGGGAATGTCGCAATTAATTGTCAAATTTGCGTCGGATTTGAAAACTAGACTGACAAAGAGAGAACATCCGGTGACCGAGGCACCAATAGACCCTTGTAGATAGTTACGCTAGACATCGATGTACAGATTCGCGACGCTATTTGTGTGTTCCATGGTCGATACCAGGATCTGACGGTAAGAATTAACTGTGAGTTATTAGTCGGAGACAAGAAACTTGACAGCCAAATTGTTCATCCATCTGGTATGAGGCAGCGTTAGACCCTCGGAGATAAGTCGGCTAGTGACCAATGTATTGAATCGCGACGCAATTTCTGTGTTGCATCGTCATTAGGATTTTGCGAATGTCGCAATTAACTGTCAAATTTGCGTCGGATTCCCGAAACTTTACTCGTAGGACAACGATCATGTGGTGACCAAGGCATGCTCGGAAATAAATCTGCTGGAAGACGATGTTCTGAAAACCATCGCAGTATGTGTGTTCCATCGTAATTGAGAGTATGGGAGGAATAATATTAACTGCCAATCTTGCGTCGGATTTGTAAACTAGACTGACAAAACGCGACCATCCGGTGACCGAAGCACCAATAGACCTTTGTAGATAGTTACGCTATACATCGATCTATTGAATCGCGACGCCATTTGTGTGTTCCATCGTCAATACGAGGATCTGACAATAAGAATTAACTGTGAGTTATGAGAGGGAGAAAACAAACTTGACTGCCAAAGAGTACGTCCATCTGGTATGAGGCAGCGATAGACCCTCGGAGATAAGCCGACTAGTGACCAATGTATTGAATCGCGACGCAATTTCTGTGATGCAACGTCGTTAGGATGGTGGGAATGTCGCAATTAACTGTCAAATTTGCGTCGGATTTGAAAACAAGACTGACAAAAAGCGAACATCCGGTGACCGAGGCACCAATATACCCTTATAGATAGTTACGCTAGACATCAATGTACTGAATCGCGACGCTATTTGTGTGTTCCGTCGTCCATACCAGGATCTGACGGTGAGAATTAGCTGAGAGTTTTGAGTCGGAGACAAGAAACTTGACAGCCAAATTGTACATCCATCTGGTATGAAGCAGCGTTAGACCCTCGGAGATAAGTCGGCTAGTGACCAATGTATTGAATCGCGACGCAATTTCTGTGTTGCATCGTCATTAGGATGGTGGGAATGTCGCAATTAACTGTCAAATTTGCGTCGGATTCCCGAAACTTTACTAGTAAGACAACGATCATGTGGTGACCAAGGCATGCTCGGAGATAAATCTCCTGGAAGACGATGTTCTGAAAACCATCGCAGTATGTGTGTTCCATCGTAATTGAGAGTATGGGAGGAATAATATTAACTGCCAATCTTGGGTCGGATTTGTAAACTAGACTGACAAAACGCGACCATCCGGTGACCGAGGCACCAATAGACCCTTGTAGATAGTTACGCTGGACATCGATCTATTGAATCGCGACGCTATTTGTGTGTTCCATCGTCAATACCAGGATCTGACGGTAAGAATTAACTGTGAGTTAGGAGAGGGAGAAAACAAACTTGACTGCCAAAGAGTACGTCCATCTGGTATGAGGCAGCGATAGACCCTCCGAGATAAGTCGGCTAGTGACCAATGTATTGAATCGCGACGCAATTTCTGTATTGCAACGTCGTTAGGATGGTGGGAATGTCGCAATTAACTGTCAAATTTGCGTCGGATTTGAAAACAAGACTGACAAAGAGCGAACATCCGGTGACCGAGGCACCAATAGACATAGATAGTTACGCTAGACATCAATGTACTGAATCGGGACGCTATTTGTGTGTTCCGTCGTCCATACCAGGATCTGACGGTGAGAATTATCTGAGAGTTTTGAGTCGGAGACAAGAAACTTGACAGCCAAATTGTACATCCATCTGGTAAGAAGCAGCGTTAGACCCTCGGAGATAAGTCGGCTAGTGACCAATGTATTGAATCGCGACGCAATTTCTGTGTTGCATCGTCATTAGGATGGTGGGAATGTCGCAATTAACTGTCAAATTTGCGTCGGATTCCCGAAACTTTACTCGTAGGACAACGTTCATGTGGTGACCCAGGCAGTATTAGATGCTTGGAGATAAATCTGCTGGTAGACGATGTACTGAAAACCATCGCAGTATGTGTTCTATCGTCATTGAGAGGATGAGAGAAAATAAAATTAACTGTCAGTTTTGCGTCGGATTTGAAAACTAGATGACAAAACGCGACCATCCGGTGACCGAGGCACCAATAGACCCTTGTAGATAGTTACGCTGGACATCGATCTATTGAATCGCGACGCCATTTGTGTGTTCCATCGTCAATACCAGGATCTGAAGGTAAGAATTAACTGTGAGTTATGAGAGGGAGAAAACAAACTTGACTGCCAAAGAGTACGTCCATCTGGTATGAGGCAGCGATAGACCCTCGGAGATAAGTCGACTAGTGACCAATGTATTGAATCGCGACGCAATTTCTGTGATGCAACGTCGTTAGGATGGTGGGAATGTCGCAATTAACTGTCAAATTTGCGTCGGATTTGAAAACAAGACTGACAAAGAGCGAACATCCGGTGACCGAGGCACCAATAGATCCTTATAGATAGTTACGCTAGACATCAATGTACTGAATCGCGACGCTATTTGTGTGTTCCGTCGTCCATACCAGGATCTGACGGTGAGAATTAGCTGAGAGTTTTGAGTCGGAGACAAGAAACTTGACAGCCAAATTGTACATCCATCTGGTATGAAGCAGCGTTAGACCCTCGGAGATAAGTCGGCTAGTGACCAATGTATTGAATCGCGACGCAATTTCTGTGTTGCATCGTCATTAGGATGGTGGGAATGTCGCAATTAACTGTCAAATTTGCGTCGGATTCCCGAAACTTTACTCGTAAGACAACGATCATGTGGTGACCAAGGCATGCTCGGAGATAAATCTGCTGGAAGACGAAAACCATCGCAGTATGTGTGTTCCATCGTAATTGAGAGTATGGGAGGAATAATATTAACTGCCAATTTTGGGTCGGATTTGTAAACTAGACTGACAAAACGCGACCATCCGGTGACCGAGGCACCAATAGACCCTTGTAGATAGTTACGCTGGACATCGATCTATTGAATCGCGACGCTATTTGTGTGTTCCATCGTCAATACCAGGATCTGACGGTAAGAATTAACTGTGAGTTATGAGAGGGAGAAAACAAACTTGACTGCCAAAGAGTACGTCCATCTGGTATGAGGCAGCGATAGACCCTCGGAGATAAGTCGGCTAGTGACCAATGTATTGAATCGCGACGCAATTTCTGTGTTGCAACGTCGTTAGGATGGTGGGAATGTCGCAATTAATTGTCAAATTTGCGTCGGATTTGAAAACTAGACTGACAAAGAGAGAACATCCGGTGACCGAGGCACCAATAGACCCTTGTAGATAGTTACGCTAGACATCGATGTACAGATTCGCGACGCTATTTGTGTGTTCCATGGTCGATACCAGGATCTGACGGTAAGAATTAACTGTGAGTTATTAGTCGGAGACAAGAAACTTGACAGCCAAATTGTTCATCCATCTGGTATGAGGCAGCGTTAGACCCTCGGAGATAAGTCGGCTAGTGACCAATGTATTGAATCGCGACGCAATTTCTGTGTTGCATCGTCATTAGGATTTTGCGAATGTCGCAATTAACTGTCAAATTTGCGTCGGATTCCCGAAACTTTACTCGTAGGACAACGATCATGTGGTGACCAAGGCATGCTCGGAAATAAATCTGCTGGAAGACGATGTTCTGAAAACCATCGCAGTATGTGTGTTCCATCGTAATTGAGAGTATGGGAGGAATAATATTAACTGCCAATCTTGCGTCGGATTTGTAAACTAGACTGACAAAACGCGACCATCCGGTGACCGAAGCACCAATAGACCTTTGTAGATAGTTACGCTATACATCGATCTATTGAATCGCGACGCCATTTGTGTGTTCCATCGTCAATACGAGGATCTGACAATAAGAATTAACTGTGAGTTATGAGAGGGAGAAAACAAACTTGACTGCCAAAGAGTACGTCCATCTGGTATGAGGCAGCGATAGACCCTCGGAGATAAGTCGGCTAGTGACCAATGTATTGAATCGCGACGCAATTTCTGTGATGCAACGTCGTTAGGATGGTGAGAATGTCGCAATTAACTGTCAAATTTGCGTCGTATTTGAAAACAAGACTGACCAAGAGCGAACATCCGGTGACCGAGGCACCAATAGACCCTTATAGATACCTACGCTAGACATCAATGTACTGAATCGCGACGCTATTTGTGTGTTCCGTCGTCCATACCAGGATCTGACGGAGAGAGTTAGCTGAGAGTTAATAGTCGGAGAGAAGAAACTTGACAGCCAAATTATACATCCATCTGGTATGAGGCAGCGTTAGACCCTCGGAGATAATTCGGCTAGTGACCAATGTATTGAATCGCGACGCAATTTCTGTGTTGCATTGTCATTAGGATGGTGGGAATGGCTCAATTAACTGTCAAATTTGCGTCGGATAACCGAAACTTTACTCGCAGGAGAAAGATCATGTGGTGACCCAGGCATGCTTGGAGATAAATCTGCTGGAAGACGATGTTCTGAAAACCATCGCAGTATGTGTGTTCCATCGTAATTGAGAGTACTTGAGGAATAAAATTAACAATCAGTTTTGCGTCGGATTTGAAAACTAGACTGACAAATCGCGACCAACCGGTGACCGAGGCACCAATAGACCCTTGTAGATAGTTACGCTAGACATTGATGTATTGAATCGCGACGCAATTTCTGTGTTGCAACGTCGTTAGGATGGTGGGAAAGTCGCAATTAATCGTCAAATTTGCGTCGGATTTGAAAACAAGACTGACAAAGAGCGAACATCCGGTGACCGAGGCACCAATAGACCCTTGTAGATAGTTACGCTGGACATCGATCTATTGAATCGCGACGCTATTTGTGTGTTCCATCGTCAATACCAGGATCTGACGGTAAGAATTAACTGTGAGTTATGAGAGGGAGAAAACAAACTAGACTGCCAAAGAGTACGTCCATCTGGTATGAGGCAGCGATAGACCCTCGGAGATAAGTCGGCTAGTGACCAATGTATTTAATCGCGACGCAATTTCTGTGTTGCAACGTCGTTAGGATGGTAGGAATGTCGCAATTAATTGTCAAATTTGAGTCGGATTTGAAAACTAGACTTACAAAGGGAGAACATCCGGTGACCGAGGCACCAATAGACCCTTGTAGATAGTTACGCTAGACATCGATGTACTGAATCGCGACGCTATTTGTGTGTTCCATGGTCGATACCAGGATCTGACGGTAAGAATTAACTGTGAGTTACGAGTCGGAGACAAGAAACTTGACAGCCAAATTGTACATCCATCTGGTAAGAGGCAGCGTTAGACCCTCGGAGATAAGTCGGCTAGTGACCTATGTATTGAATCGCGACGCGATTTCTGTGTTGCATCGGCATTAGGATGGTGGGATAGTCGCAATTAACTGTCAAATTTGCGTCGGATCCCCGAAACTTTACTCGTAGGACAACGATCATGTGGTGACCCAGGCAGTAATAGACGCTTGGAGATAAATCTGCTGGAAGACGATGTTCTGGAAACCATCGCAGAATGTGTGTTCCATCGTAATTGAGAGTATGAGAGGAATACATTTAACTGTGAGTTTTGCGTCGGATTTGAAAACTAGATGACAAAGCGCGACCATCCGGTGACCGAAGCACAAATAGACTCTTCAAGATAGTTACGCTAGACATCAATGTACTGAATCGAGACGCTATTTGTGTGTTCCGTCGTCCATACCAGGATCTGACGGTGAGAATTACCTGAGAGTTTTGAGTCGGAGACAAGAAACTTGACAGCCAAATTGTACATCCATCTGGTATGAAGCAGCGTTAGACCCTCGGAGATAAGTCGGCTAGTGACCAATGTATTGAATCGCGACGCAATTTCTGTGTTGCATCGTCATTAGGATGGTGGGAATGTCGCAATTAACTGTCAAATTTGCGTCGGATTCCCGAAACTTTACTCGTAGGACAACGTTCATGTGGTGACCCAGGCAGTAATAGATGCTTGGAGATAAATCTGCTGGTAGACGATGTACTGAAAACCATCGCAGTATGTGTTCTATCGTCATTGAGAGGATGAGAGAAAATAAAATTAACTGCCAGTTTTGCGTCGGATTTGAAAACTAGATGACAAAACGCGACCATCCGGTGACCGAGGCACCAATAGACCCTAGTACATAGTTACGCTGGACATCGATCTATTGAATCGCGACGCTATTTGTGTGTTCCATCGTCAATACCAGGATCTGACGGTAAGAATTAACTGTGAGTTACGAGTCGGAGACAAGAAACTTGACAGCCAAATTGTACATCCATCTGGTATGAAGCAGCGTTAGACCCTCGGAGATAAGTCGGCTAGTGACCAATGTATTGAATCGCGACGCAATTTCTGTGTTGCAACGTCGTTAGGATTGTGGGAATGTCGCAATTAATTGTCAAATTTGCGTCGGATTTGAAAACTTGACTGACAAAGAGAGAACATCCGGTGACCGAGGCACCAATAGACCCTTGTAGATAGTTACGCTAGACATCGATGTACTGAATCGCGACGCTATTTGTGTGTTCCATGGTCGATACCAGGATCTGACGATAAGAATTAACTGTGAGTTACGAGTCGGAGACAAGAAACTTGACAGCCAAATTGTACATCCATCTGGTATGAAGCAGCGTTAGACCCCCGGAGATAAGTGGGCTAGTGACCAATGCATTGAATCGCGACGCAATTTCTGTGTTGCATCGTCATTAGGATGGTGGGAATGTCGCAATTAACTGTCAAATTTGCGTCGGATTCCCGAAACTTTACTCGTAGGACAACGTTCATGTGGTGACCCAGGCAGTAATAAATGCTTGGAGATAAATCTGCTGGTAGACGATGTACTGAAAACCATCGCAGTATGTGTTCTATCGTCATTGAGAGGATGAGAGAAAATGAAATTAACTGTCAGTTTTGCGTCAGATTTGAAAACTAGATGACAAAACGCGACCATCCGGTGACCGAGGCACCAATTGACCCTTGTAGATAGTTACGCTGGACATCGATCTATTGAATCGCGACGCTATTTGTGTGTTCCATCGTCAATACCAGGATCTGACGGTAAGAATTAACTGTGAGGGAGAAAACAAACTTGACTGCCAAAGAGTACGTCCATCAGGTATGGGGCAGCGATAGACCCTCGGAGATAAGTCGGCTAGTGAGCAATGTATTTAATCGCGACGCAATTTCTGTGTTGCAACGTCGTTAGGATGGTGGGAATATCGCAATTAACTCTCAAATTTGCGTCGGATCCCCGAAACTTTACTCGTAGGACAACGATCATGTGGTGACCCAGGCAGTAATAGATGCTTGGAGATATATCTGCTGGAAGACGATGTTCTGGAAACCATCGCAGAATGTGTGTTCCATCGTAATTGAGAGTATGAGAGGAATACAATTAATGTGCTATCGGATTTGTACGTGCAGGAGAATGGTGTTCCTCAGGGCAGCGTTTTAAGTGTCACCCTCTTTGCCGTTGCTATTAACAGTATCACGTCCACTATCCGGAGTCCTGCCCAATGCTCCTTGTTTGTGGACGATTTTGCTGTTTTCTGTTCTTCCTCCAGTCTTGTCAGTGCTAGTCGGCAGTTACAGCTTACGATAAAGCGCTTAGAGGCGTGGACTGCAAAGACGGGTTTTACCTTTTCTGCAGACAAATCTGTGTGTGTTCATTTTAATCGTTCTCGGCGTCTTTTTACCTCCCCTGAATTGCGTCTGAGGGACACCGTTCTTCCTTTTAGAGACACTGTGAGGTTCCTGGGCCTCACTTTTGATTCCAAGTTGTCGTGGTTGCCTCACCTTAAAGACCTCAAGGTGCGGGCCCTGAAGGCACTGAATATTTTGAAGTGTCTGAGCCATCGGTCCTGGGGAGCAGATCGGGCGCGTCTGCTGCAGTTTTATAGGGCTTTCGTCCGATCGCGTCTTGACTATGCTTGCACCGTGTATGGGTCAGCAAGGCCTTCGTATCTGAAGATCCTTGACGCAGTACACCATGAGGGTATCAGGCTGGCCGCTGGTGCCTTCCGTACCAGTCCCATCCCCAGCCTGTGTGCTGAGGCAGGGGAACCGCCGCTCGCCATCCGGTGGAAACTCCTCATGGTGCGACGGGTGTGTCATTTCCTTGCCTGTCCTACCTCCCCTGCGTACCCTACCGTTGCCCGACCGCCTATGGAACGTCTCTTTTCCAGTCGTCCCAGGGCAACAAAACCATTTGGGATTCGTGCCAAGCATTTGCTTGAGTCCCTTGGTGTGGAGCGTGTGGCCCCCCAACGACAAGGTTTTACTCGCCTGCCTCCCTGGTTGCTCCAGAGGCCCAGCGTCCTCTTAGACTTGTCGGAGAACCGGAGGAACTGCACTCCGGCGTTTGTTTTTACCTCCTTATTTTACGATATTTTAAACCAGCATCCGGACCATGTACCTGTATTCACAGATGGCTCTAAACAGGGGGACACTGTTGGTTGTGCTGTTGTTTTCCCTGATCGAGTCGTCAAGTTACGGCTTCCTGCGGTGTTTACCATCCTCGATGCCGAATTATTTGCAATACTGCGGGCATTGGAGCAGATGAGATGTGTTCCCAGTATTAAGTTCCTCATCTGTTCTGACTCCCTGAGTGCCCTTCAGACCATTCAACACTTGTACCCAGCGGATACGGTCGTCCAGAACATCCATGATGCCCTACTCCACCTGCAACGGCAGGGGAAGGAGGTTTCTTTCTGCTGGGTGCCGGGGCACGTGGGTATTAGGGGCAACGAACTGGCGGATGTGGCTGCCAAAGATGCATGTTCCCTCCCTCACGTTGTTGAATGTGCCGTCCCCCTCCATGCTGTAACCTCCCTTTTGCGTTTTCGTGTTATGCATCAATGGGAAGAGGAGTGGTTGGCAGTTTCTGACAATAAGCTGCGTCTGGTAAAGGCCACTACGCGACCATGGCGTACGTCCTACCAGTCATACAGGCGGGATGAGGTTCTCCTCACTCGCCTCCGCATTGGACACTGTCCCTTCACGCATGGTTTTTTACTCCGGCGGGAGGACCCCCCAATCTGCAGTGCTTGTGGCGTCCAGATTACTGTCCGCCACATTTTACTTGACTGTCTTTTATTCTCTGACCAGAGGGCGGTGGTTTCCTTGCCACCGGATTTGCCCTCTATTTTGCAAGACGACGCAGCGACTGTGGTTAAGGTTTTACGGTTTTGTGTCCTGTCCAATCTGTTGCCTCGGATTTTAGGGAGAAGGTTTTAATGTGCTGCTGGGTGACTGGCTCACCCAGTTTTTAGGTAAGAGGTCCGCCAGTCACGATTACCTCCTTGTTTCACTTCGGTATCTGTTCTCTTTTCCTTGTGTTTCCTTTCCTTTTTTAGTGTGTTTCTTCTCCTCTTGTTTTACCTCTATATGTGCGCATTTGGAACTGCATCAGGCCTGTGTCTTTTAGCCGTTCTCCTTGTTCGGCGTCCGTCTTCGTCCCTTCACCGCCTGTGTTCCTGTTTCTATGCGCTTGGGCGCTGATGACCACGCTGTTTAGCGCCCGTAAACAAAAAACACACACACACACACACACACACAATTAACTGTCAGTTTTGCGTCGGATTTGAAAACTAGACTGACAAAGCGCGACCATCCGGTGACCGAAGCACAAATAGACTCTTCTAGATAGTTACGCTAGACATCAATGTACTGAATCGAGACGCTATTTGTGTGTTCCATGGTCGATACCAGGATCTGACGGTAAGAATTAACTGTGAGTTCGAGTCAGAGACAAGAAACTTGACAGCCAAATTGTACATCCATCTGGTATGAGGCAGCGTTAGACCCTCGGAGATAAGTCGGCTAGTGACCAATGTATTGAATCGCGACGCGATTTCTGTGTTGCATCGGCATTAGGATGGTGGGATAGTTGCAATTAACTCTCAAATTTGCGTCGGATCCCCGAAACTTTACTCGTAGGACAACGATCATGTGGTGACCCAGGCAGTAATAGATGCTTGGAGATATATCTGCTGGAAGACGATGTTCTGGAAACCATCGCAGAATGTGTGTTCCATCGTAATTGAGAGTATGAGAGGAATACAATTAACTGTCAGTTTTGCGTCGGATTTGAAAACTAGACTGACAAAGCGCGACCATCCGGTGACCGAAGCACAAATAGACTCTTCTAGATAGTTACGCTAGACATCAATGTACTGAATCGAGACGCTATTTGTGTGTTCCGTCGTCCATACCAGGATCTGACGGTGAGAATTAGCTGAGAGTTTTGAGTCGGAGACAAGAAACTTGACAGCCAAATTATACATCCATCTGGTATGAAGCAGCGTTAGACCCTCGGAGATAAGTCGGCTAGTGACCAATGTATTGAATCGCGACGCAATTTCTGTGTTGCATAGTCATTAGGAAGGTGCGAATGTCGCAATTAACTGTCAAATTTGCGTCGGATTCCCGAAACTTTACTCGTAGGACAACGATCATGTGGTGACCCAGGCATGCTCGGAGATAAATCTGCTGGAAGACGATGTTCTGAAAACCATCGCAGTATGTGTGTTCCATCGTAATTGAGAGTATGGGAGGAATAAAATTAACTGCCAATCTTGCGTCGGATTTGTAAACTAGACTGACAAAACGCGACCATCCGCTGACCGAGGCACCAATAGACCCTTGTAGATAGTTACGCTGGACATCGATCTATTGAATCGCGACGCTATTTGTGTGTTCCATCGTCAATACCAGGATCTGACGGTAAGAATTAACTGTGAGTTATGAGAGGGAGAAAACAAACTTGACTGCCAAAGAGTACGTCCATCTGGTATGAGGCAGCGATAGACCCTCGGAGACAAGACGGCTAGTGACCAATGTATTTAATCGCGACGCAATTTCTGTGTTGCAACGTCGTTAGGATGGTGGGAATGTCGCAATTATTTGTCAAATTTGCGTCGGATTTGAAAACTAGACTGACAAAGAGAGAACATCCGGTGACCGAGGCACCAATAGACCCTTGTAGATAGTTACGCTAGACATCAATGTACTGAATCGCGACGCTATTTGTGTGTTCCGTCGTCCATACCAGGATCTGACGGTAAGAATTAACTGTGAGTTATGAGAGGGAGAAAACAAACTTGACTGCCAAAGAGTACGTCCATCTGGTATGAGGCAGCGATAGACCCTCGGAGATAAGTCGACTAGTGACCAATGTATTGAATCGCGACGCAATTTCTGTGATGCAACGTCGTTAGGATGGTGGGAATGTCGCAATTAACTGTCAAATTTGCGTCGGATTTGAAACCAAGACTGACAAAGAGCGAACATCCGGTGACCGAGGCACCAATAGACCCTTATAGATAGTTACGCTAGACATCAATGTACTGAATCGCGACGCTATTTGTGTGTTCCGTCGTCCATACCAGGATCTGACGGTGAGAATTAACAGTGAGTTATAAGAGGGAGAAAACAAACTTGACTGCCAAAGAGTACGTCCATCTGGTATGAGGCAGCGATAGACCCTCGGAGATAAGTCGGCTAGTGACCAATGTATTTAATCGCGACGCAATTTCTGTGTTGCAACGTCGTTAGGATGGTGGGAATGTCGCAATTAATTGTCAAATTTGCGTCGGATTTGAAAACTAGACTGACAAAGAGAGAACATCCGGTGACCGAGGCACCAGTAGACCCTTGTAGATAGTTACGCTGGACATCGATCTATTGAATCGCGACGCTATTTGTGTGTTCCATCGTCAATACCAGGATCTGAAGGTAAGAATTAACTGTGAGTTATGAGAGGGAGAAAACAAACTTGACTGCCAAAGAGTACGTCCATCTGGTATGAGGCAGCGATAGACCCTCGGAGATAAGTCGGCTAGTGACCAATGTATTGAATCGCGACGCAATTTCTGTGTTGCAACGTCGTTAGGATGGTGGGAATGTCGCAATTAACTGTCAAATTTGCGTCGGATTTGTAAACAAGACTGACAAAGAGCGAACATCCGGTGACCGAGGCACCAATAGACCATTATAGATAGTTACGCTAGACATCGATCTATTAAATCGCGACGCTATTTGTGTTTACCATCGTCCATAACAGGATCTGACGGTGTGAATTAGCTGAGAGTTTTGAGTCGGAGACAAGAAACTTAACAGCCAAATTGTACAACATCTGGTAGGAGGCAGCGTTAGACCCTCGGAGATAAGTCGGCTAGTGACCAATGTATTGAATCGCGACGCAATTTTAGTGTTGCAACGTCGATAGGATGGTGGGAATGTCGCAATTAACTGTCAAATTTGCGTCGGATTTGAAAACAAGACTGACAAAGAGCGAACATCCGGTGACCGAGGCACCAATAGACCCTTATAGATAGTTACGCTAGACATCAATGTACTGAATCGCGACGCGATTAGTGTGTTCCGTCGTCCATACCAGGATCTGACGGTGAGAATTAGCTGAGAGTTTTGAGTCGGAGACAAGAAACTTGACAGCCAAATTGTACATCCATCTGGTATGAAGCTGCGTTAGACCCTCGGAGATAAGTCGGCTAGTGACCAATGTATTGAATCGCGACGCAATTTCTGTGTTGCATCGTCATTAGGATGGTGGGAATGTCGCAATTAACTGTCAAATTTGCGTCGGATTCCCGAAACTTTACTCGTAGGACAACGTTCATGTGGTGACCCAGGCAGTAATAGATGCTTGGAGATAAATCTGCTGGTAGACGATGTACTGAAAACCATCGCAGTATGTGTTCTATCGTCATTGAGAGGATGAGAGAAAAATAAAATTAACTGTCAGTTTTGCGTCGGATTTGAAAACTAGGTGACAAAACGCGACCATCCGGTGACCGAGGCACCAATAGACCCTTGTAGATAGTTACGCTGGACATCGATCTATTGAATCGCGACGCTATTTGTGTGTTCCATCGTCAATACCAGGATCTGACGGTAAGAATTAGCTGAGAGTTTTGAGTCGGAGACAAGAAACTTGACAGCCAAATTGTACATCCATCTGGTATGAGGCAGCGATAGACCCTCGGAGATAAGTCGACTAGTGACCAATGTATTGAATCGCGACGCAATTTCTGTGATGCAACGTCGTTAGGATGGTGGGAATGTCGCAATTAACTGTCAAATTTGCGTCGGATTTGAAACCAAGACTGACAAAGAGCGAACATCCGGTGACCGAGGCACCAATAGACCCTTATAGATAGTTACGCTAGACATCAATGTACTGAATCGCGACGCTATTTGTGTGTTCCGTCGTCCATACCAGGATCTGACGGTGAGAATTAACAGTGAGTTATAAGAGGGAGAAAACAAACTTGACTGCCAAAGAGTACGTCCATCTGGTATGAGGCAGCGATAGACCCTCGGAGATAAGTCGGCTAGTGACCAATGTATTTAATCGCGACGCAATTTCTGTGTTGCAACGTCGTTAGGATGGTGGGAATGTCGCAATTAATTGTCAAATTTGCGTCGGATTTGAAAACTAGACTGACAAAGAGAGAACATCCGGTGACCGAGGCACCAGTAGACCCTTGTAGATAGTTACGCTGGACATCGATCTATTGAATCGCGACGCTATTTGTGTGTTCCATCGTCAATACCAGGATCTGAAGGTAAGAATTAACTGTGAGTTATGAGAGGGAGAAAACAAACTTGACTGCCAAAGAGTACGTCCATCTGGTATGAGGCAGCGATAGACCCTCGGAGATAAGTCGGCTAGTGACCAATGTATTGAATCGCGACGCAATTTCTGTGTTGCAACGTCGTTAGGATGGTGGGAATGTCGCAATTAACTGTCAAATTTGCGTCGGATTTGTAAACAAGACTGACAAAGAGCGAACATCCGGTGACCGAGGCACCAATAGACCATTATAGATAGTTACGCTAGACATCGATCTATTAAATCGCGACGCTATTTGTGTTTACCATCGTCCATAACAGGATCTGACGGTGTGAATTAGCTGAGAGTTTTGAGTCGGAGACAAGAAACTTAACAGCCAAATTGTACAACATCTGGTAGGAGGCAGCGTTAGACCCTCGGAGATAAGTCGGCTAGTGACCAATGTATTGAATCGCGACGCAATTTTAGTGTTGCAACGTCGATAGGATGGTGGGAATGTCGCAATTAACTGTCAAATTTGCGTCGGATTTGAAAACAAGACTGACAAAGAGCGAACATCCGGTGACCGAGGCACCAATAGACCCTTATAGATAGTTACGCTAGACATCAATGTACTGAATCGCGACGCGATTAGTGTGTTCCGTCGTCCATACCAGGATCTGACGGTGAGAATTAGCTGAGAGTTTTGAGTCGGAGACAAGAAACTTGACAGCCAAATTGTACATCCATCTGGTATGAAGCTGCGTTAGACCCTCGGAGATAAGTCGGCTAGTGACCAATGTATTGAATCGCGACGCAATTTCTGTGTTGCATCGTCATTAGGATGGTGGGAATGTCGCAATTAACTGTCAAATTTGCGTCGGATTCCCGAAACTTTACTCGTAGGACAACGTTCATGTGGTGACCCAGGCAGTAATAGATGCTTGGAGATAAATCTGCTGGTAGACGATGTACTGAAAACCATCGCAGTATGTGTTCTATCGTCATTGAGAGGATGAGAGAAAAATAAAATTAACTGTCAGTTTTGCGTCGGATTTGAAAACTAGGTGACAAAACGCGACCATCCGGTGACCGAGGCACCAATAGACCCTTGTAGATAGTTACGCTGGACATCGATCTATTGAATCGCGACGCTATTTGTGTGTTCCATCGTCAATACCAGGATCTGACGGTAAGAATTAACTGTGAGTTATGAGAGGGACAAAACAAACTTGACTGCCAAAGAGTACGTCCATCTGGTATGAGGCAGCGATAGACCCTCGGAGACAAGTCGGCTAGTGACCAATGTATTTAATCGCGACGCAATTTCTGTGTTGCAACGTCGTTAGGATGGTGGGAATGTCGCAATTATTTGTCAAATTTGCGTCGGATTTGAAAACTAGACTGACAAAGAGAGAACATCCGGTGACCGAGGCACCAATAGACCCTTGTAGATAGTTACGCTAGACATCGATGTACTGAATCGCGACGCTATTTGTGTGTTCCATGGTCGATACCAGGATCTGACGGTAAGAATTAACTGTGAGTTACGAGTCGGAGACAAGAAACTTGACAGCCAAATTGTACATCCATCTGGTATGAGCAGCGTAGGACCCTCGGAGATAAGTTGGCTAGTGACCAATGTATTGAATCGCGACGCGATTTCTGTGTTGCATCGGCATTAGGATGGTGGGATAGTCGCAATTAACTCTCAAATTTGCGTCGGATCCCCGAAACTTTACTCGTAGGACAACGATCATGTGGTGACCCAGGCAGTAATAGATGCTTGGAGATATATCTGCTGGAAGACGATGTTCTGGAAACCATCGCAGAATGTGTGTTCCATCGTAATTGAGAATATGAGAGGAATACAATTAACTGTCAGTTTTGCGTCGGATTTGAAAACTAGACTGACAAAGCGCGACCATCCGGTGACCGAAGCACAAATAGACTCTTCTAGATAGTTACGCTAGACATCAATGTACTGAATCGAGACGCTATTTGTGTGTTCCATGGTCGATACCAGGATCTGACGGTAAGAATTAACTGTGAGTTCGAGTCAGAGACAAGAAACTTGACAGCCAAATTGTACATCCATCTGGTATGAGGCAGCGTTAGACCCTCGGAGATAAGTCGGCTAGTGACCAATGTATTGAATCGCGACGCGATTTCTGTGTTGCATCGGCATTAGGATGGTGGGATAGTTGCAATTAACTCTCAAATTTGCGTCGGATCCCCGAAACTTTACTCGTAGGACAACGATCATGTGGTGACCCAGGCAGTAATAGATGCTTGGAGATATATCTGCTGGAAGACGATGTTCTGGAAACCATCGCAGAATGTGTGTTCCATCGTAATTGAGAGTATGAGAGGAATACAATTAACTGTCAGTTTTGCGTCGGATTTGAAAACTAGACTGACAAAGTGCGACCATCCGGTGACCGAAGCACAAATAGACTCTTCTAGATAGTTACGCTAGACATCAATGTACTGAATCGAGACGCTATTTGTGTGTTCCGTCGTCCATATCAGGATCTGACGGTGAGAATTAGCTGAGAGTTTTGAGTCGGAGACAAGAAACTTGACAGCCAAATTATACATCCATCTGGTATGAAGCAGCGTTAGACCCTCGGAGATAAGTCGGCTAGTGACCAATGTATTGAATCGCGACGCAATTTCTGTGTTGCATAGTCATTAGGAAGGTGCGAATGTCGCAATTAACTGTCAAATTTGCGTCGGATTCCCGAAACTTTACTCGTAGGACAACGATCATGTGGTGACCCAGGCATGCTCGGAGATAAATCTGCTGGAGGACGATGTTCTGAAAACCATCGCAGTATGTGTGTTCCATCGTAATTGAGAGTATGGGAGGAATAAAATTAACTGCCAATCTTGCGTCGGATTTGTAAACTAGACTGACAAAACGCGACCATCCGGTGACCGAGGCACCAATAGACCCTTGTAGATAGTTACGCTGGACATCGATCTATTGAATCGCGACGCTATTTGTGTGTTCCATCGTCAATACCAGGATCTGACGGTAAGAATTAACTGTGAGTTATGAGAGGGAGAAAACAAACTTGACTGCCAAAGAGTACGTCCATCTGGTATGAGGCAGCGATAGACCCTCGGAGACAAGACGGCTAGTGACCAATGTATTTAATCGCGACGCAATTTCTGTGTTGCAACGTCGTTAGGATGGTGGGAATGTCGCAATTATTTGTCAAATTTGCGTCGGATTTGAAAACTAGACTGACAAAGAGAGAACATCCGGTGACCGAGGCACCAATAGACCCTTGTAGATAGTTACGCTAGACATCAATGTACTGAATCGCGACGCTATTTGCGTGTTCCGTCGTCCATACCAGGATCTGACGGTAAGAATTAACTGTGAGTTATGAGAGGGAGAAAACAAACTTGACTGCCAAAGAGTACGTCCATCTGGTATGAGGCAGCGATAGACCCTCGGAGATAAGTCGACTAGTGACCAATGTATTGAATCGCGACGCAATTTCTGTGATGCAACGTCGTTAGGATGGTGGGAATGTCGCAATTAACTGTCAAATTTGCGTCGGATTTGAAACCAAGACTGACAAAGAGCGAACATCCGGTGACCGAGGCACCAATAGACCCTTATAGATAGTTACGCTAGACATCAATGTACTGAATCGCGACGCTATTTGTGTGTTCCGTCGTCCATACCAGGATCTGACGGTGAGAATTAACAGTGAGTTATAAGAGGAAGAAAACAAACTTGACTGCCAAAGAGTACGTCCATCTGGTATGAGGCAGCGATAGACCCTCGGAGATAAGTCGGCTAGTGACCAATGTATTTAATCGCGACGCAATTTCTGTGTTGCAACGTCGTTAGGATGGTGGGAATGTCGCAATTAATTGTCAAATTTGCGTCGGATTTGAAAACTAGACTGACAAAGAGAGAACATCCGGTGACCGAGGCACCAGTAGACCCTTGTAGATAGTTACGCTGGACATCGATCTATTGAATCGCGACGCTATTTGTGTGTTCCATCGTCAATACCAGGATCTGAAGGTAAGAATTAACTGTGAGTTATGAGAGGGAGAAAACAAACTTGACTGCCAAAGAGTACGTCCATCTGGTATGAGGCAGCGATAGACCCTCGGAGATAAGTCGGCTAGTGACCAATGTATTGAATCGCGACGCAATTTCTGTGTTGCAACGTCGTTAGGATGGTGGGAATGTCGCAATTAACTGTCAAATTTGCGTCGGATTTGTAAACAAGACTGACAAAGAGCGAACATCCGGTGACCGAGGCACCAATAGACCATTATAGATAGTTACGCTAGACATCGATCTATTAAATCGCGACGCTATTTGTGTTTACCATCGTCCATAACAGGATCTGACGGTGTGAATTAGCTGAGAGTTTTGAGTCGGAGACAAGAAACTTAACAGCCAAATTGTACAACATCTGGTAGGAGGCAGCGTTAGACCCTCGGAGATAAGTCGGCTAGTGACCAATGTATTGAATCGCGACGCAATTTTTGTGTTGCAACGTCGATAGGATGGTGGGAATGTCGCAATTAACTGTCAAATTTGCGTCGGATTTGAAAACAAGACTGACAAAGAGCGAACATCCGGTGACCGAGGCACCAATAGACCCTTATAGATAGTTACGCTAGACATCAATGTACTGAATCGCGACGCGATTAGTGTGTTCCGTCGTCCATACCAGGATCTGACGGTGAGAATTAGCTGAGAGTTTTGAGTCGGAGACAAGAAACTTGACAGCCAAATTGTACATCCATCTGGTATGAAGCTGCGTTAGACCCTCGGAGATAAGTCGGCTAGTGACCAATGTATTGAATCGCGACGCAATTTCTGTGTTGCATCGTCATTAGGATGGTGGGAATGTCGCAATTAACTGTCAAATTTGCGTCGGATTCCCGAAACTTTACTCGTAGGACAACGTTCATGTGGTGACCCAGGCAGTAATAGATGCTTGGAGATAAATCTGCTGGTAGACGATGTACTGAAAACCATCGCAGTATGTGTTCTATCGTCATTGAGAGGATGAGAGAAAAATAAAATTAACTGTCAGTTTTGCGTCGGATTTGAAAACTAGGTGACAAAACGCGACCATCCGGTGACCGAGGCACCAATAGACCCTTGTAGATAGTTACGCTGGACATCGATCTATTGAATCGCGACGCTATTTGTGTGTTCCATCGTCAATACCAGGATCTGACGGTAAGAATTAACTGTGAGTTATGAGAGGGACAAAACAAACTTGACTGCCAAAGAGTACGTCCATCTGGTATGAGGCAGCGATAGACCCTCGGAGACAAGTCGGCTAGTGACCAATGTATTTAATCGCGACGCAATTTCTGTGTTGCAACGTCGTTAGGATGGTGGGAATGTCGCAATTATTTGTCAAATTTGCGTCGGATTTGAAAACTAGACTGACAAAGAGAGAACATCCGGTGACCGAGGCACCAATAGACCCTTGTAGATAGTTACGCTAGACATCGATGTACTGAATCGCGACGCTATTTGTGTGTTCCATGGTCGATACCAGGGTCTGACGGTAAGAATTAACTGTGAGTTACGAGTCGGAGACAAGAAACTTGACAGCCAAATTGTACATCCATCTGGTATGAGCAGCGTAGGACCCTCGGAGATAAGTTGGCTAGTGACCAATGTATTGAATCGCGACGCGATTTCTGTGTTGCATCGGCATTAGGATGGTGGGATGGTCGCAATTAACTCTCAAATTTGCGTCGGATCCCCGAAACTTTACTCGTAGGACAACGATCATGTGGTGACCCAGGCAGTAATGGATGCTTGGAGATATATCTGCTGGAAGACGATGTTCTGGAAACCATCGCAGAATGTGTGTTCCATCGTAATTGAGAGTATGAGAGGAATACAATTAACTGTCAGTTTTGCGTCGGATTTGAAAACTAGACTGACAAAGCGCGACCATCCGGTGACCGAAGCACAAATAGACTCTTCTAGATAGTTACGCTAGACATCAATGTACTGAATCGAGACGCTATTTGTGTGTTCCATGGTCGATACCAGGATCTGACGGTAAGAATTAACTGTGAGTTCGAGTCAGAGACAAGAAACTTGACAGCCAAATTGTACATCCATCTGGTATGAGGCAGCGTTAGACCCTCGGAGATAAGTCGGCTAGTGACCAATGTATTGAATCGCGACGCGATTTCTGTGTTGCATCGGCATTAGGATGGTGGGATAGTTGCAATTAACTCTCAAATTTGCGTCGGATCCCCGAAACTTTACTCGTAGGACAACGATCATGTGGTGACCCAGGCAGTAATAGATGCTTGGAGATATATCTGCTGGAAGACGATGTTCTGGAAACCATCGCAGAATGTGTGTTCCATCGTAATTGAGAGTATGGGAGGAATAAAATTAACTGCCAATCTTGCGTCGGATTTGTAAACTAGACTGACAAAACGCGACCATCCGGTGTCCGAGGCACCAATAGACCCTTGTAGATAGTTACGCTGGACATCGATCTATTGAATCGCGACGCTATTTGTGTGTTCCATCGTCAATACCAGGATCTGACGGTAAGAATTAACTGTGAGTTATGAGAGGGAGAAAACAAACTTGACTGCCAAAGAGTACGTCCATCTGGTATGAGGCAGCGATAGACCCTCGGAGACAAGTCGGCTAGTGACCAATGTATTTAATCGCGACGCAATTTCTGTGTTGCAACGTCGTTAGGATGGTGGGAATGTCGCAATTATTTGTCAAATTTGCGTCGGATTTGAAAACTAGACTGACAAAGAGAGAACATCCGGTGACCGAGGCACCAATAGACCCTTGTAGATAGTTACGCTAGACATCAATGTACTGAATCGCGACGCTATTTGTGTGTTCCGTCGTCCATACCAGGATCTGACGGTAAGAATTAACTGTGAGTTATGAGAGGGAGAAAACAAACTTGACTGCCAAAGAGTACGTCCATCTGGTATGAGGCAGCGATAGACCCTCGGAGATAAGTCGACTAGTGACCAATGTATTGAATCGCGACGCAATTTCTGTGATGCAACGTCGTTAGGATGGTGGGAATGTCGCAATTAACTGTCAAATTTGCGTCGGATTTGAAACCAAGACTGACAAAGAGAGAACATCCGGTGACCGAGGCACCAATAGACCCTTGTAGATAGTTACGCTAGACATCGATGTACTGAATCGCGACGCTATATGTGTGTTCCATGGTCGATACAAGGATCTGACAATAAGAATTAACTGTGAGTTATGAGAGGGAGAAAACAAACTTGACTGCAAAAGAGTACGTCCATCTGGTATGAGGCAGCGATAGACCAAAGGAGATAAGTCGGCTAGTGACCAATGTATTGAATCGCGACGCAATTTCTGTGATGCAACGTCGTTAGGATGGTGGGAATGTCGCAATTAACTGTCAAATTTGCGTCGGATTTGAAAACAAGACTGACCAAGAGCGAACATCCGGTGACCGAGGCACCAATAGACCCTTATAGATAGTTACGCTAGACAGTGATGTATTGAATCCCGACGCTATTTGTGTGTTCCATAGTAGATACCAGGATTTGACGGTAAGAATTAACTGTGAGTTTTGAAACGGAGACAAGAAACTTGACAGCCAAATTGTACATCCATCTGGTATGAGCAGCGTAGGACCCTCGGAGATAAGTCGGCTAGTGACCAATGTATTGAACCGCGACGCAATTTCTGTGTTGCATCGTCATTAGGATGGTGGGAATGTCTCAATTAACTGTCAAATTTGCGTCGGATTCCCGAAACTTTACTCGCACGAGAACGATCATGTGGTGAACCAGGCATGCTCGGAGATAAATCTGCTGGAAGACGATGTTCTGAAAACCATCGCAGTATGTGTGTTCCATCGTAATTGAGAGTATGGGAGGAATAAAATTAACTGCCAATCTTGCGTCGGATTTGTAAACTAGACTGACAAAACGCGACCATCCGGTGACCGAGGCACCAATAGACCCTTGTAGATAGTTACGCTGGACAGCGATCTATTGAATCGCGACGCTATTTGTGTGTTCCATCGTCAATACCAGGATCTGACGGTAAGAATTAACTGTGAGTTATGAGAGGGAGAAAACAAACTTGACTGCCAAAGAGTACGTCCATCTGGTATGAGGCAGCGATAGACCCTCGGAGATAAGTCGGCTAGTGACCAATGTATTTAATCGCGACGCAATTTCTGTGTTGCAACGTCGTTAGGATGGTGGGAATGTCGCAATTATTTGTCAAATTTGCGTCGGATTTGAAAACTAGACTGACAAAGAGAAAACATCCGGTGACCGAGGCACCAATAGACCCTTGTAGATAGTTACGCTAGACATCGATGTACTGAATCGCGACGCTATTTGTGTGTTCCATGGTCGATACCAGGATCTGACGGTAAGAATTAACTGTGATTTACGAGTCGGAGACAAGAAACTTGACAGCCAAATTGTACATCCATCTGGTATGAGCAGCGTAGGACCCTCGGAGATAAGTTGGCTAGTGACCAATGTATTGAATCGCGACGCGATTTCTGTGTTGCATCGGCATTAGGATGGTGGGATAGTCGCAATTAACTCTCAAATTTGCGTCGGATCCCCGAAACTTTACTCGTAGGACAACGATCATGTGGTGACCCAGGCAGTAATAGATGCTTGGAGATATATCTGCTGGAAGACGATGTTCTGGAAACCATCGCAGAATGTGTGTTCCATCGTAATTGAGAGTATGAGAGGAATACAATTAACTGTCAGTTTTGCGTCGGATTTGAAAACTAGACTGACAAAGCGCGACCATCCGGTGACCGAAGCACAAATAGACTCTTCTAGATAGTTACGCTAGACATCAATGTACTGAATCGAGACGCTATTTGTGTGTTCCATGGTCGATACCAGGATCTGACGGTAAGAATTAACTGTGAGTTACGAGTCAGAGACAAGAAACTTGACAGCCAAATTGTACATCCATCTGGTATGAGGCAGCGTTAGACCCTCGGAGATAAGTCGGCTAGTGACCAATGTATTGAATCGCGACGCGATTTCTGTGTTGCATCGGCATTAGGATGGTGGGATAGTCGCAATTAACTCTCAAATTTGCGTCGGATCCCCGAAACTTTACTCGTAGGACAACGATCATGTGGTGACCCAGGCAGTAATAGATGCTTGGAGATATATCTGCTGGAAGACGATGTTCTGGAAACCATCGCAGAATGTGTGTTCCATCGTAATTGAGAGTATGAGAGGAATACAATTAACTGTCAGTTTTGCGTCGGATTTGAAAACTAGACTGACAAAGCGCGACCATCCGGTGACCGAAGCACAAATAGACTCTTCTAGATAGTTACGCTAGACATCAATGTACTGAATCGCGACGCTATTTGTGTGTTCCGTCGTCAATACCAGGATCTGACGGTAAGAATTAACTGTGAGTTATGAGAGGGAGAAAACAAACTTGACTGCCAAAGAGTACGTCCATCTGGTATGAGGCAGCGATAGACCCTCGGAGATAAGTCGACTAGTGACCAATGTATTGAATCGCGACGCAATTTCTGTGATGCAACGTCGTTAGGATGGTGGGAATGTCGCAATTAACTGTCAAAATTTGCGTCGGATTTGAAACCAAGACTGACAAAGAGCGAACATCCGGTGACCGAGGCACCAATAGACCCTTATAGATAGTTACGCTAGACATCAATGTACTGAATCGCGACGCTATTTGTGTGTTCCGTCGTCCATACCATGATCTGACGGTGAGAATTAGCTGAGAGTTTTGAGTCGGAGACAGGAAACTTGACAGCCAAATTGTACATCCATCTGGTATGAAGCAGCGTTAGACCCTCGGAGATAAGTCGGCTAGTGACCAATGTATTGAATCGCGACGCAATTTCTGTGTTGCATCGTCATTATGATGGTGGGAATGTCGCAATTAACTGTCAAATTTGCGTCGTATTCCCGAAACTTTACACGTAGGACAACGTTCATGTGGTGACCCAGGCAGTAATACATGCTTGGAGATAAATCTGCTGGTAGACGATGTACTGAAAACCATCGCAGTATGTGTTCTATCGTCATTGAGAGGATGAGAGAAAATAAAATTAACTGTCAGTTTTGCGTCGGATTTAAAAACAAGATGACAAAACGCGACCATCCGGTGACCGAGGCACCAATAGACCCTTGTAGATAGTTACGCTGGACAGCGATCTATTGAATCGCGACGCTATTTGTGTGTTCCATCGTCAATACCAGGATCTGACGGTAAGAATTAACTGTGAGTTATGAGAGGGAGAAAACAAACTTGACTGCCAAAGAGTACGTCCATCTGGTATGAGGCAGCGATAGACCCTCGGAGATAAGTCGGCTAGTGACCAATGTATTTAATCGCGACGCAATTTCTGTGTTGCAACGTCGTTAGGATGGTGGGAATGTCGCAATTAATTGTCAAATTTGCGTCGGATTTGAAAACTAGACTGTCAAAGAGAGAACATCCGGTGACCGAGGCACCAATAGACCATTATAGATAGTTACGCTAGACATCGATGTATTAAATCGCGACGCTATTTGTGTGTTCCGTCGTCCATACCAGGATCTGATGGTGAGAATTAGCTGAGAGTTTTGAGTCGGAGACAAGAAACTTGACAGCCAAATTGTACATCCATCTGGTATGAGGCAGCGTTAGACCCTCGGAGATAAGTCGGCTAGTGACCAATGTATTGAATCGCGACGCAATTTCTGTGTTGCATCGTCATTAGGATGGTGCGAATGTCGCAATTAACTGTCAAATTTGCGTCGGATTCCCGAAACTTTACTCGTAGGACAACGATCATGTGGTGACCAAGGCATGCGCGGAGATAAATCTGCTGGAAGACGATGTTCTGAAAACCATCGCAATATGTGTGTTCCATCGTAATTGAGAGTATGGGAGGAATAATATTAACTGCCAATCTTGCGTCGGATTTGTAAACTAGACTGACAAAACGCGACCATCCGTTGACCGAGGCACCAATAGACCCTTGTAGATAGTTACGCTATACATCGATCTATTGAATCGCGACGCCATTTGTGTGTTCCATCGTCAATACCAGGATCTGACAATAAGAATTAACTGTGAGTTATGAGAGGAAGAAAACAAACTTGACTTCCAAAGAGTACGTCCATCTGGTATGAGGCAGCGATAGACCCTCGGGGATAAGTCGGCTAGTGACCAATGTATTTAATCGCGACGCAATTTCTGTGTTGCAACGTCGTTAGGATGGTTGGAATGTCGCAATTAATTGTCTAATTTGCGTCGGATTTGAAAACTAGACTGACAAAGAGAGAACATCCGGTGACCGAGGCACCAATAGACCCTTGTAGATAGTTACGCTAGACATCGATGTACTGAATCGCGACGCTATATGTGTGTTCCATGGTCGATACAAGGATCTGACAATAAGAATTAACTGTGAGTTATGAGAGGGAGAAAACAAACTTGACTGCCAAAGAGTACGTCCATCTGGTATGAGGCAGCGATAGACCCTCGGAGATAAGTCGGCTAGTGACCAATGTATTGAATCGCGACGCAATTTCTGTGATGCAACGTCGTTAGGATGGTGGGAATGTCGCAATTAACTGTCAAATTTGCGTCGGATTTGAAAACAAGACTGACCAAGAGCGAACATCCGGTGACCGAGGCACCAATAGACCTTTATAGATAGTTACGCTAGACATTGATGTATTGAATCCCGACGCTATTTGTGTGTTCCATAGTAGATACCAGGATTTGACGGTAAGAATTAACTGTGAGTTTTGAAACGGAGACAAGAAACTTGACAGCCAAATTGTACATCCATCTGGTATGAGCAGCGTAGGACCCTCGGAGATAAGTCGGCTAGTGACCAATGTATTGAATCGCGACGCAATTTCTGTGTTGCATCGTCATTAGGATGGTGGGAATGTCGCAATTAACTGTCAAATTTGCGTCGGATTCCCGAAACATTACTCGCAGGAGAACGATCATGTGGTGAACCAGGCATGCTCGGAGATAAATCTGCTGGAAGACGATGTTCTGAAAACCATTGCAGTATGTGTGTTCCATCGTAATTGAGAGTATGGGAGGAATAAAATTAACTGCCAGTCTTGCGTCGGATTTGTAAACTAGACTGACAAAACGCGACCATCCGGTGACCGAGGCACCAATAGACCCTTGTAGATAGTTACGCTGGACATCGATCTATGGAATCGCGACGCCATTTTTGTGTTCCATCGTCAATACCAAGATCTGACGGTAAGAATTAACTGTGAGTTATGAGAGGGAGAAAACAAACTTGATTGCCAAAGAATACGTCCATCTGGTATGATGCAGCGATAGAACCTCGGAGATAAGTCGGCTAGTGACCAATGTATTGAATCGCGACGCAATTTCTGTGTTGCAACGTCGTTAGGATGGTGGGAATGTCGCAATTAACTGTCAAATTTGCGTCGGATTTGTAAACAAGACTGACAAAGAGCGAACATCCGGTGACCGAGGCACCAATAGACCATTATAGATAGTTACGCTAGACATCGATGTATTAAATCGCGACGCTATTTGTGTGTTCCGTCGTCCATACCAGGATCTGATGGTGAGAATTAGCTGAGAGTTTTGAGTCGGAGACAAGAAACTTGACAGCCAAATTGTACATCCATCTGGTATGAAGCAGCGTTAGACCCTCGGAGATAAGTCGGCTAGTGACGAATGTATTGAATCGCGACGCAATTTCTGTGTTGCATCGTCATTAGGATGGTGGGAATGTCTCAAATAACTGTCAAATTTGCGTCGGATTCCCGAAACTTTACTCGCAGGAGAACGATCATGTGGTGAACCAGGCATGCTCGGAGATAAATCTGCTGGAAGACGATGTTCTGAAAACCATCGCAGTATGTGTGTTCCATCGTAATTGAGAGTATGGGAGGAATAAAATTAACTGCCAATCTTGCGTCGGATTTGTAAACTAGACTGACAAAACGCGACCATCCGGTGACCGAGGCACCAATAGACCCTTGTAGATAGTTACGCTGGACATCGATCTATTGAATCGCGACGCCATTTGTGTGTTCCATCGTCAATACCAAGATCTGACGGTAAGAATTAACTGTGAGTTATGAGAGGGAGAAAACAAACTTGACTGCCAAAGAATACGTCCATCTGGTATGAGGCAGCGATAGACCCTCGGAGATAAGTCGGCTAGTGACCAATGTATTTAATCGCGACGCAATTTCTGTGTTGCAACGTCGTTAGGATGGTGGGAATGTCGCAATTATTTGTCAAATTTGCGTCGGGTTTGAAAACTAGACTGACAAAGAGAGAACATCCGGTGACCGAGGCACCAATAGACCCTTGTAGATAGTTACGCTAGACATCGATGTACTGAATCGCGACGCTATTTGTGTGTTCCATGGTCGATACCAGGATCTGACGGTAAGAATTAACTGTGAGTTACGAGTCGGAGACAAGAAACTTGACAGCCAAATTGTACATCCATCTGGTATGAGGCAGCGTTAGACCCTCGGAGATAAGTCGGCTAGTAACCAATGTATTGAATCGCGACGCGATTTCTGTGTGGCATCGGCATTAGGATGGTGGGATAGTCGCAATTAACTCTCAAATTTGCGTCGGGTCCCCGAAACTTTACTCGTAGGACAACGATCATGTGGTGACCCAGGCAGTAATAGATGCTTGGAGATATATCTGCTGGAAGACGATGTTCTGGAAACCATCGCAGAATGTGTGTTCCATCGTAATTGAGAGTATGAGAGGAATACAATTAACTGTCAGTTTTGCGTCGGATTTGAAAACTAGACTGACAAAGCGCGACCATCCGGTGACCGAAGCACAAATAGACTCTTCTAGATAGTTACGCTAGACATCAATGTACTGAATCGAGACGCTATTTGAGTGTTCCGTCGTCGATACCAGGATCTGACGGTGAGAATTAGCTGAGAGTTTTGAGTCGGAGACAAGAAACTTGACAGCCAAATTATACATCCATCTGGTATGAAGCAGCGTTAGACCCTCGGTGATAAGTCGGCTAGTGACCAATGTATTGAATCGCGACGCAATTTCTGTGTTGCATCGTCATTAGGAAGGTGCGAATGTCGCAATTAACTATCAAATTTGCGTCGGATTCCCGAAACTTTACTCGTAGGACAACGATCATGTGGTGACCCAGGCATGCTCGGAGATAAATCTGCTGGAAGACAATGTTCTGAAAACCATGGCAGTATGTGTGTTCCATCGTAATTGAGAGTATGGGAGGAATAAAATTAACTGCCAATCTTGCGTCGGATTTGTAAACTAGACTGACCAAGAGCGAACATCCGGTGACCGAGGCACCAATAGACCCTTGTAGATAGTTACGCTGGACATCGATCTAATGAATCGCGACGCTATTTGTGTGTTCCGTCGTCAATACCAGGATCTGACGGTAAGAATTAACTGTGAGTTATGAGAGGGAGAAAACAAACTTGACTGCCAAAGAGTACGTCCATCTGGTATGATGCAGCGATAGACCCTCGGAGATAAGTCGACTAGTGACCAATGTATTGAATCGTGACGCAATTTCTGTGATGCAACGTCGTTAGGATGGTGGGAATGTCGCAATTAACTGTCAAATTTGCGTCGGATTTGAAACCAAGACTGACAAAGAGCGAACATCCGGTGACCGAGGCACCAATAGACCCTTATAGATAGTTACGCTAGACATCAATGTACTGAATCGCGACGCTATTTGTGTGTTCCGTCGTCCATACCAGGATCTGACGGTGAGAATTAGCTGAGAGTTTTGAGTCGGAGACAAGAAACTTGACAGCGAAATTGTACATCCATCTGGTATGAAGCAGCGTTAGACCCTCGGAGATAAGTCGTCTAGTGACCAATGTATTGAATCGTGACGCAATTTCTGTGTTGCATCGTCATTAGGATGGTGGGAATGTCGCAATTAACTGTCAAATTTTCGTCGGATTCCCGAAACTTTACTCGTAGGACAACGTTCATGTGGTGACCCAGGCAGTAATAAATGCTTGGAGATAAATCTGCTGGTAGACGATGTACTGAAAACCATCGCAGTATGTGTTCTATCGTCATTGAGAGGATGAGAGAAAATAAAATTAACTGTCAGTTTTGCGTCGGATATGAAAACTAGATGACAAAACGCGACCATCCGGTGACCGAGGCACCAATAGACCCTTGTAGATAGTTAC
Organism: Schistocerca gregaria; assembly: GCF_023897955.1. Lineage (NCBI taxonomy): Eukaryota > Metazoa > Arthropoda > Insecta > Orthoptera > Acrididae > Schistocerca > Schistocerca gregaria. The sequence goes on along the minus strand of NW_026061833.1, from coordinate 2,884,550 downwards.
GCTGGACATCGATCTATTGAATCGCGACGCTATTTGTGTGTTCCATCGTCAATACCAAGATCTGACGGTAAGAATTAACTGTGAGTTATGAGAGGGAGAAAACAAACTTGACTGCCAAAGAGTACGTCCATCTGGTATGAGGCAGCGATAGACCCTCGGAGATAAGTCGGCTAGTGACCAATGTATTTAATGGCGACGCAATTTCTGTGTTGCAACGTCGTTAGGATGGTGGGAATGTCGCAATTAATTGTCAAATTTGCGTCGGATTTGAAAACTAGACTGACAAAGAGAGAACATCCGGTGACCGAGGCACCAATAGACCCTTGTAGATAGTTACGCTAGACATCCATGTACTGAATCGCGACGCTATTTGTGTGTTCCATGGTCGATACCAGGATCTGACGGTAAGAATTAACTGTGAGTTATGAGTCGGAGACAAGAGACTTGACAGCCAAATTGTACATCCATCTGGTATGAGGCAGCGTTAGACCCTCGGAGATAAGTCGGCTAGTGACCAATGTATTGAATCGCGACGCAATTTCTGTGTTGCATCGTCATTAGGATGGTGCGAATGTCTCAATTAACTGTCAAATTTGCGTCGGATTCCCGAAACTTTACTCGTAGGACAACGATCATGTGGTGACCAAGGCATGCTCGGAGATAAATCTGCTGGAAGACGATGTTCTGAAAACCATCGCAGTATGTGTGTTACATCGTAATTGAGAGTATGGGAGGAATAATATTAACTGCCAATCTTGCGTCGGATTTGTAAACTAGACTGACAAAACGCGACCATCCGGTGACCGAGGCACCAATAGACCCTTGTAGATAGTTACGCTATACATCGATCTATTGAATCGCGACGCCATTTGTGTGTTCCATCGTCAATACCAGGATCTGACAATAAGAATTAACTGTGAGTTATGAGAGGGAGAAAACAAACTTGACTGCCAAAGAGTACGTCCATCTGGTATGAGGCAGCGATAGACCCTCGGAGATAAGTCGGCTAGTGACCAATGTATTTAATCGCGACGCAATTTCTGTGTTGCAACGTCGTTAGGATGGTGGGAATGTCGCAATTAATTGTCAAATTTGCGTCGGATTTGAAAACTAGACTGACAAAGAGAGAACATCCGGTGACCGAGGCACCAATAGACCCTTGTAGATAGTTACGCTAGACATCGATGTACTGAATCGCGACGCTATTTGTGTGTTCCATGGTCGATACCAGGATCTGACAATAAGAATTAACTGTGAGTTATGAGAGGGAGAAAACAAACTTGACTGCCAAAGAGTACGTCCATCTGGTATGAGGCAGCGATAGACCCTCGGAGATAAGTCGGCTAGTGACCAATGTATTTAATCGCGACGCAATTTCTGTGTTGCAACGTCGTTAGGATGGTGGGAATGTCGCAATTAATTGTCAAATTTGCGTCGGATTTGAAAACTAGACTGACAAAGAGAGAACATCCGGTGACCGAGGCACCAATAGACCCTTGTAGATAGTTACGCTAGACATCGATGTACTGAATCGCGACGCTATTTGTGTGTTCCATGGTCGATACCAGGATCTGACAATAAGAATTAACTGTGAGTTATGAGAGGGAGAAAACAAACTTGACTGCCAAAGAGTACGTCCATCTGGTATGAGGCAGCGATAAACCCTCGATGATAAGTCGGCTAGTGACCAATGTATTGAATCGCGACGCAATTTCTGTGATGCAACGTCGTTAGGATGGTGGGAATGTCGCAATTAACTGTCAAATTTGCGTCGGATTTGAAAACAAGACTGACAAAGCGCGACCATCCGGTGACCGAGGCACCAATAGACCCTTATAGATAGTTACGCTAGACATTGATGTATTGAATCCCGACGCTATTTGTGTGTTCCATAGTAGATACCAGGATCTGACGGTAAGAATTAACTGTGAGTTTTGAAACGGAGACAAGAAACTTGACAGCCAAATTGTACATCCATCTGGTATGAGCAGCGTAGGACCCTCGGAGATAAGTCGGCTAGTGACCAATGTATTGAACCGCGACGCAATTTCTGTGTTGCATCGTCATTAGGATGGTGGGAATGTCGCAATTAACTGTCAAATTTGCGTCGGATTCCCGAAACCTTACTCGTAGGACTACGTTCATGTGGTGACCCAGGCAGTATTAAGTGCTTGGAGATAAATCTGCTGGAAGACGATGTTCTGAAAACCACCGCAGTATGTGTGTTCCATCGTCATTGAGAGGATGAGAGAACATAAATTAACTGTCAGTTTTGCGTCGGATTTGAAAACTAGATGACAAAACGCGACCATCCGGTGACCGAGGCACCAGTAGACCCTTGTAGATAGTTACGCTGGACATCGATCTATTGAATCGCGACGCTATTTGTCTGTTCCATCGTCAATACCAGGATCTGACGGTAAGAATTAACTGTTAGTTATGAGAGGGAGAAAACAAACTTGACTGCCAAAGAATACGTCCATCTGGTATGATGCAGCGATAGACCCTCGGAGATAAGTCGGCTAGTGACCAATGTATTGAATCGCGACGCAAGTTCTGTGTTGCAACGTCGTTAGGATGGTGGGAATGTCGCAATTAACTGTCAAATTTGCGTCGGATTTGAAAACAAGACTGACAAAGAGCGAACATCCGGTGACCAAGGCACCAATAGACCCTTATAGATAGTTACGCTAGACATCAATGTACTGAATCGCGACGCTATTTGTGTGTTCCGTCGTCCATACCAGGATCTGACGGTGAGAATTAGCTGAGAGTTTTGAGTCGGAGACAAGAAACTTGACAGCCAAATTGTACATCCATCTGGTATGAAGCAGCGTTAGACCCTCGGAGATAAGTCGGCTAGTGACCAATGTATTGAATCGCGACGCAATTTCTGTGTTGCATCGTCATTAGGATGGTGGGAATGTCGCAATTAATTGTCAAATTTGCGTCGGATTTGAAAACTAGACTGACAAAGAGAGAACATCCGGTGACCGAGGCACCAATAGACCCTTGTAGATAGTTACGCTAGACATCCATGTACTGAATCGCGACGCTATTTGTGTGTTCCATGGTCGATACCAGGATCTGACGGTAAGAATTAACTGTGAGTTATGAGTCGGAGACAAGAAACTTGACAGCCAAATTGTACATCCATCTGGTATGAGGCAGCGTTAGACCCTCGGAGATAAGTCGGCTAGTGACCAATGTATTGAATCGCGACGCAATTTCTGTGTTGCATCGTCATTAGGATGGTGCGAATGTCGCAATTAACTGTCAAATTTGCGTCGGATTCCCGAAACTTTAATCGTAGGAGATAAATATGCTGGAAGACGATGTTCTGAAAACCATCGCAGTATGTGTGTTCCATCGTAATTGAGAGTATGGGAGGAATAATATTAACTGCCAATCTTGCGTCGGATTTGAAATCTAGACTGACAAAGCGCGACCATCCGGTGACCGAGGCACCAATAGACCCTTGTAGATAGTTACGCTAGACATTGATGTATTGAATGCCGACGCTATTTGTGTGTTCCATAGTAGATACCAGGATCTGACGGTAAGAATTAACTGTGAGTTTTGAAACGCAGACAAGAAACTTGACAGCCAAATTGTACATCCATCTGGTATGAGCAGCGTAGGACCCTCGGAGATAAGTCGGCTAGTGACCAATGTATTGAACCGCGACGCAATTTCTGTGTTGCATCGTCATTAGGATGGTGGGAATGTCTCAATTAACTGTCAAATTTGCGTCGGATTCCCGTAACTTTACTCGCACGAGAACGATCATGTGGTGAACCAGGCATGCTCGGAGATAAATCTGCTGGAAGACGATGTTCTGAAAACCATCGCAGTATGTGTGTTCCATCGTAATTGAGAGTATGGGAGGAATAAAATTAACTGCCAATCTTGCGTCGGATTTGTAAACTAGACTGACAAAACGCGACCATCCGGTGACCGAGGCACCAATAGACCCTTGTAGATAGTTACGCTGGACATCGATCTATTGAATCGCGACGCCATTTTTGTGTTCCATCGTCAATACCAAGATCTGACGGTAAGAATTAACTGTGAGTTATGAGAGGGAGAAAACAAACTTGACTGCCAAAGAATACGTCCATCTGGTATGATGCAGCGATAGACCCTCGGAGATAAGTCGGCTAGTGACCAATGTATTGAATCGCGACGCAATTTCTGTGTTGCAACGTCGTTAGGATGGTGGGAATGTCGCAATTAACTGTCAAATTTGCGTCGGATTTGAAAACAAGACTGACAAAGAGAGAACATCCGGTGACCGAGGCACCAATAGACCCTTATAGATAGTTACGCTAGACATCAGTGTACTGCTTCGCGACGCTATTTGTGTGTTCCGTCGTCCATACCAGGATCTGACGGTGAGAATTAGCGGAGAGTTTTGAGTCGGAGACAAGAAACTTGACAGCCAAATTGTACATCCATCTGGTATGAAGCAGCGTTAGACCCTCGGAGATAAGTCGGCTAGTGACCAATGTATTGAATCGCGACGCAATTTCTGTGTTGCATCGTCATTAGGATGGTGGGAATGTCTCAATTAACTGTCAAATTTGCGTCGGATTCCCGAAACATTACTCGCAGGGTAACGATCATGTTGTGAACCAGGCATGCTCGGAGATAAATCTGCTGGAAGCCGATGTTCTGAAAACCATCGCAGTATGTGTGTTCCATCGTAATTGAGAGTATGGGAGGAATAAAATTAACTGCCAATCTTGCGTCGGATTTGTAAACTAGACTGACAAAACGCGACCATCCGGTGACCGAGGCACCAATAGACCCTTGTAGATAGTTACGCTGGACATCAATGTACTGAATCGCGACGCTATTTGTGTGTTCCGTCGTCCATACCAGGATCTGACGGTGAGAATTAGCTGAGAGTTTTGAGTCGGAGACAAGAAACTTGACACCCAAATTATACATCCACCTGGTATGAGGCAGCGTTAGACCCTCGGAGATAAGTCGGCTAGTGACCAATGTATTGAATCGCGACGCAATTTCTGTGTTGCATCGTCATTAGGATGGTGGGAATGTCGCAATTAACTCTCAAATTTGCGTCGGATAACCGAAACTTTACTCGCAGGAGAACGATCATGTGGTGACCCAGGCATGCTTGGAGATAAATCTGCTGGAAGACGATGTTCTGAAAACCATCGCAGTATGTGTGTTCCATCGTCATTGAGAGGATGAGAGAACATAAATTAACTGTCAGTTTTGCGTCGGATTTGAAAACTAGATGACAAAACGCGACCATCCGGTGACCGAGACACCAGTAGACCCTTGTAGATAGTTACGCTGGACATCGATCTATTGAATCGCGACGCTATTTGTGTGTTCCATCGTCAATACCAGGATCTGACGGTAAGAATTAACTGTGAGTTATGAGAGGGAGAAAACAAACTTGACTGCCAAAGAGTACGTCCATCTGGTATGAGGCAGCGATAGACCCTCGGAGATAAGTCGGCTAGTGACCAATGTATTGAATCGCGACGCAATTTCTGTGTTGCAACGTCGTTAGGATGGTGGGAATGTCGCAATTAACTGTCAAATTTGCGTCGGATTTGAAAACAAGACTGACAAAGAGCGAACATCCGGTGACCGAGGCACCAATAGAACCTTATAGATAGTTACGCTAGACATCAGTGTACTGAATCGCGACGCTATTTGTGTGTTCCGTCGGCCATACCAGGATCTGACGGTGAGAATTAGCTGAGAGTTTTGAGTCGGAGACAAGAAACTTGACAGCCAAATTGTACATCCATCTGGTATGAAGCAGCGTTAGACCCTCGGAGATAAGTCGTCTAGTGACCAATGTATTGAATCGCGACGCAATTTCTGTGTTGCGTCGTCATTAGGATGGTGGGAATGTCGCAATTAACTGTCAAATTTGCGTCGGATTCCCGAAACTTTACTCGTAGGACAACGTTCATGTGGTGACCCAGGCAGTAATAGATGCTTGGAGATAAATCTGCTGGTAGACGATGTACTGAAAACCATCGCAGTATGTGTTCTATCGTCATTGAGAGGATGAGAGAAAATAAAATTAACTGTCAGTTTTGCGTCGGATTTGAAAACTAGATGACAAAACGCGACCATCCGGTGACCGAGGCACCAATAGACCCTTGTAGATAGTTACGCTGGACATCGATCTATTGAATCGCGACGCTATTTGTGTGTTCCATCGTCTATACCAGGATCTGACGGTAAGAATTAACTGTGAGTTATGAGAGGGAGAAAACAAACTTGACTGCCAAAGAGTACGTCCATCTGGTATGAGGCAGCGATAGACCCTCGGAGATTAGTCGGCTAGTGACCAATGTATTGAATCGCGACGCAATATCTGTGTTGCAACGTCGTTAGGATGGTGGGAATGTCGCAATTAACTGTCAAATTTGCGTCGGATTTGAAAACAAGACTGACAAAGAGCGAACATCCGGTGACCGAGGCACCAATAGACCCTTATAGATAGTTACGCTAGACATCAGTGTACTGAATCGCGACGCTATTTGTGTGTTCCATGGTCGATACCAGGATCTGACGGTAAGAATTAACTGTGAGTTATGAGTCGGAGACAAGAAACTTGACAGCCAAATTGTACATCCATCTGGTATGAGGCAGCGTTAGACCCTCGGAGATAAGTCGGCTAGTGACCAATGTATTGAATCGCGACGCAATTTCTGTGTTGCATCGTCATTAGGATGGTGCGAATGTCGCAATTAACTGTCAAATTTGCGTCGGATTCCCGAAACTTTACTCGTAGGACAACGATCATGTGGTGACCAAGGCATGCTCGGAGATAAATCTGCTGGAAGACGATGTTCTGAAAACCATCGCAGTATGTGTGTTCCATCGTAATTGAGAATATGGGAGGAATAATATTAACTGCCAATCTTGCGTCGGATTTGTAAACTAGACTGACAAAACGCGATCATCCGGTGACCGAGGCACCAATAGACCCTTGTAGATAGTTACGCTATACATCGATCTATTGAATCGCGACGCCATTTGTGTGTTCCATCGTCAATACCAGGATCTGACAATAAGAATTAACTGTGAGTTATGAGAGGGAGAAAACAAACTTGACTGCCAAAGAGTACGTCCATGTGGTATTAGGCAGCGATAGACCCTCGGAGATGAGTCGGCTAGTGACCAATGTATTGAATCGCGACGCAATTTCTGTGATGCAACGTCGTTAGGATGGTGGGAATGACGCAATTAACTGTCAAATTCGCGTCGGATTTGAAAACAAGACTGACCAAGAGCGGACATCCGGTGACCGAGGCACCAATAGACCCTTATAGATAGTTACGCTAGACATCAGTGTACTGAATCGCGACGCCATTTGTGTGTTCCGTCGTCCATACCAGGATCTGACGGTGAGAATTAGCTGAGAGTTTTCAGTCGGAGACAAGAAACTTGACAGCCAAATTATACATCCATCTGGTATGAGGCAGCGTTAGACCCTCGGAGATAAGTCGGCTAGTGACCAATGTATTGAATCGCGACGCAATTTCTGTGTTGCATCGTCATTAGGATGGTGGGAATGTCGCAATTAACTGTCAAATTTGCGTCGGATAACCGAAACTTTACTCGCAGGAGAACGATCATGTGGTGACCCAGGCATGCTTGGAGATAAATCTGCTGGAAGACGATGTTCTGAAAACCATCGCAGTATGTGTGTTCCATCGTAATTGAGAGTACTTGAGGAATAAAATTAACTATCAGTTTTGCGTCGGATTTGAAATCTAGACTGACAAAGCGCGACCATCCGGTGACCGAGGCACCAATAGACCCTTGTAGATAGTTACGCTAGACATCAATGTACTGAATCGCGACGCTATTTGTGTGTTCCGTCGTCCATACCAGGATCTGACGGTGAGAATTAGCTGAGAGTTTTGAGTCGGAGACAAGAAACTTGACACCCAAATTATACATCCATCTGGTATGAGGCAGCGTTAGAACCTCGGAGATAAGTCGGCTAGTGACCAATGTATTGAATCGCGACGCAAGTTCTGCGTTGCAACGTCGTTAGGATGGTGGGAATGTCGCAATTAACTGTCAAATTTGCGTCGGATTTGAAAACTAGACTGACAAAGAGCGAACATCCGGTGACCGAGGCACCAATAGACCCTTATAGATAGTTACGCTAGACATCAGTGTACTGAATAGCGACGCTATTTGTGTGTTCCGTCTTCCATACCAGGATCTGACGGTAAGAATTAGCGGAGAGTTTTGAGTCGGAGACAAGAAACTTGACAGCCAAATTATACATCCATCTGGTATGAGGCAGCGTTAGACCCTCGGAGATAAGTCGGCTAGTGACCAATGTATTGAATCGCGACGCAATTCCTGTGTTGCATCGTCATTAGGATGGTGGGAATGTCTCAATTAACTGTCAAATTTGCGTCGGATTCCCGAAACATTACTCGCAAGGGAACGATCATGTTGTGAACCAGGCATGCTCGGAGATAAATCTGCTGGAAGCCGATGTTCTGAAAACCATCGCAGTATGTGTGTTCCATCGTAATTGGGAGTATGGGAGGAATAAAATTAACTGCCAATCTTGCGTCGGATTTGTAAACTAGACTGACAAAACGCGACCATCCGGTGACCGAGGCACCAATAGACCCTTGTAGATAGTTACGCTAGACATCAATGTACTGAATCGCGACGCTATTTGTGTGTTCCGTCGTCCATACCAGGATCTGACGGTGAGAATTAGCTGAGAGTTTTGAGTCGGAGACAAGAAACTTGACACCCAAATTATACATCCATCTGGTATGAGGCAGCGTTAGACCCTCGGAGATAAGTCGGCTAGTGACCAATGTATTGAATCGCGACGCAATTTCTGTGTTGCATCGTCATTAGGATGGTGGGAATGTCGCAATTAACTGTCAAATTTGCGTCGGATAACCGAAACTTTACTCGCAGGAGAACGATCATGTGGTGATCCAGGCATGCTTGGAGATAAATCTGCTGGAAGACGATGTTCTGAAAACCATCGCAGTATGTGTGTTCCATCGTCATTGAGAGGATGAGAGAACATAAATTAACTGTCAGTTTTGCGTCGGATTTGAAAACTAGATGACAAAACGCGACCATCCGGTGACCGAGGCACCAGTAGACCCTTGTAGATAGTTACGCTGGACATCGATCTATTGAATCGCGACGCTATTTGTGTGTTCCATCGTCAATACCAGGATCTGACGGTAAGAATTAACTGTGAGTTATGAGAGGGAGAAAACAAACTTGACTGCCAAAGAGTACGTCCATCTGGTATGAGGCAGCGATAGACCCTCGGAGATAAGTCGGCTAGTGACCAATGTATTGAATCGCGACGCAATTTCTGTGATGCAACGTCGTTAGGATGGTGGGAATGTCGCAATTAACTGTCAAATTTGCGTCGGATATGAAAACAAGACTGACAAAGAGCGAACATCCGGTGACCGAGGCACCAATAGACCCTTATAGATAGTTACGCTAGACATCAGTGTACTGAATCGCGACGCAATTTGTGTGTTCCGTCGGCCATACCAGGATCTGACGGTGAGAATTAGCTGAGAGTTTTGAGTCGGAGACAAGAAACTTGACAGCCAAATTGTACATCCATCTGGTATGAAGCAGCGTTAGACCCTCGGAGATAAGTCGTCTAGTGACCAATGTATTGAATCGCGACGCAATTTCTGTGTTGCGTCGTCATTAGGATGGTGGGAATGTCGCAATTAACTGTCAAATTTGCGTCGGATTCCCGAAACTTTACTCGTAGGACAACGTTCATGTGGTGACCCAGGCAGTAATAGATGCTTGGAGATAAATCTGCTGGTAGACGATGTACTGAAAACCATCGCAGTATGTGTTCTATCGTCATTGAGAGGATGAGAGAAAATAAAATTAACTGTCAGTTTTGCGTCGGATTTGAAAACTAGATGACAAAACGCGACCATCCGGTGACCGAGGCACCAATAGACCCTTGTAGATAGTTACGCTGGACATCGATCTATTGAATCGCGACGCCATTTTTGTGTTCCCTCGTCAATACCAAGATCTGACGGTAAGAATTAACTGTGAGTTATGAGAGGGAGAAAACAAACTTGACTGCCAAAGAATACGTCCATCTGGTATGATGCAGCGATAGACCCTCGGAGATAAGTCGGCTAGTGACCAATGTATTAAATCGCGACGCAATTTCTGAGTTGCAACGTCGTTAGGATGGTGGGAATGTCGCAATTAACTGTCAAATTTGCGTCGGATATGAAAACAAGACTGACAAAGAGCGAACATCCGGTGACCGAGGCACCAATAGACCCTTATGGATAGTTACGCTAGACATCAGTGTACTGAATCGCGACGCTATTTGTGTGTTCCGTCGTCCATACCAGGATCTGACGGTGAGAATTAGCTGAGAGTTTTGAGTCGGAGACAAGAAACTTGACACCCAAATTATACATCCATCTGGTATGAGGCAGCGTTAGACCCTCGGAGATAAGTCGGCTAGTGACCAATGTATTGAATCGCGACGCAATTTCTGTGTTGCATCGTCATTAGGATGGTGGGAATGTCGCAATTAACTGTCAAATTTGCGTCGGATAACCGAAACTTTACTCGCAGGAGAACGATCATGTGGTGACCCAGGCATGCTTGGAGATAAATCTGCTGGAAGACGATGTTCTGAAAACCATCGCAGTATGTGTGTTCCATCGTCATTGAGAGGATGAGAGAACATAAATTAACTGTCAGTTTTGCGTCGGATTTTAAAACTAGATGACAAAACGCGACCATCCGGTGACCGAGGCACCAGTAGACCCTTGCATATAGTTACGCTGGACATCGATCTATTGAATCGCGACGCTATTTGTGTGTTCCATCGTCAATACCAGGATCTGACGGTAAGAATTAACTGTGAGTTATGAGAGGGAGAAAACAAACTTGACTGCCAAAGAGTACGTCCATCTGGTATGAGGCAGCGATAGACCCTCGGAGATAAGTCGGCTAGTGACCAATGTATTGAATCGCGACGCAATTTCTGTGTTGCAACGTCGTTAGGATGGTGGGAATGTCGCAATTAACTGTCAAATTTGCGTCGGATATGAAAACAAGACTGACAAAGAGCGAACATCCGGTGACCGAGGCACCAATAGACCCTTATGGATAGTTACGCTAGACATCAGTGTACTGAATCGCGACGCTATTTGTGTGTTCCGTCGGCCATACCAGGATCTGACGGTGAGAATTAGCTGAGAGTTTTGAGTCGGAGACAAGAAACTTGACAGCCAAATTGTACATCCATCTGGTATGAAGCAGCGTTAGACCCTCGGAGATAAGTCGTCTAGTGACCAATGTATTGAATCGCGACGCAATTTCTGTGTTGCGTCGTCATTAGGATGGTGGGAATGTCGCAATTAACTGTCAAATTTGCGTCGGATTCCCGAAACTTTACTCGTAGGACAACGTTCATGTGGTGACCCAGGCAGTAATAGATGCTTGGAGATAAATCTGCTGGTAGACGATGTACTGAAAACCATCGCAGTATGTGTTCTATCGTCATTGAGAGGATGAGAGAAAATAAAATTAACTGTCAGTTTTGCGTCGGATTTGAAAACTAGATGACAAAACGCGACCATCCGGTGACCGAGGCACCAATAGACCCTTGTAGATAGTTACGCTGGACATCGATCTATTGAATCGCGACGCTATTTGTGTGTTCCATCGTCTATACCAGGATCTGACGGTAAGAATTAACTGTGAGTTATGAGAGGGAGAAAACAAACTTGACTGCCAAAGAGTACGTCCATCTGGTATGAGGCAGCGATAGACCCTCGGAGATAAGTCGGCTAGTGACCAATGTATTTAATCGCGACGCAATTTCTGTGTTGCAACGTCGTTAGGATGGTGGGAATGTCGCAATTAACTGTCAAATTTGCGTCGGATTTGAAAACAAGACTGACCAAGAGCGAACATCCGGTGACCGAGGCACCATTAGACACTTATAGATAGTTACGCTAGACATCAATGTACTGAATCGCGACGCTATTTGTGTGTTCCGTCGTCCATACTAGGATCTGACGGTGAGAATTAGCTGAGAGTTTTGAGTCGGAGACAAGAAACTTGACAGCCAAATTATACATCCATCTGGTATGAGGCAGCGTTAGACCCTCGGAGATAAGTCGGCTAGTGACCAATGTATTGAATCGCGACGCAATTTCTGTGTTGCATCGTCATTAGGATGGTGGGAATGTCGCAATTAACTGTCAAATTTGCGTCGGATAACCGAAACTTTACTCGCAGGAGAACGATCATGTGGTGACCCAGGCATGCTTGGAGATAAATCTGCTGGAAGACGATGTTCTGAAAACCATCGCAGTATGTGTGTTCCATCGTAATTGAGAGTACTTGAGGAATAAAATTAACTATCAGTTTTGCGTCGGATTTGAAAACTAGACTGAGAAAGCGCGACCATCCGGTGACCGAGGCACCAATAGACCCTTGTAGATAGTTACGCTAGACATTGATGTATTGAATCCCGACGCTATTTGTGTGTTCCATAGTAGATACCAGGATCTGACGGCAAGAATTAACTGTGAGTTTTGATACGCAGACAAGAAACTTGACAGCCAAATTGTACATCCATCTGGTATGAGCAGCGTAGGACCCTCGGAGATAAGTCGGCTAGTGACCAATGTATTGAATCGCGACGCAATTTCTGTGTTGCATCGTCATTAGGGTGGTGGGAATGTCTCAATTAACCGTCAAATTAGCGTCGGATTCCCGAAACAATACTCGCAGGGGAACGATCATGTGGTGAACCAGGCATGCTCGGAGATAAATCTGCTGGAAGACGATGTTCTGAAAACCATCGCAGTATGTGTGTTCCATCGTAATTGAGAGTATGGGAGGAATAAAATTAACTGCCAATCTTGCGTCGGATTTGTAAACTAGACTGACAAAACGCGACCATCCGGTGACCGAGGCACCAATAGACCCTTGTAGATAGTTACGCTGGACATCGATCTATTGAATCGCGACGCCATTTTTGTGTTCCATCGTCAATACCAAGATCTGACGGTAAGAATTAACTGTGAGTTATGAGAGGGAGAAAACAAACTTGACTGCCAAAGAATACGTCCATCTGGTATGATGCAGCGATAGACCCTCGGAGATAAGTCGGCTAGTGACCAATGTATTGAATCGCGACGCAATTTCTGTGTTGCAACGTCGTTAGGATGGTGGGAATGTCGCAATTAACTGTCAAATTTGCGTCGGATTTGAAAACAAGACTGACAAAGAGAGAACATCCGGTGACCGAGGCACCAATAGACCCTTATAGATAGTTACGCTAGACATCAGTGTACTGAATCGCGACGCTATTTGTGTGTTCCGTCGTCCATACCAGGATCTGACGGTGAGAATTAGCGGAGAGTTTTGAGTCGGAGACAAGAAACTTGACAGCCAAATTGTACATCCATCTGGTATGAAGCAGCGTTAGACCCTCGGAGATAAGTCGGCTAGTGACCAATGTATTGAATCGCGACGCAATTTCTGTGTTGCATCGTCGTTAGGATGGTGGGAATGTCTCAATTAACTGTCAAATTTGCGTCGGATTCCCGAAACATTACTCGCAGGGTAACGATCATGTTGTGAACCAGGCATGCTCGGAGATAAATCTGCTGGAAGCCGATGTTCTGAAAACCATCGCAGTATGTGTGTTCCATCGTAATTGAGAGTATGGGAGGAATAAAATTAACTGCCAATCTTGCGTCGGATTTGTAAACTAGACTGACAAAACGCGACCATCCGGTGACCGAGGCACCAATAGACCCTTGTAGATAGTTACGCTGGACATCAATGTACTGAATCGCGACGCTATTTGTGTGTTCCGTCGTCCATACCAGGATCTGACGGTGAGAATTAGCTGAGAGTTTTGAGTCGGAGACAAGAAACTTGACACCCAAATTATACATCCACCTGGTATGAGGCAGCGTTAGACCCTCGGAGATAAGTCGGCTAGTGACCAATGTATTGAATCGCGACGCAATTTCTGTGTTGCATCGTCATTAGGATGGTGGGAATGTCGCAATTAACTCTCAAATTTGCGTCGGATAACCGAAACTTTACTCGCAGGAGAACGATCATGTGGTGACCCAGGCATGCTTGGAGATAAATCTGCTGGAAGACGATGTTCTGAAAACCATCGCAGTATGTGTTCTATCGTCATTGAGAGGATGAGAGAAAATAAAATTAACTGTCAGTTTTGCGTCGGATTTGAAAACTAGATGACAAAACGCGACCATCCGGTGACCGAGGCACCAATAGACCCTTGTAGATAGTTACGCTGGACATCGATCTATTGAATCGCGACGCCATTTTTGTGTTCCCTCGTCAATACCAAGATCTGACGGTAAGAATTAACTGTGAGTTATGAGAGGGAGAAAACAAACTTGACTGCCAAAGAATACGTCCATCTGGTATGATGCAGCGATAGACCCTCGGAGATAAGTCGGCTAGTGACCAATGTATTAAATCGCGACGCAATTTCTGTGTTGCATCGTCATTAGGATGGTGGGAATGTCGCAATTAACTGTCAAATTTGCGTCGGATAACCGAAACTTTACTCGCAGGAGAACGATCATGTGGTGACCCAGGCATGCTTGGAGATAAATCTGCTGGAAGACGATGTTCTGAAAACCATCGCAGTATGTGTGTTCCATCGTCATTGAGAGGATGAGAGAACATAAATTAACTGTCAGTTTTGCGTCGGATTTTAAAACTAGATGACAAAACGCGACCATCCGGTGACCGAGGCACCAGTAGACCCTTGTATATAGTTACGCTGGACATCGATCTATTGAATCGCGACGCTATTTGTGTGTTCCATCGTCAATACCAGGATCTGACGGTAAGAATTAACTGTGAGTTATGAGAGGGAGAAAACAAACTTGACTGCCAAAGGGTACGTCCATCTGGTATGAGGCAGCGATAGACCCTCGGAGATAAGTCGGCTAGTGACCAATGTATTGAATCGCGACGCAATTTCTGTGTTGCAACGTCGTTAGGATGGTGGGAATGTCGCAATTAACTGTCAAATTTGCGTCGGATATGAAAACAAGACTGACAAAGAGCGAACATCCGGTGACCGAGGCACCAATAGACCCTTATGGATAGTTACGCTAGACATCAGTGTACTGAATCGCGACGCTATTTGTGTGTTCCGTCGGCCATACCAGGATCTGACGGTGAGAATTAGCTGAGAGTTTTGAGTCGGAGACAAGAAACTTGACAGCCAAATTGTACATCCATCTGGTATGAAGCAGCGTTAGACCCTCGGAGATAAGTCGTCTAGTGACCAATGTATTGAATCGCGACGCAATTTCTGTGTTGCGTCGTCATTAGGATGGTGGGAATGTCGCAATTAACTGTCAAATTTGCGTCGGATTCCCGAAACTTTACTCGTAGGACAACGTTCATGTGGTGACCCAGGCAGTAATAGATGCTTGGAGATAAATCTGCTGGTAGACGATGTACTGAAAACCATCGCAGTATGTGTTCTATCGTCATTGAGAGGATGAGAGAAAATAAAATTAACTGTCAGTTTTGCGTCGGATTTGAAAACTAGATGACAAAACGCGACCATCCGGTGACCGAGGCACCAATAGACCCTTGTAGATAGTTACGCTGGACATCGATCTATTGAATCGCGACGCTATTTGTGTGTTCCATCGTCTATACCAGGATCTGACGGTAAGAATTAACTGTGAGTTATGAGAGGGAGAAAACAAACTTGACTGCCAAAGAGTACGTCCATCTGGTATGAGGCAGCGATAGACCCTCGGAGATAAGTCGGCTAGTGACCAATGTATTTAATCGCGACGCAATTTCTGTGTTGCAACGTCGTTAGGATGGTGGGAATGTCGCAATTAACTGTCAAATTTGCGTCGGATTTGAAAACAAGACTGACCAAGAGCGAACATCCGGTGACCGAGGCACCATTAGACACTTATAGATAGTTACGCTAGACATCAATGTACTGAATCGCGACGCTATTTGTGTGTTCCGTCGTCCATACTAGGATCTGACGGTGAGAATTAGCTGAGAGTTTTCAGTCGGAGACAAGAAACTTGACAGCCAAATTATACATCCATCTGGTATGAGGCAGCGTTAGACCCTCGGAGATAAGTCGGCTAGTGACCAATGTATTGAATCGCGACGCAATTTCTGTGTTGCATCGTCATTAGGATGGTGGGAATGTCGCAATTAACTGTCAAATTTGCGTCGGATAACCGAAACTTTACTCGCAGGAGAACGATCATGTGGTGAACCAGGCATGCTCGGAGATAAATCTGCTGGAAGACGATGTTCTGAAAACCATCGCAGTATGTGTGTTCCATCGTAATTGAGAGTATGGGAGGAATAAAATTAACTGCCAATCTTGCGTCGGATTTGTAAACTAGACTGACAAAACGCGACCATCCGGTGACCGAGGCACCAATAGACCCTTGTAGATAGTTACGCTGGACATCGATCTATTGAATCGCGACGCCATTTTTGTGTTCCATCGTCAATACCAAGATCTGACGGTAAGAATTAACTGTGAGTTATGAGAGGGAGAAAACAAACTTGACTGCCAAAGAATACGTCCATCTGGTATGATGCAGCGATAGACCCTCGGAGATAAGTCGGCTAGTGACCAATGTATTGAATCGCGACGCAATTTCTGTGTTGCAACGTCGTTAGGATGGTGGGAATGTCGCAATTAACTGTCAAATTTGCGTCGGATTTGAAAACAAGACTGACAAAGAGAGAACATCCGGTGACCGAGGCACCAATAGACCCTTATAGATAGTTACGCTAGACATCAGTGTACTGAATCGCGACGCTATTTGTGTGTTCCGTCGTCCATACCAGGATCTGACGGTGAGAATTAGCGGAGAGTTTTGAGTCGGAGACAAGAAACTTGACAGCCAAATTGTACATCCATCTGGTATGAAGCAGCGTTAGACCCTCGGAGATAAGTCGGCTAGTGACCAATGTATTGAATCGCGACGCAATTTCTGTGTTGCATCGTCGTTAGGATGGTGGGAATGTCTCAATTAACTGTCAAATTTGCGTCGGATTCCCGAAACATTACTCGCAGGGTAACGATCATGTTGTGAACCAGGCATGCTCGGAGATAAATCTGCTGGAAGCCGATGTTCTGAAAACCATCGCAGTATGTGTGTTCCATCGTAATTGAGAGTATGGGAGGAATAAAATTAACTGCCAATCTTGCGTCGGATTTGTAAACTAGACTGACAAAACGCGACCATCCGGTGACCGAGGCACCAATAGACCCTTGTAGATAGTTACGCTGGACATCAATGTACTGAATCGCGACGCTATTTGTGTGTTCCGTCGTCCATACCAGGATCTGACGGTGAGAATTAGCTGAGAGTTTTGAGTCGGAGACAAGAAACTTGACACCCAAATTATACATCCACCTGGTATGAGGCAGCGTTAGACCCTCGGAGATAAGTCGGCTAGTGACCAATGTATTGAATCGCGACGCAATTTCTGTGTTGCATCGTCATTAGGATGGTGGGAATGTCGCAATTAACTCTCAAATTTGCGTCGGATAACCGAAACTTTACTCGCAGGAGAACGATCATGTGGTGACCCAGGCATGCTTGGAGATAAATCTGCTGGAAGACGATGTTCTGAAAACCATCGCAGTATGTGTGTTCCATCGTCATTGAGAGGATGAGAGAACATAAATTAACTGTCAGTTTTGCGTCGGATTTGAAAACTAGATGACAAAACGCGACCATCCGGTGACCGAGACACCAGTAGACCCTTGTAGATAGTTACGCTGGACATCGATCTATTGAATCGCGACGCTATTTGTGTGTTCCATCGTCAATACCAGGATCTGACGGTAAGAATTAACTGTGAGTTATGAGAGGGAGAAAACAAACTTGACTGCCAAAGAGTACGTCCATCTGGTATGAGGCAGCGATAGACCCTCGGAGATAAGTCGGCTAGTGACCAATGTATTGAATCGCGACGCAATTTCTGTGTTGCAACGTCGTTAGGATGGTGGGAATGTCGCAATTAACTGTCAAATTTGCGTCGGATTTGAAAACAAGACTGACAAAGAGCGAACATCCGGTGACCGAGGCACCAATAGAACCTTATAGATAGTTACGCTAGACATCAGTGTACTGAATCGCGACGCTATTTGTGTGTTCCGTCGGCCATACCAGGATCTGACGGTGAGAATTAGCTGAGAGTTTTGAGTCGGAGACAAGAAACTTGACAGCCAAATTGTACATCCATCTGGTATGAAGCAGCGTTAGACCCTCGGAGATAAGTCGTCTAGTGACCAATGTATTGAATCGCGACGCAATTTCTGTGTTGCGTCGTCATTAGGATGGTGGGAATGTCGCAATTAACTGTCAAATTTGCGTCGGATTCCCGAAACTTTACTCGTAGGACAACGTTCATGTGGTGACCCAGGCAGTAATAGATGCTTGGAGATAAATCTGCTGGTAGACGATGTACTGAAAACCATCGCAGTATGTGTTCTATCGTCATTGAGAGGATGAGAGAAAATAAAATTAACTGTCAGTTTTGCGTCGGATTTGAAAACTAGATGACAAAACGCGACCATCCGGTGACCGAGGCACCAATAGACCCTTGTAGATAGTTACGCTGGACATCGATCTATTGAATCGCGACGCTATTTGTGTGTTCCATCGTCTATACCAGGATCTGACGGTAAGAATTAACTGTGAGTTATGAGAGGGAGAAAACAAACTTGACTGCCAAAGAGTACGTCCATCTGGTATGAGGCAGCGATAGACCCTCGGAGATTAGTCGGCTAGTGACCAATGTATTGAATCGCGACGCAATATCTGTGTTGCAACGTCGTTAGGATGGTGGGAATGTCGCAATTAACTGTCAAATTTGCGTCGGATTTGAAAACAAGACTGACAAAGAGCGAACATCCGGTGACCGAGGCACCAATAGACCCTTATAGATAGTTACGCTAGACATCAGTGTACTGAATCGCGACGCTATTTGTGTGTTCCATGGTCGATACCAGGATCTGACGGTAAGAATTAACTGTGAGTTATGAGTCGGAGACAAGAAACTTGACAGCCAAATTGTACATCCATCTGGTATGAGGCAGCGTTAGACCCTCGGAGATAAGTCGGCTAGTGACCAATGTATTGAATCGCGACGCAATTTCTGTGTTGCATCGTCATTAGGATGGTGCGAATGTCGCAATTAACTGTCAAATTTGCGTCGGATTCCCGAAACTTTACTCGTAGGACAACGATCATGTGGTGACCAAGGCATGCTCGGAGATAAATCTGCTGGAAGACGATGTTCTGAAAACCATCGCAGTATGTGTGTTCCATCGTAATTGAGAATATGGTAGGAATAATATTAACTGCCAATCTTGCGTCGGATTTGTAAACTAGACTGACAAAACGCGATCATCCGGTGACCGAGGCACCAATAGACCCTTGTAGATAGTTACGCTATACATCGATCTATTGAATCGCGACGCCATTTGTGTGTTCCATCGTCAATACCAGGATCTGACAATAAGAATTAACTGTGAGTTATGAGAGGGAGAAAACAAACTTGACTGCCAAAGAGTACGTCCATGTGGTATTAGGCAGCGATAGACCCTCGGAGATGAGTCGGCTAGTGACCAATGTATTGAATCGCGACGCAATTTCTGTGATGCAACGTCGTTAGGATGGTGGGAATGACGCAATTAACTGTCAAATTCGCGTCGGATTTGAAAACAAGACTGACCAAGAGCGGACATCCGGTGACCGAGGCACCAATAGACCCTTATAGATAGTTACGCTAGACATCAGTGTACTGAATCGCGACGCCATTTGTGTGTTCCGTCGTCCATACCAGGATCTGACGGTGAGAATTAGCTGAGAGTTTTCAGTCGGAGACAAGAAACTTGACAGCCAAATTATACATCCATCTGGTATGAGGCAGCGTTAGACCCTCGGAGATAAGTCGGCTAGTGACCAATGTATTGAATCGCGACGCAATTTCTGTGTTGCATCGTCATTAGGATGGTGGGAATGTCGCAATTAACTGTCAAATTTGCGTCGGATAACCGAAACTTTACTCGCAGGAGAACGATCATGTGGTGACCCAGACATGCTTGGAGATAAATCTGCTGGAAGACGATGTTCTGAAAACCATCGCAGTATGTGTGTTCCATCGTAATTGAGAGTACTTGAGGAATAAAATTAACTATCAGTTTTGCGTCGGATTTGAAAACTAGACTGAGAAAGCGCGACCATCCGGTGACCGAGGCACCAATAGACCCTTGTAGATAGTTACGCTAGACATTGATGTATTGAATCCCGACGCTATTTGTGTGTTCCATAGTAGATACCAGGATCTGACGGCAAGAATTAACTGTGAGTTTTGATACGCAGACAAGAAACTTGACAGCCAAATTGTACATCCATCTGGTATGAGCAGCGTAGGACCCTCGGAGATAAGTCGGCTAGTGACCAATGTATTGAATCGCGACGCAATTTCTGTGTTGCATCGTCATTAGGGTGGTGGGAATGTCTCAATTAACCGTCAAATTAGCGTCGGATTCCCGAAACAATACTCGCAGGGGAACGATCATGTGGTGAACCAGGCATGCTCGGAGATAAATCTGCTGGAAGACGATGTTCTGAAAACCATCGCAGTATGTGTGTTCCATCGTAATTGAGAGTATGGGAGGAATAAAATTAACTGCCAATCTTGCGTCGGATTTGTAAACTAGACTGACAAAACGCGACCATCCGGTGACCGAGGCACCAATAGACCCTTGTAGATAGTTACGCTGGACATCGATCTATTGAATCGCGACGCCATTTTTGTGTTCCATCGTCAATACCAAGATCTGACGGTAAGAATTAACTGTGAGTTATGAGAGGGAGAAAACAAACTTGACTGCCAAAGAATACGTCCATCTGGTATGATGCAGCGATAGACCCTCGGAGATAAGTCGGCTAGTGACCAATGTATTGAATCGCGACGCAATTTCTGTGTTGCAACGTCGTTAGGATGGTGGGAATGTCGCAATTAACTGTCAAATTTGCGTCGGATTTGAAAACAAGACTGACAAAGAGAGAACATCCGGTGACCGAGGCACCAATAGACCCTTATAGATAGTTACGCTAGACATCAGTGTACTGAATCGCGACGCTATTTGTGTGTTCCGTCGTCCATACCAGGATCTGACGGTGAGAATTAGCGGAGAGTTTTGAGTCGGAGACAAGAAACTTGACAGCCAAATTGTACATCCATCTGGTATGAAGCAGCGTTAGACCCTCGGAGATAAGTCGGCTAGTGACCAATGTATTGAATCGCGACGCAATTTCTGTGTTGCATCGTCGTTAGGATGGTGGGAATGTCTCAATTAACTGTCAAATTTGCGTCGGATTCCCGAAACATTACTCGCAGGGTAACGATCATGTTGTGAACCAGGCATGCTCGGAGATAAATCTGCTGGAAGCCGATGTTCTGAAAACCATCGCAGTATGTGTGTTCCATCGTAATTGAGAGTATGGGAGGAATAAAATTAACTGCCAATCTTGCGTCGGATTTGTAAACTAGACTGACAAAACGCGACCATCCGGTGACCGAGGCACCAATAGACCCTTGTAGATAGTTACGCTGGACATCAATGTACTGAATCGCGACGCTATTTGTGTGTTCCGTCGTCCATACCAGGATCTGACGGTGAGAATTAGCTGAGAGTTTTGAGTCGGAGACAAGAAACTTGACACCCAAATTATACATCCACCTGGTATGAGGCAGCGTTAGACCCTCGGAGATAAGTCGGCTAGTGACCAATGTATTGAATCGCGACGCAATTTCTGTGTTGCATCGTCATTAGGATGGTGGGAATGTCGCAATTAACTCTCAAATTTGCGTCGGATAACCGAAACTATACTCGCAGGAGAACGATCATGTGGTGACCCAGGCATGCTTGGAGATAAATCTGCTGGAAGACGATGTTCTGAAAACCATCGCAGTATGTGTGTTCCATCGTCATTGAGAGGATGAGAGAACATAAATTAACTGTCAGTTTTGCGTCGGATTTGAAAACTAGATGACAAAACGCGACCATCCGGTGACCGAGACACCAGTAGACCCTTGTAGATAGTTACGCTGGACATCGATCTATTGAATCGCGACGCTATTTGTGTGTTCCATCGTCAATACCAGGATCTGACGGTAAGAATTAACTGTGAGTTATGAGAGGGAGAAAACAAACTTGACTGCCAAAGAGTACGTCCATCTGGTATGAGGCAGCGATAGACCCTCGGAGATAAGTCGGCTAGTGACCAATGTATTGAATCGCGACGCAATTTCTGTGTTGCAACGTCGTTAGGATGGTGGGAATGTCGCAATTAACTGTCAAATTTGCGTCGGATTTGAAAACAAGACTGACAAAGAGCGAACATCCGGTGACCGAGGCACCAATAGAACCTTATAGATAGTTACGCTAGACATCAGTGTACTGAATCGCGACGCTATTTGTGTGTTCCGTCGGCCATACCAGGATCTGACGGTGAGAATTAGCTGAGAGTTTTGAGTCGGAGACAAGAAACTTGACAGCCAAATTGTACATCCATCTGGTATGAAGCAGCGTTAGACCCTCGGAGATAAGTCGTCTAGTGACCAATGTATTGAATCGCGACGCAATTTCTGTGTTGCGTCGTCATTAGGATGGTGGGAATGTCGCAATTAACTGTCAAATTTGCGTCGGATTCCCGAAACTTTACTCGTAGGACAACGTTCATGTGGTGACCCAGGCAGTAATAGATGCTTGGAGATAAATCTGCTGGTAGACGATGTACTGAAAACCATCGCAGTATGTGTTCTATCGTCATTGAGAGGATGAGAGAAAATAAAATTAACTGTCAGTTTTGCGTCGGATTTGAAAACTAGATGACAAAACGCGACCATCCGGTGACCGAGGCACCAATAGACCCTTGTAGATAGTTACGCTGGACATCGATCTATTGAATCGCGACGCTATTTGTGTGTTCCATCGTCTATACCAGGATCTGACGGTAAGAATTAACTGTGAGTTATGAGAGGGAGAAAACAAACTTGACTGCCAAAGAGTACGTCCATCTGGTATGAGGCAGCGATAGACCCTCGGAGATTAGTCGGCTAGTGACCAATGTATTGAATCGCGACGCAATATCTGTGTTGCAACGTCGTTAGGATGGTGGGAATGTCGCAATTAACTGTCAAATTTGCGTCGGATTTGAAAACAAGACTGACAAAGAGCGAACATCCGGTGACCGAGGCACCAATAGACCCTTATAGATAGTTACGCTAGACATCAGTGTACTGAATCGCGACGCTATTTGTGTGTTCCATGGTCGATACCAGGATCTGACGGTAAGAATTAACTGTGAGTTATGAGTCGGAGACAAGAAACTTGACAGCCAAATTGTACATCCATCTGGTATGAGGCAGCGTTAGACCCTCGGAGATAAGTCGGCTAGTGACCAATGTATTGAATCGCGACGCAATTTCTGTGTTGCATCGTCATTAGGATGGTGCGAATGTCGCAATTAACTGTCAAATTTGCGTCGGATTCCCGAAACTTTACTCGTAGGACAACGATCATGTGGTGACCAAGGCATGCTCGGAGATAAATCTGCTGGAAGACGATGTTCTGAAAACCATCGCAGTATGTGTGTTCCATCGTAATTGAGAATATGGGAGGAATAATATTAACTGCCAATCTTGCGTCGGATTTGTAAACTAGACTGACAAAACGCGATCATCCGGTGACCGAGGCACCAATAGACCCTTGTAGATAGTTACGCTATACATCGATCTATTGAATCGCGACGCCATTTGTGTGTTCCATCGTCAATACCAGGATCTGACAATAAGAATTAACTGTGAGTTATGAGAGGGAGAAAACAAACTTGACTGCCAAAGAGTACGTCCATGTGGTATTAGGCAGCGATAGACCCTCGGAGATGAGTCGGCTAGTGACCAATGTATTGAATCGCGACGCAATTTCTGTGATGCAACGTCGTTAGGATGGTGGGAATGACGCAATTAACTGTCAAATTCGCGTCGGATTTGAAAACAAGACTGACCAAGAGCGGACATCCGGTGACCGAGGCACCAATAGACCCTTATAGATAGTTACGCTAGACATCAGTGTACTGAATCGCGACGCCATTTGTGTGTTCCGTCGTCCATACCAGGATCTGACGGTGAGAATTAGCTGAGAGTTTTCAGTCGGAGACAAGAAACTTGACAGCCAAATTATACATCCATCTGGTATGAGGCAGCGTTAGACCCTCGGAGATAAGTCGGCTAGTGACCAATGTATTGAATCGCGACGCAATTTCTGTGTTGCATCGTCATTAGGATGGTGGGAATGTCGCAATTAACTGTCAAATTTGCGTCGGATAACCGAAACTTTACTCGCAGGAGAACGATCATGTGGTGACCCAGGCATGCTTGGAGATAAATCTGCTGGAAGACGATGTTCTGAAAACCATCGCAGTATGTGTGTTCCATCGTAATTGAGAGTACTTGAGGAATAAAATTAACTATCAGTTTTGCGTCGGATTTGAAATCTAGACTGACAAAGCGCGACCATCCGGTGACCGAGGCACCAATAGACCCTTGTAGATAGTTACGCTAGACATCAATGTACTGAATCGCGACGCTATTTGTGTGTTCCGTCGTCCATACCAGGATCTGACGGTGAGAATTAGCTGAGAGTTTTGAGTCGGAGACAAGAAACTTGACACCCAAATTATACATCCATCTGGTATGAGGCAGCGTTAGACCCTCGGAGATAAGTCGGCTAGTGACCAATGTATTGAATCGCGACGCAAGTTCTGCGTTGCAACGTCGTTAGGATGGTGGGAATGTCGCAATTAACTGTCAAATTTGCGTCGGATTTGAAAACTAGACTGACAAAGAGCGAACATCCGGTGACCGAGGCACCAATAGACCCTTATAGATAGTTACGCTAGACATCAGTGTACTGAATAGCGACGCTATTTGTGTGTTCCGTCTTCCATACCAGGATCTGACGGTAAGAATTAGCGGAGAGTTTTGAGTCGGAGACAAGAAACTTGACAGCCAAATTGTACATCCATCTAGTATGAAGCAGCGTTTGACCCTCGGAGATAAGTCGGCTAGTGACCAATGTATTGAATCGCGACGCAATTCCTGTGTTGCATCGTCATTAGGATGGTGGGAATGTCTCAATTAACTGTCAAATTTGCGTCGGATTCCCGAAACATTTCTCGCAAGGGAACGATCATGTTGTGAACCAGGCATGCTCGGAGATAAATCTGCTGGAAGCCGATGTTCTGAAAACCATCGCAGTATGTGTGTTCCATCGTAATTGGGAGTATGGGAGGAATAAAATTAACTGCCAATCTTGCGTCGGATTTGTAAACTAGACTGACAAAACGCGACCATCCGGTGACCGAGGCACCAATAGACC
This sequence comes from Schistocerca gregaria, assembly GCF_023897955.1. Taxonomy (NCBI): domain Eukaryota; kingdom Metazoa; phylum Arthropoda; class Insecta; order Orthoptera; family Acrididae; genus Schistocerca; species Schistocerca gregaria. The sequence continues at coordinate 2,859,001 of NW_026061833.1, read as the reverse complement.
CTTGTAGATAGTTACGCTAGACATCAATGTACTGAATCGCGACGCTATTTGTGTGTTCCGTCGTCCATACCAGGATCTGACGGTGAGAATTAGCTGAGAGTTTTGAGTCGGAGACAAGAAACTTGACACCCAAATTATACATCCATCTGGTATGAGGCAGCGTTAGACCCTCGGAGATAAGTCGGCTAGTGACCAATGTATTGAATCGCGACGCAATTTCTGTGTTGCATCGTCATTAGGATGGTGGGAATGTCGCAATTAACTGTCAAATTTGCGTCGGATAACCGAAACTTTACTCGCAGGAGAACGATCATGTGGTGATCCAGGCATGCTTGGAGATAAATCTGCTGGAAGACGATGTTCTGAAAACCATCGCAGTATGTGTGTTCCATCGTCATTGAGAGGATGAGAGAACATAAATTAACTGTCAGTTTTGCGTCGGATTTGAAAACTAGATGACAAAACGCGACCATCCGGTGACCGAGGCACCAGTAGACCCTTGTAGATAGTTACGCTGGACATCGATCTATTGAATCGCGACGCTATTTGTGTGTTCCATCGTCAATACCAGGATCTGACGGTAAGAATTAACTGTGAGTTATGAGAGGGAGAAAACAAACTTGACTGCCAAAGAGTACGTCCATCTGGTATGAGGCAGCGATAGACCCTCGGAGATAAGTCGGCTAGTGACCAATGTATTGAATCGCGACGCAATTTCTGTGATGCAACGTCGTTAGGATGGTGGGAATGTCGCAATTAACTGTCAAATTTGCGTCGGATATGAAAACAAGACTGACAAAGAGCGAACATCCGGTGACCGAGGCACCAATAGACCCTTATAGATAGTTACGCTAGACATCAGTGTACTGAATCGCGACGCAATTTGTGTGTTCCGTCGGCCATACCAGGATCTGACGGTGAGAATTAGCTGAGAGTTTTGAGTCGGAGATAAGAAACTTGACAGCCAAATTGTACATCCATCTGGTATGAAGCAGCGTTAGACCCTCGGAGATAAGTCGTCTAGTGACCAATGTATTGAATCGCGACGCAATTTCTGTGTTGCGTCGTCATTAGGATGGTGGTAATGTCGCAATTAACTGTCAAATTTGCGTCGGATTCCCGAAACTTTACTCGTAGGACAACGTTCATGTGGTGACCCAGGCAGTAATAGATGCTTGGAGATAAATCTGCTGGTAGACGATGTACTGAAAACCATCGCAGTATGTGTTCTATCGTCATTGAGAGGATGAGAGAAAATAAAATTAACTGTCAGTTTTGCGTCGGATTTGAAAACTAGATGACAAAACGCGACCATCCGGTGACCGAGGCACCAATAGACCCTTGTAGATAGTTACGCTGGACATCGATCTATTGAATCGCGACGCCATTTTTGTGTTCCCTCGTCAATACCAAGATCTGACGGTAAGAATTAACTGTGAGTTATGAGAGGGAGAAAACAAACTTGACTGCCAAAGAATACGTCCATCTGGTATGATGCAGCGATAGACCCTCGGAGATAAGTCGGCTAGTGACCAATGTATTAAATCGCGACGCAATTTCTGTGTTGCAACGTCGTTAGGATGGTGGGAATGTCGCAATTAACTGTCAAATTTGCGTCGGATATGAAAACAAGACTGACAAAGAGCGAACATCCGGTGACCGAGGCACCAATAGACCCTTATGGATAGTTACGCTAGACATCAGTGTACTGAATCGCGACGCTATTTGTGTGTTCCGTCGTCCATACCAGGATCTGACGGTGAGAATTAGCTGAGAGTTTTGAGTCGGAGACAAGAAACTTGACACCCAAATTATACATCCATCTGGTATGAGGCAGCGTTAGACCCTCGGAGATAAGTCGGCTAGTGACCAATGTATTGAATCGCGACGCAATTTCTGTGTTGCATCGTCATTAGGATGGTGGGAATGTCGCAATTAACTGTCAAATTTGCGTCGGATAACCGAAACTTTACTCGCAGGAGAACGATCATGTGGTGACCCAGGCATGCTTGGAGATAAATCTGCTGGAAGACGATGTTCTGAAAACCATCGCAGTATGTGTGTTCCATCGTCATTGAGAGGATGAGAGAACATAAATTAACTGTCAGTTTTGCGTCGGATTTTAAAACTAGATGACAAAACGCGACCATCCGGTGACCGAGGCACCAGTAGACCCTTGTATATAGTTACGCTGGACATCGATCTATTGAATCGCGACGCTATTTGTGTGTTCCATCGTCAATACCAGGATCTGACGGTAAGAATTAACTGTGAGTTATGAGAGGGAGAAAACAAACTTGACTGCCAAAGAGTACGTCCATCTGGTATGAGGCAGCGATAGACCCTCGGAGATAAGTCGGCTAGTGACCAATGTATTGAATCGCGACGCAATTTCTGTGTTGCAACGTCGTTAGGATGGTGGGAATGTCGCAATTAACTGTCAAATTTGCGTCGGATATGAAAACAAGACTGACAAAGAGCGAACATCCGGTGACCGAGGCACCAATAGACCCTTATGGATAGTTACGCTAGACATCAGTGTACTGAATCGCGACGCTATTTGTGTGTTCCGTCGGCCATACCAGGATCTGACGGTGAGAATTAGCTGAGAGTTTTGAGTCGGAGACAAGAAACTTGACAGCCAAATTGTACATCCATCTGGTATGAAGCAGCGTTAGACCCTCGGAGATAAGTCGTCTAGTGACCAATGTATTGAATCGCGACGCAATTTCTGTGTTGCGTCGTCATTAGGATGGTGGGAATGTCGCAATTAACTGTCAAATTTGCGTCGGATTCCCGAAACTTTACTCGTAGGACAACGTTCATGTGGTGACCCAGGCAGTAATAGATGCTTGGAGATAAATCTGCTGGTAGACGATGTACTGAAAACCATCGCAGTATGTGTTCTATCGTCATTGAGAGGATGAGAGAAAATAAAATTAACTGTCAGTTTTGCGTCGGATTTGAAAACTAGATGACAAAACGCGACCATCCGGTGACCGAGGCACCAATAGACCCTTGTAGATAGTTACGCTGGACATCGATCTATTGAATCGCGACGCTATTTGTGTGTTCCATCGTCTATACCAGGATCTGACGGTAAGAATTAACTGTGAGTTATGAGAGGGAGAAAACAAACTTGACTGCCAAAGAGTACGTCCATCTGGTATGAGGCAGCGATAGACCCTCGGAGATAAGTCGGCTAGTGACCAATGTATTTAATCGCGACGCAATTTCTGTGTTGCAACGTCGTTAGGATGGTGGGAATGTCGCAATTAACTGTCAAATTTGCGTCGGATTTGAAAACAAGACTGACCAAGAGCGAACATCCGGTGACCGAGGCACCAATAGACACTTATAGATAGTTACGCTAGACATCAATGTACTGAATCGCGACGCTATTTGTGTGTTCCGTCGTCCATACTAGGATCTGACGGTGAGAATTAGCTGAGAGTTTTGAGTCGGAGACAAGAAACTTGACAGCCAAATTATACATCCATCTGGTATGAGGCAGCGTTAGACCCTCGGAGATAAGTCGGCTAGTGACCAATGTATTGAATCGCGACGCAATTTCTGTGTTGCATCGTCATTAGGATGGTGGGAATGTCGCAATTAACTGTCAAATTTGCGTCGGATAACCGAAACTTTACTCGCAGGAGAACGATCATGTGGTGACCCAGGCATGCTTGGAGATAAATCTGCTGGAAGACGATGTTCTGAAAACCATCGCAGTATGTGTGTTCCATCGTAATTGAGAGTACTTGAGGAATAAAATTAACTATCAGTTTTGCGTCGGATTTGAAAACTAGACTGAGAAAGCGCGACCATCCGGTGACCGAGGCACCAATAGACCCTTGTAGATAGTTACGCTAGACATTGATGTATTGAATCCCGACGCTATTTGTGTGTTCCATAGTAGATACCAGGATCTGACGGCAAGAATTAACTGTGAGTTTTGATACGCAGACAAGAAACTTGACAGCCAAATTGTACATCCATCTGGTATGAGCAGCGTAGGACCCTCGGAGATAAGTCGGCTAGTGACCAATGTATTGAATCGCGACGCAATTTCTGTGTTGCATCGTCATTAGGGTGGTGGGAATGTCTCAATTAACCGTCAAATTAGCGTCGGATTCCCGAAACAATACTCGCAGGGGAACGATCATGTGGTGAACCAGGCATGCTCGGAGATAAATCTGCTGGAAGACGATGTTCTGAAAACCATCGCAGTATGTGTGTTCCATCGTCATTGAGAGGATGAGAGAACATAAATTAACTGTCAGTTTTGCGTCGGATTTGAAAACTAGATGACAAAACGCGACCATCCGGTGACCGAGGCACCAGTAGACCCTTGTAGATAGTTACGCTGGACATCGATCTATTGAATCGCGAGGCCATTTTTGTGTTCCATCGTCAATACTAAGATCTCACGGTAAAAATTAACTGTGAGTTATGAGAGGGAGAAAACAAACTTGACTGCAAAGGAATACGTCCATCTGGTATGATGCAGCGATAGACCCTCGGAGATAAGTCGGCTAGTGACCTATGTATTGAATCGCGACGCTATTTCTGTGTTGCAACGTCGTTAGGATGGTGGGAATGTCGCAATTAACTGTCAAATTTGCGTCGGATTTGAAAACAAGACTGACAAAGAGCGAACATCCGGTGACCGAGGCACCAATAGACCCTTATAGATAGTTACGCTAGACATCAGTGTACTGAATCGCGACGCTATTTGTGTATTCCGTCGTCCATACCAGGATCTGACGGTGAGAATTAGCTGAGAGTTTTGAGTCGGAGACAAGAAACTTGACAGCCAAATTGTACATCCATCTGGTATGAAGCAGCGTTAGACTCTCGGAGATAAGTCGGCTAGTGACCAATGTATTGAATCGCGACGCAATTTCTGTGTTGCATCGTCATTAGGATGGTGGGAATGTCGCAATTAACGGTCAAATTTGCGTCGGATTCCCGAAACTTTACTCGTAGGACAACGTTCATGTGGTGACCCAGGCAGTAATAGATGCTTGGAGATAAATCTGCTGGTAGACGATGTACTGAAAACCATCGCAGTATGTGTTCTATCGTCATTGAGAGGATGTGCGAAAATAAAATTAACTGTCAGTTTTGCGTCGGATTTGAAAACTAGATGACAAAACGCGACCATCCGGTGACCGAGGCACCAATAGACCCTTGTAGATAGTTACGCTGGACATCGATCTATTGAATCGCGACGCTATTTGTGTGTTCCATCGTCAATACCAGGATCTGACGGTAAGAATTAACTGTGAGTTATGAGAGGGAGAAAACAAACTTGACTGACAAAGAGTACGTCCATCTGGTATGAGGCAGCGATAGACCCTCGGAGATAAGTCGGCTAGTGACCAATGTATTTAATCGCGACGCAATTTCTGTGTTGCAACGTCGTTAGGATGGTGGGAATGTCGCAATTAATTGTCAAATTTGCGTCGGATTTGAAAACTAGACTGACAAAGAGAGAACATCCGGTGACCGAGGCACCAATAGACCCTTGTAGATAGTTACGCTAGACATCGATGTACTGAATGCGACGCTATTTGTGTGTTCCATGGTCGATACCAGGATCTGACTTTAAGAATTAACTGTGAGTTATGAGTCGGAGACAAGAAACTTGACAGCCAAATTGTACATCCATCTGGTATGAGGCAGCGTTAGACCCTCGGAGATAAGTCGGCTAGTGACCAATGTATTGAATCGCGACGCGATTTCTGTGTTGCATCGTCATTAGGATGGTGCGAATGTCGCAATTAACTGTCAAATTTGCGTCGGATTCCCGAAACTTTACTCGTAGGACAACGATCATGTAGTGACCCAGGCATGCTTGGAGATAAATCTGCTGGAAGACGATGTTCTGAAAACCATCGCAGTATGTGTGTTCCATCGTAGTTGAGAGTACTTGAGGAATAAAATTAACTATCAGTTTTGCGTCGGATTTGAAAACTAGAGTGACAAAGCGCGACCATCCGGTGACCGAGGCACCAATAGACCCTTGTAGATAGTTACGCTAGACATTGATGTATTGAATCCCGACGCTATTTGTGTGTTCCATAGTAGATACCAGGATCTGACGGTAAGAATTAACTGTGAGTTTTGAAACGGAGACAAGAAACTTGACAGCCAAATTGTACATCCATCTGGTATGAGCAGCGTAGGAGCTCGGAGATAAGTCGGCTAGTGACCAATGTATTGAACCGCGACGCAATTTCTGTGTTGCATCGTCATTAGGATGGTGGGAATGTCTCAATTAACTGTCAAATTTGCGTCGGATTCCCGAAACTTTACTCGCAGGAGAACGATCATGTGGTGAACCAGGCATGCTCGGAGATAAATCTGCTGGAAGACGATGTTCTGCAAACCATCGCAGTATGTGTGTTCCATCGTCATTGAGAGGGTGAGAGAACATAAATTAACTGTCAGTTTTGCGTCGGATTTGAAAACTAGATGACAAAACGCGACCATCCGGTGACCGAGGCACCAGTAGACCCTTGTAGATAGTTACGCTGGACATCGATCTATTGAATCGCGACGCTATTTGTGTGTTCCATCGTCAATACCAGGATCTGACGGTAAGAAGTAACTATGAGTTATGAGAGGGAGAAAACAAACTTGACTGCCAAAGAGTACGTCCATCTGGTATGAGGCAGCGATATACCCTCGGAGATAAGTCGGCTAGTGACCAATGTATTGAATCGCAACGCAATTTCTGTGTTGCAACGTCGTTAGGATGGTGAGAATGTCTCAATTAACTGTCAAATTTGCGTCGGATTCCCGAAACTTTACTCGCAGGAGAACGATCATGTGGTGAACCAGGCATGCTCGGAGATAAATCTGCTGGAAGACGATGTTCTGAAAACCATCGCAGTATGTGTGTTCCATCGTCATTGAGAGGATGAGAGAACATAAATTAACTGTCAGTTTTGCGTCGGATTTGAAAACTAGATGACAAAACGCGACCATCCGGTGACCGAGGCACCAGTAGACCCTTGTAGATAGTTACGCTGGACATCGATCTATTGAATCGCGACGCCATTTTTGTGTTCCATGGTCAATACTAAGATCTCACGGTAAAAATTAACTGTGAGTTATGAGAGGGAGAATACAAACTTGACTGAAAAGGAATACGTCCATCTGGTATGATGCAGCGATAGACCCTCGGAGATAAGTCGGCTAGTGACCTATGTATTGAATCGCGACGCTATTTCGGTGTTGCAACGTCGTTAGGATGGTGGGAATGTCGCAATTAACTCTCAAATTTGCGTCGGATCCCCGAAACTTTACTCGTAGGACAACGATCATGTGGTGACCCAGGCAATAATAGATGCTTGGTGATAAATCTGCTGGAAGACGATGTTCTGGAAACCATCGCAGAATGTGTGTTCCATCGTAATTGAGAGTATGAGAGGAATACAATTAACGGTCAGTTTTGCGTCGGATTTGAAAACTAGACTGACAAAGCGCGACCATCCGGTGACCGAAGCACAAATAGACTCTTCTAGATAGTTACGCTAGACATCAACGTACTGAATCGAGACGCTATTTGTGTGTTCCGTCGTCGATACCAGGATCTGACGGGAGAATTAGCTTAGAGTTTTGAGTCGGAGACAAGAAACTTGACAGCCAAATTGTACATCCATCTGGTATGAAGCAGCGTTAGACCCTCGGAGATAAGTCGGCTAGTGACCAATGTATTGAATCACGACGCAATTTCTGTGTTGCATCGTCATTAGGATGGTGGGAATGTCGCAATTAACTGTCAAATTTGCGTCGGATTCCCGAAACCTTACTCGTAGGACAACGATCATGTAGTGACCAAGGCATGCTCGGAGATAAATCTGCTGGAAGACGATGTTCTGAAAACCATCGCAGTATGTGTGTTCCATCGTAATTGAGAGTATGGGAGGAATAAAATTAACTGCCAATCTTGCGTCGGATATGTAAACTAGACTGACAAAACGCGACCATCCTGTGACGGAGGCACCAATAGACACTTGAAGATAGTTACGCTATACATCGAACTATTGAATCGCGACGCCATTTGTGTGTTCCATCGTCAATACCAAGATCTGACAATAAGAATTAACTGTGAGTTATGAGAGAGAGAAAACAAACTTGACTGCCAAAGAGTACGTCCATCTGGTATGAGGCAGCGATAGACCCTCGGAGATAAGTCGGCTAGTGACCAATGTATTGAATAGCGACGCAAATTCTGTGATGCAACGTCGTTAGAATGGTGGGAATGTCGCAATTAACTGTCAAATTTGCGTCGGATTTGAAAACAAGACTGACCAAGAGCGAACATCCGGTGACGGAGGCACCAATAGACCCTTATAGATAGTTACGCTACACATCAATGTACTGAATCACGACGCTATTTGTGTGTTTCGTCGTCCATACCAGGATCTGACGGTGAGAATTAGCTGAGAGTTTTGAGTCGGAGACAAGAAACTTGACAGCCAAATTATATATCCATCTGGTATGAAGCAGCGTTAGACCCTCGGAGATAAGTCGGCTAGTGACCAATGTATTGAATCGCGACGCAATTTCTGTGTTGCACCGTCATTAGGATGGTGCGAATGTCGCAATTAACTGTCAAATTTGCGTCGGATTCCCGAAACTTTACTCGTAGGACAACGATCATTTGGTGACCCAGGCATGCTCGGAGATAAATCTGCTGGAAGACGATGTTCTGAAAACCATCGCAGTATGTGTGTTCCATCGTAATTGAGAGTATGGGAGGAATAAAATTAACTGCCAATCTTGCGTCGGATTTGTAAACTAGACTGACAAAACGCGACCATCCGGTGACCGAGGCACCAATAGACCCTTGTAGATAGTTACGCTAGACATCCATGTACTGAATCGCGACGCTATTTGTGTGTTCCATAGTAGATACCAGGATCTGACGGCAAGAATTAACTGTGAGTTTTGAAACGCAGACAAGAAACTTGACAGCCAAATTGTACATCCATCTGGTATGAGCAGCGTAGGACCCTCGGAGATAAGTCGGCTAGTGACCAATGTATTGAACCGCGACGCAATTTCTGTGTTGCATCGTCATTAGGATGGTGGGAATGTCTCAATTAACTGTCAAATTTGCGTCGGATTCCCAAAACTTAACTCGCAGGAGAACGATCATGTGGTGAACCAGGCACGCTCGGAGATCAAATTTGACAATTAATTGCGACATTCCCACCATCCTAACGACGTTGCAACACAGAAATTGCGTCGCGATTAAATACATTGGTCACTAGCCGACTTATCTCCGAGGGTCTATCGCTGCCTCATGCCAGATGGACGTACTCTTTGGCAGTCAAGTTTGTTTTCTCCCTCTCATAACTCACAGTTAATTCTTACCGTCAGATCCTGGTTTTGACGATGGAACACACAAATAGCGTCGCGATTTAATAGATCGATGTCCAGCGTAACTATCTACAAGGGTCTATTGGTGCCTCGGTCACCGGATGGTCGCGTTTTGTCATCTAGTTTTCAAATCCGACGCAAAACTGACAGTTAATTTTATTTTCTCTCATCCTCTCAATGACGATAGAACACATACTGCGATGGTTTTCAGTACATCGTCTACCAGCAGATTTATCTCCAAGCATTTATTACTGCCTGGGTCACCACATGAACGTTGTCCTACGAGTAAAGTTTCGGGAATCCGACGCAAATTTGACAGTTAATTGCGACATTCCCACCATCCTAATGACGATGCAACACAGAAATTGCGTCGCGATTCAATACATTGGTCACTAGCCGACTTATCTCCGAGGGTCTAACGCTGCTTCATACCAGATGGATGTACAATTTGGCTGTCAAGTTTCTTGTCTCCGACTCAAAACTCTCAGCTAATTCTCACCGTCATCTCCTGGTATGGACGACGGAACACACAAATAGCGTCGCGATTCAGTACATTGATGTCTATCGTAACTATCTATAAGGGTCTATTGGTGCCTCGGTCACCGGATGTTCGCTCTTTGTCAGTCTTGTTTTCAAATCCGACGCAAATTTGACAGTTAATTGCGACATTCCCACCATCCTAACGACGTTGCATCACAGAAATTGCGTCGCGATTCAATACATTGGTCACTAGTCGACTTATCTCCGAGGGTCTATCGCAGCCTCATACCAGATGGACGTACTCTTTGGCAGTCAAGTTTGTTTTCTCCCTCTCATAACTCACAGTTAATTCTTATTGTCAGATCTTGGTATTGACGATGGAACACACAAATGGCGTCGCGATTCAATAGATCGATGTATAGCGTAACTATCTACAAGGGTCTATTGGTGCCTCGGTCACCGGATGGTCGCGTTTTGTCAGTCTAGTTTACATATCCGACGCAAGATTGGCAATTAATATTATTCCTCCCATACTCTCAATTACGATGGAACACACATACTGCGATGGTTTTCAGAACATCGTCTTCCAGCAGATTTATCTCCGAGAATGCCTTGGTCACCACATGATCGTTGTCCTACGAGTAAAGTTTCGGGAATCCGACGCAAATTTGACAGTTAATTGCGACATTCCCACCATCCTAATGACGATGCAACACAGAAATTGCGTCGCGATTCAGTACATTGGTCACTAGCCGACTTATCTCCGAGGGTCTAACGCTGCTTCATACCAGATGGATGTACAATTTGGCTGTCAAGTTTCTTGTCTCCGACTCAAAACTCTCAGCTAATTCTCACCGTCATATCCTGGTATGGACGACGGAACACACAAATAGCGTCTCGATTCAGTACATTGATGTCTTGCGTAACTATCTAGAAGAGTCTATTTGTGCATCGGTCACCGGATGGTCGCGCTTTGTCAGTCTAGTTTTCAAATCCGACGCAAAACTGACATTAATTGTATTCCTCTCATACTCTCAATTACGATGGAACACACATACTGCGATGGTTTTCAGAACATCGTCTTCCAGCAGATTTATCTCCGAGCGTGCCTGGTTCACCACATGATCGTTCTCCTGCGAGTAAAGTTTTGGGAATCCGACGCAAATTTGACAGTTAATTGAGACATTCCCACCATCCTAATGACGATGCAACACAGAAATTGCGTCGCGGTTCAATACATTGGTCACTAGCCGACTTATCTCCGAGGGTCCTACGCTGCTCATAACAGATGGATGTACAATTTGGCTGTCAAGTTTCTTGTCTCCGTTTCAAAACTCACAGTTAATTCTTACCGTCAGATCCTGAAATCTACTATGGAACACACAAATAGCGTCGGGATTCAATACATCAATGTCTAGCGTAACTATCTACAAGGGTGTATTGGTGCCTCTGTCACCGGATGGTCGCGCTTTGTCAGTCTAGTTTTCAAATCCGACGCAAAACTGATAGTTAATTTTATTCCTCAAGTACTCTCAATTACGATGGAACACACATACTGCGATGGTTTCCAGAACATCGTCTTCCAGCAGATTTATCTCCAAGCATGCCTGGGTCACCACATGATCGTTATCCTACGAGTAAAGTTTCGGGAATCCGACGCAAATTTGACAGTTAATTGCGACATTCGCACCATCCTAATGACGATGCACCACAGAAATTGCGTCGCGATTCAATACATTGGTCACTAGCCGACTTATCTCCGAGGGTCTAACGCTGCCTCATACCAGATGGATGTACAATTTGGCTGTCAAGTTTCTTGTCTCCGACTCATAACTCACAGTTAATTCTTAAAGTCAGATCCTGGTATCGACCATGGAACACACAAATAGCGTCGCGATTCAGTACATCGATGTCTAGCGTAACTATCTACAAGGGTCTATTGGTGCCTCGGCCACCGGATGTTCTCTCTCTGTCAGTCTAGTTTTCAAATCCGACGCAAATTTGACAATTAATTGCGACATTCCCACCATCCTAACGACGTTGCAACACAGAAATTGCGTCGCGATTAAATACATTGGTCACTAGCCGACTTGTCTCCGAGGGTCTATCGCTGCCTCATACCAGATGGACGTACTCTTTGGCAGTCAAGTTTGTTTTCTCCCTCTCATAACTCACAGTTAATCCTTACCGTCAGATCCTGGTATTGACGATGTCCAGCGTAACTATCTACAAGGGTCTATTGGTGCCTCGGTCACCGGATGGTCGCGTTTTGTCATCTAGTTTTCAAATCCGACGCAAAACTGACAGTTAATTTTATTTTCTCTCATCCTCTCAATGACGATAGAACACATACTGCGATGGTTTTCAGTACATCGTCTACCAGCAGATATATCTCCAAGCATTTATTACTGCCTGGGTCACCACATGAACGTTGTCCTACGAGTAAAGTTTCGGGAATCCGACGCAAATTTGACAGTTAATTGCGACATTCCCACCATCCTAACGACGTTGCATCACAGAAATTGCGTCGCGATTCAATACATTGGTCACTAGTCGACTTATCTCCGAGGGTCTATCGCTGCCTCATACCAGATGGACGTACTCTTTGGCAGTCAAGTTTGTTTTCTCCCTCTCGTAACTCACAGTTAATTCTTATCGTCAGATCTTGGTATTGACGATGGAACACACAAATGGCGTCGCGATTCAATAGATCGATGTATAGCGTAACTATCTACAAGGGTCTATTGGTGCCTCGGTCACCGGATGGTCGCTTTTTGTCAGTCTAGTTTACATATCCGACGCAAGATTGGCAGTTAATATAATTCCTCCCATACTCTCAATTACGATGGAACACACATACTGCGATGGTTTTCAGAACATCGTCTTCCAGCAGATTTATCTCCGAGCATGCCTTGGTCACCACATGATCGTTGTCCTACGAGTAAAGTTTCGGGAATCCGACGCAAATTTGACAGTTAATTGCGACATTCCCACCATCCTAATGACGATGCAACACAGAAATTGCGTCGCGATTCAATACATTGGTCACTAGCCGACTTATCTCCGAGGGTCTAACTCTGCTTCATACCAGATGGATGTACAATTTGGCTGTCAAGTTTCTTGTCTCCGACTCAAATCTCTCAGCTAATTCTCACCGTCAGATCCTGGTATGGACGACGGAACACACAAATAGCGTCTCGATTCAGTACATTGATGTCTAGCGTAACTATCTAGAAGAGTCTATTTGTGCTTCGGTCACCGGATGGTCGCGCTTTGTCAGTCTAGTTTTCAAATCCGACGCAAAACTGACAGTTAATTGTATTCCTCTGATACTCTCAATTACGATGGAACACACATACTGCGATGGTTTTCAGAACATCGTCTTCCAGCAGATTTATCTCCGAGCGTGCCTGGTTCACCACATGATCGTTCTCCTGCGAGTAAAGTTTTGGGAATCCGACGCAAATTTGACAGTTAATTGAGACATTCCCACCATCCTAATGACTATTGAACACAGAAATTGCGTCGCGGTTCAATACATTGGTCACTAGCCGACTTATCTCCGAGGGTCCTACGCTGCTCATACCAGATGGATGTACAATTTGGCTGTCAAGTTTCTTGTCTCCGTTTGAAAACTCACAGTTAATTCTTACCGTCAGATCCTGGTATCTACTATGGAACACACAAATAGCGTCGGGATTCAATACATCAATGTCTAGCGTAACTATCTACAAGGGTCTATTGGTGCCTCGGTCACCGGATGGTCGCGCTTAGTCAGTCTAGTTTTCAAATCCGACGCAAAACTGATAGTTAATTTTATTCCTCAAGTACTCTCAATTACGATGGAACACACATACTGCGATGGTTTTCAGAACATCGTCTTCCAGCAGATTTATCTCCAAGCATGCCTGGGTCACCACATGATCGTTGTCCTACGAGAAAAGTTTCGGGAATCCGACGCAAATTTGACAGTTAATTGCGACATTCGCACCATCCTAATGACGATGCAACACAGAAATTGCGTCGCGATTCAATACATTGGTCACTAGCCGACTTATCTCCGAGGGTCTAACGCTGCCTCATACCAGATGGATGTACAATTTGGCTGTCACGTTTCTTGTCTCCGACTCATAACTCACTGTTAATTCTTAAAGTCAGATCCTGGTATCGACCATGGAACACACAAATAGCGTCGCGATTCAGTACATCGATGTCTAGCGTAACTATCTACAAGGGTCTATTGGTGCCTCGGTCACCGGATGTTCTCTCTTTGTCAGTCTAGTTTTCAAATCCGACGCAAATTTGACAATTAATTGCGACATTCCCACCATCCTAACGACGTTGCAACACAGAAATTGCGTCGCGAATAAATACATTGGTCACTAGCCGACTTATCTCCGAGGGTCTATCGCTGCCTCATACCAGATGGACGTACTCTTTGGCAGTCAAGTTTGTTTTCTCCCTCTCATAACTCACAGTTAATTCTTACCGTCAGATCCTGGTATTGACGATGGAACACACAAATAGCGTCGCGATTCAATAGATCGATGTCCAGCGTAACTATCTACAAGGGTCTATTGGTGCCTCGGTCACCGGATGGTCGCGTTTTGTCATCTAGTTTTCAAATCCGACGCAAAACTGATAGTTAATTTTATTTTCTCTCATCCTCTCAATGACGATAGAACACATACTGCGATGGTTTTCAGTACATCGTCTACCAGCAGATTTATCTCCAAGCATTTATTACTGCCTGGGTCACCACATGAACGTTGTCCTACGAGCAAAGTTTCGGGAATCCGACGCAAATTTGACAGTTAATTGCGACATTCCCACCATCCTAATGGCGATGCAACACTGAAATTGCGTCGCGATTCAATTCATTGGTCACTAGCCGACTTGTCTCCGAGGGTCTAACGCTGCTTCATACCTGATGGATATACAATTTGGCTGTCAAGTTTCTTGTCTCCGACTCAAAACCCTCAGCTAATTCTCACCGTCAGATCCTGGTATGGACGACGGACCAAACAAATAGCGTCGCGATTCAGTACATTGATGTCTAGCGTAACTATCTATAAGGGTCTATTGGTGCCTCGGTCACCGGATGTTCGCTCTTTGTCAGTCTTGTTTTCAAATCCGACGCAAATTTGACAGTTAATTGCGACATTCCCACCATCCTAACGACGTTGCATCACAGAAATTGCGTCGCGATTCAATACATTGGTCACTAGTCAACTTATCTCCGAGGGTCTATCGCTGCCTCATACCAGATGGACGTACTCTTTGGCAGTCAAGTTTTTCTCCCTCTCATAACTCACAGTTAATTCTTATTGTCAGATCTTGGTATTGGCGATGGAACACACAAATGGCGTCGCGATTCAATAGATCGATGTATAGCGTAACTATCTACAAGGGTCTATTGGTGCCTCGGTCACCGGATGGTCGCGTTTTGTCAGTCTAGTTTACATATCCGACGCAAGATTGGCAGTTAATATTATTCCTCCCATACTCTCAATTACGATGGAACACACATACTGCGATGGTTTTCAGAACATCGTCTTCCAGCAGATTTATCTCCGAGCATGCCTTGGTCACCACATGATCGTTGTCCTACGAGTAAAGTTTCGGGAATCCGACGCAAATTTGACAGTTAATTGCGACATTCCCACCATCCTAATGACGATGCAACACAGAAATTGCGTCGCGATTCAATACATTGGTCACTAGCCGACTTATCTCCGAGGGTCTAACTCTGCTTCATACCAGATGGATGTACAATTTGGCTGTCAAGTTTCTTGTCTCCGACTCAAAACCCTCAGCTAATTCTCACCGTCATATCCTGGTATGGACGACGGAACACACAAATAGCGTCTCGATTCAGTACATTGATGTCTAGCGTAACTATCTAGAAGAGTCTATTTGTGCTTCGGTCACCGGATGGTCGCGCTTTGTCAGTCTAGTTTTCAAATCCGACGCAAAACTGACAGTTAATTGTATTCCTCTCATACTCTCAATTACGATGGAACACACATACTGCGATGATTTTCAGAACATCGTCTTCCAGCAGATTTATCTCCGAGCGTGCCTGGTTCACCACATGATCGTTCTCCTGCGAGTAAAGTTTTGGGAATCCGACGCAAATTTGACAGTTAATTGAGACATTCCCACCATCCTAATGACGATGCAACACAGAAATTGCGTCGCGGTTCAATACATTGGTCACTAGCCGACTTATCTCCGAGGGTCCTACGCTGCTCATACCAGATGGATGTACAATTTGGCTGTCAAGTTTCTTGTCTCCGTTTCAAAACTCACAGTTAATTCTTACCGTCAGATCCTGAAATCTACTATGGAACACACAAATAGCGTCGGGATTCAATACATCAATGTCTAGCGTAACTATCTACAAGGGTCTATTGGTGCCTCGGTCACCGGATGGTCGCGCTTTGTCAGTCTAGCTTTCAAATCCGACGCAAAACTGATAGTTAATTTTATTCCTCAAGTACTCTCAATTACGATGGAACACACATACTGCGATGGTTTTCAGAACATCGTCTTCCAGCAGATTTATCTCCAAGCATGCCTGGGTCACCACATGATCGTTGTCCTACGAGAAAAGTTTCGGGAATCCGACGCAAATTTGACAGTTAATTGCGACATTCGCACCATCCTAATGACGATGCAACACAGAAATTGCGTCGCGATTCAATACATTGGTCACTAGCCTACTTATCTCCGAGGGTCTAACGCTGCCTCATACCAGATGGATGTACAATTTGGCTGTCAAGTTTCTTGTCTCCGACTCATAACTCACAGTTAATTCTTAAAGTCAGATCCTGGTATCGACCATGGAACACACAAATAGCGTCGCGATTCAGTACATCGATGTCTAGCGTAACTATCTACAAGGGTCTATTGGTGCCTCGGCCACCGGATGTTCTCTCTTTGTCAGTCTAGTTTTCAAATCCGACGCAAATTTGACAATTAATTGCGACATTCCCACCATCCTAACGACGTTGCAACACAGAAATTGCGTCGCGATTAAATACATTGGTCACTAGCCGACTTATCTCCGAGGGTCTTTCGCTGCCTCATGCCAGATGGACGTACTCTTTGGCAGTCAAGTTTGTTTTCTCCCTCTCATAACTCACAGTTAATTCTTACCGTCAGATCCTGATATTGACGATGGAACACACAAATAGCGTCGCGATTCAATAGATCGATGTCCAGCGTAACTATCTACAAGGGTCTATTGGTGCCTCGGTCACCGGATGGTCGCGTTTTGTCATATAGTTTTCAAATCCGACGCAAAACTGACAGTTAATTTTATTTTCTCTCATCCTCTCAATGACGATAAAACACATACTGCGATGGTCTTCAGTACATCGTCTACCAGCAGATTTATCTCCAAGCATTTATTACTGCCTGGGTCACCACATGAACGTTGTCCTACGAGTAAAGTTTCGGGAATCCGACGCAAATTTGACAGTTAATTGCGACATTCCCACCATCCTAATGACGATGCAACACAGAAATTGCGTCGCGATTCAATACATTGGTCACTAGCCGACTTATCTCCGAGGGTCTAACGCTGCTTCATACCAGATGGATGTACAATTTGGCTGTCAAGTTTCTTGTCTCCGACTCAAAACTCTCAGCTAATTCTCACCGTCAGATCCTGGTATGAACGACGGAACATACAAATAGCGTCGCGATTCAGTACATTGATGTCTAGCGTAACTATCTATAAGGGTCTATTGGTGCCTCGGTCACCGGATGTTCGCTCTTTGTCAGTCATGTTTTCAAATCCGACGCAAATTTGACAGTTAATTGCGACATTCCCACCATCATAACGACGTTGCATCACAGAAATTGCGTCGCGATTCAATACATTGGTCACTAGTCGACTTATCTCCGAGGGTCTATCGCTGCCTCATACCAGATGGACGTACTCTTTGGCAGTCAAGTTTGTTTTCTCTCTCTCATAACTCACAGTTAATTCTTATTGTCAGATGTTGGTATTGACGATGGAACACACAAATGGCGTCGCGATTCAATAGATCGATGTATAGCGTAACTATCTACAAGGGTCTATTGGTGCCTCGGTCACCGGATGGTCGCGTTTTGTCAGTATAGTTTACATATCCGACGCAAGATTGGCAATTAATATTATTCCTCCCATACTCTCAATTACGATGGAACACACATACTGCGATGGTTTTCAGAACATCGTCTTCCAGCAGATTTATCTCCGAGCATGCCTTGGTCACCACATGATCGTTGTCCTACGAGTAAAGTTTCGGGAATCCGACGCAAATTTGACAGTTAATTGCGACATTCCCACCATCCTAATGACGATGCAACACAGAAATTGCGTCGCGATTCAATACATTGGTCACTAGCCGACTTATCTCCGAGGGTCTATCGCTGCTTCATACCAGATGGATGTACAATTTGGCTGTCAAGTTTCTTGTCTCCGACTCAAAACTCTCAGCTAATTCTCACCGTCATCTCCTGGTATGGACGACGGAACACACAAATAGCGTCGCGATTCAGTACATTGATGTCTAGCGTAACTATCTATAAGGGTCTATTGGTGGCTCGGTCACCGGATGTTCGCTCTTTGTCTGTCTTGTTTTCAAATCCGACGCAAATTTGACAGTTAATTGCGACATTCCCACCATCCTAACGACGTTGCATCACAGAAATTGCGTCGCGATTCAATACATTGGTCACTAGTCGACTTATCTCCGAGGGTCTATCGCTGCCTCATACCAGATGGACGTACTCTTTGGCAGTCAAGTTTGTTTTCTCCCTCTCGTAACTCACAGTTAATTCTTATTGTCAGATGTTGGTATTGACGATGGAACACACAAATGGCGTCGCGATTCAATAGATCGATGTATAGCGTAACTATCTACAAGGGTCTATTGGTGCCTCGGTCACCGGATGGTCGCGTTTTGTCATCTAGTTTTCAAATCCGACGCAAAACTGACAGTTAATTTTATTTTCTCTCATCCTCTCAATGACGATACAACACATACTGCGATGGTTTTCAGTACATCGTCTACCAGCAGATTTATCTCCAAGCATTTATTACTGCCTGGGTCACCACATGAACGTTGTCCTACGAGCAAAGTTTCGGGAATCCGACGCAAATTTGACAGTTAATTGCGACATTCCCACCATCCTAATGGCGATGCAACACTGAAATTGCGTCGCGATTCAATTCATTGGTCACTAGCCGACTTGTCTCCGAGGGTCTAACGCTGCTTCATACCTGATGGATGTACAATTTGGCTGTCAAGTTTCTTGTCTCCGACTCAAAACCCTCAGCTAATTCTCACCGTCAGATCCTGGTATGGACGACGGAACACACAAATAGCGTCGCGATTCAGTACATTGATGTCTAGCGTAACTATCTATAAGGGTCTATTGGTGCCTCGGTCACCGGATGTTCGCTCTTTGTCAGTCTTGTTTTCAAATCCGACGCAAATTTGACAGTTAATTGCGACATTCCCACCATCCTAACGACGTTGCATCACAGAAATTGCGTCGCGATTCAATACATTGGTCACTAGTCGACTTATCTCCGAGGGTCTATCGCTGCCTCATACCAGATGGACGTACTCTTTGGCAGTCAAGTTTGTTTTCTCCCTCTCATAACTCACAGTTAATTCTTATTGTCAGATCTTGGTATTGGCGATGGAACACACAAATGGCGTCGCGATTCAATAGATCGATGTATAGCGTAACTATCTACAAGGGTCTATTGGTGCCTCGGTCACCGGATGGTCGCGTTTTGTCAGTCTAGTTTACATATCCGACGCAAGATTGGCAGTTAATATTATTCCTCCCATACTCTCAATTACGATGGAACACACATACTGCGATGGTTTTCAGAACATCGTCTTCCAGCAGATTTATCTCCGAGCATGCCTTAGTCACCACATGATCGTTGTCCTACGAGTAAAGTTTCGGGAATCCGACGCAAATTTGACAGTTAATTGCGACATTCCCACCATCCTAATGACGATGCAACACAGAAATTGCGTCGCGATTCAATACATTGGTCACTAGCCGACTTATCTCCGAGGGTCTATCGCTGCTTCATACCAGATGGATGTACAATTTGGCTGTCAGGTTTCTTGTCTCCGACTCAAAACTCTCAGCTAATTCTCACCGTCAGATCCTGGTATTGACGATGGAACACACAAATAGCGTCGCGATTCAATAGATCGATGTCCAGCGTAACTATCTACAAGGGTCTATTGGTGCCTCGGTCACCGGATGGTCGCGTTTTGTCATCTAGTTTTCAAATCCGACGCAAAACTGACAGTTAATTTTATTTTCTCTCATCCTCTCAATGACGATACAACACATACTGCGATGGTTTGCAGTACATCGTCTACCAGCAGATTTATCTCCAAGCATTCATTACTGCCTGGGTCACCACATGAACGTTGTCCTACGAGTAAAGTTTCGGGAATCCGACGCAAATTTGACAGTTAATTGCGACATTCCCACCATCCTAATGACGATGCAACACAGAAATTGCGTCGCGATTCAGTACATTGGTCACTAGCCGACTTATCTCCGAGGGTCTAACTCTGCTTCATACCAGATGGATGTACAATTTGGCTGTCAAGTTTCTTGTCTCCGACTCAAAACCCTCAGCTAATTCTCACCGTCATATCCTGGTATGGACGACGGAACACACAAATAGCGTCTCGATTCAGTACATTGATGTCTAGCGTAACTATCTAGAAGAGTCTATTTGTGCTTCGGTCACCGGATGGTCGCGCTTTGTCAGTCTAGTTTTCAAATCCGACGCAAAACTGACAGTTAATTGTATTCCTCTCATACTCTCAATTACGATGGAACACACATACTGCGATGATTTTCAGAACATCGTCTTCCAGCAGATTTATCTCCGAGCGTGCCTGGTTCACCACATGATCGTTCTCCTGCGAGTAAAGTTTTGGGAATCCGACGCAAATTTGACAGTTAATTGAGACATTCCCACCATCCTAATGACGATGCAACACAGAAATTGCGTCGCGGTTCAATACATTGGTCACTAGCCGACTTATCTCCGAGGGTCCTACGCTGCTCATACCAGATGGATGTACAATTTGGCTGTCAAGTTTCTTGTCTCCGTTTCAAAACTCACAGTTAATTCTTACCGTCAGATCCTGAAATCTACTATGGAACACACAAATAGCGTCGGGATTCAATACATCAATGTCTAGCGTAACTATCTACAAGGGTCTATTGGTGCCTCGGTCACCGGATGGTCGCGCTTTGTCAGTCTAGTTTTCAAATCCGACGCAAAACTGATAGTTAATTTTATTCCTCAAGTACTCTCAATTACGATGGAACACACATACTGCGATGGTTTTCAGAACATCGTCTTCCAGCAGATTTATCTCCAAGCATGCCTGGGTCACCACAAGATCGTTGTCCTACGAGAAAAGTTTCGGGAATCCGACGCAAATTTGACAGTTAATTGCGACATTCGCACCATCCTAATGACGATGCAACACAGAAATTGCGTCGCGATTCAATACATTGGTCACTAGCCTACTTATCTCCGAGGGTCTAACGCTGCCTCATACCAGATGGATGTACAATTTGGCTGTCAAGTTTCTTGTCTCCGACTCATAACTCACAGTTAATTCTTAAAGTCAGATCCTGGTATCGACCATGGAACACACAAATAGCGTCGCGATTCAGTACATCGATGTCTAGCGTAACTATCTACAAGGGTCTATTGGTGCCTCGGCCACCGGATGTTCTCTCTTTGTCAGTCTAGTTTTTAAATCCGACGCAAATTTGACAATTAATTGCGACATTCCCACCATCCTAACGACGTTGCAACACAGAAATTGCGTCGCGATTAAATACATTGGTCACTAGCCGACTTATCTCCGAGGGTCTATCGCTGCCTCATGCCAGATGGACGTACTCTTTGGCAGTCAAGTTTGTTTTCTCCCTCTCATAACTCACAGTTAATTCTTACCGTCAGATCCTGGTATTGACGATGGAACACACAAATAGCGTCGCGATTCAATAGATCGATGTCCAGCGTAACTATCTACAAGGGTCTATTGGTGCCTCGGTCACCGGATGGTCGCGTTTTGTCATATAGTTTTCAAATCCGACGCAAAACTGACAGTTAATTTTATTTTCTCTCATCCTCTCAATGACGATAAAACACAAACTGCGATGGCCTTCAGTACATCGTCTACCAGCAGATTTATCTCCAAGCATTTATTACTGCCTGGGTCACCACATGAACGTTGTCCTACGAGTAAAGTTTCGGGAATCCGACGCAAATTTGACAGTTAATTGCGACATTCCCACCATCCTAATGACGATGCAACACAGAAATTGCGTCGCGATTCAATAGATTGGTTACTAGCCGACTTGTCTCCGAGGGTCTAACGCTGCTTCATACCACATGGATGTACAATTTGGCTGTCAAGTTTCTTGTCTCCGACTCAAAACTCTCAGCTAATTCTCACCGTCAGATCCTGGTATGGACGACGGAACATACAAATAGCGTCGCGATTCAGTACATTGATGTCTAGCGTAACTATCTATAAGGGTCTATTGGTGCCTCGGTCACCGGATGTACGCTCTTTGTCAGTCATGTTTTCAAATCCGACGCAAATTTGACAGTTAATTGCGACATTCCCACCATCCTAACGACGTTGCATCACAGAAATTGCGTCGCGATTCAATACATTGGTCACTAGTCGACTTATCTCCGAGGGTCTATCGCTGCCTCATACCAGATGGACGTACTCTTTGGCAGTCAAGTTTGTTTTCTCCCTCTCATAACTCACAGTTAATTCTTATTGTCAGATCTTGGTATTGACGATGGAACACACAAATGGCGTCGCGATTCAATGGATCGATGTATAGCGTAACTATCTACAAGGGTCTATTGGTGCCTCGGTCACCGGATGGTCGCGTTTTGTCAGTCTAATTTACACATCCGACGCAAGATTGGCAATTAATATTATTCCTCCCATACTCTCAATTACGATGGAACACACATACTGCGATGGTTTTCAGAACATCGTCTTCCAGCAGATTTATCTCCGAGCATGCCTTGGTCACCACATGATCGTTGTCCTACGAGTAAAGTTTCGGGAATCCGACGCAAATTTGACAGTTAATTGCGACATTCCCACCATCCTAATGACGATGCAACACAGAAATTGCGTCGCGATTCAATACATTGGTCACTAGCCGACTTATCTCCGAGGGTCTATCGCTGCTTCATACCAGATGGATGTACAATTTGGCTGTCAAGTTTCTTGTCTCCGACTCAAAACTCTCAGCTAATTCTCACCGTCATCTCCTGGTATGGACGACGGAACACACAAATAGCGTCGCGATTCAGTACATTGATGTCTAGCGTAACTATCTATAAGGGTCTATTGGTGGCTCGGTCACCGGATGTTCGCTCTTTGTCAGTCTTGTTTTCAAATCCGACGCAAATTTGACAGTTAATTGCGACATTCCCACCATCCTAACGACGTTGCATCACAGAAATTGCGTCGCGATTCAATACATTGGTCACTAGTCGACTTATCTCCGAGGGTCTATCGCTGCCTCATACCAGATGGACGTACTCTTTGGCAGTCAAGTTTGTTTTCTCCCTCTCGTAACTCACAGTTAATTCTTATTGTCAGATGTTGGTATTGACGATGGAACACACAAATGGCGTCGCGATTCAATAGATCGATGTATAGCGTAACTATCTACAAGGGTCTATTGGTGCCTCGGTCACCGGATGGTCGCGTTTTGTCATCTAGTTTTCAAATCCGACGCAAAACTGACAGTTAATTTTATTTTCTCTCATCCTCTCAATGACGATACAACACATACTGCGATGGTTTTCAGTTCATCGTCTACCAGCAGATTTATCTCCAAGCATTTATTACTGCCTGGGTCACCACATGAACGTTGTCCTACGAGCAAAGTTTCGGGAATCCGACGCAAATTTGACAGTTAATTGCGACATTCCCACCATCCTAATGACGATGCAACACTGAAATTGCGTCGCGATTCAATACATTGGTCACTAGCCGACTTGTCTCCGAGGGTCTAACGCTGCTTCATACCAGATGGATGTACAATTTGGCTGTCAAGTTTCTTGTCTCCGACTCAAAACTCTCAGCTAATTCTCACCGTCAGATCCTGGTATGGACGACGGAACACACAAATAGCGTCGCGATTCAGTACATTGATGTCTAGCGTAACTATCTATAAGGGTCTATTGGTGCCTCGGTCACCGGATGTTCGCTCTTTGTCAGTCTTGTTTTCAAATCCGACGCAAATTTGACAGTTAATTGCGACATTCCCACCATCCTAACGACGTTGCATCACAGAAATTGCGTCGCGATTCAATACATTGGTCACTAGTCGACTTATCTCCGAGGGTCTATCGCTGCCTCATACCAGATGGACGTACTCTTTGGCAGTCAAGTTTGTTTTCTCCCTCTCATAACTCACAGTTAATTCTTATTGTCAGATCTTGGTATTGACGATGGAACACACAAATGGCGTCGCGATTCAATAGATCGATGTATATCGTAACTATCTACAAGGGTCTATTGGTGCCTCGGTCACCGGATGGTCGCGTTTTGTCTGTCTAGTTTACATATCCGACGCAAGATTGGCAGTTAATATTATTCCTCCCATACTCACAATTAAGATGGAACACACATCCTGCGATGGTTTTCAGAACATCGTCTTCCAGCAGATTTATCTCCGAGCATGCCTTGGTCACCACATGATCGTTGTCCTACGAGTAAAGTTTCGGGAATCCGACGCAAATTTGACAGTTAATTGCGACATTCCCACCATCCTAACGACGATGCAACACAGAAATTGCGTCGCGATTCAATACATTGGTCACTAGCCGACTTACCTCCGAGGGTCTATCGCTGCTTCATACCAGATGGATGTACAATTTGGTTGTCAAGTTTCTTGTCTCCGACTCAAAACTCTCAGCTAATTCTCACCGTCATCACCTGGTATGGACGACGGAACACACAAATAGCGTCTCGATTCAGTACATTGATGTCTAGCGTAACTATCTAGAAGAGTCTATTTGTGCTTCGGTCACCGGATGGTCGCGCTTTGTCAGTCTAGTTTTCAAATCCGACGCAAATTTGACAATTAATTGCGACATTCCCACCATCCTAATGACGATGCAACACAGAAATTGCGTCGCGGTTCAATACATTGGTCACTAGCCGACTTATCTCCGAGGGTCTAACGCCGCCTCATACCAGATGGATGTACAATTTGGCTGTCACGTTTCTTGTCTCCGACTCGTAACTCACAGTTATTTCTTAAAGTCAGATCCTGGTATCGACCATGGAACACACAAATAGCGTCGCGATTCAGTGCATCGATGTCTAGCGTAACTATCTACAAGGGTCTATTGGTGCCTCGGTCACCGGATGTTCTCTATTTGTCAGTCTAGTTTTCAAATCCGACGCAAATTTGACAATTAATTGCGACATTCCCACCATCCTAACGACGTTGCAACACAGAAATTGCGTCGCGATTAAATACATTGGTCACTAGCCGACTTATCTCCGAGGGTCTATCGCTGTCTCATACCAGATGGACGTACTCTTTGGCAGTCAAGTTTGTTTTCTCCCTCTCATAACTCACAGTTAATTCTTACCGTCAGATCCTGGTATTGACGATGGAACACACAAATAGCGTCGCGATTCAATAGATCGATGTCCAGAGTAACTATCTACAAGGGTCTATTGGTGCCTCGGTCACCGGATGGTCGCGTTTTGTCAGTCTAGTTTACATATCCGACGCAAGATTGGCAGTTAATATTATTCCTCCCATACTCTCAATTACGATGGAACACACATACTGCGATGGTTTTCAGAACATCGTCTTCCAGCAGATTTATCTCCGAGCATGCCTTGGTCACCACATGATCGTTGTCCTACGAGTAAAGTTTCGGGAATCCGACGCAAATTTGACAGTTAATTGCGACATTCCCACCATCCTAATGACGATGCAACACAGAAATTGCGTCGCGATTCAATACATTGGTCACTAGCCGACATATCTCCGAGGGTCTAACGCTGCTTCATACCAGATGGATGTACAATTTGGCTGTCAAGTTTCTTGTCTCCGACTCAAAACTCTCAGCTAATTCTCACCGTCAGATCCTGGTATGGACGACGGAACACACAAATAGTGTCGCGATTCAGTACATTGATGTCTAGCGTAACTATCTATAAGGGTTTATTGGTGCCTCGGACACCGGATGTTCGCTCTTTGTCAGTCTTGTTTTCAAATCCGACGCAAATTTGACAGTTAATTGCGACATTCCCACCATCCTAACGACGTTGCATCACAGAAATTGCGTCGCGATTCAATACATTGGTCACTAGTCGACTTATCTCCGAGGGTCTATCGCTGCCTCATACCAGATGGACGTACTCTTTGGCAGTCAAGTTTGTTTTCTCCCTCTCATAACTCACAGTTAATTCTTATTGTCAGATCTTGGTATTGACGATGGAACACACAAATGGCGTCGCGATTCAATAGATCGATGTATAGCGTAACTATCCACAAGGGTCTATTGGTGCCTCTGTCACCGGATGGTCGCGTTTTGTCAGTCTAGTTTACATATCCGACGCAAGATTGGCAGTTAATATTATTCCTCCCATACTCTCAATTACGATGGAACACACATACTGCGATGGTTTTCAGAACATCGTCTTCCAGCAGATTTATCTCCGAGCATGCCTTGGTCACCACATGATCGTTGTCCTACGAGTAAAGTTTCGGGAATCCGACGCAAATTTGACAGTTAATTCAGACATTCCCACCATCCTAATGACGATGCAACACAGAAATTGCGTCGCGATTCAATACATTGGTCACTAGCCGACTTATCTCCGTGTGTCTAACGCTGCTTCATACCAGATGGATGTACAATTTGGCTGTCAAGTTTCTTGTCTCCGACTCGTAACTCACAGTTAATTCTTACCGTCAGATCCTGGTATCGACCATGGAACACACAAATAGCGTCGCGATTCAGTACATCGATGTCTAGCGTAACTATCTACAAGGGTCTATTGGTGCCTCGCTCACCGGATGTTCTCTCTTTGTCAGTCTAGTTTTCAAATCCGACGCAAATTTGACAATTAATTGCGACATTCCCACCATCCTAACGACGTTGCAACACAGAAATTGCGTCGCGATTAAATACATTGGTCACTAGCCGACTTATCTCCGAGGGTCTATCGCTGCCTCATACCAGATGGACGACTCTTTGGCAGTCAAGTTTGTTTTCTCCCTCTCATAACTCACAGTTAATTCTTACCGTCAGATCCTGGTATTGACGATGGAACACACAAATAGCGTCGCGATTCAATAGATCGATGTCCAGCGTAACTATCTACAAGGGTCTATTGGTGCCTCGGTCACCGGATGGTCGCGTTTTGTCATCTAGTTTTCAAATCCGACGCAAAACTGACAGTTAATTTTATTTTCTCTCATCCTCTCAATGACGATAGAACTCATACTGCGATGGTTTTCAGTACATCTTCTACCAGCAGATTTATCTCCAAGCATTTATTACTGCCTGGGTCACCACATGAACGTTGTCCTACGAGTAAAGTTTCGGGAATCCGACGCAAATTTGACAGTTAAAAGCGACATTCCCACCATCCTGATGACGATGCAACACAGAAATTGCGTCGCGATTCAATACATTGGTCACTAGCCGACTTATCTCCGAGGGTCTAACGCTGCTTCATAACAGATGGATGTACAATTTGGCTGTCAAGTTTCTTGTCTCCGTTTCAAGACTCACAGTTAATTCTTGCCGTCAGATCCTGGTATCCACTATGGAACACACAAATAGCGTCGGGATTCAATACATCAATGTCTAGCGTAACTATCTACAAGGGTCTATTGGTGCCTCGGTCACCGGATGGTCGCGCTTTGTCAGTCTAGTTTTCAAATCCGACGCAAAACTGATAGTTAATTTTATTCCTCAAGTACTCTCAATTACGATGGAACACACATACTGCGATGGTTTTCAGAACATCGTCTTCCAGCAGATTTATCTCCAATCATGCCTGGGTCACCACATGATCGTTCTCCTGCGAGTAAAGTTTCGGTTATCCGACGCAAATTTGACAGTTAATTGCGACATTCCCACCATCCTAATAACGATGCAACACAGAAATTGCGTCGCGATTAAATACATTGGACACTAGCCGACTTATCTCCGAGGGTCTAACGCTGCCTCATACCAGATGGATGTATAATTTGGGTGTCAAGTTTCTTGTCTCCGACTCAAAACTCTCAGCTAATTCTCACCGTCAGATCCTGGTATGGACGACGGAACACACAAATAGCGTCGCGATTCAGTACATTGATGTCTAGCGTAACTATCTATAAGGGTCTATTGGTGCCTCGGTCACCGGATGTTCGCTCTTGGTCAGTCTTATTTTCAAATCCGACGCAAATTTGACAGTTAATTGCGACATTCCCACCATCCTAACGACGTTGCATCACAGAAATTGCGTCGCGATTCAATACATTGGTCACTAGCCGACTTATCTCCGAGGGTCTATCGCTGCCTCATACCAGATGGACGTACTCTTTGGCAGTCAAGTTTGTTTTCTCCCTCTCATAACTCACAGTTAATTCTTATTGTCAGATCCTGGTATCGACCATGGAACACACAAATAGCGTCGCGATTCAATAGATCGATGTCCAGCGTAACTATCTACAAGGGTCTATTGGTGCCTCGGTCACCGGATTGTCGCGTTTTGTCAGTCTAGTTTACATATCCGACGCAAGATTGGCAGTTAATATTATTCGTCCCATACTCTCAATTACGATGGAACACACATACTGCGATGGTTTTCAGAACATCGTCTTCCAGCAGATTTATCTCCGAGCATGCCTTCGTCACCACATGATCGTTGTCCTACGAGTAAAGTTTCGGGAATCCGACGCAAATTTGACAGTTAATTGCGACATTCCCACCATCCTAATGACGATGCAACACAGAAATTGCGTCGCGATTCAATACATTGGTCACTAGCCGACTTATCTCCGAGGGTCTATCGCTGCTTCATACCAGATGGATGTACAATTTGGCTGTCAAGTTTCTTGTCTCCGACTCAAAACTCTCAGTTAATTCTCACCGTCAGATCCTGGTATTGACGATGGAACACACAAATAGTGTCGCGATTCAATAGATCGATGTCCAGCGTAACTATCTACAAGGGTCTATTGGTGCCTCGGTCACCGGATGGTCGCGTTTTGTCATCTAGTTTTCAAATCCGACGCAAAACTGACAGTTAATTTTATTTTCTCTCATCCTCTCAATGACGATACAACACATACTGCGATGGTTTTCAGTACATCGTCTACCAGCAGATTTATCTCCAAGCATTCATTACTGCCTGGGTCACCACATGAACGTTGTCCTACGAGTAAAGTTTCGGGAATCCGACGCAAATTTGACAGTTAATTGCGACATTCCCACCATCCTAATGACGATGCAACACAGAAATTGCGTCGCGATTCAATACATTGGTCACTAGCCGACATATCTCCGAGGGTCTAACGCTGCTTCATACCAGATGGATGTACAATTTGGCTGTCAAGTTTCTTGTCTCCGACTCAAAACTCTCAGCTAATTCTCACCGTCAGATCCTGGTATGGACGACGGAACACACAAATAGCGTCGCGATTCAGTACATTGATGTCTAGCGTAACTATCTATAAGGGTCTATTGGTGCCTCGGTCACCGGATGTTCGCTCTTTGTCAGTCTTGTTTTCAAATCCGACGCAAATGTGACAGTTAATTGCGACATTCCCACCATCCTAACGACGTTGCATCACAGAAATTGCGTCGCGATTCAATACATTGGTCACTAGTCGACTTATCTCCGAGGGTCTATCGCTGCCTCATACCAGATGGACGTACTCTTTGGCAGTCAAGTTTGTTTTCTCCCTCTCATAACTCACAGATAATTCTTACCGTCAGATCTTGGTATTGACGATGGAACACAAAAATGGCGTCGCGATTCAATAGATCGATATCCAGCGTAACTATCTACAAGGGTCTATTGGTGCCTCGGTCACCGGATGGTCGCGTTTTGTCAGTCTAGTTTACATATCCGACGCAAGATTGGCAGTTAATATTATTCGTCCCATACTCTCAATTACGATGGAACACACATACTGCGATGGTTTTCAGAACATCGTCTTCCAGCAGATTTATCTCCGAGCATGCCTTGGTCACCACATGATCGTTGTCCTACGAGTAAAGTTTCGGGAATCCGACGCAAATTTGACAGTTAATTGCGACATTCCCACCATCCTAATGACGATGCAACACAGAAATTGCGTCGCGATTCAATACATTGGTCACTAGCCGACTTATCTCCGAGGGTCTATCGCTGCTTCATACCAGATGGATGTACAATTTGGCTGTCAAGTTTCTTGTCTCCGACTCAAAGCTCTCCGTTAATTCTCACCGTCAGATCCTGGTATTGACGATGGAACACACAAATAGCGTCGCGATTCAATAGATCGATGTCCAGCGTAACTATCTACAAGGGTCTATTGGTGCCTCGGTCACCGGATGGTCGCGTTTTGTCATCTAGTTTTCAAATCCGACGCAAAACTGACAGTTAATTTTATTTTCTCTCATCCTCTCAATGACGATACAACACATACTGCGATGGTTTTCAGTACATCGTCTACCAGCAGATTTATCTCCAAGCATTCATTACTGCCTGGGTCACCACATGAACGTTGTCCTACGAGTAAAGTTTCGGGAATCCGACGCAAGTTTGACAGTTAATTGCGACATTCCCACCATCCTTATGACGATGCAACACAGAAATTGCGTCGCGATTCAATACATTGGTCACTAGTCGACTTATCTCCGAGGGTCTATCGCTGCCTCATACCAGATGGACGTACTCTTTGGCAGTCAAGTTTGTTTTCTCCCTCTCATAACTCACAGATAATTCTTATTGTCAGATCTTGGTGTTGACGATGGAACACACAAATGGCGTCGCGATTCAATAGATCGATGTATAGCGTAACTATCTACAAGGGTCTTTTGGTGCCTCAGTCACCGGATGGTCGCGTTTTGTCAGTCTAGTTTACATATCCGACGCAAGATTGGCAGTTAATATTATTCCTCCCATACTCTCAATTACGATGGAACACACATACTGCGATGGTTTTCAGAACATCGTCTTCCAGCAGATTTATCTCCGAGCATGCCTTGGTCACCACATGATCGTTGTCCTACGAGTAAAGTTTCGGCAATCCGACGCAAATTTGACAGTTAATTGAGACATTCCCACCATCCTAATGACGATGCATCACAGAAATTGCGTCGCGATTCAATACATTGGTCACTAGCCGACTTATCTCCGAGGGTCTAACGCTGCTTCATACCAGATGGATGTACAATTTGGCTGTCAAGTTTCTTGTCTCCGACTCGTAACTCACAGTTAATTCTTACCGTCAGATCCTGGTATCGACCATGGAACACACAAATAGCGTCGCGATTCAGTACATCGATGTCTAGCGTAACTATCTACAAGGGTCTATTGGTGCCTCGGTCACCGGATGTTCTCTCTTTGTCAGTCTAGTTTTCAAATCCGACGCAAATTTGACAATTAATTGCGACTTTCCCACCATCCTAACGACGTTGCAACACAGAAATTGCGTCGCGATTAAATACATTTGTCACTAGCCGACTTATCTCCGAGGGTCTATCGCTGCCTCATACCAGATGGACGACTCTTTGGCAGTCAAGTTTGTTTTCTCCCTCTCATAACTCACAGTTAATTCTTACCGTCAGATCCTGGTATTGACGATGGAACACACAAATAGCGTCGCGATTCAATAGATCGATGTCCAGCGTAACTATCTACAAGGGTCTATTGGTGCCTCGGTCACCGGATGGTCGCGTTTTGTCATCTAGTTTTCAAATCCGACGCAAAACTGACAGTTAATTTTATTTTCTCTCATCCTCTCATACCAGATGGACGTACTCTTTGGCAGTCAAGTTTGTTTTCTCCCTCTCATAACTCACAGTTAATTCTTACCGTCAGATCCTGGTATTGACGATGGAACACACAAATAGCGTCGCGATTCAATAAATCGATGTCCAGGGTAACTATCTACAATGGTCTATTGGTGCCTCGGTCACCGGATGGTCGCGTTTTGTCAGTCTAGTTTACAAATCCGACGCATGATTGGCAGTTGATATTATTCCTCCCATATTCTCAATTACGATGGAACACACATACTGCGATGGTTTTCAGAACATCGTCTTCCAGCAGATTTATCTCCGAGCATGCCTTGGTCTCCACATGATCGTTGTCCTACGAGTAAAGTTTCGGGAATCCGACGCAAATTTGACAGTTAAAAGCGACATTCCCACCATCCTGATGACGATGCAACACAGAAATTGCGTCGCGATTCAATACATTGGTCACTAGTCGACTTATCTCCGAGGGTCTATCGCTGCCTCATACCAGATGGACGTACTCTTTGGCAGTCAAGTTTGTTTTCTCCCTCTCATAACTCACAGTTAATTCTTACCGTCAGATCCTGGTATTGACGACGGAACACACAAATAGCGTCGCGATTCAATAGATCGATGTCCAGCGCAACTATCTACAAGGGTCTATTGGTGCCTCGGTACCGGATGTTCGCTCTTGGTCAGTCTAGTTTACAAATCCGACGCAAGATTGGCAGTTAATTTTATTCCTCCCATACTCTCAATTACGATGGAACACACATACTGCGATGGTTTTCAGAACATTGTCTTCCAGCAGATTTATCTCCGAGCATGCCTGGGTCACCACATGATCGTTGTCCTACGAGTAAAGTTTCGGGAATCCGACCCAAATTTGAAAGTTAATTGCGACATTCGCACCTTCCTAATGACGATGCAACACAGAAATTGCGTCGCGATTCAATACATTGGTCACTAGCCGACTTATCTCCGAGGGTCTAACGCTGCTTCATACCAGATGGATGTATAATTTGGCTGTCAAGTTTCTTGTCTCCGACTCAAAACTCTCAGCTAATTCTCACCGTCAGATCCTGGTATGGACGACGGAACACACAAATAGCGTCGCGATTCAGTACATTGATGTGTAGCGTAACTATCTATAAGGGTCTATTGGTGCCTCGGTCACCGGATGTTCGCTCTTGGTCAGTCTTGTTTTCAAATCCGACGCAAATTTGACAGTTAATTGCGACATTCCCACCATCCTAACGACGTTGCATCACAGAAATTGCGTCGCGATTCAATACATTGGTCACTAGCCGACTTATCTCCGAGGGTCTATCGCTGCCTCATACCAGATGGACGTACTCTTTGGCAGTCAAGTTTGTTTTCTCCCTCTCATAACTCACAGTTAATTCTTATTGTCAGATCTTGGTATTGACGATGGAACACACAAATGGCGTCGCGATTCAATAGATCGATGTATAGCGTAACTATCTACAAGGGTCTATTGGTGCCTCGGTCACCGGATGGTCGCGTTTTGTCAGTCTAGTTTACATATCCGACGCAAGATTGGCAGTTAATATTATTCCTCCCATACTCTCAATTACGTTGGAACACACATACTGCGATGGTTTTCAGAACATCGTCTTCCAGCAGATTTATCTCCGAGCATGCCTTGGTCACCACATGATCGTTGTCCTACGAGTAAAGTTTCGGCAATCCGACGCAAATTTGACAGTTAATTGAGACATTCCCACCATCCTAATGACGATGCATCACAGAAATTGCGTCGCGATTCAATACATTGGTCACTAGCCGACTTATCTCCGAGGGTCTAACGCTGCTTCATACCAGATGGATGTACAATTTGGCTGTCAAGTTTCTTGTCTCCGACTCGTAACTCACAGTTAATTCTTACCGTCAGATCCTGGTATCGACCATGGAACACACAAATAGCGTCGCGATTCAGTACATCGATGTCTAGCGTAACTATCTACAAGGGTCTATTGGTGCCTCGGTCACCGGATGTTCTCTCTTTGTCAGTCTAGTTTTCAAATCCGACGCAAATTTGACAATTAATTGCGACTTTCCCACCATCCTAACGACGTTGCAACACAGAAATTGCGTCGCGATTAAATACATTTGTCACTAGCCGACTTATCTCCGAGGGTCTATCGCTGCCTCATACCAGATGGACGACTCTTTGGCAGTCAAGTTTGTTTTCTCCCTCTCATAACTCACAGTTAATTCTTACCGTCAGATCCTGGTATTGACGATGGAACACACAAATAGCGTCGCGATTCAATAGATCGATGTCCAGCGTAACTATCTACAAGGGTCTATTGGTGCCTCGGTACCGGATGTTCGCTCTTGGTCAGTCTAGTTTACAAATCCGACGCAAGATTGGCAGTTAATTTTATTCCTCCCATACTCTCAATTACGATGGAACACACATACTGCGATGGTTTTCAGAACATTGTCTTCCAGCAGATTTATCTCCGAGCATGCCTGGGTCACCACATGATCGTTGTCCTACGAGTAAAGTTTCGGGAATCCGACCCAAATTTGAAAGTTAATTGCGACATTCGCACCTTCCTAATGACGATGCAACACAGAAATTGCGTCGCGATTCAATACATTGGTCACTAGCCGACTTATCTCCGAGGGTCTAACGCTGCTTCATACCAGATGGATGTATAATTTGGCTGTCAAGTTTCTTGTCTCCGACTCAAAACTCTCAGCTAATTCTCACCGTCAGATCCTGGTATGGACGACGGAACACACAAATAGCGTCGCGATTCAGTACATTGATGTGTAGCGTAACTATCTATAAGGGTCTATTGGTGCCTCGGTCACCGGATGTTCGCTCTTGGTCAGTCTTGTTTTCAAATCCGACGCAAATTTGACAGTTAATTGCGACATTCCCACCATCCTAACGACGTTGCATCACAGAAATTGCGTCGCGATTCAATACATTGGTCACTAGCCGACTTATCTCCGAGGGTCTATCGCTGCCTCATACCAGATGGACGTACTCTTTGGCAGTCAAGTTTGTTTTCTCCCTCTCATAACTCACAGTTAATTCTTATTGTCAGATCTTGGTATTGACGATGGAACACACAAATGGCGTCGCGATTCAATAGATCGATGTATAGCGTAACTATCTACAAGGGTCTATTGGTGCCTCGGTCACCGGATGGTCGCGTTTTGTCAGTCTAGTTTACATATCCGACGCAAGATTGGCAGTTAATATTATTCCTCCCATACTCTCAATTACGTTGGAACACACATACTGCGATGGTTTTCAGAACATCGTCTTCCAGCAGATTTATCTCCGAGCATGCCTTGGTCACCACATGATCGTTGTCCTACGAGTAAAGTTTCGGCAATCCGACGCAAATTTGACAGTTAATTGAGACATTCCCACCATCCTAATGACGATGCATCACAGAAATTGCGTCGCGATTCAATACATTGGTCACTAGCCGACTTATCTCCGAGGGTCTAACGCTGCTTCATACCAGATGGATGTACAATTTGGCTGTCAAGTTTCTTGTCTCCGACTCGTAACTCACAGTTAATTCTTACCGTCAGATCCTGGTATCGACCATGGAACACACAAATAGCGTCGCGATTCAGTACATCGATGTCTAGCGTAACTATCTACAAGGGTCTATTGGTGCCTCGGTCACCGGATGTTCTCTCTTTGTCAGTCTAGTTTTCAAATCCGACGCAAATTTGACAATTAATTGCGACTTTCCCACCATCCTAACGACGTTGCAACACAGAAATTGCGTCGCGATTAAATACATTTGTCACTAGCCGACTTATCTCCGAGGGTCTATCGCTGCCTCATACCAGATGGACGACTCTTTGGCAGTCAAGTTTGTTTTCTCCCTCTCATAACTCACAGTTAATTCTTACCGTCAGATCCTGGTATTGACGATGGAACACACAAATAGCGTCGCGATTCAATAGATCGATGTCCAGCGTAACTATCTACAAGGGTCTATTGGTGCCTCGGTCACCGGATGGTCGCGTTTTGTCATCTAGTTTTCAAATCCGACGCAAAACTGACAGTTAATTTTATTTTCTCTCATCCTCTCATACCAGATGGACGTACTCTTTGGCAGTCAAGTTTGTTTTCTCCCTCTCATAACTCACAGTTAATTCTTACCGTCAGATCCTGGTATTGACGATGGAACACACAAATAGCGTCGCGATTCAATAGATCGATGTCCAGGGTAACTATCTACAATGGTCTATTGGTGCCTCGGTCACCGGATGGTCGCGTTTTGTCAGTCTAGTTTACAAATCCGACGCAAGATTGGCAGTTAATATTATTCCTCCCATATTCTCAATTACGATGGAACACACATACTGCGATGGTTTTCAGAACATCGTCTTCCAGCAGATTTATCTCCGAGCATGCCTTGGTCTCCACATGATCGTTGTCCTACGAGTAAAGTTTCGGGAATCCGACGCAAATTTGACAGTTAAAAGCGACATTCCCACCATCCTGATGACGATGCAACACAGAAATTGCGTCGCGATTCAATACATTGGTCACTAGTCGACTTATCTCCGAGGGTCTATCGCTGCCTCATACCAGATGGACGTACTCTTTGGCAGTCAAGTTTGTTTTCTCCCTCTCATAACTCACAGTTAATTCTTACCGTCAGATCCTGGTATTGACGACGGAACACACAAATAGCGTCGCGATTCAATAGATCGATGTCCAGCGCAACTATCTACAAGGGTCTATTGGTGCCTCGGTCACCGGATGTTCGCTCTTGGTCAGTCTAGTTTACAAATCCGACGCAAGATTGGCAGTTAATTTTATTCCTCCCATACTCTCAATTACGATGGAACACACATACTGCGATGGTTTTCAGAACATTGTCTTCCAGCAGATTTATCTCCGAGCATGCCTGGGTCACCACATGATCGTTGTCCTACGAGTAAAGTTTCGGGAATCCGACGCAAATTTGAAAGTTAATTGCGACATTCGCACCTTCCTAATGACGATGCAACACAGAAATTGCGTCGCGATTCAATACATTGGTCACTAGCCGACTTATCTCCGAGGGTCTAACGCTGCTTCATACCAGATGGATGTATAATTTGGCTGTCAAGTTTCTTGTCTCCGACTCAAAACTCTCAGCTAATTCTCACCGTCAGATCCTGGTATGGACGACGGAACACACAAATAGCGTCGCGATTCAGTACATTGATGTGTAGCGTAACTATCTATAAGGGTCTATTGGTGACTCGGTCACCGGATGTTCGCTCTTGGTCAGTCTTGTTTTCAAATCCGACGCAAATTTGACAGTTAATTGCGACATTCCCACCATCCTAACGACGTTGCATCACAGAAATTGCGTCGCGATTCAATACATTGGTCACTAGCCGACTTATCTCCGAGGGTCTATCGCTGCCTCATACCAGATGGACGTACTCTTTGGCAGTCAAGTTTGTTTTCTCCCTCTCATAACTCACAGTTAATTCTTATTGTCAGATCTTGGTATTGACGATGGAACACACAAATGGCGTCGCGATTCAATAGATCGATGTATAGCGTAACTATCTACAAGGGTCTATTGGTGCCTCGGTCACCGGATGGTCGCGTTTTGTCAGTCTAGTTTACATATCCGACGCAAGATTGGCAGTTAATATTATTCCTCCCATACTCTCAATTACGTTGGAACACACATACTGCGATGGTTTTCAGAACATCGTCTTCCAGCAGATTTATCTCCGAGCATGCCTTGGTCACCACATGATCGTTGTCCTACGAGTAAAGTTTCGGGAATCCGACGCAAATTTGACAGTTAATTGCGACATTCTCACCATCCTAATGACGATGCAACACAGAGATTGCGTCGCGATTCAATACATTGGTCACTAGCCGACTTATCTCCGAGGGTCTAACGCTGCTTCATACCAGACGGATGTACAATTTGGCTGTCAAGTTTCTTGTCTCCGACTCAAAACTCTCAGCTAATTCTCACCATCAGATCCTGGTATGGACGACGGAACACACAAATAGCGTCTCGATTCAGTACATTGATGTCTAGCGTAACTATCTAGAAGAGTGTATTTGTGCTTCGGTCACCGGATGGTCGCGCTTTGTCAGTCTAGTTTTCAAATCCGACGCAAAACTGACAGTTAATTGTATTCCTCTCATACTCTCAATTACGATGGAACACACATTCTGCGATGGTTTCCAGAACATCGTCTTCCAGCAGATATATCTCCAAGCATCTATTACTGCCTGGGTCACCACATGATCGTTGTCCTACGAGTAAAGTTTCGGGGATCCGACGCAAATTTGAGAGTTAATTGCGACTATCCCACCATCCTAATGCCGATGCAACACAGAAATCGCGTCGCGATTCAATACATTGGTCACTAGCCGACTTATCTCCGAGGGTCTATCGCTGCCTCATACCAGATGGACGTACTCTTTGGCAGTCAAGTTTGTTTTCTCCCTCTCATAACTCACAGTTAATTCTTACCGTCAGATCCTGGTATTGACGATGGAACACACAAATAACGTCGCGATTCAATAGATCGATGTCCAGCGTAACTATCTACAAGGGTCTATTGGTGCCTCGGTCACCGGATGGTCGCGTTTTGTCATCTAGTTTTCAAATCCGACGCAAAACTGACATTTAATTTTATTTTCTCTCATCCTCTCAATGACGATAGAACACATACTGCGATGGTTTTCAGTACATCTTCTACCAGCAGATTTATCTCCAAGCATTTATTACTGCCTGGGTCACCACATGAACGTTGTCCTACGAGTAAAGTTTCGGGAATCCGACGCAAATTTGACAGTTAAAAGCGACATTCCCACCATCCTGATGACGATGCAACACAGAAATTGCGTCGCGATTCAATACATTGGTCACTAGCCGACTTATCTCCGAGGGTCTAACGCTGCTTCATACCAGATGGATGTACAATTTGGCTGTCAAGTTTCTTGTCTCCGAGTCAAAACTCTCAGCTAATTCTCACCGTCAGATCCTGGTATGGACGACGGAACACACAAATAGCGTCGCGATTCAGTACATTGATGTCTAGCGTAACTATCTATAAGGGTCTATTGGTGCCTCGGTCACCGGATGTTCGCTCTTTGTCAGTCTTGTTTTCAAATCCGACGCAAATGTGACAGTTAATTGCGACATTCCCACCATCCTAACGACGTTGCATCACAGAAATTGCGTCGCGATTCAATACATTGGTCACTAGTCGACTTATCTCCGAGGGTCTATCGCTGCCTCATACCAGATGGACGTACTCTTTGGCAGTCAAGTTTGTTTTCTCCCTCTCATAACTCACAGATAATTCTTACCGTCAGATCTTGGTATTGACGATGGAACACAAAAATGGCGTCGCGATTCAATAGATCGATATCCAGCGTAACTATCTACAAGGGTCTATTGGTGCCTCGGTCACCGGATGGTCGCGTTTTGTCAGTCTAGTTTACATATCCGACGCAAGATTGGCAGTTAATATTATTCGTCCCATACTCTCAATTACGATGGAACACACATACTGCGATGGTTTTCAGAACATCGTCTTCCAGCAGATTTATCTCCGAGCATGCCTTCGTCACCACATGATCGTTGTCCTACGAGTAAAGTTTCGGGAATCCGACGCAAATTTGACAGTTAATTGCGACATTCCCACCATCCTAATGACGATGCAACACAGAAATTGCGTCGCGATTCAATACATTGGTCACTAGCCGACTTATCTCCGAGGGTCTATCGCTGCTTCATACCAGATGGATGTACAATTTGGCTGTCAAGTTTCTTGTCTCCGACTCAAAGCTCTCAGTTAATTCTCACCGTCAGATCCTGGTATTGACGATGGAACACACAAATAGCGTCGCGATTCAATAGATCGATGTCCAGCGTAACTATCTACAAGGGTCTATTGGTGCCTCGGTCACCGGATGGTCGCGTTTTGTCATCTAGTTTTCAAATCCGACGCAAAACTGACAGTTAATTTTATTTTCTCTCATCCTCTCAATGACGATACAACACATACTGCGATGGTTTTCAGTACATCGTCTACCAGCAGATTTATCTCCAAGCATTCATTACTGCCTGGGTCACCACATGAACGTTGTCCTACGAGTAAAGTTTCGGGAATCCGACGCAAGTTTGACAGTTAATTGCGACATTCCCACCATCCTTATGACGATGCAACACAGAAATTGCGTCGCGATTCAATACATTGGTCACTAGTCGACTTATCTCCGAGGGTCTATCGCTGCCTCATACCAGATGGACGTACTCTTTGGCAGTCAAGTTTGTTTTCTCCCTCTCATAACTCACAGATAATTCTTATTGTCAGATCTTGGTGTTGACGATGGAACACACAAATGGCGTCGCGATTCAATAGATCGATGTATAGCGTAACTATCTACAAGGGTCTTTTGGTGCCTCAGTCACCGGATGGTCGCGTTTTGTCAGTCTAGTTTACATATCCGACGCAAGATTGGCAGTTAATATTATTCCTCCCATACTCTCAATTACGATGGAACACACATACTGCGATGGTTTTCAGAACATCGTCTTCCAGCAGATTTATCTCCGAGCATGCCTTGGTCACCACATGATCGTTGTCCTACGAGTAAAGTTTCGGCAATCCGACGCAAATTTGACAGTTAATTGAGACATTCCCACCATCCTAATGACGATGCATCACAGAAATTGCGTCGCGATTCAATACATTGGTCACTAGCCGACTTATCTCCGAGGGTCTAACGCTGCTTCATACCAGATGGATGTACAATTTGGCTGTCAAGTTTCTTGTCTCCGACTCGTAACTCACAGTTAATTCTTACCGTCAGATCCTGGTATCGACCATGGAACACACAAATAGCGTCGCGATTCAGTACATCGATGTCTAGCGTAACTATCTACAAGGGTCTATTGGTGCCTCGGTCACCGGATGTTCTCTCTTTGTCAGTCTAGTTTTCAAATCCGACGCAAATTTGACAATTAATTGCGACTTTCCCACCATCCTAACGACGTTGCAACACAGAAATTGCGTCGCGATTAAATACATTTGTCACTAGCCGACTTATCTCCGAGGGTCTATCGCTGCCTCATACCAGATGGACGACTCTTTGGCAGTCAAGTTTGTTTTCTCCCTCTCATAACTCACAGTTAATTCTTACCGTCAGATCCTGGTATTGACGATGGAACACACAAATAGCGTCGCGATTCAATAGATCGATGTCCAGCGTAACTATCTACAAGGGTCTATTGGTGCCTCGGTCACCGGATGGTCGCGTTTTGTCATCTAGTTATCAAATCCGACGCAAAACTGACAGTTAATTTTATTTTCTCTCATCCTCTCATACCAGAGGGACGTACTCTTTGGCAGTCAAGTTTGTTTTCTCCCTCTCATAACTCACAGTTAATTCTTACCGTCAGATCCTGGTATTGACGATGGAACACACAAATAGCGTCGCGATTCAATAGATCGATGTCCAGGGTAACTATCTACAATGGTCTATTGGTGCCTCGGTCACCGGATGGTCGCGTTTTGTCAGTCTAGTTTACAAATCCGACGCAAGATTGGCAGTTAATATTATTCCTCCCATATTCTCAATTACGATGGAACACACATACTGCGATGGTTTTCAGAACATCGTCTTCCAGCAGATTTATCTCCGAGCATGCCTTGGTCTCCACATGATCGTTGTCCTACGAGTAAAGTTTCGGGAATCCGACGCAAATTTGACAGTTAAAAGCGACATTCCCACCATCCTGATGACGATGCAACACAGAAATTGCGTCGCGATTCAATACATTGGTCACTAGTCGACTTATCTCCGAGGGTCTATCGCTGCCTCATACCAGATGGATGTACTCTTTGGCAGTCAAGTTTGTTTTCTCCCTCTCATAACTCACAGTTAATTCTTACCGTCAGATCCTGGTATTGACGACGGAACACACAAATAGCGTCGCGATTCAATAGATCGATGTCCAGCGCAACTATCTACAAGGGTCTATTGGTGCCTCGGTCACCGGATGTTCGCTCTTGGTCAGTCTAGTTTACAAATCCGACGCAAGATTGGCAGTTAATTTTATTCCTCCCATACTCTCAATTACGATGGAACACACATACTGCGATGGTTTTCAGAACATTGTCTTCCAGCAGATTTATCTCCGAGCATGCCTGGGTCACCACATGATCGTTGTCCTACGAGTAAAGTTTCGGGAATCCGACGCAAATTTGAAAGTTAATTGCGACATTCGCACCTTCCTAATGACGATGCAACACAGAAATTGCGTCGCGATTCAATACATTGGTCACTAGCCGACTTATCTCCGAGGGTCTAACGCTGCTTCATACCAGATGGATGTATAATTTGGCTGTCAAGTTTCTTGTCTCCGACTCAAAACTCTCAGCTAATTCTCACCGTCAGATCCTGGTATGGACGACGGAACACACAAATAGCGTCGCGATTCAGTACATTGATGTGTAGCGTAACTATCTATAAGGGTCTATTGGTGCCTCGGTCACCGGATGTTCGCTCTTGGTCAGTCTTGTTTTCAAATCCGACGCAAATTTGACAGTTAATTGCGACATTCCCACCATCCTAACGACGTTGCATCACAGAAATTGCGTCGCGATTCAATACATTGGTCACTAGCCGACTTATCTCCGAGGGTCTATCGCTGCCTCATACCAGATGGACGTACTCTTTGGCAGTCAAGTTTGTTTTCTCCCTCTCATAACTCACAGTTAATTCTTATTGTCAGATCTTGGTATTGACGATGGAACACACAAATGGCGTCGCGATTCAATAGATCGATGTATAGCGTAACTATCTACAAGGGTCTATTGGTGCCTCGGTCACCGGATGGTCGCGTTTTGTCAGTCTAGTTTACATATCCGACGCAAGATTGGCAGTTAATATTATTCCTCCCATACTCTCAATTACGTTGGAACACACATACTGCGATGGTTTTCAGAACATCGTCTTCCAGCAGATTTATCTCCGAGCATGCCTTGGTCACCACATGATCGTTGACCTACGAGTAAAGTTTCGGGGATCCGACGCAAATTTGAGAGTTAATTGCGACTATCCCACCATCCTAATGCCGATGCAACACAGAAATCGCGTCGCGATTCAATACATTGGTCACTAGCCGACTTATCTCCGAGGGTCTATCGCTGCCTCATACCAGATGGACGTACTCTTTGGCAGTCAAGTTTGTTTTCTCCCTCTCATAACTCACAGTTAATTCTTACCGTCAGATCCTGGTATTGACGATGGAACACACAAATAGCGTCGCGATTCAATAGATCGATGTCCAGCGTAACTATCTACAAGGGTCTATTGGTGCCTCGGTCACCGGATGTTCTCTCGTTGTCAGTCTAGTTTTCAAATCCGACGCAAATTTGACAATTAATTGCGACATTCCCACCATCCTAACGACGTTGCAACACAGAAATTGCATCGCGATTAAATACATTGGTCACTAGCCGACTTATCTCCGAGGGTCTATCGCTGCCTCATACCAGATGGACGAACTTTTTGGCAGTCAAGTTTGTTTTCTCCCTCTCATAACTCACAGTTAATTATTACCGTCAGATCCTGGTATTGACGATGGAACACACAAATAGCGTCGCGATTCAATAGATCGATGTCCAGCGTAACTATCTACAAGGGTCTATTGGTGCCTCGGTCACCGGATGGTCGCGTTTTGTCATCTAGTTTTCAAATCCGACGCAAAACTGACAGTTAATTTTATTTTCTCTCATCCTCTCAATGACGATACAACACATACTGCGATGGTTTTCAGTACATCGTCTACCAGCAGATTTATCTCCAAGCATCAAGCCTGGGTCACCACATGAACGTTGTCCTACGAGTAAAGTTTCGGGAATCCGACGCAAATTTGACAGTTAATTGCGACATTCCCACCATCCTAATGACGATGCAACACAGAAATTGCGTCGCGATTCAATACATTGGTCACTAGCCGACTTATCTCCGAGGGTCTAACGCTGCTTCATACCAGATGGATGTACAATTAGGTTGTCAAGTTTCTTGTCTCCGACTCGTAACTCACAGTTAATTCTTACCGTCAGATCCTGGTATCGACCATGGAACACACAAATAGCGTCTCGATTCAGTACATCGATGTCTAGCGTAACTATCTACAAGGGTCTATTGGTGCCTCGGTCACCGGATGGTCGCGTTTTGTCATCTAGTTTTCAAATCCGACGCAAAACTGACAGTTAATATATGTTCTCTCATCCTCTCAATGACGATGGAACACACATACTGCGATGGTTTTCAGAACATCGTCTTCCAGCAGATTTATCTAGGAGCATGCCTGGTTCACCACATGATCGTTCTCCTGCGAGTAAAGTTTCGGGAATCCGACGCAAATTTGACAGTTAATTGAGACATTCCCACCATCCTAATGACGATGCAACACAGAAATTGCGTCGCGCTTCAATACATTGGTTACTAGCCGACTTATCTCCGAGGGTCCTACGCTGCTCATACCAGATGGATGTACAATTTGGCTGTCAAGTTTCTTGTCTCCGTTTCAAAACTCACAGTTAATTCTTACCGTCAGATCCTGGTATCTACTATGGAACACACAAATAGCGTCGGGATTCAATACATCAATGTCTAGCGTAACTATCTACAAGGGTCTATTGGTGCCTCGGTCACCGGATGGTCGCGCTTTGTCAGTCAAGTTTTCAAATCCGACGCAAAACTGATACTTAATTTTATTCCTCAAGTACTCTCAATTACGATGGAACACACATACTGCGATGGTTTTCAGAACATCGTCTTCCAGCAGATTTATCTCCAAGCATACCTGGGTCACCACATTATCGTTGTCCTACGAGTAAAGTTTCGGGAATCCGACGCAAATTTGACAGTTAATTGCGACATTCGCACCATCCTAATGACGATGCAACACAGAAATTGCGTCGCGATTCA
Organism: Schistocerca gregaria; assembly: GCF_023897955.1. Lineage (NCBI taxonomy): Eukaryota > Metazoa > Arthropoda > Insecta > Orthoptera > Acrididae > Schistocerca > Schistocerca gregaria. The sequence goes on along the minus strand of NW_026061833.1, from coordinate 2,814,050 downwards.
ATACATTGGTCACTAGCCGACTTATCTCCGAGGGTCTATCGCTGCCTCATACCAGATGGACGAACTCTTTGGCAGTCAAGTTTGTTTTCTCCCTCTCATAACTCACAGTTAATTCTTACCGTCAGATCCTGGTATTGACGATGGAACACACAAATAGCGTCGCGATTCAATAGATCGATGTCCAGCGTAACTATCTACAAGGGTCTATTGGTGCCTCCGTCACCGGATGGTCGCGTTTTGTCATCTAGTTTTCAAATCCGACGCAAAACTGACTGTTAATTTTATTTTCTCTCATCCTCTCAATGACGATACAACACATACTGCGATGGTTTTCAGTACATCGTCTACCAGCAGATTTATCTCCAAGCATTTATTACTGCCTGGGTCACCACATGAACGTCCTCCTACGAGTAAAGTTTCGGGAATCCGACGCAAATTTGACAGTTAATTGCGACATTCCCACCATCCTAATGACGATGCAACACAGAAATTGCGTCGCGATTCAATACATTGGTCACTAGCCGACTTATCTCCGAGGGTCTAACGCTGCTTCATACCAGATGGATGTACAATTTGGCTGTCAAGTTTCTTGTCTCCGACTCAAAACTCCCAGCTAATTCTCACCGTCAGATCCTGGTATGGACGACGGAACACACTCATAGCGTCGCGATTCAGTACACTGATGTCTAGCGTAACTATCTATAAGGGTCTATTGGTGCCTCGGTCACCGGATGTTCGCTCTTTGTCAGTCTTGTTTTCAAATCCGACGCAAATTTGACAGTTAATTGCGACATTCCCACCATCCTAACGACGTTGCATCACAGAAATTGCGTCGCGATTCAATACATTGGTCACTAGTCGACTTATCTCCGAGGGTCTATCGCTGCCTCATACCAGATGGACGTACTCTTTGGCAGTCAAGTTTGTTTTCTCCCTCTCATAACTCACAGTTAATTCTTATTGTCAGATCTTGGTATTGACGATGGAACACACAAATGGCGTCGCGATTCAATAGATCGATGTATAGCGTAACTATCTGCAAGGGTCTATTGGTGCCTCGGTCACCGGATGGTCGCGTTTTGTCAGTCTAGTTTACATATCCGACGCAAGATTGGCAGTTAATATTATTCCTCCCATACTCTCAATTACGATGGAACACACATACTGCGATGCTTTTCAGCACATCGTCTTCCAGCAGATTTATCTCCGAGCATGCCTTGGTCACCACATGATCGTTGTCCTACGAGTAAAGTTTCGGGAATCCGACGCAAATTTGACAGTTAATTGCGACATTCCCACCATCCTAATGACGATGCAACACAGAAATTGCGTCGCGATTCAATACATTGGTCACTAGCCGACTTATCTCCGAGGGTCTAACGCTGCTTCATACCAGATGGATGTACAATTTGGCTGTCAAGTTTCTTGTCTCCGACTCAAAACTCTCAGCTAATTCTCACCGTCAGATCCTGGTATGGACGACGGAACTCACAAATAGCGTCTCGATCCAGTACATTGATGTCCAACGTAACTATCTAGAAGAGTCTATTGTGCTTCGGTCACCGGATGGTCGCGCTTTGTCATCTAGTTTTCAAATCCGACGCAAAACTGACAGTTAATTGTATTCCTCTCATACTCTCAATTACGATGGAACACACATTCTGCGATGGTTTCCAGAACATCGTCTTCCAGCAGATTTATCTCCAAGCATCTATTACTGCCTGGGTCACCACATGATCGTAAAGTTTCGGGGATCCGACGCAAATTTGACAGTTAATTGCGACTATCCCACCATCCTAATGCCGATGCAACACAGAAATCGCGTCGCGATTCAATACATTGGTCACTAGCCGACTTATCTCCGAGGGTCTAACGCTGCCTCATACCAGATGGATGTACAATTTGGCTGTCAAGTTTCTTGTCTCCGACTCGTAACTCATAGTTAATTCTTACCGTCAGATCCTGGTATCGACCATGGAACACACAAATAGCGTCGCGATTCAGTACATCGATGTCTAGCGTAACTATCTACAAGGGTCTATTGGTGCCCCGGTCACCGGATGTTCTCTCTTTGTCAGTCTAGTTTTCAAATCCGACGCAAAACAGACAGTTAATTTTATTTTCTCTCGTCCTCTCAATGACGATAGAACATATACTGCGATGGTTTTCAGTACATCGTCTACCAGCAGATTTATCTCCAAGCATCTATTACTGCCTGGGTCACCACATGAACGTTGTCCTACGAGTAAAGTTTCGGGAATCCGACGCAAATTTGACAGTTAAATGCGACATTCCCACCATCCTAATGACGATGCAAGACAGAAATTGCGTCGCGATTCAATACATTGGTCACTAGTCGACTTATCTCCGAGGGTCTATCGCTGCCTCATACCAGATGGACGTACTCTTTGGCAGTCAAGTTTGTTTTCTCCCTCTCATAACTCACAGTTAATTCTTACCGTCAGATCCTGGTATTGACGACGGAACACACAAATAGCGTCGCGATTCAATAGATCGATGTCCAGCGCAACTATCTACAAGGGTCTATTGGTGCCTCGGTCACCGGATGTTCGCTCTTGGTCAGTCTAGTTTACAAATCCGACGCAAGATTGGCAGTTAATTTTATTCCTCCCATACTCTCAATTACGATGGAACACACATACTGCGATGGTTTTCAGAACATTGTCTTCCAGCAGATTTATCTCCGAGCATGCCTGGGTCACCACATGATCGTTGTCCTACGAGTAAAGTTTCGGGAATCCGACGCAAATTTGAAAGTTAATTGCGACATTCGCACCTTCCTAATGACGATGCAACACAGAAATTGCGTCGCGATTCAATACATTGGTCACTAGCCGACTTATCTCCGAGGGTCTAACGCTGCTTCATACCAGATGGATGTATAATTTGGCTGTCAAGTTTCTTGTCTCCGACTCAAAACTCTCAGCTAATTCTCACCGTCAGATCCTGGTATGGACGACGGAACACACAAATAGCGTCGCGATTCAGTACATTGATGTGTAGCGTAACTATCTATAAGGGTCTATTGGTGCCTCGGTCACCGGATGTTCGCTCTTGGTCAGTCTTGTTTTCAAATCCGACGCAAATTTGACAGTTAATTGCGACATTCCCACCATCCTAACGACGTTGCATCACAGAAATTGCGTCGCGATTCAATACATTGGTCACTAGCCGACTTATCTCCGAGGGTCTATCGCTGCCTCATACCAGATGGACGTACTCTTTGGCAGTCAAGTTTGTTTTCTCCCTCTCATAACTCACAGTTAATTCTTATTGTCAGATCTTGGTATTGACGATGGAACACACAAATGGCGTCGCGATTCAATAGATCGATGTATAGCGTAACTATCTACAAGGGTCTATTGGTGCCTCGGTCACCGGATGGTCGCGTTTTGTCAGTCTAGTTTACATATCCGACGCAAGATTGGCAGTTAATATTATTCCTCCCATACTCTCAATTACGTTGGAACACACATACTGCGATGGTTTTCAGAACATCGTCTTCCAGCAGATTTATCTCCGAGCATGCCTTGGTCACCACATGATCGTTGTCCTACGAGTAAAGTTTCGGGAATCCGACGCAAATTTGACAGTTAATTGCGACATTCTCACCATCCTAATGACGATGCAACACAGAGATTGCGTCGCGATTCAATACATTGGTCACTAGCCGACTTATCTCCGAGGGTCTAACGCTGCTTCATACCAGACGGATGTACAATTTGGCTGTCAAGTTTCTTGTCTCCGACTCAAAACTCTCAGCTAATTCTCACCATCAGATCCTGGTATGGACGACGGAACACACAAATAGCGTCTCGATTCAGTACATTGATGTCTAGCGTAACTATCTAGAAGAGTGTATTTGTGCTTCGGTCACCGGATGGTCGCGCTTTGTCAGTCTAGTTTTCAAATCCGACGCAAAACTGACAGTTAATTGTATTCCTCTCATACTCTCAATTACGATGGAACACACATTCTGCGATGGTTTCCAGAACATCGTCTTCCAGCAGATATATCTCCAAGCATCTATTACTGCCTGGGTCACCACATGATCGTTGTCCTACGAGTAAAGTTTCGGGGATCCGACGCAAATTTGAGAGTTAATTGCGACTATCCCACCATCCTAATGCCGATGCAACACAGAAATCGCGTCGCGATTCAATACATTGGTCACTAGCCGACTTATCTCCGAGGGTCTATCGCTGCCTCATACCAGATGGACGTACTCTTTGGCAGTCAAGTTTGTTTTCTCCCTCTCATAACTCACAGTTAATTCTTACCGTCAGATCCTGGTATTGACGATGGAACACACAAATAGCGTCGCGATTCAATAGATCGATGTCCAGCGTAACTATCTACAAGGGTCTATTGGTGCCTCGGTCACCGGATGGTCGCGTTTTGTCATCTAGTTTTCAAATCCGACGCAAAACTGACAGTTAATTTTATTTTCTCTCATCCTCTCAATGACGATACAACACATACTGCGATGGTTTTCAGTACATCGTCTACCAGCAGATTTATCTCCAAGCATTCATTACTGCCTGGGTCACCACATGAACGTTGTCCTACGAGTAAAGTTTCGGGAATCCGACGCAAGTTTGACAGTTAATTGCGACATTCCCACCATCCTTATGACGATGCAACACAGAAATTGCGTCGCGATTCAATACATTGGTCACTAGTCGACTTATCTCCGAGGGTCTATCGCTGCCTCATACCAGATGGACGTACTCTTTGGCAGTCAAGTTTGTTTTCTCCCTCTCATAACTCACAGATAATTCTTATTGTCAGATCTTGGTGTTGACGATGGAACACACAAATGGCGTCGCGATTCAATAGATCGATGTATAGCGTAACTATCTACAAGGGTCTTTTGGTGCCTCAGTCACCGGATGGTCGCGTTTTGTCAGTCTAGTTTACATATCCGACGCAAGATTGGCAGTTAATATTATTCCTCCCATACTCTCAATTACGATGGAACACACATACTGCGATGGTTTTCAGAACATCGTCTTCCAGCAGATTTATCTCCGAGCATGCCTTGGTCACCACATGATCGTTGTCCTACGAGTAAAGTTTCGGCAATCCGACGCAAATTTGACAGTTAATTGAGACATTCCCACCATCCTAATGACGATGCATCACAGAAATTGCGTCGCGATTCAATACATTGGTCACTAGCCGACTTATCTCCGAGGGTCTAACGCTGCTTCATACCAGATGGATGTACAATTTGGCTGTCAAGTTTCTTGTCTCCGACTCGTAACTCACAGTTAATTCTTACCGTCAGATCCTGGTATCGACCATGGAACACACAAATAGCGTCGCGATTCAGTACATCGATGTCTAGCGTAACTATCTACAAGGGTCTATTGGTGCCTCGGTCACCGGATGTTCTCTCTTTGTCAGTCTAGTTTTCAAATCCGACGCAAATTTGACAATTAATTGCGACTTTCCCACCATCCTAACGACGTTGCAACACAGAAATTGCGTCGCGATTAAATACATTTGTCACTAGCCGACTTATCTCCGAGGGTCTATCGCTGCCTCATACCAGATGGACGACTCTTTGGCAGTCAAGTTTGTTTTCTCCCTCTCATAACTCACAGTTAATTCTTACCGTCAGATCCTGGTATTGACGATGGAACACACAAATAGCGTCGCGATTCAATAGATCGATGTCCAGCGTAACTATCTACAAGGGTCTATTGGTGCCTCGGTCACCGGATGGTCGCGTTTTGTCATCTAGTTTTCAAATCCGACGCAAAACTGACTGTTAATTTTATTTTCTCTCATCCTCTCATACCAGATGGACGTACTCTTTGGCAGTCAAGTTTGTTTTCTCCCTCTCATAACTCACAGTTAATTCTTACCGTCAGATCCTGGTATTGACGATGGAACACACAAATAGCGTCGCGATTCAATAGATCGATGTCCAGGGTAACTATCTACAATGGTCTATTGGTGCCTCGGTCACCGGATGGTCGCGTTTTGTCAGTCTAGTTTACAAATCCGACGCAAGATTGGCAGTTAATATTATTCCTCCCATATTCTCAATTACGATGGAACACACATACTGCGATGGTTTTCAGAACATCGTCTTCCAGCAGATTTATCTCCGAGCATGCCTTGGTCTCCACATGATCGTTGTCCTACGAGTAAAGTTTCGGGAATCCGACGCAAATTTGACAGTTAAAAGCGACATTCCCACCATCCTGATGACGATGCAACACAGAAATTGCGTCGCGATTCAATACATTGGTCACTAGTCGACTTATCTCCGAGGGTCTATCGCTGCCTCATACCAGATGGATGTACTCTTTGGCAGTCAAGTTTGTTTTCTCCCTCTCATAACTCACAGTTAATTCTTACCGTCAGATCCTGGTATTGACGACGGAACACACAAATAGCGTCGCGATTCAATAGATCGATGTCCAGCGCAACTATCTACAAGGGTCTATTGGTGCCTCGGTCACCGGATGTTCGCTCTTGGTCAGTCTAGTTTACAAATCCGACGCAAGATTGGCAGTTAATTTTATTCCTCCCATACTCTCAATTACGATGGAACACACATACTGCGATGGTTTTCAGAACATTGTCTTCCAGCAGATTTATCTCCGAGCATGCCTGGGTCACCACATGATCGTTGTCCTACGAGTAAAGTTTCGGGAATCCGACGCAAATTTGAAAGTTAATTGCGACATTCGCACCTTCCTAATGACGATGCAACACAGAAATTGCGTCGCGATTCAATACATTGGTCACTAGCCGACTTATCTCCGAGGGTCTAACGCTGCTTCATACCAGATGGATGTATAATTTGGCTGTCAAGTTTCTTGTCTCCGACTCAAAACTCTCAGCTAATTCTCACCGTCAGATCCTGGTATGGACGACGGAACACACAAATAGCGTCGCGATTCAGTACATTGATGTGTAGCGTAACTATCTATAAGGGTCTATTGGTGCCTCGGTCACCGGATGTTCGCTCTTGGTCAGTCTTGTTTTCAAATCCGACGCAAATTTGACAGTTAATTGCGACATTCCCACCATCCTAACGACGTTGCATCACAGAAATTGCGTCGCGATTCAATACATTGGTCACTAGCCGACTTATCTCCGAGGGTCTATCGCTGCCTCATACCAGATGGACGTACTCTTTGGCAGTCAAGTTTGTTTTCTCCCTCTCATAACTCACAGTTAATTCTTATTGTCACATCTTGGTATTGACGATGGAACACACAAATGGCGTCGCGATTCAATAGATCGATGTATAGCGTAACTATCTACAAGGGTCTATTGGTGCCTCGGTCACCGGATGGTCGCGTTTTGTCAGTCTAGTTTACATATCCGACGCAAGATTGGCAGTTAATATTATTCCTCCCATACTCTCAATTACGTTGGAACACACATACTGCGATGGTTTTCAGAACATCGTCTTCCAGCAGATTTATCTCCGAGCATGCCTTGGTCACCACATGATCGTTGTCCTACGAGTAAAGTTTCGGGAATCCGACGCAAATTTGACAGTTAATTGCGACATTCTCACCATCCTAATGACGATGCAACACAGAGATTGCGTCGCGATTCAATACATTGGTCACTAGCCGACTTATCTCCGAGGGTCTAACGCTGCTTCATACCAGACGGATGTACAATTTGGCTGTCAAGTTTCTTGTCTCCGACTCAAAACTCTCAGCTAATTCTCACCATCAGATCCTGGTATGGACGACGGAACACACAAATAGCGTCTCGATTCAGTACATTGATGTCTAGCGTAACTATCTGGAAGAGTGTATTTGTGCTTCGGTCACCGGATGGTCGCGCTTTGTCAGTCTAGTTTTCAAATCCGACGCAAAACTGACAGTTAATTGTATTCCTCTCATACTCTCAATTACGATGGAACACACATTCTGCGATGGTTTCCAGAACATCGTCTTCCAGCAGATATATCTCCAAGCATCTATTACTGCCTGGGTCACCACATGATCGTTGTCCTACGAGTAAAGTTTCGGGGATCCGACGCAAATTTGAGAGTTAATTGCGACTATCCCACCATCCTAATGCCGATGCAACACAGAAATCGCGTCGCGATTCAATACATTGGTCACTAGCCGACTTATCTCCGAGGGTCTATCGCTGCCTCATACCAGATGGACGTACTCTTTGGCAGTCAAGTTTGTTTTCTCCCTCTCATAACTCACAGTTAATTCTTACCGTCAGATCCTGGTATTGACGATGGAACACACAAATAGCGTCGCGATTCAATAGATCGATGTCCAGCGTAACTATCTACAAGGGTCTATTGGTGCCTCGGTCACCGGATGGTCGCGTTTCGTCACCTAGTTTTCAAATCCGACGCAAAACAGACAGTTAATTTTATTTTCTCTCGTCCTCTCAATGACGATAGAACATATACTGCGATGGTTTTCAGTACATCGTCTACCAGCAGATTTATCTCCAAGCATCTATTACTGCCTGGGTCACCACATGAACGTTGTCCTACGAGTAAAGTTTCGGGAATCCGACGCAAATTTGACAGTTAAATGCGACATTCCCACCATCCTAATGACGATGCAAGACAGAAATTGCGTCGCGATTCAATACATTGGTCACTAGCCGACTTATCTCCGAGGGTCCTACGCTGTTTATACCAGATGGATGTACAATTTGGCTGTCAAGTTTCTTGTCTCCGACTCGTAACTCACAGTTAATTCTTACCGTCAGATCCTGGTATCTACCATGGAACACACAAATAGCGTCGCGATTCAATAGATCGATGTCCAGCGTAACTATCTACAAGGGTCTATTGGTGCCTCGGTCACCGGATGTTCTCTCGTTGTCAGTCTAGTTTTCAAATCCGACGCAAATTTGACAATTAATTGCGACATTCCCACCATCCTAACGACGTTGCAACACAGAAATTGCATCGCGATTAAATACATTGGTCACTAGCCGACTTATCTCCGAGGGTCTATCGCTGCCTCATACCAGATGGACGAACTCTTTGGCAGTCAAGTTTGTTTTCTCCCTCTCATAACTCACAGTTAATTATTACCGTCAGATCCTGGTATTGACGATGGAACACACAAATAGCGTCGCGATTCAATAGATCGATGTCCAGCGTAACTATCTACAAGGGTCTATGGGTGCCTCGGTCACCGGATGGTCGCGTTTTGTCATCTAGTTTTCAAATCCGACGCAAAACTGACAGTTAATTTTATTTTCTCTCATCCTCTCAATGACGATACAACACATACTGCGATGGTTTTCAGTACATCGTCTACCAGCAGATTTATCTCCAAGCATCAAGCCTGGGTCACCACATGAACGTTGTCCTACGAGTAAAGTTTCGGGAATCCGACGCAAATTTGACAGTTAATTGCGACATTCCCACCATCCTAATGACGATGCAACACAGAAATTGCGTCGCGATTCAATACATTGGTCACTAGCCGACTTATCTCCGAGGGTCTAACGCTGCTTCATACCAGATGGATGTACAATTAGGTTGTCAAGTTTCTTGTCTCCGACTCGTAACTCACAGTTAATTCTTACCGTCAGATCCTGGTATCGACCATGGAACACACAAATAGCGTCTCGATTCAGTACATCGATGTCTAGCGTAACTATCTACAAGGGTCTATTGGTGCCTCGGTCACCGGATGGTCGCGTTTTGTCATCTAGTTTTCAAATCCGACGCAAAACTGACAGTTAATATATGTTCTCTCATCCTCTCAATGACGATGGAACACACATACTGCGATGGTTTTCAGAACATCGTCTTCCAGCAGATTTATCTAGGAGCATGCCTGGTTCACCACATGATCGTTCTCCTGCGAGTAAAGTTTCGGGAATCCGACGCAAATTTGACAGTTAATTGAGACATTCCCACCATCCTAATGACGATGCAACACAGAAATTGCGTCGCGCTTCAATACATTGGTTACTAGCCGACTTATCTCCGAGGGTCCTACGCTGCTCATACCAGATGGATGTACAATTTGGCTGTCAAGTTTCTTGTCTCCGTTTCAAAACTCACAGTTAATTCTTACCGTCAGATCCTGGTATCTACTATGGAACACACAAATAGCGTCGGGATTCAATACATCAATGTCTAGCGTAACTATCTACAAGGGTCTATTGGTGCCTCGGTCACCGGATGGTCGCGCTTTGTCAGTCAAGTTTTCAAATCCGACGCAAAACTGATACTTAATTTTATTCCTCAAGTACTCTCAATTACGATGGAACACACATACTGCGATGGTTTTCAGAACATCGTCTTCCAGCAGATTTATCTCCAAGCATACCTGGGTCACCACATTATCGTTGTCCTACGAGTAAAGTTTCGGGAATCCGACGCAAATTTGACAGTTAATTGCGACATTCGCACCATCCTAATGACGATGCAACACAGAAATTGCGTCGCGATTCAATACATTGGTCACTAGCCGACTTATCTCCGAGGGTCTATCGCTGCCTCATACCAGATGGACGAACTCTTTGGCAGTCAAGTTTGTTTTCTCCCTCTCATAACTCACAGTTAATTCTTACCGTCAGATCCTGGTATTGACGATGGAACACACAAATAGCGTCGCGATTCAATAGATCGATGTCCAGCGTAACTATCTACAAGGGTCTATTGGTGCCTCCGTCACCGGATGGTCGCGTTTTGTCATCTAGTTTTCAAATCCGACGCAAAACTGACTGTTAATTTTATTTTCTCTCATCCTCTCAATGACGATACAACACATACTGCGATGGTTTTCAATACATCGTCTACCAGCAGATTTATCTCCAAGCATCTATTACTGCCTGGGTCACCACATGAACGTTGTCCTACGAGTAAAGTTTCGGGAATGCGACGCAAATTTGACAGTTAATTGCGACATTCCCACCATCCTAATGACGATGCAACACAGAAATTGCGTCGCGATTCAATACATTGGTCACTAGCCGACTTATCTCCGAGGGTCTAACGCTGCTTCATACCAGATGGATGTACAATTTGGCTGTCAAGTTTCTTGTCTCCGACTCAAAACTCCCAGCTAATTCTCACCGTCAGATCCTGGTATGGACGACGGAACACACTCATAGCGTCGCGATTCAGTACACTGATGTCTAGCGTAACTATCTATAAGGGTCTATTGGTGCCTCGGTCACCGGATGTTCGCTCTTTGTCAGTCTTGTTTTCAAATCCGACGCAAATTTGACAGTTAATTGCGACATTCCCACCATCCTAACGACGTTGCATCACAGAAATTGCGTCGCGATTCAATACATTGGTCACTAGTCGACTTATCTCCGAGGGTCTATCGCTGCCTCATACCAGATGGACGTACTCTTTGGCAGTCAAGTTTGTTTTCTCCCTCTCATAACTCACAGTTAATTCTTATTGTCGGATCTTGGTATTGACGATGGAACACACAAATGGCGTCGCGATTCAATAGATCGATGTATAGCGTAACTATCTGCAAGGGTCTATTGGTGCCTCGGTCACCGGATGGTCGCGTTTTGTCAGTCTAGTTTACATATCCGACGCAAGATTGGCAGTTAATATTATTCCTCCCATACTCTCAATTACGATGGAACACACATACTGCGATGCTTTTCAGCACATCGTCTTCCAGCAGATTTATCTCCGAGCATGCCTTGGTCACCACATGATCGTTGTCCTACGAGTAAAGTTTCGGGAATCCGACGCAAATTTGACAGTTAATTGCGACATTCCCACCATCCTAATGACGATGCAACACAGAAATTGCGTCGCGATTCAATACATTGGTCACTAGCCGACTTATCTCCGAGGGTCTAACGCTGCTTCATACCAGATGGATGTACAATTTGGCTGTCAAGTTTCTTGTCTCCGACTCAAAACTCTCAGCTAATTCTCACCGTCAGATCCTGGTATGGACGACGGAACTCACAAATAGCGTCTCGATCCAGTACATTGATGTCCAACGTAACTATCTAGAAGAGTCTATTGTGCTTCGGTCACCGGATGGTCGCGCTTTGTCATCTAGTTTTCAAATCCGACGCAAAACTGACAGTTAATTGTATTCCTCTCATACTCTCAATTACGATGGAACACACATTCTGCGATGGTTTCCAGAACATCGTCTTCCAGCAGATTTATCTCCAAGCATCTATTACTGCCTGGGTCACCACATGATCGTACAGTTTCGGGGATCCGACGCAAATTTGACAGTTAATTGCGACTATCCCACCATCCTAATGCCGATGCAACACAGAAATCGCGTCGCGATTCAATACATTGGTCACTAGCCGACTTATCTCCGAGGGTCTAACGCTGCCTCATACCAGATGGATGTACAATTTGGCTGTCAAGTTTCTTGTCTCCGACTCGTAACTCATAGTTAATTCTTACCGTCAGATCCTGGTATCGACCATGGAACACACAAATAGCGTCGCGATTCAGTACATCGATGTCTAGCGTAACTATCTACAAGGGTCTATTGGTGCCCCGGTCACCGGATGTTCTCTCTTTGTCAGTCTAGTTTTCAAATCCGACGCAAATTTGACAATTAATTGCGACATTCCCACCATCCTAACGACGTTGCAACACAGAAATTGCGTCGCGATTAAATACATTGGTCACTAGCCGACTTATCTCCGAGGGTCTATCGCTGCCTCATACCAGATGGACGTACTCTTTGGCAGTCAAGTTTGTTTTCTCCCTCTCATAACTCACAGTTAATTCTTACCGTCAGATCCTGGTATTGACGATGGAACACACAAATAGCGTCGCGATTCAATAGATCGATGTCCAGCGTAACTATCTACAAGGGTCTATTGGTGCCTCGGTCACCGGATGGTCGCGTTTTGTCATCTAGTTTTCAAATCCGACGCAAAACTGACAGTTAATTTTATTTTCTCTCATCCTCTCAATGACGATAGAACACATACTGAGATGGTCTTCAGTACATCGTCTACCAGCAGATTTATCTCCAAGCATCTATTACTGCCTGGGTCACCACATGAACGTTGTCCTACGAGTAAAGTTTCGGGAATCCGACGCAAATTTGACAGTTAATTGCGACATTCCCACCATCCTAATGACGATGCAACACAGAAATTGCGTCGCGATTCAATACATTGGTCACTAGCCGACTTATCTCCGAGGGTCTAACGCTGCTTCATACCAGATGGATGTACAATTTGGCTGTCAAGTTTCTTGTCTCCGACTCAAAACTCTCAGCTAATTCTCATCGTCAGATCCTGGTATGGACGACGGAACACACAAATAGCGTCGCGATTCAGTACACTGATGTCTAGCGTAACTATCTATAAGGGTCTATTGGTGCCTCGGTCACCGGATGTTCGCTCTTTGTCAGTCTGGTTTTCATATCCGACGCAAATTTGACAGTTAATTGCGACATTCCCACCATCCTAACGACGTTGCAACACAGAAATTGCGTCGCGATTCAATACATTGTTCACTAGCCGACTTATCTCCGAGGGTCTTTCGCTGCATCATACCAGATGGACGTATTCTTTGGCAGTCAAGTTTGTTTTCTCCCTCTCATAACTCACAGTTAATTCTTACCGTCAGATCTTGGTATTGACGATGGAACACAAAAATGGCGTCGCGTTTCAATAGATCGATGTCCAGCGTAACTATCTACAAGGGTCTATTGGTTCCTCGGTCACCGGATGGTCGCGTTTTGTCAGTCTAGTTTACAAATCCGACGCAAGATTGGCAGTTAATATTATTCCTCCCATACTCTCAATTACGATGGAACACACATACTGCGATGGTTTTCAGAACATCGTCTTCCAGCAGATTTATCTCCGAGCATGCCTGATTCACCACATGATCGTTCTCCTGCGAGTAAAGTTTCGGGAATCCGACGCAAATTTGACAGTTATTTGAGACATTCCCACCATCCTAATGACGATGCAACACAGAAATTGCGTCGCGATTCAATACATTGGTCACTAGCCGACTTATCTCCGAGGGTCTAACGCGGCCTCCTACCAGATATTGTACAATTTGGCTGTCAAGTTTCTTGTCTCCGACTCAAAACTCTCAGCTAATTCTCACCGTCAGATCCTGGTATGGACGATGGAACACACAAATAGCGTCGCGATTTAATACATCGATGTCTAGCGTAACTATCTATGAGGGTCTATTGGTGCCTCGGTCACCGGATGTTCGCTCTTTGTCAGTCTTGTTTTCAAATCCGACGCAAATTCGACAGTTAATTGCGACATTCCCACCATCCTAAAACGTTGCAACACAGAAATTGCGTCGCGATTCAATGCGTTGGTCACTAGCCGACTTATCTCCGAGGGTCTATCGCTGCCTCATACCAGATGGACGTACTCTTTGGCAGTCAAGTTTGTTTTCTCCCTCTCATAACTCACAGTTAATTCTTACCGTCAGATCCTGGTATTGTCGATGGAACACACAAATAGCGTCGGGATTCAATACATCAATGTCTAGCGTAACTATCTACAAGGGTCTATTGGTGCCTCGGTCACCGGATGGTCGCGCTTTGTCAGTCTAGTTTTCAAATCCGACGCAAAACTGATTGTTAATTTTATTCCTCAAGTACTCGCAATTACAATGGAACACACATACTGCGATGGTTTTCAGAACATCGTCTTCCAGCAGATTTATCTCCAAGCATGCCTGGGTCACCACATGATCGTTCTCCTGCGAGTAAAGTTTCGGTTATCCGACGCAAATTTGACAGTTAATTGAGACATTCCCACCATCCTAATGACGATGCAACACAGAAATTGCGTCGCGGTTCAATACATTGGTCACTAGCCGACTTATCTCCGAGGGTCTAACGCTGCCTCATACCAGATGGATGTATAATTTGGGTGTCAAGTTTCTTGTCTCCGACTCAAAACTCTCAGCTAATTCTCACCGTCAGATCCTGGTATGGACGACGGAACACACAAATAGCGTCGCGATTCAGTACATTGATGTCTAGCGTAACTATCTATAAGGGTCTATTGGTGCCTCGGTCACCGGATGTTCGCTCTTGGTCAGTCTTGTTTTCAAATCCGACGCAAATTTGACAGTTAATTGCGACATTCCCACCATCCTAATGACGTTGCATCACAGAAATTGCGTCGCGATTCAATACATTGGTCACTAGCCGACTTATCTCCGAGGGTCTATCGCTGCCTCATACCAGATGGACGTACTCTTTGGCAGTCAAGTTTGTTTTCTCCCTCTCGTAACTCACAGTTAATTCTTATTGTCAGATCCTGGTATTGACGATGGAACACACAAATGGCGTCGTGATTCAATAGATCGATGTATAGCGTAACTATCTACAAAGGTCTATTGGTGCTCGGTCACCGGATGGTCGCGTTTTGTCAGTCTAGTTTACAAATCCGACACAAGATTGGCAGTTAATATTATTCCTCCCATACTCTCAATTACGATGGAACACACATACTGCGATGGTTTTCAGATCATCGTCTTCCAGAAGATTTATTTCCGAGCATGCCTTGGTCACCACATGATCGTTGTCCTACGAGTAAAGTTTCGGGAATCCGACGCAAATTTGACAGTTAATTGCGACATTCGCAAAATCCTAATGACGATGCAACACAGAAATTGCGTCGCGATTCAATACATTGGTCACTAGCCGACTTATCTCCGAGGGTCTAACGCTGCCTCATACCAGATGGACGTACTCTTTGGCAGTCAAGTTTGTTTTCTCCCTCTCATAACTCACAGTTAATTCTTACCGTCAGATCCTGGTATTGACGATGGAACACACAAATAGCGTCGCGATTCAATAGATCGATGTCCAGCGTAACTATCTACAAGGGTCTATTGGTGCCTCGGTCACCGGATGGTCGCGTTTTGTCATCTAGTTTTCAAATCCGACGCAAAACTGACAGTTAATTTTATTTTCTCTCATCCTCTCAATGACGATAGAACACATACTGCGATGGTTTTCAGTACATCGTCTACCAGCAGATTTATCTCCAAGCATCTATTACTGCCTGGGTCACCACATGAAAGTTGTCCTACGAGTAAAGTTTCGGGAATCCGACGCAAATTTGACAGTTAATTGCGACATTCCCACCATCCTAAAACGTTGCAACACAGAAATTGCGTCGCGATTCAATGCATTGGTCACTAGCCGACTTATCTCCGAGGGTCTATCGCTGCCTCATACCAGATGGACGTACTCTTTGGCAGTCAAGTTTGTTTTCTCCCTCTCATGACTCACAGTTAATTCTTACCGTCAAATCCAGGTATTGACGATGGAACACACAAATGGCGTCGCGATTCAATAGATCGATGTCCAGCTTAACTATCTACAAGGGTCTATTAGTGCCTCGGTCACCGGATGGTCGCGTTTTGTCATCTAGTTTTCAAATCCGACGCAAAACTGACAGTTAAATTTATTTTCTCTCATCCTCTCAATGACGATACAACACATACTGCGATGGTTTTCAGTACATCGTCTACCAGCAGATTTATCTCCAAGCATCTATTACTGCCTGGGTCACCACATGAACGTTGTCCTACGAGTAAAGTTTCGGGAATCCGACGCAAATTTGACATTTAATTGGGACATTCCAACCATCCTAATGACGATGCAACACAGAAATTGCGTCGCGATTCAATACATTGGTCACTAGCCGACTTATCTCCGAGGGTCTAACGCTGCTTCATACCAGATGGATGTACAATTTGGCTGTCAAGTTTCTTGTCTCCGACTCGTAACTCACAGTTAATTCTTACCGTCAGATCCTGGTATCGACCATGGAACACACAAATAGCGTCGCGATTCAGTACATCGATGTCTAGCGTAACTATCTACAAGGGTCTATTGGTGCCTCGGTCACCGGATGTTCTTTCTTTGTCAGTCTAGTTTTCAAATCCGACGCAAATTTGACAATTAATTGCGACATTCCCACCATCCTAACGCCGTTGCAACACAGAAATTGCGTTGCGATTAAATACATTGGTCACTAGCCGACTTATCTCCGAGGGTCTATCGCTGCCTCATACCAGATGGACGTACTCTTTGGCAGTCAAGTTTGTTTTCTCCCTCTCATAACTCACAGTTAATTCTTACCGTCAGATCCTGGTATTGACGATGGAACACACAAATAGCGTCGCGATTCAATAGATCGATGTCCAGCGTAACTATCTACAAGGGTCTATTGGTGCCTCGGTCACCGGATGGTCGCGTTTTGTCTAGTTTTCAAATCCGACGCAATACTGACAGTTAATTTTATTTTCACTCATCCTCTCAATGACGATACAACACATACTGCGATGGTTTTCAGTACATCGTCTACCAGCAGATTTATCTCCAAGCATCTATTACTGCCTGGGTCACCACATGAACGTTGTCCTACGAGTAAAGTTTCGGGAATCCGACGCAAATTTGACAGTTACTTGCGACATTCCCACCATCCTAATGCCGATGCAACACAGAAATCCCGTCGCGATTCAATACATTGGTCACTAGCCGACTTATCTCCGAGGGTCTAACGCTGCCTCATACCAGATGGATGTACAATTTGGCTGTCAAGTTTCTTGTCTCCGACTCGTAACTCACAGTTAATTCTTACCGTCAGATCCTGGTATCGACCATGGAACACACAAATAGCGTCGCGATTCTGTACATCGATGTCTAGCGTAACTATCTACAAGGGTCTATTGGTGCCTCGGTCACCGGATGTTCTCTCTTTGTCAGTCTAGTTTTCAAATCCGACGCAAATTAGACAATTAATTGCGACATTCCCACCATCCTAACGACGTTGCAACACAGAATTTGCGTCGCGATTAAATACATTGGTCACTAGCCGATTTATCTCCGAGGGTCTATCGCTGCCTCATACCAGATGGACGTACTCTTTGGCAGTCAAGTTTGTTTTCTCCCTCTCATAACTCACAGTTAATTCTTACCGTCAGATCCTGGTATTGACGATGGAACACACAAATAGCGTCGCCATTCAATAGATCGATGTCCAGCGTAACTATCTACAAGGGTCTATTGGTGCCTCGGTCACCGGATGGTCGCGTTTTGTTTGTCTAGTTTACAAATCCGACGCAAGATTGGCAGTTAATTTTATTGCTCCCATACTCTCAATTACGATGGAACACACATACTGCGATGGTTTTCAGAACATCGTCTTCCAGCAGATTTATCTCCAAGCATCTATTACTGCCTGGGTCACCACATGATCGTTGTCCTACGAGTAAAGTTTCGGGGATCCGACGCAAATTTGAGAGTTAATTGCGACTATACCACCATCCTAATGCCGATGCAACACAGAAATCGCGTCGCGATTCAATACATTGGTCACTAGCCGACTTATCTCCGAGGGTCTAACGCTGCCTCATACCAGATGGATGTACAATTTGGCTGTCAAGTTTCTTGTCTCCGACTCGTAACTCACAGTTAATTCTTACCGTCAGATCCTGGTATCGACCATGGAACACACAAATAGCGTCGCGATTCAGTACATCGATGTCTAGCGTAACTATCTACAAGGGTCTATTGGTGCCTCGGTTACCGGATGTTCTCTCTTTGTCAGTCTAGTTTTCAAATCCGACGCAAATTTGACAATTAATTGCGACATTCCCACCATCCTAACGACGTTGCAACACAGAAATTGCGTCGCGATTAAATACATTGGTCACTAGCCGACTTATCTCCGAGGGTCTAACGCTGCTTCATACCAGATGGATGTACAATTTGGCTGTCAAGTTTCTTGTCTCCGACTCAAAACTCTCAGCTAATTCTCACCGTCAGATCCTGGTATGGACGACGGAACTCACAAATAGCGTCTCGATCCAGTACATTGATGTCCAACGTAACTATCTAGAAGAGTCTATTTGTGCTTCGGTCACCGGATGGTCGCGCTTTGTCATCTAGTTTTCAAATCCGACGCAAAACTGACAGTTAATTGTATTCCTCTCATACTCTCAATTACGATGGAACACACATTCTGCGATGGTTTCCAGAACATCGTCTTCCAGCAGATTTATCTCCAAGCATCTATTACTGCCTGGGTCACCACATGATCGTAAAGTTTCGGGGATCCGACGCAAATTTGACAGTTAATTGCGACTATCCCACCATCCTAATGCCGATGCAACACAGAAATCGCGTCGCGATTCAATACATTGGTCACTAGCCGACTTATCTCCGAGGGTCTAACGCTGCCTCATACCAGATGGATGTACAATTTGGCTGTCAAGTTTCTTGTCTCCGACTCGTAACTCACAGTTAATTCTTACCGTCAGATCCTGGTATCGACCATGGAACACACAAATAGCGTCGCGATTCAGTACATCGATGTCTAGCGTAACTATCTACAAGGGTCTATTGGTGCCTCGGTCACCGGATGTTCTCTCTTTGTCAGTCTAGTTTTCAAATCCGACGCAAATTTGACAATTAATTGCGACATTCCCACCATCCTAACGACGTTGCAACACAGAAATTGCGTCGCGATTAAATACATTGGTCACTAGCCGACTTATCTCCGAGGGTCTATCGCTGCCTCATACCAGATGGACGTACTCTTTGGCAGTCAAGTTTGTTTTCTCCCTCTCATAACTCACAGTTAATTCTTACCGTCAGATCCTGGTATTGACGATGGAACACACAAATAGCGTCGCGATTCAATAGATCGATGTCCAGCGTAACTATCTACAAGGGTCTATTGGTGCCTCGGTCACCGGATGGTCGCGTTTTGTCATCTAGTTTTCAAATCCGACGCAAAACTGACAGTTAATTTTATTTTCTCTCATCCTCTCAATGACGATAGAACACATACTGAGATGGTCTTCAGTACATCGTCTACCAGCAGATTTATCTCCAAGCATCTATTACTGCCTGGGTCACCACATGAACGTTGTCCTACGAGTAAAGTTTCGGGAATCCGACGCAAATTTGACAGTTAATTGCGACATTCCCACCATCCTAATGACGATGCAACACAGAAATTGCGTCGCGATTCAATACATTGGTCACTAGCCGACTTATCTCCGAGGGTCTAACGCTGCTTCATACCAGATGGATGTACAATTTGGCTGTCAAGTTTCTTGTCTCCGACTCAAAACTCTCAGCTAATTCTCATCGTCAGATCCTGGTATGGACGACGGAACACACAAATAGCGTCGCGATTCAGTACACTGATGTCTAGCGTAACTATCTATAAGGGTCTATTGGTGCCTCGGTCACCGGATGTTCGCTCTTTGTCAGTCTGGTTTTCATATCCGACGCAAATTTGACAGTTAATTGCGACATTCCCACCATCCTAACGACGTTGCAACACAGAAATTGCGTCGCGATTCAATACATTGTTCACTAGCCGACTTATCTCCGAGGGTCTATCGCTGCCTCATACCAGATGGACGTACTCTTTGGCAGTCAAGTTTGTTTTCTCCCTCTCATAACTCACAGTTAATTCTTACCGTCAGATCCTGGTATTGACGTTGGAACACAAAAATGGCGTCGCGTTTCAATAGATCGATGTCCAGCGTAACTATCTACAAGGGTCTATTGGTGCCTCGGTCACCGGATGGTCGCGTTTTGTCAGTCTAGTTTACAAATCCGACGCAAGATTGGCAGTTAATATTATTCCTCCCATACTCTCCATTACGATGGAACACACATACTGCGATGGTTTTCAGAACATCGTCTTCCAGCAGATTTATCTCCGAGCATGCCTGATTCACCACATGATCGTTCTCCTGCGAGTAAAGTTTCGGGAATCCGACGCAAATTTGACAGTTAATTGAGACATTCCCACCATCCTAATGACGATGCAACACAGAAATTGCGTCGCGATTCAATACATTGGTCACTAGCCGACTTATCTCCGAGGGTCTAACGCGGCCTCCTACCAGATATTGTACAATTTGGCTGTCAAGTTTCTTGTCTCCGACTCAAAACTCTCAGCTAATTCTCACCGTCAGATCCTGGTATGGACGATGGAACACACAAATAGCGTCGCGATTTAATACATCGATGTCTAGCGTAACTATCTATGAGGGTCTATTGGTGCCTCGGTCACCGGATGTTCGCTCTTTGTCAGTCTAGTTTTCAAATCCGACGCAAATTTGACAGTTAATTGCGACATTCCCACCATCCTAAAACGTTGCAACACAGAAATTGCGTCGCGATTCAATGCGTTGGTCACTAGCCGACTTATCTCCGAGGGTCTATCGCTGCCTCATACCAGATGGACGTACTCTTTGGCAGTCAAGTTTGTTTTCTCCCTCTCATAACTCACAGTTAATTCTTACCGTCAGATCCTGGTATTGACGATGGAACACACAAATAGCGTCGCGATTCAATAGATCGATGTCCAGCGTAACTATCTACAAGGGTCTATTGGTGCCTCGGTCACCGGATGGTCGCGTTTTGTCATCTAGTTTTCAAATCCGACGCAAAACTGACAGTTAATTTTATTTTCTCTCATCCTCTCAATGACGATAGAACACATACTGAGATGGTCTTCAGTACATCGTCTACCAGCAGATTTATCTCCAAGCATCTATTACTGCCTGGGTCACCACATGAACGTTGTCCTACGAGTAAAGTTTCGGGAATCCGACGCAAATTTGACAGTTAATTGCGACATTCCCACCATCCTAATGACGATGCAACACAGAAATTGCGTCGCGATTCAATACATTGGTCACTAGCCGACTTATCTCCGAGGGTCTAACGCTGCTTCATACCAGATGGATGTACAATTTGGCTGTCAAGTTTCTTGTCTCCGACTCAAAACTCTCAGCTAATTCTCATCGTCAGATCCTGGTATGGACGACGGAACACACAAATAGCGTCGCGATTCAGTACACTGATGTCTAGCGTAACTATCTATAAGGGTCTATTGGTGCCTCGGTCACCGGATGTTCGCTCTTTGTCAGTCTGGTTTTCATATCCGACGCAAATTTGACAGTTAATTGCGACATTCCCACCATCCTAACGACGTTGCAACACAGAAATTGCGTCGCGATTCAATACATTGTTCACTAGCCGACTTATCTCCGAGGGTCTATCGCTGCCTCATACCAGATGGACGTACTCTTTGGCAGTCAAGTTTGTTTTCTCCCTCTCATAACTCACAGTTAATTCTTACCGTCAGATCCTGGTATTGACGTTGGAACACAAAAATGGCGTCGCGTTTCAATAGATCGATGTCCAGCGTAACTATCTACAAGGGTCTATTGGTGCCTCGGTCACCGGATGGTCGCGTTTTGTCAGTCTAGTTTACAAATCCGACGCAAGATTGGCAGTTAATATTATTCCTCCCATACTCTCCATTACGATGGAACACACATACTGCGATGGTTTTCAGAACATCGTCTTCCAGCAGATTTATCTCCGAGCATGCCTGATTCACCACATGATCGTTCTCCTGCGAGTAAAGTTTCGGGAATCCGACGCAAATTTGACAGTTAATTGAGACATTCCCACCATCCTAATGACGATGCAACACAGAAATTGCGTCGCGATTCAATACATTGGTCACTAGCCGACTTATCTCCGAGGGTCTAACGCGGCCTCCTACCAGATATTGTACAATTTGGCTGTCAAGTTTCTTGTCTCCGACTCAAAACTCTCAGCTAATTCTCACCGTCAGATCCTGGTATGGACGATGGAACACACAAATAGCGTCGCGATTTAATACATCGATGTCTAGCGTAACTATCTATGAGGGTCTATTGGTGCCTCGGTCACCGGATGTTCGCTCTTTGTCAGTCTAGTTTTCAAATCCGACGCAAATTTGACAGTTAATTGCGACATTCCCACCATCCTAAAACGTTGCAACACAGAAATTGCGTCGCGATTCAATGCGTTGGTCACTAGCCGACTTATCTCCGAGGGTCTATCGCTGCCTCATACCAGATGGACGTACTCTTTGGCAGTCAAGTTTGTTTTCTCCCTCTCATAACTCACAGTTAATTCTTACCGTCAGATCCGGGTATTGTCGATGGAACACACAAATAGCGTCGGGATTCAATACATCAATGTCTAGCGTAACTATCTACAAGGGTCTATTGGTGCCTCGGTCACCGGATGGTCGCGCTTTGTCAGTCTAGTTTTCAAATCCGACGCAAAACTGATTGTTAATTTTATTCCTCAAGTACTCGCAATTACAATGGAACACACATACTGCGATGGTTTTCAGAACATCGTCTTCCAGCAGATTTATCTCCAAGCATGCCTGGGTCACCACATGATCGTTCTCCTGCGAGTAAAGTTTCGGTTATCCGACGCAAATTTGACAGTTAATTGAGACATTCCCACCATCCTAATGACGATGCAACACAGAAATTGCGTCGCGGTTCAATACATTGGTCACTAGCCGACTTATCTCCGAGGGTCTAACGCTGCCTCATACCAGATGGATGTATAATTTGGGTGTCAAGTTTCTTGTCTCCGACTCAAAACCCTCAGCTAATTCTCACCGTCAGATCCTGGTATGGACGACGGAACACACAAATAGCGTCGCGATTCAGTACATTGATGTCTAGCGTAACTATCTATAAGGGTCTATTGGTGCCTCGGTCACCGGATGTTCGCTCTTGGTCAGTCTTGTTTTCAAATCCGACGCAAATTTGACAGTTAATTGCGACATTCCCACCATCCTAACGACGTTGCATCACAGAAATTGCGTCGCGATTCAATACATTGGTCACTAGCCGACTTATCTCCGAGGGTCTATCGCTGCCTCATACCAGATGGACGTACTCTTTGGCAGTCAAGTTTGTTTTCTCCCTCTCGTTACTCACAGTTAATTCTTATTGTCAGATCCTGGTATTGACGATGGAACACACAAATGGCGTCGTGATTCAATAGATCGATGT
This sequence comes from Schistocerca gregaria, assembly GCF_023897955.1. Lineage (NCBI taxonomy): Eukaryota > Metazoa > Arthropoda > Insecta > Orthoptera > Acrididae > Schistocerca > Schistocerca gregaria. Next base: position 2,790,187 of record NW_026061833.1, on the reverse strand, counting down.
ATAGCGTAACTATCTACAAAGGTCTATTGGTGCTCGGTCACCGGATGGTCGCGTTTTGTCAGTCTAGTTTACAAATCCGACACAAGATTGGCAGTTAATATTATTCCTCCCATACTCTCAATTACGATGGAGCACACATACTGCGATGGTTTTCAGAACATCGTCTTCCAGAAGATTTATTTCCGAGCATGCCTTGGTCACCACATGATCGTTGTCCTACGAGTAAAGTTTCGGGTATCCGACGCAAATTTGACAGTTAATTGCGACATTCGCAAAATCCTAATGACGATGCAACACAGAAATTGCGTCGCGATTCAATACATTGGTCACTAGCCGACTTATCTCCGAGGGTCTAACGCTGCCTCATACCAGATGGACGTACTCTTTGGCAGTCAAGTTTGTTTTCTCCCTCTCATAACTCACAGTTAATTCTTACCGTCAGATCCTGGTATTGACGATGGAACACACAAATAGCGTCGCGATTCAATAGATCGATGTCCAGCGTAACTATCTACAAGGGTCTATTAGTGCCTCGGTCACCGGATGGTCGCGTTTTGTCATCTAGTTTTCAAATCCGACGCAAAACTGACAGTTAATTTTATTTTCTCTCATCCTCTCAATGACGATAGAACACATACTGCGATGGTTTTCAGTACATCGTCTACCAGCAGATTTATCTCCAAGCATCTATTACTGCCTGGGTCACCACATGAAAGTTGTCCTACGAGTAAAGTTTCGGGAATCCGACGCAAATTTGACAGTTAATTGCGACATTCCCACCATCCTAAAACGTTGCAACACAGAAATTGCGTCGCGATTCAATGCATTGGTCACTAGCCGACTTATCTCCGAGGGTCTATCGCTGCCTCATACCAGATGGACGTACTCTTTGGCAGTCAAGTTTGTTTTCTCCCTCTCATGACTCACAGTTAATTCTTACCGTCAGATCCTGGTATTGACGATGGAACACACAAATGGCGTCGCGATTCAATAGATCGATGTCCAGCGTAACTATCTACAAGGGTCTATTAGTGCCTCGGTCACCGGATGGTCGCGTTTTGTCATCTAGTTTTCAAATCCGACGCAAAACTGACAGTTAAATTTATTTTCTCTCATCCTCTCAATGACGATACAACACATACTGCGATGGTTTTCAGTACATCGTCTACCAGCAGATTTATCTCCAAGCATCTATTACTGCCTGGGTCACCACATGAACGTTGTCCTACGAGTAAAGTTTCGGGAATCCGACGCAAATTTGACAGTTAATTGGGACATTCCAACCATCCTAATGACGATGCAACACAGAAATTGCGTTGCGATTAAATACATTGGTCACTAGCCGACTTATCTCCGAGGGTCTATCGCTGCCTCATACCAGATGGACGTACTCTTTGGCAGTCAAGTTTGTTTTCTCCCTCTCATAACTCACAGTTAATTCTTATCGTCAGATCCTGGTATTTACGATGGAACACACAAATGACGTCGCGATTCAATAGATCGATGTCCAGCGTAACTATCTACAAGGGTCTATTGGTGCCTCGGTCACCGGATGGTCGCGTTTTGTCAGTCTAGTTTAGAAATCCGACGCAAGATTGGCAGTTAATTTTATTCCTCCCATACTCTCAATTACGATGGAACACACATACTGCGATGGTTTTCAGAACATTGTCTTCCAGCAGATTAATCTCCGAGCATGCCTGGGTCACCACATGATCGTTGTCCTACGAGTAAAGTTTCGGGAATCCGACGCAAATTTGACAGTTAATTGCGACATTCGCACCATCCTAATGACGATGCAACACAGAAATTGCGTCGCGATTCAATACATTGGTCACTAGCCGACTTATCTCCGAGGGTCTAACGCTGCTTCATACCAGATGGACGTATAATTTGGCTGTCAAGTTTCTTGTCTCCGACTCAAAACTCTCAGCTAATTCTCACCGTCAGATCCTGGTATGGACGACGGAACACACAAATAGCGTCGTGATTCAGTACATTGATGTGTAGCGTAACTATCTATAAGGGTCTATTGGTGCCTCGGTCACCGGATGTTCGCTCTTGGTCAGTCTTGTTTTCAAATCCGACGCAAATTTGACAGTTAATTGCGACATTCCCACCATCCTAACGACGTTGCATCACAGAAATTGCGTCGCGATTCAATACATTGGTCACTAGCCGACTTATCTCCGAGGGTCTATCGCTGCCTCATACCAGATGGACGTACTCTTTGGCAGTCAAGTTTGTTTTCTCCCTCTCATAATTCACAGTTAATTCTTATTGTCAGATCTTGGTATTGACGATGGAACACACAAATAGCGTCGCGATTTAATAGATCGATGTATAGCGTAACTATCTGCAAGGGTCTATTGGTGCCTCGGTCACCGGATGGTCGCGTTTTGTCAGTCTAGTTTACATATCCGACGCAAGATTGGCAGTTAATATTATTCCTCCCATACTCTCAATTACGATGGAACACACATACTGCGATGGTTTTCAGAACATCGTCTTCCAGCAGATTTATCTCCGAGCATGCCTTGGTCACCACATGATCGTTGTCCTACGAGTAAAGTTTCGGGAATCCGACGCAAATTTGACAGTTAATTGCGACATTCCCACCATCCTAATGACGATGCAACACAGAAATTGCGTCGCGATTCAATACATTGGTCACTAGCCGACTTATCTCCGAGGGTCTAACGCTGCTTCATACCAGATGGATGTACAATTTGGTTGTTAAGGTTCATGTCTCCGACTCAAAACTCTCAGCTAATTCTCACCGTCAGATCCTGGTATGGACGACCGAACACACAAATAGCGTCTCGATCCAGTACATTGATGTCTAGCGTAACTATCTAGAAGAGTCTATTTGTGCTTCGGTCACCGGATGGTCGCGCTTTGTCAGTCTAGTTTTCAAATCCGACGCAAAACTGACAGTTAATTGTATTCCTCTCATACTCTCAATTACGATGGTACACACATTCTGCGATGGTTTCCAGAACATCGTCTTCCAGCAGATTTATCTCCAAGCATCTATTACTGCCTGTGTCACCACATGATCGTTGTCCTACGAGTAAAGTTTCGGGGATCCGACGCAAATTTGAGAGTTAATTGCGACTATCCCACCATCCTAATGCCGATGCAACACAGAAATCGCGTCGCGATTCAATACATTGGTCACTAGCCGACTTATCTCCGAGGGTCTAACGCTGCCTCATACCAGATGGATGTACAATTTGGCTGTCAAGTTTCTTGCCCCGACTCGTAACTCACAGTTAATTCTTACCGTCAGATCCTGGTATCGACCATGGATCACAAAAATAGCGTCGCTTTTCAGTACATCGATGTCTAGCGTAACTATCTACAAGGGTCTATTGGTGCCTCGGTCACCGGATGTTCTCTCTTTGTCAGTCTAGTTTTCAAATCCGACGCAAATTTGATAATCAATAGCGACATTCCCACCAACCTAACGACGTTGCAACACAGAAATTGCGTCGCGATTAAATACATTGGTCACTAGCCGACTTATCTCCGAGGGTCTATCGCTGCCTCATACCAGATGGACGTACCCTTTGGCAGTCAAGTTTGTTTTCTCCCTCTCATAACTCACAGTTAATTCTTACCGTCAGATCCTGGTATTGACGATGGAACACACAAATAGCTTCGCGATTCAATAGATCGATGTCCAGCGTAACTATCTACAAGGGTCTATTGGTGCCTCGGTCACCGGATGGTCGCGTAATGTCAGTCTAGTTTACATATCCGACGCAAGATTGGCAGTTAATATTATTCCTCCCATACTCTCAATTACGATGGAACACACATACTGCGATGGTTTTCAGAACATCGTCTTCCAGCAGATTTATCTCCGAGCATGCCTTGGTCACCACATGATCGTTGTCCTACGAGTAAAGTTTCGGGAATCCGACGCAAATTTGACAGTTAATTGCGACATTCCCACCATCCTAATGACGATGCAACACAGAAATTGCGTCGCGATTCAATACATTGGTCACTAGCCGACTTATCTCCGAGGGTCTAACGCTGCTTCATACCAGATGGATGTACAATTTGGTTGTTAAGGTTCATGTCTCCGACTCAAAACTCTCAGCTAATTCTCACCGTCAGATCCTGGTATGGACGACCGAACACACAAATAGCGTCGCGATTCAGTACATTGATGTCTAGCGTAACTATCTATAAGGGTCTATTGGTGCCTCGGTCACCGGATGTTCGCTCTTTGTCAGTCTTGTTTTCAAATCCGACGCAAATTGGACAGTTAATTGCGACATTCCCACCATCCTAACGACGTTGCATCACAGAAATTGCGTCGCGATTCAATACATTGGTCACTAGTCGACTTATCTCCGAGGGTCTATCGCTGCCTCATACCAGATGGACGTACTCTTTGGCAGTCAAGTTTGTTTTCTCCCTCTCATAACTCACAGTTAATTCTTACCGTCAGATCCTGGTATTGACGATGGAACACACAAATGGCGTCGCGATTCAATAGATCGATGTCCAGCGTAACTATCTGCAAGGGTCTATTGGTGCCTCGGTCACCGGATGGTCGCGTTTTGTCAGTCTAGTTTACATATCCGACGCAAGATTGGCAGTTAATATTATTCCTCCCATACTCTCAATTACGATGGAACACACATACTGCGATGGTTTTCAGAACATCGTCTTCCAGCAGATTTATCTCCGAGCATGCCTTGGTCACCACATGATCGTTGTCCTACGAGTAAAGTTTCGGGAATCCGACGCAAATTTGACAGTTAATTGCGACATTCCCACAAACCTAATGACGATGCAACACAGAAATTGCGTCGCGATTCAATACATTGGTCACTAGCCGACTTATCTCCGAGGGTCTAACGCTGCTTCATACCAGATGGATGTACAATTTGGCTGTCAAGTTTCTTGTCTCCGACTCAAAACTCTCAGCTAATTCTCACCGTCAGATCCTGGTATGGACGACGGAACACACAAATAGCGTCGCGATTCAGTACATTGATGTCTAGCGTAACTATCTATAAGGTTCTATTGGTGCCTCGGTCACCGGGTGTTCGCTCTTGGTCAGTCTTGTTTTCAAATCCGACGCAAATTTGACAGTTAAATGCGACATTCCCACCATCCTAACGACGTTGCATCACAGAAATTGCGTCGCGATTCAATACATTGGTCACTAGCCGACTTATCTCCGAGGGTCTATCGCTGCCTCATACCAGATGGACGTACTCTTTGGCAGTCAAGTTTGTTTTCTCCCTCTCATAACTCACAGTTAATTCTTACCGTCAGATCCTGGTATCGACCATGGAACACACAAATAGCGTCGCGATTCAGTACATCGATGTCTAGCGTAACTATCTATAAGGGTCTATTGGTGCCTCGGTCACCGGGTGTTCGCTCTTGGTCAGTCTTGTTTTCAAATCCGACGCAAATTTGACAGTTAAATGCGACATTCCCACCATCCTAACGACGTTGCATCACAGAAATTGCGTCGCGATTCAATACATTGGTCACTAGCCGACTTATCTCCGAGGGACTATCGCTGCCTCATACCAGATGGACGTACTCTTTGGCAGTCAAGTTTGTTTTCTCCCTCTCATAACTCACAGTTAATTCTTACCGTCAGATCCTGGTATTGACGATGGAACACACAAATAGCGTCGCGATTCAATAGATCGATGTCCAGCGTAACTATCTACAAGGGTCTATTGGTGCCTCGGTCACCGGATGGTCGCGTTTTGTCATCTAGTTTTCAAATCCGACGCAAAACTGACAGTTAATATTATTTTCTCTCATCCTCTCAATGACGATAGAACACATACTGCGATGGTTTTCAGTACATCGTCTACCAGCAGATTTATCTCCAAGCATCTATTACTGCCTGGGTCACCACATGAACGTTGTCCTACGAGTAAAGTTTCGGGAATCCGACGCAAATTTGACAGTTAATTGCGACATTCCCACCATCCTAATGACGATGCAACACAGAAATTGCGTCGCGATTCAATACATTGGTCACTAGCCGACTTATCTCCGAGGGTCTAACGCTGCTTCATACCAGATGGATGTACAATTTGGCTGTCAAGTTTCTTGTCTCCGACTCAAAACTCTCAGCTAATTCTCACCGTCAGATCCTGGTATGGACGACGGAACACACAAATAGCGTCGCGATTCAGTACATTGATGTCTAGCGTAACTATCTATAAGGGTCTATTGGTGCCTCGGTCACCGGATGTTCGCTCTTGGTCAGTCTTGTTTTCAAATCCGACGCAAATTTGACAGTTAAATGCGACATTCCTACCATCCTAACGACGTTGCATCACAGAAATTGCGTCGCGATTCAATACATTGGTCACTAGCCGACTTATCTCCGAGGGTCTATCGCTGCCTCATACCAGATGGACGTACTCTTTGGCAGTCAATTTTGTTTTCTCCCTCTCATAACTCACAGTTAATTCTTATTGTCAGATCTTGGTATTGACGATGGAACACACAAATGGCGTCGCGATTCAATAGATCGATGTATAGCGTAACTATCTACAAGGGTCTATTGGTGCCTCGGTCACCGGATGGTCGCGTTTTGTCAGTCTAGTTTACATATCCGACGCAAGATTGGCAGTTAATATTATTCCTCCCATACTCTCAATTACGATGGAACACACATACTGCGATGGTTTTCAGAACATCGTCTTCCAGCAGATTTATCTCCGAGCATGCCTTGGTCACCACATGATCGTTGTCCTACGAGTAAAGTTTCGGGAATCCGACGCAAATTTGACAGTTAATTGCGACATTCCCACCATCCTAATGACGATGCAACACAGAAATTGCGTCGCGATTCAATACATTGGTCACTAGCCGACTTATCTCCGAGGGTCTAACGCTGCTTCATACCAGATGGATGTACAATTTGGTTGTTAAGGTTCATGTCTCCGACTCAAAACTCTCAGCTAATTCTCACCGTCAGATCCTGGTATGGACGACCGAACACACAAATAGCGTCTCGATCCAGTACATTGATGTCTAGCGTAACTATCTACAAGGGTCTATTGGTGCCTCGGTCACCGGATGTTCTCTCTTTGTCAGTCTAGTTTTCAAATCCGACGCAAATTTGACAATTAATTGCGACATTCCCACTATCCTAACGACTTTGCAACACAGAAATTGCGTCGCGATTAAATACATTGGTCACTAGCCGACTTATCTCCAAGGGTCTATCGCTGCCTCATACCAGATGGACGACTCTTTGGCAGTCAAGTTTGTTTTCTCCCTCTCATAACTCACAGTTAATTCTTACCGTCAGATCCTGGTATTGACGATGGAACACACAAATAGCGTCGCGATTCAATAGATCGATGTCCAGCGTAACTATCTACAAGGGTCTATTGGTGCCTCGGTCACCGGATGGTCGCGTTTTGTCATCTAGTTTTCAAATCCGACGCAAAAATGACAGTTAATTTTATTTTCGCTCATACTCTCAATGACGATAGAACACATACTGCGATGGTTTTCAGTACATCGTCTACCAGCAGATTTATCTCCAAGCATCTATTACTGCCTGGGTCAGCACATGATCGTTGTCCTACGAGTAAAGTTTCGGGGATCCGACGCAAATTTGAGAGTCAATTGCGACTATCCCACCATCCTAATGCCGATGCAACACAGAAATCGCGTCGCGATTCAATACATTGGTCACTAGCCGACTTATCTCCGAGGGTCTAACGCTGCCTCATACAAGATGGATGTACAATTTGGCTGTCAAGTTTCTTGTCTCCGACTCGTAACTCACAGTTAATTCTTACCGTCAGATCCTGGTATCGACGATGGAACACACAAATAGCGTCGCGATTCGGTACATCGATGTCTAGCGTAACTATCTACAAAGGTCTATTGGTGCCTCGGTCACCGGATGTTCTCTCTTTGTCAGTCTAATTTTCAAATCCGACGCAAATTTGACAATTAATTGCGACATTCCCACCATCCTAACGACGTTGCAACACAGAAATTGCGTCGCGATTAAATACATTGGTCACTAGCCGACTTATCTCCGAGGGTCTATCGCTGCCTCATACCAGATGGACGTACTCTTTGGCAGTCAAGTTTGTTTTCTCCCTCTCATAACTCACAGTTAATTCTTACCGTCAGAACCTGGTATTGACGATGGAACACACAAACAGCGTCGCGATTCAATAGATCGATGTCCAGCGTAACTATCTACAATGGTCTATTGGTGCCTCGGTCACCGGATGGTCGCGTTTTGTCATCTAGTTTTCAAATCCGACGCAAAACTGACAGTTAATTTTATTTTCTCTCATCCTCTCAATGACGATAGAACACATACTGCGATGGTTTTCAGTACATCGTCTACCAGCAGATTTATCTCCAAGCATTTATTACTGCCTGGGTCACAACATGAACGTTGTCCTACGAGTAAAGTTTCGGGAATCCGACGCAAATTTGACAGTTAATTGCAACATTCCTACCATCCTAACGACGATGCAACACAGAAATTGCGTCGCGATTCAATACATTGGTCACTAGCCGACTTATCTCCGAGGGTCTAACGCTGCCTCATACCAGATGGATGTACAATTTGGCTGTCAAGTTTCCTGTCTCCGACTCAAAACTCTCAGCTAATTCTCACCGTCAGATCCTGGTATGGACGACGGAACACACAAATAGCGTCGCGATTCAGTACATTGATGTCTAGCGAAACTATCTATAAGGGTCTATTGGTGCCTCGGTCACCGGATGTTCGCTCTTTGTCAGTCTTGTTTTCAAATCCGACGCAAATTTGACAGATAATTGCGACATTCCCACCATCCTAACGACGTTGCATCACAGAAATTGCGTCGCGATTCAATACATTGGTCACTAGTCGACTTATCTCCGAGGGTCTATCGCTGCCTCATACCAGATGGACGTACTCTTTGGCAGTCAAGTTTGTTTTCTCCCTCTCATAACTCACAGTTAATTCTTACCGTCAGATCCTGGTATTGACGATGGAACACACAAATGGCGTCGCGATTCAATAGATCGATGTCCAGCGTAACTATCTACAAGGGTCTATTGGTGCCTCGGTCACCGGATGGTAGCGTTTTGTCAGTCTAGTTTACATATCCGACGCAAGATTGGCAGTTAAAATTATTCCTCCCATACTCTCAATTACGATGGAACACACATACTGCGATGGTTTACAGAACATCGTCTTCCAGCAGATTTATCTCCGAGCATGCCTTGGTCTCCACATGATCGTTGTCCTACGAGTAAAGTTTCGCTGATCCGACGCAAATTTGAGAGTTAATTGCCACTATCCCACCATCCTAATGCCGATGCAACATAGAAATCGCGTCGCGATTCAATACATTGGTCACTAGCCGACTTATCTCCGAGGGTCTAACGCTGCCTCATACCAGATGGATGTACAATTTGGCTGTCAAGTTTCTTGTCTCCGACTCGTAACTCACAGTTAATTCTTACCGTCAGATCCTGGTATCGACCATGGAACACACAAATAGCGTCGCGATTCAGTACATCGATGTCTAGCGTAACTATCTACAAGGGTCTATTGGTGCCTCGGTCACCGGATGTTCTCTCTTTGTCAGTCTAGTTTTCAAATCCGACGCAAATTTGACAATTAATTGCGACATTCCCACCATCCTAACGACGTTGCAACACAGAAATTGCGTCGCGATGAAATACATTGGGCACTAGCCGACTTATCTCCGAGGGTCTATCGCTGCCTCATTCCAGATGGACGTATTCTTTGGCAGTCAAGTTTGTTTTCTCCCTCTCATAACTCACAGTTAATTCTTACCGTCAGACCCTGGTATTGACGATGGAACACACAAATAGCGTCGCGAATCAATAGATCGATGTCCAGCGTAACTATCTACAAGGGTCTATTGGTGCCTCGGTCACCGGATTGTCGCGTTTTGTCACCAAGTTTTCAAATCCGACGCAAAACTGACAGTTAATTTTACTTTCTCTCATCCTCTCAATGACGATAGAACACATACTGCGATGGTTTTCAGTACATCGTCTACCTGCAGATTTATCTCCAAGCATTTAGTACTGCCTGGGACAACACATGAACATTGTCCTACGAGTAAAGTTTCGGGAATCCGACGCAAATTTGACAGTTAATTGCGACATTCCCACCATCCTAATGACGATGCAACACAGAAATTGCGTCGCGATTCAATACATTGGTCACTAGCCGACTTATCTCCGAGGGTCTAACGCTGCTTCATACCAGATGGATGTACAATTTGGCTGTCAAGTTTCTTGTCTCCGACTCAAAACTCTCAGCTAATTCTCACCGTCAGATCCTGGTATGGACGACGGAACACACAAATAGCGTCGCGATTCAGTACATTGATGTCTAGCGTAACTATCTACAAGGGTCTATTGGTGCCTCGGTCACCGGATGTTCGCTCTTTGTCAGTGTTGTTTTCAAATCCGACGCAAATTTGACAGTTAATTGCGACTTTCCCACCTTCCTAACGACGTTGCATCACAGAAATTGCGTCGCGATTCAATACATTGGTCACTAGTCGACTTATCTCCGAGGGTCTATCGCTGCCTCATACCAGATGGACGTACTCTTTGGCAGTCAAGTTTGTTTCCTCCCTCTCATAACTCACAGTTAATACTTACCGTCATATCCTGGTATTGACGATGGAACACACAAATGGCGTCGCGATTCAATAGATCGATGTCCAGCGTAACTATCTACAAGGGTCTATTGGTGCCTCGGTCACCGGATGGTCGCGTTTTGTCAGTCTAGTTTACAAATCCGACGCAAGATTGGCAGTTAATTTTATTCCTCCCATACTCTCATTTACGATGGAACACACATACTGCGATGGTTTTCAGAACATTGTCTTCCAGCAGATTTATCTCCGAGCATGCCTGCGTCACCACATGATCGTTGTCCTACGAGTAAAGTTTCGGGAATCCGACGCAAATTTGACAGTTAATTGCGACATTCCCACCATCCTAATGACGATGCAACACAGAAATTGCGTCGCGATTCAATACATTGGTCACTAGCCGACTTATCTCCGAGGGTCTAACGCTGCCTCATACCAGATGGATGTACAATTTGGCTGTCAAGTTTCTGGTCTCCGACTCATAACTCACAGTTAATTCTTACCGTCAGATCCTGGTATCGACGATGGAACACACAAATAGCGTCGCGATTCAGTATATCGATGTCTAGCGTAACTATCTACAAGGGTCTATTGGTGCCTCGGTCACCGGATGTTCTCTCTTTGTCAGTCTAGTTTTCAAATCCGACGCAAATTTGACAATTAATTGCGACATTTCCACCATCCTAACGACGTTGCAACACAGAAATTGCGTCGCGATTAAATACATTGGTCACTAGCCGACTTATCTCCGAGGGTCTATCGCTGCCTCATACCAGATGGACATACTCTTTGGCAGTCAAGTTTGTTTTCTCCCTCTCATAACTCACAGTTAATTCTTACTGTCAGATCTTGGTATTGACGGTGGAACACACAAATGGCGTCGCGATTCAATAGATCGATGTATAGCGTAACTATCTACAAGGGTCTATTGGTGCCTCGGTCACCGGAAGGTCGCGTTTTGTCAGTCAAGTTTACATATCCGACGCAAGATTGGCAGTTAATATTATTCCTCCCATACTCTCAATTACGATGGAACACACATACTGCGATGGTTTTCAGAACATCGTCTTCCAGCAGATTTATCTCCGAGCATGCCTTGGTCACCACATGATCGTTGTCCTACGAGTAAAGTTTCGGGAATCCGACGCAAATTTGACAGTTAATTGCGACATTCGCACCATCCTAATGACGATGCAACACAGAAATTGCGTCGCGATTCAATACATTGGTCACTAGCCGACTTATCTCCGAGGGTCTAACGCTGCCTCATACCAGATGGATGTACAATTTGGCTGTCAAGTATCTTGTCTCCGACTCATAACTCACAGTTAATTCTTACCGTCAGATCCTGGTATCGACCATGGAACACACAAATAGCGTCGCGATTCAGTACATCGATGTCTAGCGTAACTATCTACAAGGGTCTATTGGTGCCTCGGTCACCGGATGTTCTCTCTTTGTCAGTCTAGTTTTCAAATCCGACGCAAATTTGACAATTAATTGCGACATTCCAACCATCCTAACGACGTTGCAACACAGAAATTGCGTCGCGATTAAATACATTGGTCACTAGCCGACTTATCTCCGAGGGTCTATCGCTGCCTCATACCAGATGGACGTACTCTTTGGCAGTCAAGTTTGTTTTCTCCCTCATAACTCACAGTTAATTCATACCGTCAGATCCTGGTATTGACGATGGAACACACAAATAGCGCCGCGATTCAATAGATCGATGTCCAGCGTATCTATCTACAAGGGTCTATTGGTGCCTTGGTTACCGGATGGTCGAGTTTTGTCATCTAGTTTTCAAATCCGACGCAAAACTGACAGTTAATATTACTTTCTCTCATCCTCTCAATGACGATAGAACACATACTGCGATGGTTTTCAGTACATCGTCTACCTGCAGATTTATCTCCAAGCATTTATTACTGCCTGGGACAACACATGAACATTGTCCTACGAGTAAAGTTTCGGGAATCCGACGCAAATTTGACAGTTAATTGCGACACTCCCACCATCCTAATGACGATGCAACACAGAAATTGCGTCGCGATTCAATACATTGGTCACTAGCCGACTTATCTCCGAGGGTCTAACGCTGCTTCATACCAGATGGATGTACAATTTGGCTGTCAAGTTTCTTGTCTCCGACTCAAAACTCTCAGCTAATTCTCACCGTCAGATCCTGGTATGGACGACGGAACACACAAATAGCGTCGCGATTCAGTACATTGATGTCTAGCGTAACTATCTATAATGGTCTATTGGTGCCTCGGACACCGGATGTTCGCTCTTTGTCAGTCTTGTTTTCAAATCCGACGCAAATTTGACAGATAATTGCGACATTCCCACCATCCTAACGACGTTGCATCACAGAAATTGCGTCGCGATTCAATACATTGGTCACTAGTCGACTTATCTCCGAGGGTCTATCGCTGCCTCATACCAGATGGACGTACTCTTTGGCAGTCAAGTTTGTTTTCTCCCTCTCATATCTCACAGTTAATTCTTACCGTCAGATCCTGGTATTGACGATGGAACACACAAATGGCGTCACGATTCAATAGATCGATGTCCAGCGTAACTATCTACAAGGGTCTATTGGTGCCTCGGTCACCGGATGGTCGCGTTTTGTCAGTCTAGTTTACAAATCCGACGCAAGATTGGCAGTTAATTTTATTCCTCCCATACTCTCAATTACCATGGAACACACATACTGCGATGGTTTTCAGAACATTGTCTTCCAGCAGATTTATCTCCGAGCATGCCTGGGTCACCAAATGATCGTTGTCCTACGATTAAAGTTTCGGGAATACGACGCAAATTTGACAGTTAATTGCGACATTCCCAACATCCTAATGACGATGCAACACAGAAATTGCGTCGCGATTCAATACATTGGTCACTGGCCGACTTATCTCCGAGGGTCTAACGCTGCCTCATACCAGATGGATGTTCAATTTGGCTCTCAAGTTTCTTGTCTCCGACTCATAACTCACAGTTAATTGTTACCGTCAGATCCTGGTATCGACCATGGGACACACAAATAGCGTCGCGATTCAGTACATCGATGTCTAGCGTAACTATCTACAAGGGTCTATTGGTGCCTCGGTCACCGGATGTTCTCTCTTTGTCAGTCTAGTTTTCAAATCCGACGCAAATTTGACAGTTAATTGCGACGTTCCCACCATCCTAACGACGTTGCAACACAGAAATTGCGTCGCGATTAAATACATTGGTCACTAGCCGACTTATCTCCGAGGGTCTATCGCTGCCTCATACCAGATGGACATACTCTTTGGCAGTCAAGTTTGTTTTCTCCCTCTCATAACTCACAGTTAATTCTTACTGTCAGATCTTGGTATTGACGGTGGAACACACAAATGGCGTCGCGATTCAATAGATCGATGTATAGCGTAACTATCTACAAGGGTCTATTGGTGCCTCGGTCACCGGATGGTCGCGTTTTGTCAGTCAAGTTTACATATCCGACGCAAGATTGGCAGTTAATATTATTCCTCCCATACTCTCAATTACGATGGAACACACATACTGCGATGGTTTTCAGAACATCGTCTTCCAGCAGATTTATCTCCGAGCATGCCTTGGTCACCACATGATCGTTGTCCTACGAGTAAAGTTTCGGGAATCCGACGCAAATTTGACAGTTAATTGCGACATTCCCACCATCCTAATGACGATGCAACACAGAAATTGCGTCGCGATTCAATACATTGGTCACTAGCCGACTTATCTCCGAGGGTCTAACGCTGCCTCATACCAGATGGATGTACAATTTGGCTGTCAAGTATCTTGTCTCCGACTCATAACTCACAGTTAATTCTTACCGTCAGATCCTGGTATCGACCATGGAACACACAAATAGCGTCGCGATTCAGTACATCGATGTCTAGCGTAACTATCTACAAGGGTCTATTGGTGCCTCGGTCACCGGATGTTCTCTCTTTGTCAGTCTAGTTTTCAAATCCGACGCAAATTTGACAATTAATTACGACATTCCAACCATCCTAACGACGTTGCAACACAGAAATTGCGTCGCGATTAAATACATTGGTCACTAGCCGACTTATCTCCGAGGGTCTATCGCTGCCTCATACCAGATGGACGTACTCTTTGGCAGTCAAGTTTGTTTTCTCCCTCATAACTCACAGTTAATTCTTACCGTCAGATCCTGGTATTGACGATGGAACACACAAATAGCGCCGCGATTCAATAGATCGATGTCCAGCGTATCTATCTACAAGGGTCTATTGGTGCCTTGGTTACCGGATGGTCGAGTTTTGTCATCTAGTTTTCAAATCCGACGCAAAACTGACAGTTAATTTTACTTTCTCTCATCCTCTCAATGACGATAGAACACATACTGCGATGGTTTTCAGTACATCGTCTACCTGCAGATTTATCTCCAAGCATTTATTACTGCCTGGGACAACACATGAACATTGTCCTACGAGTAAAGTTTCGGGAATCCGACGCAAATTTGACAGTTAATTGCGACATTCCCACCATCCTAATGACGATGCAACACAGAAATTGCGTCGCGATTCAATACATTGGTCACTAGCCGACTTATCTCCGAGGGTCTAACGCTGCTTCATACCAGATGGATGTACAATTTGGCTGTCAAGTTTCTTGTCTCCGACTCAAAACTCTCAGCTAATTCTCACCGTCAGATCCTGGTATGGACGACGGAACACACAAATAGCGTCGCGATTCAGTACATTGATGTCTAGCGTAACTATCTATAATGGTCTAGTGGTGCCTCGGTCACCGGATGTTCGCTCTTTGTCAGTCTTGTTTTCAAATCCGACGCAAATTTGACAGATAATTGCGACATTCCCACCATCCTAACGACGTTGCATCACAGAAATTGCGTCGCGATTCAATACATTGGTCACTAGTCGACTTATCTCCGAGGGTCTATCGCTGCCTCATACCAGATGGACGTACTGTTTGGCAGTCAAGTTTGTTTTCTCCCTCTCATAACTCACAGTTAATTCTTACCGTCAGATCCTGGTATTGACGATGGAACACACAAATGGCGTCACGATTCAATAGATCGATGTCCAGCGTAACTATCTACAAGGGTCTATTGGTGCCTCGGTCACCGGATGGTCGCGTTTTGTCAGTCTAGTTTACAAATCCGACGCAAGATTGGCAGTTAATTTTATTCCTCCCATACTCTCAATTACCATGGAACACACATACTGCGATGGTTTTCAGAACATTGTCTTCCAGCAGATTTATCTCCGAGCATGCCTGGGTCACCAAATGATCGTTGTCCTACGATTAAAGTTTCGGGAATACGACGCAAATTTGACAGTTAATTGCGACATTCCCAACATCCTAATGACGATGCAACACAGAAATTGCGTCGCGATTCAATACATTGGTCACTGGCCGACTTATCTCCGAGGGTCTAACGCTGCCTCATACCAGATGGATGTTCAATTTGGCTCTCAAGTTTCTTGTCTCCGACTCATAACTCACAGTTAATTGTTACCGTCAGATCCTGGTATCGACCATGGGACACACAAATAGCGTCGCGATTCAGTACATCGATGTCTAGCGTAACTATCTACAAGGGTCTATTGGTGCCTCGGTCACCGGATGTTCTCTCTTTGTCAGTCTAGTTTTCAAATCCGACGCAAATTTGACAGTTAATTGCGACATTCCCACCATCCTAACGACGTTGCAACACAGAAATTGCGTCGCGATTAAATACATTGGTCACTAGCCGACTTATCTCCGAGGGTCTATCGCTGCCTCATACCAGATGGACATACTCTTTGGCAGTCAAGTTTGTTTTCTCCCTCTCATAACTCACAGTTAATTCTTACTGTCAGATCTTGGTATTGACGGTGGAACACACAAATGGCGTCGCGATTCAATAGATCGATGTATAGCGTAACTATCTACAAGGGTCTATTGGTGCCTCGGTCACCGGATGGTCGCGTTTTGTCAGTCAAGTTTACATATCCGACGCAAGATTGGCAGTTAATATTATTCCTCCCATACTCTCAATTACGATGGAACACACATACTGCGATGGTTTTCAGAACATCGTCTTCCAGCAGATTTATCTCCGAGCATGCCTTGGTCACCACATGATCGTTGTCCTACGAGTAAAGTTTCGGGAATCCGACGCAAATTTGACAGTTAATTGCGACATTCGCACCATCCTAATGACGATGCAACACAGAAATTGCGTCGCGATTCAATACATTGGTCACTAGCCGACTTATCTCCGAGGGTCTAACGCTGCCTCATACCAGATGGATGTACACTTTGGCTGTCAAGTATCTTGTCTCCGACTCATAACTCACAGTTAATTCTTACCGTCAGATCCTGGTATCGACCATGGAACACACAAATAGCGTCGCGATTCAGTACATCGATGTCTAGCGTAACTATCTACAAGGGTCTATTGGTACCTCGGTCACCGGATGTTCTCTCTTTGTCAGTCTAGTTTTCAAATCCGACGCAAATTTGACAATTAATTGCGACATTCCAACCATCCTAACGACGTTGCAACACAGAAATTGCGTCGCGATTAAATACATTGGTCACTAGCCGACTTATCTCCGAGGGTCTATCGCTGCCTCATACCAGATGGACGTACTCTTTGGCAGTCAAGTTTGTTTTCTCCCTCATAACTCACAGTTAATTCTTACCGTCAGATCCTGGTATTGACGATGGAACACACAAATAGCGCCGCGATTCAATAGATCGATGTCCAGCGTATCTATCTACAAGGGTCTATTGGTGCCTTGGTTACCGGATGGTCGAGTTTTGTCATCTAGTTTTCAAATCCGACGCAAAACTGACAGTTAATTTTATTTTCTCTCATCCTCTCAATGACGATAGAACACATACTGCGATGGTTTTCAGTACATCGTCTACCTGCAGATTTATCTCCAAGCATTTATTACTGCCTGGGTCACCACATGAACATTGTCCTACGAGTAAAGTTCCGGGAATCCGACGCAAATTTGACAGTTAATTGCGACATTCCCACCATCCTAGTGACGATGCAACACAGAAATTGCGTCGCGATTCAATACATTGGTCACTAGCCGACTTATCTCCGAGGGTCTAACGCTGCTTCATACCAGATGGATGTACAATTTGGCTGTCAAGTTTCTTGTCTCCGACTCAAAACTCTCAGCTAATTCTCACCGTCAGATCCTGGTATGGACGACGGAACACACAAATAGCGTCGCGATTCAGTACATTGATGTCTAGCGTAACTATCTATAAGGGTCTATTGGTGCCTCGGTCACCGGATGTTCGCTCTTTGTCAGTCTTGTTTTCAAATCCGACGCAAATTTGACAGTTAATTGCGACATTCCCACCATCCTAACGACGTTGAATCACAGAAATTGCGTCGCGATTCAATACATTGGTCACTAGCCGACTTATCTCCGAGGGTCTATCGCTGCCTCATACCAGATGGACGTACTCTTTGGCAGTCAAGTTTGTTTTCTCCCTCTCATAACTCACAGTTAATTCTTATTGTCAGATCTTGGTATTGACGATGGAACACACAAATGGCGTCGCGATTCAATAGATCGATGTCCAGCGTAACTATCTACAAGGGTCTATTGGTGCCTCGGTCACCGGATGGTCACGTTTTGTCAGTCTAGTTTACAAATCCGACGCAAGATTGGCAATTAATTTTATTCCTTCCATACTCTCAATTACGATGGAACACACATACTGCGATGGTTTTCAGAACATTGTCTTCCAGCAGATTTATCTCCGAGCATGCCTGGGTCACCACATGATCGTTGTCTTACGATTAAAGTTTCGGGAATCCGACGGAAATTTGACAGTTAATTGCGACATTCGCACCATCCTAATGACGATGCAACACAGAAATTGCGTCGCGATTCAATACATTGGTCACTAGCCGACTTATCTCCGAGGGTCTAACGCTGCTTCATACCAGATGGATGTATAATTTGGCTGTCAAGGTTCTTGTCTCCGACTCAAAACTCTCAGCTAATTCTCACCGTCAGATCCTGGTATGGACGACGGAACACACAAATAGCGTCGTGATTCAGTACATTGATGTGTAGCGTAACTATCTATAAGGGTCTATTGGTGCCTCGGTCACCGGATGTTCGCTCTTGGTCAGTCTTGTTTTCAAATCCGACGCAAATTTGACAGTTAATTGCGACATTCCCACCATCCTAACGACGTTGCATCACAGAAATTGCATCGCGATTCAATACATTGGTCTTTAGCCGACTTATCTCCGAGGGTCTATCGCTGCCTCATACCAGATGGACGTACTCTTTGGCAGTCAAGTTTGTTTTTTCCCTCTCATAACTCACAGTTAATTCTTACCGTCAGATCCTGGTATTGACGATGGAACACACAAATGGCGTCGCGATTCAATAGATCGATGTCCAGCGTAACTATCTACAAGGGTCAATTGGTGCCTCGGTCACCGGATGGTCGCGTTTTGTCATCTAGTTTTCAAATCCGACGCAAAACTGACAGTTAATTTTATTTTCTCTCATCCTCTCAATGACGATAGAACACATACTGCGATGGTTTTCAGTACATCGTCTACCAGCAGATTTATCTCCAAGCATCTATTACTGCCTGGGTCACCACATGAACGTTGTCCTACGAGTAAAGTTTCGGGAATCCGACGCAAATTTGACAGTTAATTGCGACATTCCCACCATCATAATGACGATGCAACACAGAAATTGCGTCGCGAATCAATACATTGGTCACTAGCCGACTTATCTCCGAGGGTCTAACGCTGCTTCATACCAGATGGATGTACAATTTGGCTGTCAAGTTTCTTGTCTCCAACTCAAAACTCTCAGCAAATTCTCACCGTCAGATCCTGGTATGGACGACGGAACACACAAATAGAATCTCGATTCAGTACATTGATGTCTAGCGTAACTTTCTAGATGAGTCTATTTGTGCTTCGGTCACCGGATGGTCGCGCTTTGTCAGTCTAGTTTTCAAATCCGACGCAAAACTGACAGTTAATTGTATTCCTCTCATACTCTCAATTACGATGGAACACACATTCTGCGATGGTTTCCAGAACATCGTCTTCCAGCAGATTTATCTCCAAGCATCTATTACTGCCTGGGTCACCACATGATGTTGTCCTACGAGTAAAGTTTCGGGGATCCGACGCAAATTTGAGAGTTAATTGCGACTATCCCACCATCCTAATGCCGATGCAACACAGAAATCGCGTCGCGATTCAATACATTGTTTACTAGCCGACTTATCTCCGAAGGTCTAACGCTGCCTCATACCAGATGGATGTACAATTTGGCTGTCAAATTTCTTGTCTCCGACTCGTAACTCACAGTTAATTCTTACCGTCAGATCCCGGTATCGATCATGGAAAACACAAATAGCGTCGCGATTCAGTACATCGATGTCTAGCGTAACTATCTACAACGGTCTATTGGTGCCTCGGTCACCGGATGTTCTCTCTTTGTCAGTCTAGTTTTCAAATCCGACGCAAATTTGACAATTAATTGCGACATTCCCACCATCCTAACGACGTTGCAACACAGAAATTGCGTCGCGATTAAATACATTGGTCACTAGCCGACTTATCTCCGAGGGTCTATCGCTGCCTCATACCAGATGGACGTACTCTTTGGCAGTAAAGTTTGTTTTCTCCCTCTCATAACTCACAGTTAAATCTTACCGTCAGATCCTGGTATTGACGATGGAACACACAAATAGCGTCGCGATTCAATAGATCGATGTCCAGCGTAACTATCTACAAGGGTCAATTGGTGCCTCGGTCACCGGATGGTCGCGTTTTTTCATCTAGTTTTCAAATCCGACGCAAAACTGACAGTTAATTTTATTTTCTCTCATCCTCTCAATGACGATAGAACACATACTGCGATGTTTTTCAGTACATCGTCTACCAGCAGATTTATCTCCAAGCATCTATTACTGCCTGGGTCACCACATGAACGTTGTCCTACGAGTAAAGTTTCGGGAATCCGACGCAAATTTGACAGTTAATTGCGACATTCCCACCATCCTAACGACGTTGCATCACAGAAATTGCGTCGCGATTCAATACATTGGTCACTAGTCGACTTATCTCCGAGGGTCTATCGCTGCCTCATACCAGATGGACGTACTCTTAGGCAGTCAAGTTTGTTTTCTCCCTCTCATAACTCACAGTTAATTCTTACCGTCAGATCTTGGTATTGACGATGGAACACACAAATACCGTCGCGATTCTATACACCGATGTCCAGCGTAACTATCTACAAGGGTCTATTGGTGCCTCGGTCACCGGATGGTCGTGTTTTGTCAGTCTAGTTTACAAATCCGATGCAAAACTGGCAGATAATTTTATTCCTCCCATACTCTCAATTACGATGGAACACACATACTGCGATGGTTATCAGAACATCGTCTTCCAGCAGATTTATCTCCAAGCTTGCCTGGGTCACCACATGAACGTTCTCCTGCGAGTAAAGTTTCGGGAATCCGACGCAAATTTGACAGTTAATTGCGACATTCCCACCATCCTAATGACGATGCAACACAGAAATTGCGTCGCGATTAAGTATATTGGTCACTAGCCGACTTATCTCCGAGGGTCTACCGTTGCCTCATACCAGATGGACGTACTCTTTGGCAGTCAAGTTTGTTTTTTCCCTCTCATAACTTACAGTTAATTCTTACCGGCATATCCTGGTATCGACCATGGAAGACACAAATAGCGTCGCGATTCAATACATCGATGTCTAGCGTAACTGTTTACAAGGGTCTATTGGTGCCTCGGTTACCGGATGGTCGCGCTTTGTCATTCTAGTTTTCAAATCCGACTCAAATTTGACAGTTAAATGCGACATTCCCACCAGACTAATGACGATGCAACACAGAAATTGGTCACTAGCCGACTTATCACCGAGGGTCTATCGCTGCCTCATACCAGATGGACGTACTCTTTAGCAGTCAAGTTTGTTTTCTCCCTCTCATAACTCACAGTTAATTCTTACCGTCAGATCCTGGTATTGACGATGGAACACACAAGTAGCGTCGCGATTCTATACATCGATGTCCAGCGTAATTATCTAGATTGGTCTATTTTTGCCTCGGTCACCGGATGGTCGCTTTTTGTCAGTCTAGTTTGCAAATCCGACGCAAAACTGGCAGTTAATGTAATTCCTCCCATACTCTCAATTACGACGGAACACACATACTTCGATGGTTTTCAGAACATCATCTACCAGCAGATTTATCTCCAAGCATCTATTACTGCCTGGGTCACCTCATGATCGGTGTCCTACGAGTAAATTTTCGGGAATCCGACGCAAATTTGACAGTTAATGCGACATTCCCACCATCCTAATGACGATGCAACACAGAAATTGCGTCGCGATTCAATACATTGGTCACTAGCCGACTTATCTCCGAGGGTCTAACCCTCATACCAGATGGATGTACAATTTGGCTGTCAAGTTTCTTGTCTCCGACACAGAACTCACAGCTAATTCTTACCGTCAGATCCTGGTATCGACGATGGAACACACAAATAGCGTCGCGATTCAATACATCGATGTCTAGCGTAACTATCTACAAGGGTCTGTTGGTGCCTCGGTCACCGGATGTTCGCTCTTTGTCATCTAGCTTTCAAATCCAACACAAAACTGACAGTTAATTTTCTTTTCTCTCATCCTCTGAATGTCGACAGAACACACATACTGCGAAGGTTTTCAGAACATCGTCTACCAGCAGATTTATCTCCAAGCATCTATTACTGCCTGGGTCACCACATGATCGGTGTCCTACGATTAAATTTTCAGGAATCCGACGCAAATTTCACAGTTAATGCGACATTCCCACCATCCTAATGACGATGCAGCACAGAAATTGCGTCGCAATACAATACATTGGTCACTAGCCGACTTATCTCCGAGGGTCTAACGCTGCCTCATACCAGATGGATGTACAATTTGGCTGTCAAGTTTCTTGTCTCCGACTCAAAACTCACAGCTAATTCTTACCGTCAGATCCTGGTATTGAAGATGGAACACACAAATAGCGTCGCGATTCTATACATCGATGACCAGCGTAACTACCTACAAGGGTCTATCGGTGCCTCGGTCACGGGATGGTCGCGTTTTGTCAGTCTAGTTTACAAATCTGACGCAAAACTGGCAGTTAATTTTCTTCCTCCCATACTCTCAATTACGATGGAACACACATACTGCGATGGTTTTCAGAACATCGTCTTCCAGCAGATTTATCTCCAAGCATCTATTACTGCCTCATCGTTGTCCTACGAGTAAAGTTTCGGGAACCCGACGCAAATTTGACAGTTAATGCGACATTCCCACCATCCTAATGACGATGCAACACAGAAATTGCGTCGCGATTCAATACATTGGTCACTAGCCGACTTATCTCCGAGGGTCTATCGCTGCCTCATACCAGATGGCAGTCAAGTTTGTTTTCTCCCTCTCATAACTCACAGTTAATTCGTACCGTCGGATCCTGGTATCGACGATGAAACACACAAATAGCGTCGCGATTCAATAGATCGATGTCCAGCGTAACTATCAACAAGGGTCCATTGGTGCCTCGGTCACCGGATGGTCGCGTTTTGTCATCTAGATTTCAAATCCGACGCAAAACTGACAGTTAATTTTATTTTCTCTCATCCTCTCAATGACGATAGTACACACATACTGCGATGGTTTTCAGAACACCCTCTACCTGCAGATTTATCTCCAAGCATCTATTACTGCCTGGGTCACCACATGATCGTTGTCCTACGAGTAAATTTTCGGGAATCCGACGCAAATTTGACAGTTAATTGCGACATGCCCACCATCCTAATGACGATGCAACACTGAAATTGCGTCGCGATTCAATCCATTTTCTCCGAGGGTCTAACGCTGCCTCATACCAGATGGATGTACAATTTGGCTGTCAAGTTACTTGTCTCCGAGTCAGAACTCACAGCTAATTCTTACCGACAGATCCTGGTATCGACGATGGAACACACTAATAGCGTCGCGATTCAATACATCGATGTCTAGCGTTACTATCTACAAGGGTCTATTGATGCCTCGGTCACCGGATGTTCGCTCTTTGTCAGTCAAGTTTTCAATTCCGACGCACATTTGACAGTTAATTACGACATTCCCACCATCCTAACGACGTTGCAACACAGAAATTGCGTCGCGATTAAATACATTGGTCACTAGCCGACTTATCTCCGAGGGTCTATCGCTGCCTCATACCAGATGGACGTACTCTTTGGCAGTCAAGTTTGTTTTCTCCCTCGCATAACTCACAGTTAATTCTTACCGTCAGATCCTGGTATTGACGATGGAACACACAAATAACGTCGCAATTCTATACATCGATGACCAGCGTAACTACCTACAAGGGTCTATTGGTGCCTCGGTCACCGGATGGTCGCGTTTTGTCAGTCTAGTTTACAAATCCGACGCAAAACTGGCAGTTAATTTTATTCCTCCCATACTCTCAATTACGATGGAACACACATACTTCGATGGTTTTCAGAACATCGTCTTCCAGCAGATTTATCTCAGAGCATGCCTGGGTCACCACATGATCGTTGTCCTACGAGTAAAGTTTCGGGAATCCGACGCAAATTTGACAGTTAATTGCGACATTAGCACCATCCTAATGCCGATGCAAAACAGAAATCGCGTCGCGATTTAATACATTGGTCACTAGCCGACTTATCTCCGAGGGTCTAACGATGCCTCATACCAGATGGACGTACTCTTTGGCAGTCAAGTTTGTTTTCTCCCTCTCATAACTCACAGTTAATTCTTACCGTCAGATCCTGGTATTGACGATGGAACACACAAATAGCTTCGCGATTGAATAGATCGATGTCAAGCGTAACTATCTACAAGGGTCTTTTGGTGCCTCGGTATCCGGATGGTCGCGTTTTGTCATTTAGTTTTCAAATCCGACGCAAAACTGACAGTTAATTTTATTTTCTCTCATCCTCTCAATGACGATACAAAACACATACTGCGATGGTTTTCAGAACATCGTCTACCAGCAGATTTATCTCCAAACATCTATTACTGGCCGGGTCACCACATGATCGATGTCCTACGAGTAAATTTTCGGGAATCCGACGCAAATTTGACAGTCAATTGCGACATTCCCACCCTCCTAATGACGATGCAACACAGAAATTGCGTCGCGATTCAATACATTGGTCACTAGCCGACTTTTCTCCGAGGGTCTAACGCTGCTCATACCAGCTGTCAAGTTTCTTGTCTCCAACATCCGGTGACCGAGGCACCAATAGACCCTTGTAGATAGTTACGCTAGACATCGATGTATTGAATCGCGACGCTATTAGTGTGTTCCATCGTCGATACCAGGATCTGACGGTAAGAATTAGCTGTGAGTTCTGACTCGGAGACAAGAAACTTGACAGCCAAATTGTACATCCATCTGGTATGAGGCATCGTTAGACCCTCGGAGATAAGTCGGCTAGTGACCAATGTATTAAATCGCGACGCGATTTCTGTTTTGCATCGGCATTAGGATGGTGCTAATGTCGCAATTAACTGTCAAATTTGCGTCGGATTCCCGAAACTTTACTCGTAGGACAACGATCATGTGGTGACCCAGGCATGCTCTGAGATAAATCTGCTGGAAGACGATGTTCTGAAAACCATCGAAGTATGTGTGTTCCATCGTAATTGAGAGAATGGGAGGAATAAAATTAACTGCCAGTTTTGCGTCGGATTTGTAAACTAGACTGACAAAACGCGACCATCCGGTGACCGAGGCACCAATAGACCCTTGTAAATAGTTACGCTAGACATCGATGTATTGAATCGCGACACTATTTGTGTCTTCCACGGTCGATACCAGGATATGCCGGTAAGAATTAACTGTGAGTTTTGAGTCGGAGACATGAAACTTGACAGCCAAATTGTACATCCATCTGGTATGAGGCACCGTTAGACCCTCGGATATAAGTGGGCTAGCGACCAATGTATTGAATCGCGACGCGATTTCTGTGTTGCATCGGCATTAGGATGGTAGGAATGTCGCAATTAACTGTCAAAATTGCGTCGGATTCCCGAAACTTTACTCGCAGGAGAACGTTCATGTGGTGACCCAGGCATGCTCTGAGATAAATCTGCTGGAAGACGATGTTTTGAAAACCATCGCAGTATGTGTGTTCCATTGTCATTGAGATGATGAGAGAACATAAATTAACTGTCAGTTTTGCGTCGGATTTGTAAACTAGATGACAAAACGCGACCATCCGGTGACCGAGGCACCAATAGACCCTTCTAGATAGTTACGCTGGACATCGATGTATACAATCGCGACGCTATTTGTGTGTTCCATCGTCAATACCAGGATCTGACGGTAAGAATTAACTGTGAGTTATGAGAGGGAGAAAACAAACTTGACTGCCAAAGAGTACGTTTATCTGGTATGAGGCAGCGATAGACCCTCGGTGATAAGTCGGCTAGTGACCAATGTATTGAACCGCGACGCAATTTCTGTGTTGCATCTTCATTAGGATGGTGGGAATGTCTCGTTTAACTGTCAAATTTGCGTCGGATTCCCGAAACTTTACTCGCAGTTGAACGATCATGTGGTGACCCAGGCATGCTCTGAGATAAATCTGCTGGAAGACGATGTTCTGAAAACCATCGAAGTATGTGTGTTCCATCGTAATTGAGAGAATGGGAGGAATAAAATTAACTGCCAGTTTTGCGTCGGATTTGTAAACTAGACTGACAAAACGCGACCATCCGGTGACCGAGGCACCAATAGACCCTTGTAAATAGTTACGCTAGACATCGATGTATTGAATCGCGACACTATTTGTGTCTTCCACGGTCGATACCAGGATATGCCGGTAAGAATTAACTGTGAGTTTTGAGTCGGAGACATGAAACTTGACAGCCAAATTGTACATCCATCTGGTATGAGGCACCGTTAGACCCTCGGATATAAGTGGGCTAGCGACCAATGTATTGAATCGCGACGCGATTTCTGTGTTGCATCGGCATTAGGATGGTAGGAATGTCGCAATTAACTGTCAAAATTGCGTCGGATTCCCGAAACTTTACTCGCAGGAGAACGTTCATGTGGTGACCCAGGCATGCTCTGAGATAAATCTGCTGGAAGACGATGTTTTGAAAACCATCGCAGTATGTGTGTTCCATTGTCATTGAGATGATGAGAGAACATAAATTAACTGTCAGTTTTGCGTCGGATTTGTAAACTAGATGACAAAACGCGACCATCCGGTGACCGAGGCACCAATAGACCCTTCTAGATAGTTACGCTGGACATCGATGTATACAATCGCGACGCTATTTGTGTGTTCCATCGTCAATACCAGGATCTGACGGTAAGAATTAACTGTGAGTTATGAGAGGGAGAAAACAAACTTGACTGCCAAAGAGTACGTTTATCTGGTATGAGGCAGCGATAGACCCTCGGTGATAAGTCGGCTAGTGACCAATGTATTGAATCGCGACGCGATTTCTGTGTTGCATCGGCATTAGGATGGTAGGAATGTCGCAATTAACTGTCAAATTTGCGTCAGATTCCCGAAACTTTACTCGTAGGATAACGATCATGTGGTGACCCAGGCAGTAATAGATGCTTGGAGATAAATCTGCTGGTACAAGATGTTCGGAAAACCATCGCAGTATGTCTGTTCCATCGTAATTGAGAGTATGGGAGGAATAACATTAACTGCCAGTTTTGCGTCGGATTTGCAAACTAGACTGACAAAACGCGACCATCCGGTGACCGAGGCAAAAATAGACCAATCTAGATAATTACGCTGGACATCGATGTATAGAATCGCGACGCTACTTGTGTGTTCCATCGTCAATACCAGGATCTGACGCTAAGAATTAACTGTGAGCTATGAGAGGGAGAAAACAAACTTGACTGCCAAAGAGTACGTCCATCTGGTATGAGGCAGCTATAGACCCTCGGTGATAAGTCAGCTAGTGACCAATTTCTGTGTTGCATCTTCATTAGGATGGTGGGAATGTCGCAATTAACTGTCAAATTTGCGTCGGATTTCCGAAACTTTACTCGCAGGAGAACGTTGATGTGGTGACTCAGGCAGTAATAGATACTTGGAGATAAATCTGCTGGAAGACGATGTCCAGAAAACCATCGCAGAATCTGTGTTCCATCGTAATTGAGAGTATGGGAGGAATTAAATTAACTGTCAGTTTTGCGTCGGATTTGAAAACTAGACTGACAAAGCGCGAACATCCCGTGACCGAGGCACAAATAGACCCTTCTATATAGTTACGCTGGACATCGATGTAGAGAATCGCGAAGCTATTTGTGTATTCCATCGTCAATACCAGGATCTGACAGTAAGAATTAGCTGTGAGTTTTGAGTCGGAGACAAGAAACTTGACAGCCAAATTGTACAACCATCTGTTATGAGGCAGCGTTAGACCCTCGGAGATAAGTCCACTAGTGACCAATGTATTGAATCGAGACGCAATTTCTGTGTTGCATCGTCATTAGGATGGTGGGAATGTCGCTATTAACTGTTTAATTTGCGTCGGATTCCCGTAACTTTACTCGCAGGAGAACGATCATGCGTGCTTGGAGATATATCTGCTGGAAGGCGATGATCTGAAAACCATCGCAGTATGTGTGTTCCATCGTAATTGAGAGTATGGGAGGAATAAAATTAACTGCCAGTTTTGCGTCGGATTTGTAAACTAGACTGACAAAACGCGACCATCCGGTGACCGAGGCACAAATAGACCCCTCTAGATAGTTACGCTGGACATCGATGTATAGAATCGCGACGCTATTTGTGTGTTCCATCGTCAATAACAGGATCTGACGGTAAGAGTTAGCTGTGAGTTCTGAGTCGGAGACAAGAAACTTGACAGCTAAACTGTACATCCATCTGGTATGAGGCAGCATTAGACCCTCGGAGATAAGTCGGCTAGTGACCAATGTATTAAATCGCGACGCGAATTCTGTTTTGCATCGGCATTAGGATGGTGGGAATGTCGCAATTAACTGTCAAATTTGCGTCGGATTTCCGAAACTTTACTCGCAGGAGAACGTTCATTTGGTGACCCAGGCAGTAATAGATGCTTGGAGATAAATCTGCTTGTAAACGATGTTCTGAAAACCATCGCAGTATGTGTGTTCCATCGTCATTGAGATGATGAGAGAACATAAACCAACTGTCAGTTTTGCGTCGGATTTGTAAACTAGATGACAAAACGCGACCATCCGGTGACCGAGGCACAAATAGACCCATCTAGATAGTTACGCTGGACATCGATGTATAGAATCGCGACGCTATTTGTGTGTTCCATCGTCAATACCAGGATCTGACGGTAAGAATTAGCTGTGAGTTTTGAGTCGGAGACAAGAAACTTGACAGCCAAATTGTACATCCATATAGTATGAGGCAGCGTTAGACTCTCGGAGATAAGTCGGCTAGTGACCAATGTATTGAACCGCGACGCAATTTCTGTGTTGCATCGTCATTAGGATTGTGGGAATGTCTCATTTAACTGTCAAATTTGCGTCGGATTCCCGAAACTTTACTCGCAGTTGAACGATCATGTGGTGACCCAGTCATGCTCTGAGATAAATCTGCTGGAAGACGATGTTCTGAAAACCATCGAAGTATGTGTGTTCCATCGTAATTGAGAGTATGGGAGGAATAAAATTAACTGCCAGTTTTGCGTCGGATTTGTAAACTAGACTGACAAAACGCGACCATCCGGTGACCGAGGCACAAATAGTCGACTCTAGATAATTACGCTGGACATCGATGTATAGAATCGCGACGCTACCTGTGTGTTCCATCGTCAATACCAGGATCAGACGGTAAGAATTAACTGTGAGTTATGAGAGGGAGAAAACAATCTTGACTGCCAAAGGATACGTCCATCTGGTATGAGGCAGCGATAGACCCTCGGTGATAAGTCGGCTAGTGACCTATTTCTGTGTTGCATCGCCATTAGTCTGGTGGGAATGCCGCAATTAACTGTCAAATTTGCGTCGGATTTGAAAACTAGAATGACAAAGCGCGACCATCCGGTAACCGAGGCACCAATAGACCCTTGTAAATAGTTACGCAAGACATCGATGTATTGAATCGCGACGCTATTTGTGTCTTCCATGGTCGATACCAGGATATGCCGGTAAGAATTAACTGTGAGTTTTGAGTCGGAGACAAGATACTTGATAGCTAAATTGTACATCCATCTGGTATGAGGCAGCGTTAGACCTTCGGAGATAAGTGGGCTAGTGACCAATGTATTGAATCGCGACGCGATTTCTGTGTTGCATCGGCATTAGGATGGTAGGAATGTCGCAATTAACTGTCAAATTTGCGTCGGATTCCCGAAACTTTACTCGTAGGAAAACGATCATGTGGTGACCCAGGCAGTAATAGATGCTTGGAGATAAATCTGCTGGAAGACGATGTTCTGAAAACCATCGCAGAATGTGTGTTCCAACGCAATTGAGAGTATGGGAGGAATAAAATTAACTGTCAGTTTTGCGTCGGATTTGAAAACTAGACTGACAAAGCGCGACCATCCGCAGACCAAAGCACAAATAGACTCTTCTAGATAGTTACGCTGGACATCGATGTATAGAATCGCGATGCTATTTGTGTGTTCCATCGTCAATACCAGGATCTGACGGTAAGTATTAACTGAGAGTTATGAGAGGGAGAAGAGAAACTTGACAGCCAAATTGTACATCCATCTGGTATGAGGCAGCGTTAGACCCTCGGAGATAAGTCGGCTAGTGACCAATGTATTGATTCGCGACGCAATTTCTGTGTTGCATCGTCATTAGGATGTTGGGAATGTCGCAATTAAGTGTCAAATTTGCGTCGGATTCCCGAAACTTTACTCGTAGGACAACGATCATGTGGTGAACCAGGCAGTAGTAGATGCTTGGAGATAAATCTGCTGGAAGACGATGTTCTGAAAACCATCGCAGTATGTGTGTTCCATCGTCATTGAGAGGATGAGAGAACATAAATTAACTGTCAGTTTTGCGTCGGATTAGAAAACTAGATGAAAAACGCGACCATCCGGTGGCCGAGGCACCAAAAGACCCTTGTAGATAGTTACGCTGGACATCGATCTATTGAATCGCGACGCTATTTGTGTGTTTTGCGTCGGATTAGAAAACTAGATGATAAACGCGACCATCCGGTGACCGAGGCACCAATAGACCCTTGTAGATAGTTACGCTGGCCATCGATCTATTGAATCGCGACGCTATTTGTGTGTTCCATCGTCAATACAAGGATCTGACGGTAAGGAGTAACTGTGAGTTATGAGAGGGAGAAAACTAACTTGACTGCCACAGAGTACGTCCATCTGGTAAGAGGCAGCGATAGACCCTCGGAGATAAGTCGGCTAGTGACCAATGTATTGAAACGCAACGCAATTTCTGTGTTGCATCGTCATTAGTCTGGTGGGAATGTCGCAATTAACTGTGAAAATTGCGTCGGATTCCTGTAACTTTACTCGCAGGATAACGATCATGTGGTGACCCAGGCAGTAATAGATGCTTGGAGATAAATCTGCTGGTACACGATGTTCTGAAAACCATCGCAGTATGTCTGTTCCATCGTAATTGAGAGTATGGGAGGAATAACATTAACTGCCAGTTTTGCGTCGGATTTGCAAACTAGACTGACAAATCGCGACCATCCGGTGACCGAGGCAAAAATAGACCAATCTAGATAATTACGCTGGACATCGATGTATAGAATCGCGACGCTACTTGTGTGTTCCATCGTCAATACCAGGATCTGACGGTAAGAATTAAATGTTAGTTATGAGAGGGAGAAAACAAACTTGACTGCCAAAGAGTACGTCTATCTGGTAAGAGGCAGCGATAGACCCTCGGAGATAAGTCGACTAGTGACCAATGTATCGAAACGCGACGCAATTTCTATGTTGCATCGTCATTAGGGTGGTGGGAATGTCGCAATTAACTGTTAAATTTGCGTCGAATTTGAAAACTAGACTGACAAAGAGCGAACATTCGGTGGCCGAGGCACCAATAGACCCTTGTAGATAGTTACGCTAGACATCGATGTACTGAATCGAGACGCTATTTGTGTGTTCCATCGTCGATACTATGATCTGACGGTAGGAATTAGGTGTGAGATTTGAGTGGGAGACAAGAAACTTGACAGCCAAATTGTACATCCATCTGGTATGAGGCAGCGTTAGACCTTCGGAGATAAGTCGGCTAGTGACCAATGTATTGAATCGCGACGCAATTTCTGTGTTGCATCGTCATTAGGATGGTGGGAATGTCGTAATTAACTGTCAAATTTGAGCCGGATTCCCGAAACTTTACTCGCAGGAGAACGTTCATGTGGTGACCCAGGCAGTAATAGATGCTTGGAGATAAATCTGCTGGAAGACGATGTTCTGAAAACCATCGCAGTGTGTGTGTTCCATCGTCATTGAGAGCATGAGAGAACATAAATTAACTGTCAGTTTTGCGTCGGATTTGTGAACTAGATGACTAAACGCGACTATCCGGTGACCGAGGCACCAATAGACCCTTGTAGATAGTTACGCTGGACATCGATGTATAGAATCGCGACGCTATTTGTGTGTTCCATCGTCAATACCAGGATCTGACGGTAAGAATTAACTGTGAGTTATGAGAGGGAGAAAACTAACTTGACTGCCAAAGAGTACGTCCAACTGGTATGAGCCATCCATAGACCGTCGGAGATAAGTCGGCTAGTGAGCAATGTATTTAATCGCGACGCAATATCTGTTTTGCAACGTCGTTAGGATGGTGGGAATGTCGCAATTAACTGTCAAATTTGCGTCGGATTTGAAAACTAGACTGACAAAGAGCGA
The DNA here is from genome assembly GCF_023897955.1 of Schistocerca gregaria. Classification (NCBI taxonomy): domain Eukaryota; kingdom Metazoa; phylum Arthropoda; class Insecta; order Orthoptera; family Acrididae; genus Schistocerca; species Schistocerca gregaria. The sequence goes on along the minus strand of NW_026061833.1, from coordinate 2,757,579 downwards.
ACATTCGGTGACCGAGGCACTAATAGACCCTTGTAGATAGTTACGGTGGACATCGATCTATTGTATCGCGACGCTAGTAGTGTGTTCCATCGTCAATACCAGGATCTGACGGTAAGAATTAACTGTGAGTTATGAGAGGGAGGAAACAAACCTGACTGCCAAAGAGTACGTCCATCTGGTATGAGGCAGCGTTAGACCCTCGGAGATAAGTCGGCTAGTGACCAATGTATTGAATCGGGACGCAATTTCTGTGTTGCAACGTCGTTAGGATGGTGGGAATGTCGCAATTAACTGTCAAATTTGCGTCGGATTTGAAAACAAGACTGACAAACAGCGAACATCCGGTGACCGAGGCACCAATAGACCCTTATAGATAGTTACGCTAGACATCAATGTACTGAATCGCGACGCTATTTGTGTGTCCCGTCGTCCATGCCAGGATCTGACGGTGAGAATTAGCTGAGCGTTTTGAGTCGGAGACAAGAAACTTGACAGCCAAATTGTACATCCATCTGGTAGGAGGCAGCGTTAGACTCTCGGAGATATGTCGGCTAGTGACCAATGTATTGAATCGCGACGCAATTTCTGTGTTGCATCGTCATTAGGATGGTGGGAATGTCGTAATTAACTGTCAAATTTGAGCCGGATTCCCGAAACTTTACTCGCAGGAGAACGTTCATGTGGTGACCCAGGCAGTAATAGATGCTTGGAGATAAATCTGCTGGAAGACGATGTTCTGAAAACCATCGCAGTATGTGTGTTCCATCGTCATTGAGAGGATGAGAGAACATAAATTAACTGTCAGTTTTGCGTCGGATTTGAAAACTAGATGACAAAACGCGACCATCCGGTGACCGAGGCACCAGTAGACCCTTGTAGATAGTTAGGCTGGACATCGATCTATTGAATCGCGACGCTATTTGTGTGTTCCGTCGTCCATACCAGGATCTGACGGTGAGAATTAGCTGAGCGTTTTGAGTCGGAGACAAGAAACTTGACAGCCAAATTGTACATCCATCTGGTAGGAGGCAGCGTTAGACTCTCGGAGATATGTCGGCTAGTGACCAATGTATTGAATCGCGACGCAATTTCGGTGTTGCATCGTCATTAGGATGGTTGGAATGTCGCAATTAACTGTCAAATTTGCGTCGGATTCCCGAAACTTTACTCATAGGACAACGTTCATGTGGTGACCCAGGCAGTAATAGATGCTTGGAGATAAATCTGCTGGTAGACGATGTACTGAAAACCATCGCAGTATGTGTTCTATCGTCATTGAGAGGATGAGAGAAAATAAAATTAACTGTCAAATTTGCGTCGGATTTGAAAACTAGACTGACAAAGAGACAACATCCGGTGACCGAGGCACCAATAGACCCTTGTAGATAGTTACGCTAGACATCGATGTACTGAATCGCGACGCTATTTGTGTGTTCCATCGTCAATACCAGGATCTGACGGTAAGAATTAACTGTGAGTTATGAGAGGGAGAAAACAAACTTGACTGCCAAAGAGTACGACCATCTGGTATGAGGCAGCGATAGACCCTCGGAGATAAGTCGGCTAGTGACCAATGTATTTAATCGCGACGCAATTTCTGTGTTGCAACGTCGTTAGGATGGTGGGAATGTCGAAATTAACTGTCAAATTTGCGTCGGATTTGAAAACTAGACTGACAAAGAGAGAACATCCGGTGACCGAGGCAGCAATAGACCCTTGTAGATAGTTACGCTAGACATCGATGTATAGAATCGCGACGCTATTTGTGTGTTCCATCGTCAATACCAGGATCTAACGGTAAGTATTAATTGTGAGTTATGAGAGGGAGAAGAGAAACTTGACAGCCACATTGTACATCCATCTGGTATGAGGCAGCGTTAGACCCTCGGAGATAAGTCGGCTAGTGACCAATGAATTGAATCGCGACGCAATTTCTGTGTTGCATCGTCATTAGGATGGTGGGAATGTCGCAATTAACTGTCAAATTTGCGTCGGATTCCCGAAACTTTACTCGTAGGACAACGATCATGTGGTGACCAAGGCATGCTCGGAGATAAATCTGCTGGAAGACGATGTTCTGAAAACCATCGCAGTATGTGTGTTCCATCGTAATTGAGAGTATGGGAGGAATAATATTAACTGCCAATCTTGCGTCGGATTTGTAAACTAGACTGACAAAACGCGACCATCCGGTGACCGACGCACCAATAGACCCTTGTAGATAGTTACGCAGGACATCGATCTATTGAATCGCGACGCCATTTGTGTGTTCCATCGTCAATACCAGGATCTGACAATAAAAATTAACTGTCAGTTATGAGAGGGAGAAAACAATCTTGACTGCCAAAGAGTACGTCCATCTGGTATGAGGCAGCGATAGACCCTCGGAGATAAGTCGGCTAGTGACCAATGTATTGAATCGCGACGCAATTTCTGTGATGCAACGGCGTTAGGATGGTGGGAATGTCGCAATTAACTGTCAAATTTGCGTCGGATTTGAAAACAAGACTGACCAAGAGCGAACATCCGGTGACCGAGGCACCAATAGACCCTTATAGATAGTTACGCTAGACATCAATGTACTGAATCGCGACGCTATTTGTGTGTTCCGTCGTCCATACCATGATCTGACGGTAAGGATTAGCTGAGAGTTTTGAGTCGGAGACAAGAAAATTGACAGCCAAAATGTACATCCATCTGGTATGAGCAGCGTTAGACCCTCGGAGATAAGTCGGCTAGTGACCAATGTATTGAATCGCGACGCAATTTCTGTGTTGCATCGTCATTAGGATGGTGGGAATGTCTCAATTAACTGTCAAATTTGCGTCGGATTCCCGAAACTTTACTCGCAGGAGAACGATCATGTGGTAAACCAGGCATGCTCGGAGATAAATCTGCTGGAAGACGATGTTCTGAAAACCATCGCAGTATGTGTGTTCCATCGTCATTGAGAGGATGAGAGAACATAAATTAACTGTTAGTTTTGCGTCGGATTTGAAAACTAGATGACAAAACGCGACCATCCGGTGACCGAGGCACCAGTAGACCCTTGTAGATAGTTACGCTGGACATCGATCTATTGAATCGCGACGCCATTTTTGTGTTCCATCGTCAATACCAAGATCTGACGGTAAGAATTAACTGTGAGTTATGAGAGGGAGAAAACAAACTTGACTGCCAAAGAATACGTCCATCTGGTATGAGGCAGCGATAGACCCTCGGAGATAAGTCGGCTAGTGACCAATGTATTGAATCGCGACGCAATTTCTGTGTTGCATCGTCATTAGGATGGTGGGAATGTCGCAATTAACTGTCAAATTTGCGTCAGATTCCCGAAACTTTACTCGTAGGACAACGTTCATGTGGTGACCCAGGCAGTAATAGATGCTTGGAGATAAATCTGCTGGTAGAAGATGTACTGAAAACCATCGCAGTATGTGTTCTATCGTCATTGAGAGGATGAGAGAAAATAAAACTAACTGTCAGTTTTGCGTCGGATTTGAAAACTAGATGACAAAACGCGACCATCCGGTGACCGAGGCACCAATAGACCCTTGTAGATAGTTACGCTGGACATCGATCTATTGAATCGCGACGCTATTTGTGTGTTCCATCGTCAATACCAGGATCTGACGGTAAGAATTAACTGTGAGTTATGAGAGGGAGAAAACAAACTTGACTGCCAAAGAATACGTCCATCTGGTATGAGGCAGCGATAGACCCTCGGAGATAAGTCGGCTAGTGACCAATGTATTGAATCGCGACGCAATTTCTGTGTTGCAACGTCGTTAGGATGGTGGGAATGTCGCAATTAACTGTCAAATTTGCGTCGGATTTGAAAAGAAGACTGACAAAGAGCGAACATCCGGTGACCGAGGCACCAATAGACCCTTATAGATAGTTACGCTAGACATCAATGTACTGAATCGCGACGCTATTTGTGTGTCCCGTCGTCCATACCAGGATCTGACGGTGAGAATTAGCTGAGCGTTTTGAGTCGGAGACAAGAAACTTGACAGCCAAATTGTACATCTATCTGGTATGAAGCAGCGTTAGACCCTCGGAGATAAGTCGGCTAGTGACCAATGTATTGAATCGCGATACAATTTCTCCGTTGCAACGTCGTTAGGATGGTGGGAATGTCGCAATTAACTGTCAAATTTGCGTCGGATTCCCGAAACTTTACTCGTAGGACAACGTTCATGTGGTGACCCAGGCAGTAATAGATGCTTGGAGATAAATCTGCTGGTAGACGACGTACTGAATACCATCGCAGTATGTGTTCTATCGTCATTGAGAGGATGAGAGAAAATAAAACTAACTGTCAGTTTTGCGTCGGATTTGAAAACTAGATGACAAAACGCGACCATCCGGTGTCCGAGGCACCAATAGACCCTTGTAGATAGTTACGCTGGACATCGATCTATTGAATCGCGACGCTATTTGTGTGTTCCATCGTCAATACCAGGATCTGACGGTAAGAATTAACTGTGAATTATGAGAGGGAGAAAACAAACTTGACTGCCAAAGAGTACGTCCATCTGGTATAAGGCACCGATAGACCCTCGGAGATCAGTCGGCTAGTGACCAATGTATTTAATCGCGACGCAATTTCTGTGTTGCAACGTCGTTAGGATGGTGGGAATGTCGCAATTAACTGTCAAATTTGCGTCGGATTTGAAAACTAGACTGACAAAGAGAGAACATCCGGTGACCGAGGCAGCAATAGACCCTTGTAGATAGTTACGCTGGACATCGATGTATAGAATCGCGACGCTATTTGTGTGTTCCATCGTCAATACCAGGATCTAACGGTAAGTATTAATTGTGAGTTATGAGAGGGAGAAGAGAAACTTGACTGCCACATTGTACATCCATCTGGTATGAGGCAGCGTTAGACCCTCGGAGATAAGTCGGCTAGTGACCAATGAATTGAATCGCGACGCAATTTCTGTGTTGCATCGTCATTAGGATGGTGCGAATGTCGCAATTAACTGTAAAATTTGCGTCGGATTCCCGAAACTTTACTCGCAAGACAACGATCATGTGGTGACCAAGGCATGCTCGGAGATAAATCTGCCTGAAGACGATGTTCTGAAAACCATCGCAGTATGTGTGTTCCATCGTAATTGAGAGTATGGGAGGAATAATATTAACTGCCAATCTTGGGTCGGATTTGTAAACTAGACTGACAAAAAGCGACCATCCGGTGACCGACGCACCAATAGACCCTTTTAGATAGTTACGCAGGACATCGATCTATTGAATCGCGACGCCATTTGTGTGTTCCATCGTCAATACCAGGATCTGACAATAAGAATTAACTGTGAGTTATGAGAGGGAGAAAACAAACTTGACTGCCAAAGAGTACGTCCATCTGGTATGAGGCAGCGATAGACCCTCGGAGATAAGTCGGCTAGTGACCAATGTATTGAATCGCGACGCAATTTCTGTGATGCAACGTCGTTACGATGGTGGGAATGTCGCAATTAACTGTCAAATTTGCGTCGGATTTGAAAACAAGACTGACCAAGAGCGAACATCCGGTGACCGAGGCACCAATAGACCCTTATAGATATTTACGCTAGACATCACTGTACTGAATCGCGACGGTATTTGTGTGTTCCGTCGTCCATACCAGGATCTGACGGTGAGAATTAGCTGAGAGTTTTGAGTCGGAGACAAGAAACTTGACAGCCAAATTATACTTCCATCTGGTATGAAGCAGCGTTAGACCCTCGGAGATAAGTCGGCTAGTGACCAATGTATTGAATCGCGAGCAATTTCTGTGTTGCATCGTCATTAGGATGGTTGGAATGTCTCAATTAACTGTAAAATTTGCGTCGGATTCCCGAAACTTTACCCGCAGGAGAACGATCATGTGGTGACCCAGGCATGCTTGGAGATAAATCTGCTGGAAGACGATGTTCTGAAAACTATCGCAGTATGTGTGTTCCATCGTCATTGAGAGGATGAGAGAACATAAATTAACTGGCAGTTTTGCGTCGGATTTGAAAACTAGATGACAAAACGCGACCATCCGGTGACCGAGGCACTAGTAGACCCTTGTAGATAGTTACGCTGGACATCGATCTATTGAATCGCGACGCCATTTTTGTGCTCCATCGTCAATACCAAGATCTGATAGTAAGAATTAACTGTGAGTTCTGAGAGGGAGAAAACAAACTTGACTGCCAAAGAATACGTCCATCTGGTATGAGGCAGCGATAGACCCTCGGAGATAAGTCTGCTAGTGACCAATGTATTGAATCGCGACGCAATTTCTGTGTTGCAACGTCGTTAGGATGGTGGGAATGTCGCAATTAACTGTCAAATTTGCGTCGGATTTGAAAACAAGACTGACAAAGAGCGAACATCCGGTGACCGAGGCACCAATAGACCCTTATAGATAGTTACGCTAGACATCAATGTACTGAATCGCGACGCTATTTGTGTGTATCGTCGTCCATACCAGGATCTGACGGTGAGAATTAGCTGAGCGTTTTGAGTCGGAGACAAGAAACTTGACAGCCAAATTGTACATCCATCTGGTAGGAGGCAGCGTTAGACCCTGGGAGATAACTCGGCTAGTGACCAATGTATTGAATCGCGACGCAATTTCTGTGTTGCATCGTCATTAGGATGGTGGGAATGTCTCAATTAACTGTCAAATTTGCGTCGGATTCCCGAAACTTTACTCGCAGGAGAACGATCATGTGGTGAACCAGGCATGCTCGGAGATAAATCTGCTGGAAGACGATGTTCTGAAAACCATCGCAGTATGTGTGTTCCATCGTAATTGAGAGTATGGGAGGAATAAAATTAACTGCCAATCTTGCGTCGGATTTGTAAACCAGACTGACAAAACGCGACCATCCGGTGCCCGAGGCACCAATAGACCCTTGTAGATAGTTACGCTGGACATCGATCTATTGAATCGCGACGCCATTTTTGTGTTCCATCGTCAATACCAAGATCTGACGGTAAGAATTAACTGTGAGTTATGAGAGGGAGAAAACAAACTTGACTGCCAAAGAATACGTCCATCTGGTATGATGCAGCGATAGACCCTCGGAGATAAGTCGGCTAGTGACCAATGTATTGAATCGCGACGCAATTTCTGTGTTGCAACGTCGTTAGGATGGTGGGAATGTCGCAATTAACTGTCAAATTTGCGTCGGATTTGAAAAGAAGACTGACAAAGAGCGAACATCCGGTGACCGAGGCACCAATAGACCCTTATAGATAGTTACGCTAGACATCAATGTACTGAATCGCGACGCTATTTGTGTGTTCCGTCGTCCATACCAGGATCTGACGGTAAGAATTAGCTGAGCGTTTTGAGTCAGAGACAAGAAACTTGACAGCCAAATTGTACATCTATCTGGTATGAAGCAGCGTTAGACCCTCGGAGATAAGTCGGCTAGTGACCAATGTATTGAATCGCGATACAATTTCTCCGTTGCAACGTCGTTAGGATGGTGGGAATGTCGCAATTAACTGTCAAATTTGCGTCGGATTCCCGAAACTTTACTCGTAGGACAACGTTCATGTGGTGACCCAGGCAGTAATAGATGCTTGGAGATAAATCTGCTGGTAGACGACGTACTGAAAACCATCGCAGTATGTGTTCTATCGTCATTGAGAGGATGAGAGAAAATAAAACTAACTGTCAGTTTTGCGAGGGATTTGAAAACTAGATGACAAAACGCGACCATCCGGTGTCCGAGGCACCAATAGACCCTTGTAGATAGTTACGCTGGACATCGATCTATTGAATCGCGACGCTATTTGTGTGTTCCATCGTCAATACCAGGATCTGACGGTAAGAATTAACTGTGAGTTATGAGAGGGAGAAAACAAACTTGACTGCCAAAGAGTACGTCCATCTGGTATGAGGCAGCGATAGACCCTCGGAGATCAGTCGGCTAGTGACCAATGTATTTAATCGCGACGCAATTTCTGTGTTGCAACGTCGTTAGGATGGCGGGAATGTCGCAATTAACTGTCAAATTTGCGTCGGATTTGAAAACTAGACTGACCAAGAGTGAACATCCGGTGACCGAGGCACCAATAGACCCTTATAGATATTTACGCTAGACATCACTGTACTGAATCGCGACGCTATTTGTGTGTTCCGTCGTCCATACCAGGATCTGACGGTGAGAATTAGCTGAGAGTTTTGAGTCGGAGACTAGAAACTTGACAGCCAAATTATACATCCATCTGGTATGAAGCAGCGTTAGACCCTCGGAGATAAGTCGGCTAGTGACCAATGTATTGAATCGCGAGCAATTTCTGTGTTGCATCGTCATTAGGATGGTGGGAATGTCTCAATTAACTGTCAAATTTGCGTCGGATTCCCGAAACTTTACTCGCAGGAGAACGATCATGTGGTGACCCAGGCATGCTTGGAGATAAATCTGCTGGAAGACGATGTTCTGAAAACCATCGCTGTATGTGTGTTCCATCGTCATTGAGAGGATGAGAGAACATAAATTAACTGTCAGTTTTGCGTCGGATTTGAAAACTAGATGACAAAACGCGACCATCCGGTGACCGAGGCACTAGTAGACCCTTGTAGATAGTTACGCTGGACATCGATCTATTGAATCGCGACGCCATTTTTGTGCTCCATCGTCAATACCAAGATCTGACGGTAAGAATTAACTGTGAGTTCTGAGAGGGAGAAAACAAACTTGACTGCCAAAGAATACGTCCATCTGGTATGAGGCAGCGATAGACCCTCGGAGATAAGTCGGCTAGTGACCAATGTATTGAATCGCGACGCAATTTCTGTGTTGCAACGTCGTTAGGATGGTGGGAATGTCGCAATTAACTGTCAAATTTGCGTCGGATTTGAAAACAAGACTGACAAAGAGCGAACATCCGGTGACCGAGGCACCAATAGACCCTTATAGATAGTTACGCTAGACATCAATGTACTGAATCGCGACGCTATTTGTGTGTATCGTCGTCCATACCAGGATCTGACGGTGAGAATTAGCTGAGCGTTTTGAGTCGGAGACAAGAAACTTGACAGCCAAATTGTACATCCATCTGGTAGGAGGCAGCGTTAGACCCTCGGAGATAAGTCGGCTAGTGACCAATGTACTGAATCGCGACGCAATTTCTGTGTTGCATCGTCATTAGGATGGTGGGAATGTCTCAATTAACTGTCAAATTTGCGTCGGATTCCCGAAACTTTACTCGCAGGAGAACGATCATGTGGTGACCCAGGCATGCTTGGAGATAAATCTGCTGAAAGACGATGTTCTGAAAACCATCGCAGTATGTGTGTTCCATCGTCATTGAGAGGATGAGAGAACATATATTAACTGTCAGTTTTGCGTCGGATTTGAAAACTAGACTGACAAAGCTCGACCATCCGGTGAATGAGGCACCAATAGACCCTTGTAGATAGTTTCGCTAGACATTGATGTATTGAATCCCGACGCCATTTTTGTGTTCCATCGTCAATACCAAGATCTGACGGTAAGAATTAACTGTGAGTTATGAGAGGGAGAAAACAAACTTGACTGCCAAAGAATACGTCCATCTGGTATGATGCAGCGAAAGACCCTCGGAGATAAGTCGGCTAGTGACCAATGTATTGAATCGCGACGCAATTTCTGTGTTGCAACGTCGTTAGGATGGTGGGAATGTCGCAATTAACTGTCAAATTTGCGTCGGATTTGAAAACAAGACTGACAAAGAGCGAACATCCGGTGACTGAGGCACCAATAGACCCTTATAGATAGTTACGCTAGACATCAATGTACTGAATCGCGACGCTATTTGTGTGTATCGTCGTCCATACCAGGATCTGACGGTGAGAATTAGCTGAGCGTTTTGAGTCGGAGACAAGAAACTTGACAGCCAAATTGTACATCCATCTGGTAGGAGGCAGCGTTAGACCCTGGGAGATAACTCGGCAAGTGACCAATGTATTGAATCGCGACGCAATTTCTGTGTTGCATCGTCATTAGGATGGTGGGAATGTCTCAATTAACTGTCAAATTTGCGTCGGATTCCCGAAATTTTACTCGCAGGAGAACGATCATGTGGTGAACCAGGCATGCTCGGAGATAAATCTGCTGGAAGACGATGTTCTGAAAACCATCGCAGTATGTGTGTTCCATCGTAATTGAGAGTATGGGAGGAATAAAATTAACTGCCAATCTTGCGTCGGATTTGTAAACCAGACTGACAAAACGCGACCATCCGGTGCCCGAGGCACCAATAGACCCTTGTAGATAGTTACGCTGGACATCGATCTATTGAATCGCGACGCCATTTTTGTGTTCCATCGTCAATACCAAGATCTGACGGTAAGAATTAACTGTGAGTTATGAGAGGGAGAAAACAAACTTGACTGCCAAAGAATACGTCCATCTGGTATGAGGCAGCGATAGACCCTCGGAGATAAGTCGGCTAGTGACCAATGTACTGAATCGCGACGCAATTTCTGTGTTGCATCGTCATTAGGATGGTGGGAATGTCTCAATTAACTGTCAAATTTGCGTCGGATTCCCGAAACTTTACTCGCAGGAGAACGATCATGTGGTGACCCAGGCATGCTTGGAGATAAATCTGCTGAAAGACGATGTTCTGAAAACCATCGCAGTATGTGTGTTCCATCGTCATTGAGAGGATGAGAGAACATAAATTAACTGTCAGTTTTGCGTCGGATTTGAAAACTAGACTGACAAAGCTCGACCATCCGGTGAATGAGGCACCAATAGACCCTTGTAGATAGTTTCGCTAGACATTGATGTATTGAATCCCGACGCCATTTTTGTGTTCCATCGTCAATACCAAGATCTGACGGTAAGAATTAACTGTGAGTTATGAGAGGGAGAAAACAAACTTGACTGCCAAAGAATACGTCCATCTGGTATGAGGCAGCGATAGACCCTCGGAGATAAGTCGGCTAGTGACCAATGTATTGAATCGCGACGCAATTTCTGTGTTGCAACGTCGTTAGGTTGCATCGTCATTAGGATGGTGGGAATGTCGCAATTAACTGTCAAATTTGCGTCGGATTCCCGAAACTTTACTCGTAGGACAACGTTCGTGTGGTGACCCATGCTTGGAGATAAATCTGCTGGTAGACGATGTACTGAAAACCATCGCAGTATGTGTTCTATCGTCATTGAGAGGATGAGAGACAATAAAACTAACTGTCAGTTTTGCGTCAGATTTGAAAACTAGATGACAAAACGCGACCATCCGGTGACCGAGGCACCAATAGACCCTTGTAGATAGTTACGCTGGACATCGATCTATTGAATCGAGACGCTATTTGTGTGTTCCATCGTCAAGACCAAAATCTGACGGTAAGAATTAACTGTGAGTTATGAGAGGGAGAAAACAAACTTGACTGCCAAAGAGTACGTCCGTCTGGTATGAGGCAGCGATAGACCCTCGGAGATAAGTCGGCTAGTGACGAATGTATTGAATCGCGACACAATTTCTCCGTTGCAACGTCGTTAGGATGGTGGGAATGTCGCAATTAACTGTCAAATTTGCGTCGGATTTGAAAAGAAGACTGACAAAGAGCGAACATCCGGTGACCGAGGCACCAATAGACCCTTATAGATAGTTACGCTAGACATCAATGTACTGAATCGCGACGCTATTTGTGTGTTCCGTCGTCCATACCAGGATCTGACGGTGAGAATTAGCTGAGCGTTTTGAGTCAGAGACAAGAAACTTGACAGCCAAATTGTACATCTATCTGGTATGAAGCAGCGTTAGACCCTCGGAGATAAGTCGGCTAGTGACCAATGTATTGAATCGCGATACAATTTCTCCGTTGCAACGTCGTTAGGATGGTGGGAATGTCGCAATTAACTGTCAAATTTGCGTCGGATTCCCGAAACTTTACTCGTAGGACAACGTTCATGTGGTGACCCAGGCAGTAATAGATGCTTGGAGATAAATCTGCTGGTAGACGACGTACTGAAAACCATCGCAGTATGTGTTCTATCGTCATTGAGAGGATGAGAGAAAATAAAACTAACTGTCAGTTTTGCGTCGGATTTGAAAACTAGATGACAAAACGCGACCATCCGGTGTCCGAGGCACCAATAGACCCTTGTAGATAGTTACGCTGGACATCGATCTATTGAATCGCGACGCTATTTGTGTGTTCCATCGTCAATACCAGGATCTGACGGTAAGAATTAACTGTGAGTTATGAGAGGGAGAAAACAAACTTGACTGCCAAAGAGTACGTCCATCTGGTATGAGGCAGCGATAGACCCTCGGAGATAAGTCGGCTAGTGACCAATGTATTCAAACGCGACGCAATTTCTGTGTTGCAACGTCGTTAGGATGGTGGGAATGTCGCAATTAACTGTCAAATTTGCGTCGGATTTGAAAACTAGACTGACAAAGAGAGAACATCCGGTGACCGAGGCAGCAATAGACCCTTGTAGATAGTTACGCTGGACATCGATGTATAGAATCGCGACGCTATTTGTGTGTTCCATCGTCAATACCAGGATCTAACAGTAAGATTTAATTGTGAGTTATGTGAGGGAGAAGAGAAACTTGACTGCCACATTGTACATCCATCTGGTAGGAGGCAGCGTTAGACCCTCGGAGATAAGTCGGCTAGTGACCAATGAATTGAATCGCGACGCAATTTCTGTGTTGCATCGTCATTAGGATGGTGCGAATGTCTCAATTAACTGTCAAATTTGCGTCGGATTCCCGAAACTTTACTCGCAGGAGAACGATCATGTGGTGAACCAGGCATGCTCGGAGATAAATCTGCTGGAAGACGATGTTCTGAAAACCATCGCAGTATGTGTGTTCCATCGTAATTGAGAGTATGGGAGGAATAAAATTAACTGCCAATCTTGCGTCGGATTTGTAAACCAGACTGACAAAACGCGACCATCCGGTGACCGAGGCACCAATAGACCCTTGTAGATAGTTACGCTGGACATCGATCTATTGAATCGCGACGCCATTTTTGTGTTCCATCGTCAATACCAAGATCTGACGGTAAGAATTAACTGTGAGTTATGAGAGGGAGAAAACAAACTTGACTGCCAAACAATACGTCCATCTGGTATGAGGCAGCGATAGACCCTCGGAGATAAGTCGGCTAGTGACGAATGTATTGAATCGCGACACAATTTCTCCGTTGCAACGTCGTTAGGATGGTGGGAATGTCGCAATTAACTGTCAAATTTGCGTCGGATTCCCGAAACTTTACTCGTAGGACAACGTTCATGTGGTGACCCAGGCAGTAAAAGATGCTTGGAGATAAATCTGCTGGTAGACGATGTACTGAAAACCATCGCTGTATGTGTTCTATCGTCATTGAGAGGATGAGAGAAAATAAAACTAACTGTCAGTTTAGCGTCGGATTTGAAAACTAGATGAGAAAACGCGACCATCCAGTGACCGAGGCACCAATAGACCCTTGTAGATAGTTACGCTGGACATCGATCTATAGAATCGCGACGCTATTTGTGTGTTCCATCGTCAATACGAGGATCTGACGGTAAGAATTAACTGTGAGTTATGAGAGGGAGAAAACAAACTTGACTGCCAAAGAGTACGTCCATCTGGTATGAGGCAGCGATAGACCCTCGGAGATAAGTCGGCTAGTGACCAATGTATTTAATCGCGACGCAATTTCTGTGTTGCAACGTCGTTAGGATGGCGGGAATGTCGCAATTAACTGTCAAATTTGCGTCGGATTTGAAAACTAGTCTGACCAAGAGTGAACATCCGGTGACCGAGGCACCAATAGACCCTTATAGATATTTACGCTAGACATCACTGTACTGAATCGCGACGCTATTTGTGTGTTCCGTCGTCCATACCAGGATCTGACGGTGAGAATTAGCTGAGAGTTTTGAGTCGGAGACTAGAAACTTGACAGCCAAATTATACATCCATCTGGTATGAAGCAGCGTTAGACCCTCGGAGATAAGTCGGCTAGTGACCAATGTATTGAATCGCGAGCAATTTCTGTGTTGCATCGTCATTAGGATGGTGGGAATGTCTCAATTAACTGTCAAATTTGCGTCGGATTCCCGAAACTTTACTCGCAGGAGAACGATCATGTGGTGACCCAGGCATGCTTGGAGATAAATCTGCTGAAAGACGATGTTCTGAAAACCATCGCAGTATGTGTGTTCCATCGTCATTGAGAGGATGAGAGAACATATATTAACTGTCAGTTTTGCGTCGGATTTGAAAACTAGACTGACAAAGCTCGACCATCCGGTGAATGAGGCACCAATAGACCCTTGTAGATAGTTTCGCTAGACATTGATGTATTGAATCCCGACGCCATTTTTGTGTTCCATCGTCAATACCAAGATCTGACGGTAAGAATTAACTGTGAGTTATGAGAGGGAGAAAACAAACTTGACTGCCAAAGAATACGTCCATCTGGTATGATGCAGCGAAAGACCCTCGGAGATAAGTCGGCTAGTGACCAATGTATTGAATCGCGACGCAATTTCTGTGTTGCAACGTCGTTAGGATGGTGGGAATGTCGCAATTAACTGTCAAATTTGCGTCGGATTTGAAAACAAGACTGACAAAGAGCGAACATCCGGTGACTGAGGCACCAATAGACCCTTATAGATAGTTACGCTAGACATCAATGTACTGAATCGCGACGCTATTTGTGTGTATCGTCGTCCATACCAGGATCTGACGGTGAGAATTAGCTGAGCGTTTTGAGTCGGAGACAAGAAACTTGACAGCCAAATTGTACATCCATCTGGTAGGAGGCAGCGTTAGACCCTGGGAGATAACTCGGCAAGTGACCAATGTATTGAATCGCGACGCAATTTCTGTGTTGCATCGTCATTAGGATGGTGGGAATGTCTCAATTAACTGTCAAATTTGCGTCGGATTCCCGAAATTTTACTCGCAGGAGAACGATCATGTGGTGAACCAGGCATGCTCGGAGATAAATCTGCTGGAAGACGATGTTCTGAAAACCATCGCAGTATGTGTGTTCCATCGTAATTGAGAGTATGGGAGGAATAAAATTAACTGCCAATCTTGCGTCGGATTTGTAAACCAGACTGACAAAACGCGACCATCCGGTGCCCGAGGCACCAATAGACCCTTGTAGATAGTTACGCTGGACATCGATCTATTGAATCGCGACGCCATTTTTGTGTTCCATCGTCAATACCAAGATCTGACGGTAAGAATTAACTGTGAGTTATGAGAGGGAGAAAACAAACTTGACTGCCAAAGAATACGTCCATCTGGTATGAGGCAGCGATAGACCCTCGGAGATAAGTCGGCTAGTGACCAATGTACTGAATCGCGACGCAATTTCTGTGTTGCATCGTCATTAGGATGGTGGGAATGTCTCAATTAACTGTCAAATTTGCGTCGGATTCCCGAAACTTTACTCGCAGGAGAACGATCATGTGGTGACCCAGGCATGCTTGGAGATAAATCTGCTGAAAGACGATGTTCTGAAAACCATCGCAGTATGTGTGTTCCATCGTCATTGAGAGGATGAGAGAACATAAATTAACTGTCAGTTTTGCGTCGGATTTGAAAACTAGACTGACAAAGCTCGACCATCCGGTGAATGAGGCACCAATAGACCCTTGTAGATAGTTTCGCTAGACATTGATGTATTGAATCCCGACGCCATTTTTGTGTTCCATCGTCAATACCAAGATCTGACGGTAAGAATTAACTGTGAGTTATGAGAGGGAGAAAACAAACTTGACTGCCAAAGAATACGTCCATCTGGTATGAGGCAGCGATAGACCCTCGGAGATAAGTCGGCTAGTGACCAATGTATTGAATCGCGACGCAATTTCTGTGTTGCAACGTCGTTAGGTTGCATCGTCATTAGGATGGTGGGAATGTCGCAATTAACTGTCAAATTTGCGTCGGATTCCCGAAACTTTACTCGTAGGACAACGTTCGTGTGGTGACCCATGCTTGGAGATAAATCTGCTGGTAGACGATGTACTGAAAACCATCGCAGTATGTGTTCTATCGTCATTGAGAGGATGAGAGACAATAAAACTAACTGTCAGTTTTGCGTCAGATTTGAAAACTAGATGACAAAACGCGACCATCCGGTGACCGAGGCACCAATAGACCCTTGTAGATAGTTACGCTGGACATCGATCTATTGAATCGAGACGCTATTTGTGTGTTCCATCGTCAAGACCAAAATCTGACGGTAAGAATTAACTGTGAGTTATGAGAGGGAGAAAACAAACTTGACTGCCAAAGAGTACGTCCGTCTGGTATGAGGCAGCGATAGACCCTCGGAGATAAGTCGGCTAGTGACGAATGTATTGAATCGCGACACAATTTCTCCGTTGCAACGTCGTTAGGATGGTGGGAATGTCGCAATTAACTGTCAAATTTGCGTCGGATTTGAAAAGAAGACTGACAAAGAGCGAACATCCGGTGACCGAGGCACCAATAGACCCTTATAGATAGTTACGCTAGACATCAATGTACTGAATCGCGACGCTATTTGTGTGTTCCGTCGTCCATACCAGGATCTGACGGTGAGAATTAGCTGAGCGTTTTGAGTCAGAGACAAGAAACTTGACAGCCAAATTGTACATCTATCTGGTATGAAGCAGCGTTAGACCCTCGGAGATAAGTCGGCTAGTGACCAATGTATTGAATCGCGATACAATTTCTCCGTTGCAACGTCGTTAGGATGGTGGGAATGTCGCAATTAACTGTCAAATTTGCGTCGGATTCCCGAAACTTTACTCGTAGGACAACGTTCATGTGGTGACCCAGGCAGTAATAGATGCTTGGAGATAAATCTGCTGGTAGACGACGTACTGAAAACCATCGCAGTATGTGTTCTATCGTCATTGAGAGGATGAGAGAAAATAAAACTAACTGTCAGTTTTGCGTCGGATTTGAAAACTAGATGACAAAACGCGACCATCCGGTGTCCGAGGCACCAATAGACCCTTGTAGATAGTTACGCTGGACATCGATCTATTGAATCGCGACGCTATTTGTGTGTTCCATCGTCAATACCAGGATCTGACGGTAAGAATTAACTGTGAGTTATGAGAGGGAGAAAACAAACTTGACTGCCAAAGAGTACGTCCATCTGGTATGAGGCAGCGATAGACCCTCGGAGATAAGTCGGCTAGTGACCAATGTATTCAAACGCGACGCAATTTCTGTGTTGCAACGTCGTTAGGATGGTGGGAATGTCGCAATTAACTGTCAAATTTGCGTCGGATTTGAAAACTAGACTGACAAAGAGAGAACATCCGGTGACCGAGGCAGCAATAGACCCTTGTAGATAGTTACGCTGGACATCGATGTATAGAATCGCGACGCTATTTGTGTGTTCCATCGTCAATACCAGGATCTAACAGTAAGATTTAATTGTGAGTTATGTGAGGGAGAAGAGAAACTTGACTGCCACATTGTACATCCATCTGGTAGGAGGCAGCGTTAGACCCTCGGAGATAAGTCGGCTAGTGACCAATGAATTGAATCGCGACGCAATTTCTGTGTTGCATCGTCATTAGGATGGTGCGAATGTCTCAATTAACTGTCAAATTTGCGTCGGATTCCCGAAACTTTACTCGCAGGAGAACGATCATGTGGTGAACCAGGCATGCTCGGAGATAAATCTGCTGGAAGACGATGTTCTGAAAACCATCGCAGTATGTGTGTTCCATCGTAATTGAGAGTATGGGAGGAATAAAATTAACTGCCAATCTTGCGTCGGATTTGTAAACCAGACTGACAAAACGCGACCATCCGGTGACCGAGGCACCAATAGACCCTTGTAGATAGTTACGCTGGACATCGATCTATTGAATCGCGACGCCATTTTTGTGTTCCATCGTCAATACCAAGATCTGACGGTAAGAATTAACTGTGAGTTATGAGAGGGAGAAAACAAACTTGACTGCCAAACAATACGTCCATCTGGTATGAGGCAGCGATAGACCCTCGGAGATAAGTCGGCTAGTGACGAATGTATTGAATCGCGACACAATTTCTCCGTTGCAACGTCGTTAGGATGGTGGGAATGTCGCAATTAACTGTCAAATTTGCGTCGGATTCCCGAAACTTTACTCGTAGGACAACGTTCATGTGGTGACCCAGGCAGTAAAAGATGCTTGGAGATAAATCTGCTGGTAGACGATGTACTGAAAACCATCGCTGTATGTGTTCTATCGTCATTGAGAGGATGAGAGAAAATAAAACTAACTGTCAGTTTAGCGTCGGATTTGAAAACTAGATGAGAAAACGCGACCATCCAGTGACCGAGGCACCAATAGACCCTTGTAGATAGTTACGCTGGACATCGATCTATAGAATCGCGACGCTATTTGTGTGTTCCATCGTCAATACGAGGATCTGACGGTAAGAATTAACTGTGAGTTATGAGAGGGAGAAAACAAACTTGACTGCCAAAGAGTACGTCCATCTGGTATGAGGCAGCGATAGACCCTCGGAGATAAGTCGGCTAGTGACCAATGTATTTAATCGCGACGCAATTTCTGTGTTGCAACGTCGTTAGGATGGTGGGAATGTCGCAATTAACTGTCAAATTTGCGTCGGATTTGAAAACTAGACTGACAAAGAGAGAACATCCGGTGACCGAGGCAGCTATAGACCCTTGTAGATAGTTACGCTGGACATCGATGTATAGAATCGCGACGCTATTTGTGTGTTCCGTCGTCCATACCAGGATCAGACGGTGAGAATTAGCTGAGAGTTTTGAGTCGGAGACAAGAAACTTCACAGCCAAATTATACATCCATCTGGTATGAAGCAGCGTTAGACCCTCGGAGATAAGTCGGCTAGTGACCAATGTATTGAATCGCGACGCAATTTCTGTGTTGCAACGTCGTTAGGATGGTGGGAATGTCGCGATTAACTGTCAAATTTGCGTCGGATTTGAAAACAAGACTGACAAAGAGCGAACATCCGGTGACCGAGGCACCAATAGACCCTTATAGATAGTTACGCTAGACATCAATGTACTGAATCGCGACGCTATTTGTGTGTTCCGTCGCCCATACCAGGATCTGACGGTGAGAATTAGCTGAGCGTTTTGAGTCGGAGACAAGAAACTTGACAGCCAAATTGTACATCCATCTGGTATGAAGCAGCGTTAGACCCTCGGAGATAAGTCGGCTAGTGACCAATGTATTGAATCGCGACGCAATTTCTGTGTTGCATCGTCATTAGGATGGTGGGAATGTCGCAATTAACTGTCAAATTTGCGTCGGATTCCCTAAACTTTACTCGTAGGACAACGTTCATGTGGTGACCCAGGCAGTAATAGATGCTTGGAGATAAATCTGCTGGTAGACGACGTACTGAAAACCATCGCAGTATGTGTGTTCCATCGTAATTGAGAGTACTTGTGGAATAAAATTAACTATCAGTTTTGCGTCGGATTTGAAAACTAGACTGACAAAGCGCGACCATCCGGTGACCGAGGCACCAATAGACCCTTGTAGATAGTTACGCTAGACATTGATGTATTGAATCCCGACGCTATTTGTGTGTTCCATAGTAGATACCAGGATCTGACGGTAAGAATTAACTGTGAGTTTTGAGACGGAGACAAGAAACTTGACAGCCAAATTGTACATCCATCTGCTATGAGCAGCGTTAGACCCTCGGAGATAAGTCGGCTAGTGGCCAATGTATTGAATCGCGACGCAATTTCTGTGTTGCAACGTCGTTAGGATGTTGGGAATGTCGCAATTAACTGACAAATTTGCGTCGGATTTGAAAACTAGACTGACAAAGAGAGAACATCCGGTGACCGAGGCACCAATAGACCCTTATAGATAGTTACGCTAGACACCAATGTACTGAATCGCGACGCTATTTGTGTGTTCCGTCGTCCATACCAGGATCTGACGGTGAGAATTAGCTGAGCGTTTTGAGTCGGAGACAAGAAACTTGACAGCCAAATTGTACATCCATCTGGTATGAAGCAGCGTATGACCCTCGGAGATAAGTCGGCTAGTGACCAATGTATTGAATCGCGACGCAATTTCTGTGTTGCATCGTCATTAGGATGGTGGGAATGTGTCAATTAACTGTCAAATTTGCGTCGGATTCCCGAAACTTTACTTGCAGGAGAACGATCATGTGGTGACCCAGGCATGCTTGGAGATAAATCTGCTGGAAGACGATGTTCTGAAAACCATGGCAGTATGTGTGTTCCATCGTAATTGAGAGTACTTGAGGAATAAAATTAACTATCAGTTTTGCGTCGGATTTGAAAACTAGACTGACAAAGCTCGACCATCCAGTGAATGAGGCACCAATAGACCCTTGTAGATAGTTACGCTAGACATTGATGTATTGAATCCCGACGCCATTTTTGTGTTCCATTGTCAATACCAAGATCTGACGGTAAGAATTAACTGTGAGTTATGAGAGGGAGAAAACAAACTTGACTGCCAAAGAATACGTCCATCTGGTATGAGGCAGCGATAGACCCTCGGAGATAAGTCGGCTAGTGACCAATGTATTGAATATCGACGCAATTTCTGTGTTGCAACGTCGTTAGGATGGTGGGAATGTCGCGATTAACTGTCAAATTTGCGTTGGATTTGAAAACAAGACTGACAAAGAGCGATCATCTTGTGACCGAGGCACCAATAGACCCTTATAGATAGTTACGCTAGACATCAATGTACTGAATCGCGACGCTATTTGTGTGTTCCGTCGTCCATACCAGGATCAGACGGTGAGAATTAGCTGAGCGTTTTGAGTCGGAGACAAGAAACTTGACAGCCAAATTGTACATCCATCTTTTATGAAGCAGCGTTAGACCCTCGGAGATAAGTCGGCTAGTGACGAATGTATTGAATCGCGACGCAATTTCTGTGTTGCATCGTCATTAGGATGGTGGGAATGTCGCAATTAACTGTCAAATTTGCGCCGGATTCCCGAAACTTTACTCGCATTAGAACGTTCATGTGGTGACCCAGGCAGTAATAGATACTTGGAGATAAGTATGATGGAAGACGATGTTCAGAAAACCATCGCAGAATGTGAGTTCCATCGTAATTGAGACTATGGGAGGAATAAAATTAACTGTCAGTTTTGCGTCGGATTTGAAAACTAGACTGACAAAGCGCGAACATCCGGTGACCGAGGCACAAATAGACCCTTCTAGATAGTTCCGCTGGACATCGATGTATAGAATCGCGACGCTATTTGTGTGTTCCATCGTCAATACCGAGATCTGAAGGTAGGAATTAGCTGAGAGTTTTGAGTCGGAGACAAGAAACTTGACAGCCAAATTGTACACCATCTGGTAGAAGGCAGCGTTAGACCCTCGGAGATAAGTCGGCTAGTGACCAATGTATTGAATCGCGACGCAATTTCTGTGTTGCATCGTCATTAGGATGGTGGGAATGTCTCAATTAACAGTCAAATTTGCGTCGGATTCCCGAAACTTTACTCGCAGGAGAACGATCATGTGGTGAACCAGGCATGCTCGGAGATAAATCTGCTAGAAGACGATGTTCTGAAAACCATCGCAGTATGTGAGTTCCATCGTAATTGAGAGTATTTGAGGAATAAAATTAACTGCCAATCTTGCGTCGGATTTGTAAACTAGACTGACAAAACGCGACCATCCGGTGACCGAGGCACCAATAGACCATTGTAGATAGTTACGCTGGACATCGATCTATTGAATCGCGACGCCATTTTTGTGTTCCATCGTCAATACCAAGATCTGACGGTAAGAATTAACTGTGAGTTATGAGAGGGAGAAAACAAACTTGACTGCCAAAGAATACGTCCATCTGGTATGAGGCAGCGATAGACCCTCGGAGATAAGTCGGCTAGTGACCAATGTATTGAATCGCGACGCAATTTCTGTGTTGCAACGTCGTTAGGATGGTGGGAATGTCTTGATTAACTGTCAAATTTGCGTTGGATTTGAAAACAAGACTGACAAAGCGCGAACATCCGGTGACCGAGGCACAAATAGACCCTTATAGATAGTTAAGCTAGACATCGATGTATAGAATCGCGACGCTATTTGTGTGTTCCATCGTCAATACCGAGATCTGAAGGTAGGAATTAGCTGAGCGTTTTGAGTCGGAGACAAGAAACTTGACAGCCAAATTGTACATCCATCTGGTAGAAGGCAGCGTTAGACCCTCGGAGATAAGTCGGCTAGTGACCAATGTATTGAATCGCGACGCAATTTCTGTGTTGCATCGTCGTTAGGATGGTGGGAATGTCTCAATTAACAGTCAAATTTGCGTCGGATTCCCGAAACTTTACTCGCAGGAGAACGATCATGTGGTGAACCAGGCATGCTCGAAGATAAATCTGCTGGAAGACGATGTTCTGAAAACCATCGCAGTATGTGTGTTCCATCGTAATTGAGAGTACTTGAGGAATAAAATTAACTATCAGTTTTGCGTCGGATTTGAAAACTAGACTGACAAAGCTCGACCATCCGGTGAATGAGGCACCAATAGACCCTTGTAGATAGTTACGCTAGACATTGATGTATTGAACCCGACGCAATTTTGTGTTCCATCGTCAATACCAAGATCGGACGGTAAGAATTAACTGTGAGTTATGAGAGGGAGAAAACAAACTTGACTGCCAAAGAATACGTCCATCTGGTATGAGGCAGCGATAGACCCTCGGAGATAAGTCGGCTAGTGACCAATGTATTGAATCGCGACGTGATTTCTGTGTTGCATCGGCATTAGGATGGTGGGATAGTTGCAATTAACTGTCAATTTTGCGTCGGATCCCCGAAACTTTACTCGTAGGACAACGTTCATGTGGTGACCCAGGCAGTAATAGATACTTGGAGATAAATATGATGGAAGGCGATGTTCAGAAAACCATCGCAGAATGTGAGTTCCATCGTAATTGAGACTATGGGAGGAATAAAATTAACTGTCAGTTTTGCGTCGGATTTGAAAACAAGACTGACAAAACGCGAACATCCGGTGACCGAGGCACAAATAGACCCTTCTAGATAGTTCCGCTGGACATCGATGTATAGAATCGCGCCGCTATTTGTGTGTTCCATCTTCAATACGGAGATCTGACGGTAGGAATTAGCTGTGAGTTTTGAGTGAGAGACAGGAAACTTGACAGCCAAATTGTACATCCATCTGGTATGAGACAGCGTTAGACCCTCGGAGATAAGTCGGCTAGTGACGAATGTATTGAATCGCGACGCAATTTCTGTGTTGCATCGTCATTAGGATGGTGGGAATGTCGTAATTAACTGTCAAATTTGTGCCGGATCCCCGAAACTTTACTCGCAGGAGAACGTTCATGTGGTGACCCAGGCAGTAATAGATGCTTGGAGATAAATCTGCTGGAAGACGATGTTCTGAAAACCATCAGGATGAGAGAACATAAATTAACTATCAGTTTTGCGTCGGATTTGAAAACTAGATGACAATACGCGACCATCCGGTGACCGAGGCACCAGTAGACCCTTGTA
The DNA here is from genome assembly GCF_023897955.1 of Schistocerca gregaria. Taxonomy (NCBI): domain Eukaryota; kingdom Metazoa; phylum Arthropoda; class Insecta; order Orthoptera; family Acrididae; genus Schistocerca; species Schistocerca gregaria. Next base: position 2,734,094 of record NW_026061833.1, on the reverse strand, counting down.
GATAGTTACGCTGGACATCGATCTATTGAATCGCGACGCTATTTGTGTGTTCCATCGTCAATACCAGGATCTGACGGTAAGAATTAACTGTGTGTTATGAGAGGGAGAAAACAAACTTGACTGCCAAACAGTACGTCCATCTGGTATGAGGCAGCGATAGACCCTCGGAGATAAGTCGGCTAGTGACCAATGTATTGAATCGCGACGCAATTTCTGTGTTGCATCGTCATTAGGATGATACGAATGTCTCAATTAACTGTCAAATTTGCGTCGGATTCCCGAAACTTTACTCGCAGGAGAACGATCATGTGGTGAACCAGGCATGCTCGGAGATAAATCTGCTGGAAGACGAAGTTCTGAAAACCATCGCAGTATGTGTGTTCCATCGTAATTGAGAGTATGGGAGGAATATAATTAACTGCCAATCTTGCGTCGGATTTGTAAACTAGACTGACAAAACGCGACCATCCGGTGACCGAGGCACCAATAGACCCTTGTAGATAGTTACGCTGGACATCGATCTATTGAATCGCGACGCCATTTTTGTGTTCCATCGTCAATACCAAGATCTGACGGTAAGATTTAACTGTGAGTTATGAGAGGGAGAAAACAAACTTGACTGCCAAAGAATACGTCCATCTGGTATGAGGCAGCGATAGACCCTCGGAGATAAGTCGGCTAGTGACCAATGTATTGAATCGGGACGCAATTTCTGTGTTGCAACGTCGTTAGGATGGTGGGAATGTCGCAATTAACTGTCAAATTTGCGTCGGATTTGAAAACAAGACTGACAAAGAGCGAACATCCGGTGACCGAGGCACCAATAGACCCTTATAGATAGTTACGCTAGACATCAATGTACTGAATCGCGACGCGATTTGTGTGTTCCGTCGACCATACCAGGATCTGACGGTGAGAATTAGCTGAGAGTTTTGAGTCGGAGACAAGAAACTTGACAGCCAAATTGTACATCCATCTGGTATGAAGCAGCGTTAGACCCTCGGAGTTAGGTCGGCTAGTGACCAATGTATTGAATCGCGACGCAATTTCTGTGTTGCATCGTCATTAGGACGGTGGGAATGTCGCAATTAACTGTCAAATTTGCGTCGGATTCTCGAAACTTTACTCGTAGGACAACGTTCATGTGGTGACCCAGGCAGTAATAGATGCTTGGAGATAAATCTGCTGGAAGACGATGTTCTGGAAACCATCGCAGAATGTATGTTCCATCGTAATTGAGAGTATGAGAGGAATACAATTAACTGTCAGTTTTGCGGCGGATTTGAATACTAGGCTGACAAAGCGCGACCATCCGGTGACCGAAGCACAATTAGACCCTTGTAGATAGTTACGCTAGACATCAATGTACTGAATCGCGACGATATTTGTGTGTTCCGTCGTCCATACCAGGATCTGACGGTGAGAATTAACTGAGAGTTTTGAGTCGGAGACAATAAACTTGACAGCCAAATTGTACATCCATCTGGTATGAAGCAGCGTTAGACCCTCGGAGATAAGTCGGCTAGTGACCAATGTATTGAATCGCGACGCAATTTCTTAGTTGCATCGTCATTAGGATGGTGGGAATGTCGCAGTTAACTGTCAAATTTGCGTCGGATTCCGGAAACTTTACTCGTAGGACAACGTTCATGTGGTGACCCAGACAGTAATAGATGCTTGGAGATAAATCTGCTGGAAGACGATGTTCTGAAAACCATCGCAGTATGTGTGTTCCATCGTAATTGAGAGTATGGGAGGAATAAAATTAACTGCCAATCTTGCGTCGGATTTGTAAACTAGACTGACAAAACGCGACCATCCGGTGACCGAGGCACCAACAGACCCTTGTAGATAGTTACGCTGGACATCGATCTATTGAATCGCGACGCTATTTGTGTGTTCCATCGTCAATACCAGGATCTGACGGTAAGAATTAACTGTGAGTTATGAGAGGGAGAAAACAAACTTGACTGCCAAACAGTACGTCCATCTGGTATAAGGCAGCGATAGACCCTCGGAGATAAGTCGGCTAGTGACCAATGTATTGAATCGCGACGCAATTTCTGTGTTGCATCGTCATTAGGATGATACGAATTTCTCAATTAACTGTCAAATTTGCGTCGGATTCCCGAAACTTTACTCGCAGGAGAACGATCATGTGGTGAACCAGGCATGCTCGGAGATAAATCTGCTGGAAGACGATGTTCTGAAAACCATCGCAGTATGTGTGTTCCATCGTAATTGAGAGTATGGGAGGAATAAAATTAACTGCCAATCATACGTCGGATTTGTAAACTAGACTGACAAAACGCGACCATCCGGTGACCGAGGCACCAATAGACCCTTGTAGTTAGTTACGCTGGACATTGATCTATTGAATCGCGACGCTATTTGTGTGTTCCATCGTCAATACCAGGATCTGACGGGAAGAATTAACTGTGAGTTATGAGAGGGAGAAAAGAAACTTGACTGCCAAAGAGTACGTCCATCTGGTATGAGGCAGCGATAGACCCTCGGAGATAAGTCGGCTAGTGACCAATGTATTTAATCGCGACGCAATTTCTTTGTTGCAACGTCGTTAGGATGGTGGGAATGTCGCAATTAATTGTCAAATTTGCGTCGGATTTGAAAACTAGACTAACAAAGAGAGAACATCCGGTGACCGAGGCACCAATAGACCCTTGTAGATAGTTACGCTAGACATCGATGTACTGAATCGCGACGCTATTTGTGTGTTCCATGGTCGATACCAGGATCTGATGGTAAGAATTAACTGTGAGTTACGAGTCGGAGACAAGAAACTTGACAGCCAAATTGTACATCCATCTGGTATGAGGCAGCGTTAGACCCTCGGAGATAAGTCGGCTAGGGACCAATGTATTGAATCGCGACGCAATTTCTGTGTTGCATCGTCATTAGGATGGTGGGAATGTCTCAATTAACTGTCAAATTTGCGTCGGATTCCCGAAACTTTACTCGCAGGAGAACGATCATGTGGTGACCCAGACATGCTTGGAGATAAATCTGCTGGAAGACGATGTTCTGAAAACCATCGCAGTATGTGTGTTCCATCGTAATTGAGAGTACTTGAGGAATAAAATTAACTATCAGTTTTGCGTCGGATTTGAAAACTAGACTGACAAAGCGCGACCATCCGGTGACCGAGGCACCAATAGACCCTTGTAGATAGTTACGCTAGACATTGATGTATTGAATCCCGACGCCATTTTGGTGTTCCATCGTCAATACCAAGATCTGACGGTAAGAATTAACACTGAGTTATGAGAGGGAGAAAACAAACTTGACTGCCAAAGAATACGTCCATCTGGTATGATGCAGCGATAGACCCTCGGAGATAAGTCGGCTAGTGACCAATGTATTGAATCGCTGACGCAATTTCTGTGTTGCAACGTCGTTAGGATGGTGGGAATGTCGCAATTAACTGTCAAATTTGCGTCGGATTTGAAAACAAGACTGACAAAGAGCGAATATCCGGTGACCGAGGCACCAATAGACCCTTATAGATAGTTACGCTAGACATCAGTGTACTGAATCGCGACGCTATTTGTGTGTTCCGTCGTCCATACCAGAATCTGACGGTGAGAATTAGCTGAGAGTTTTGAGTCGGAGACAAGAAACTTGACAGCCAAATTGTACATCCATCTGGTATGAAGCAGCGTTAGACCCTCGGAGATAAGTCGGCTAGTGACGAATGTATTGAATCGCGACGCAATTTCTGTGTTGCATCGTCATTAGGATGGTGGGAATGTCGCAATTAACTGTCAAATTTGCGTCGGATTCCCGAAACTTTACTCGTAGGACAACGTTCATGTGGTGACCCAGGCAGTAATAAATGCTTGCAGATAAATCTGCTGGTAGACGATGTACTGAAAACCATCGCAGTATGTGTTCTATCGTCATTGAGAGGATGAGAGAAAATAAAATTAACTGTCAGTTTTGCGTCGGATTTGAAAACTAGATGACAAAACGCGACCATCCGGTGACCGAGGCACCAATAGACCCTTGTAGATAGTTACGCTGGACATCGATCTATTGAATCGCGACGCTATTTGTGTGTTCCATCGTCAATACCAGGATCTGACGGTAAGAATTAACTGTGAGTTATGAGAGGGAGAAAACAAACTTGACTGCCAAAGAGTACGTCCATCTGGTATGAGGCAGCGATAGACCCTCGGAGATAAGTCGGCTAGTGACCAATGTATTGAATCGCGACGCAATTTCTGTGTTGCAACGTCGTTAGGATGTTGGGAATGTCGCAATTAACTGTCAAATTTGCGTCGGATTTGAAAACAAGATTGACAAAGAGCGAACATCCGGTGACCGAGGCACCAATAGACCCTTATAGATAGTTACGATAGACATCGATGTATTGAATCGCGACGCTATTTGTGTGTTCCATCGTCCATACCAGGATCTGACGGTGAGAATTAGCTGAGAGCTTTGAGTCGGAAACAAGAAACTTGACAGCCAAATTGTACACCATCTGGTAGGAGGCAGCGTTAGACCCTCGGAGATAAGTCGGCTAGTGACCAATGTATTGAATCGCGACGCAATTTCTGTGTTGCATCGTCATTAGGATGATACGAATGTCTCAATTAACTGTCAAATTTGCGTCGGATTCCCGAAACTTTACTCGCAGGAGAACGATCATGTGGTGAACCAGGCATGCTCGGAGATAAATCTGCTGGTAGACGCTCTGAAAACCATCGCAGTATGTGTGTTCCATCGTAATTGAGAGTATGGGAGGAATAAAATTAACTGCCAATCTTGCGTCGGATTTGTAAACTAGACTGACAAAACGCGACCATCCGGTGACCGAGGCACCAATAGACCCTTGTAGATAGTTACGCTGGACATCGATCTATTGAATCGCGACGCCATTTTTGTGTTCCATCGTCAATACCAAGATCTGACGGTAAGAATTAACTGTGAGTTATGAGAGGGAGAAAACAAACTTGATTGGCAAAGAATACGTCCATCTGGTATGAGGCAGCGATAGACCCTCGGAGATAAGTCGGCTAGTGACCAATGTATTGAATCGGGACGCAATTTCTGTGTTGCAACGTCGTTAGGATGGTGGGAATGTCGCAATTAACTGTCAAATTTGCGTCGGATTTGAAAACAAGACTGACAAAGAGCGAACATCCGGTGACCGAGGCACCAATAGACCCTTATAGATAGTTACGCTAGACATCAATGTACTGAATCGCGACGCTATTTGTGTGTTCCGTCGACCATACCAGGATCTGACGGTGAGAATTAGCTGAGAGTTTTGAGTCGGAGACAAGAAACTTGACAGCCAAATCGTACATCCATCTGGTATGAAGCAGCGTTAGACCCTCGGAGATAAGTCGGCTAGTGACCAATCTATTGAATCGCGACGCAATTTCTGTGTTGCATCGTCATTAGGATGGTGGGAATGTCGCAATTAACTGTCAAATTTGCGTCGGATTCCCGAAACTTTACTCGTAGGACAACGTTCATGTGGTGACCCAGGCAGTAATAGATGCTTGGAGATAAATCTGCTGGAAGACGATGTTCTGGAAACCATCGCAGAATGTGTGTTCCATCGTAATTGAGAGTATGAGAGGAATACAATTAACTGTCAGTTTTGTGTCGGATTTGAAAACTAGACTGACAAAGCGCGACCATCCGGTGACCGAAGCACAATTAGACCCTTGTAGATAGTTACGCTAGACATTGCTGTATTGAATCCCGACGCCATTTTTGTGTTCCATCGTCAATACCAAGATCTGACGGTAAGAATTAACTGTGAGTAATGAGAGGGAGAAAACAAACTTGACTGCCAAAGAGTACGTCCATCTGGTATGAGGCAGCGATAGACCCTCGGAGATAAGTCGGCTAGTGACCAATGTATTGAATCGCGACGCAATTTCTGTGTTGCAACGTCGTTAGGATGGTGGGAATGTCGCAATTAACTGTCAAATTTGCGTCGGATTTGAAAACAAGACTGACAAAGAGCGAACATCCGGTGACCGAGGCACCAATAGACCCTTATAGATAGTTACGCTAGACGTCAGTGTACTGAATCGCGACGCTATTTGTGTGTTCCGTCGTCCATACCAGAATCTGACGGTGAGAATTAGCTGAGAGTTTTGAGTCGGAGACAAGAAACTTGACAGCCAAATTGTACATCCATCTGGTATGAAGCAGCGTTAGACCCTCGGAGATAAGTCGGCTAGTGACCAATGTATTGAATCGCGACGCAATTTCTGTGTTGCATCGTCATTAGGATGGTGGGACTGTCGCAATTAACTGTCTAATTTGCGTCGGATTCCCGAAACTTTACTCGTAGGACAACGTTCATGTGGTGACCCAGGCAGTAATAAATGCTTGCAGATAAATCTGCTGGTAGACGATGTACTGAAAACCATCGCAGTATGTGTTCTATCGTCATTGAGAGGATGAGAGAAAATAAAATTAACTGTCAGTTTTGCGTCGGATTTGAAAACTAGATGACAAAACGCGACCATCCGGTGACCGAGGCACCAATAGACCCTTGTAGATAGTTACGCTGGACATCGATCTATTGAATCGCGACGCTATTTGTGTGTTCCATCGTCAATACCAGGATCTGACGGTAAGAATTAACTGTGAGTTATGAGAGGGAGAAAACAAACTTGACTGCCAAAGAGTACGTCCATCTGGTATGAGGCAGCGATAGACCCTCGGAGATAAGTCGGCTAGTGACTAATGTATTGAATCGCGACGCAATTTCTGTGTTGCAACGTCGTTAGGATGTTGGGAATGTCGCAATTAACTGTCAAATTTGCGTCGGATTTGAAAACAAGACTGACAAAGAGCGAACATCCGGTGACCGAGGCACCAATAGACCCTTATAGATAGTTACGCTAGACATCGATGTATTGAATCGCGACGCTATTTGTGTGTTCCATCGTCCATACCAGGATCTGACGGTGAGAATTAGCTGAGAGTTTTGAGTCGGAAACAAGAAACTTGACAGCCAAATTGTACATCCATCTGGTAGGAGGCAGCGTTAGACCCTCGGAGATAAGTCGGCTAGTGACCAATGTATTGAATCGCGACGCAATTTCTGTGTTGCATCGTCATTAGGATGGTGGGAATGTCGCAATTAACTGTCAAATTTGCTCCGGATTCCCAAATCTTTACTCGTAGGACAACGTTCATGTGGTGACCCAGGCAGTAATAGATGCTTGGAGATAAATCTGCTGGTAGACAATGTTCTGAAAACCATCGCAGAATGTGTGTTCCATCGTAATTGAGAGTATGAGAGGAATACAATTAACTGTCAGTTTTGTGTCGGATTTGAAAACTAGACTGGCAAAACGCGACCATCCGGTGACCGAGGCACCAGTAGACCCTTGTAGATAGTTACGCTGGACATCGATCTATTGAATCGCGACGCTATTTGTGTGTTCCATCGTCAATACCAGGATCTGACGGTAAGAATTAACTGTGAGTTATGAGAGGGAGAAAACAAACTTGACTGCCAAACAGTACGTCCATCTGGTATAAGGCAGCGATAGACCCTCGGAGATAAGTCGGCCAGTGACCAATGTATTGAATCGCGACGCAATTTCTGTGTTGCATCGTCATTAGGATGATACGAATTTCTCAATTAACTGTCAAATTTGCGTCGGATTCCCGAAACTTTACTCGCAGGAGAACGATCATGTGGTGAACCAGGCATGCTCGGAGATAAATCTTCTGGAAGACGATGTTCTGAAAACCATCGCAGTATGTGTGTTCCATCGTAATTGAGAGTATGGGAGGAATAAAATTAACTGCCAATCATACGTCGGATTTGTAAACTAGACTGACAAAACGCGACCATCCGGTGACCGAGGCACCAATAGACCCTTGTAGTTAGTTACGCTGGACATTGATCTATTGAATCGCGACGCTATTTGTGTGTTCCATCGTCAATACCAGGATCTGACGGGAAGTATTAACTGTGAGTTATGAGAGGGAGAAAAGAAACTTGACTGCCAAAGAGTACGTCCATCTGGTATGAGGCAGCGATAGACCCTCGGAGATAAGTCGGCTAGTGACCAATGTATTTAATCGCGACGCAATTTCTTTGTTGCAACGTCGTTAGGATGGTGGGAATGTCGCAATTAATTGTCAAATTTGCGTCGGATTTGAAAACTAGACTGACAAAGAGAGAACATCCGGTGACCGAGGCACCAATAGACCCTTGTAGATAGTTACGCTAGACATCGATGTACTGAATCGCGACGCTATTTGTGTGTTCCATGGTCGATACCAGGATCTGATGGTAAGAATTAACTGTGAGTTACGAGTCGGAGACAAGAAACTTGACAGCCAAATTGTACATCCATCTGGTATGAGGCAGCGTTAGACCCTCGGAGATAAGTCGGCTAGGGACCAATGTATTGAATCGCGACGCAATTTCTGTGTTGCATCGTCATTAGGATGGTGGGAATGTCTCAATTAACTGTCAAATTTGCGTCGGATTCCCGAAACTTTACTCGCAGGAGAACGATCATGTGGTGACCCAGACATGCTTGGAGATAAATCTGCTGGAAGACGATGTTCTGAAAACCATCGCAGTATGTGTGTTCCATCGTAATTGAGAGTACTTGAGGAATAAAATTAACTATCAGTTTTGCGTCGGATTTGAAAACTAGACTGACAAAGCGCGAACATCCGGTGACCGAGGCACCAATAGACCCTTGTAGATAGTTACGCTAGACATTGATGTATTGAATCCCGACGCCATTTTGGTGTTCCATCGTCAATACCAAGATCTGACGGTAAGAATTAACTCTGAGTTATGAGAGGGAGAAAACAAACTTGACTGCCAAAGAATACGTCCATCTGGTATGATGCAGCGATAGACCCTCGGAGATAAGTCGGCTAGTGACCAATGTATTGAATCGCTGACGCAATTTCTGTGTTGCAACGTCGTTAGGATGGTGGGAATGTCGCAATTAACTGTCAAATTTGCGTCGGATTTGAAAACAAGACTGACAAAGAGCGAACATCCGGTGACCGAGGCACCAATAGACCCTTATAGATAGTTACGCTAGACATCAGTGTACTGAATCGCGACGCTATTTGTGTGTTCCGTCGTCCATACCAGAATCTGACGGTGAGAATTAGCTGAGAGTTTTGAGTCGGAGACAAGAAACTTGACAGCCAAATTGTACATCCATCTGGTATGAAGCAGCGTTAGACCCTCGGAGATAAGTCGGCTAGTGACGAATGTATTGAATCGCGACGCAATTTCTGTGTTGCATCGTCATTAGGATGGTGGGAATGTCGCAATTAACTGTCAAATTTGCGTCGGATTCCCGAAACTTTACTCGTAGGACAACGTTCATGTGGTGACCCAGGCAGTAATAAATGCTTGCAGATAAATCTGCTGGTAGACGATGTACTGAAAACCATCGCAGTATGTGTTCTATCGTCATTGAGAGGATGAGAGAAAATAAAATTAACTGTCAGTTTTGCGTCGGATTTGAAAACTAGATGACAAAACGCGACCATCCGGTGACCGAGGCACCAATAGACCCTTGTAGATAGTTACGCTGGACATCGATCTATTGAATCGCGACGCTATTTGTGTGTTCCATCGTCAATACCAGGATCTGACGGTAAGAATTAACTGTGAGTTATGAGAGGGAGAAAACAAACTTGACTGCCAAAGAGTACGTCCATCTGGTATGAGGCAGCGATAGACCCTCGGAGATAAGTCGGCTAGTGACCAATGTATTGAATCGCGACGCAATTTCTGTGTTGCAACGTCGTTAGGATGTTGGGAATGTCGCAATTAACTGTCAAATTTGCGTCGGATTTGAAAACAAGATTGACAAAGAGCGAACATCCGGTGACCGAGGCACCAATAGACCCTTATAGATAGTTACGATAGACATCGATGTATTGAATCGCGACGCTATTTGTGTGTTCCATCGTCCATACCAGGATCTGACGGTGAGAATTAGCTGAGAGTTTTGAGTCGGAAACAAGAAACTTGACAGCCAAATTGTACACCATCTGGTAGGAGGCAGCGTTAGACCCTCGGAGATAAGTCGGCTAGTGACCAATGTATTGAATCGCGACGCAATTTCTGTGTTGCATCGTCATTAGGATGATACGAATGTCTCAATTAACTGTCAAATTTGCGTCGGTTTCCCGAAACTTTACTCGCAGGAGAACGATCATGTGGTGAACCATTCATGCTCGGAGATAAATCTGCTGGTAGACGCTCTGAAAACCATCGCAGTATGTGTGTTCCATCGTAATTGAGAGTATGGGAGGAATAAAATTAACTGCCAATCTTGCGTCGGATTTGTAAACTAGACTGACAAAACGCGACCATCCGGTGACCGAGGCACCAATAGACCCTTGTAGATAGTTACGCTGGACATCGATCTATTGAATCGCGACGCCATTTTTGTGTTCCATCGTCACTACCAAGATCTGACGGTAAGAATTAACTGTGAGTTATGAGAGGGAGAAAACAAACTTGATTGGCAAAGAATACGTCCATCTGGTATGAGGCAGCGATAGACCCTCGGAGATAAGTCGGCTAGTGACCAATGTATTGAATCGGGACGCAATTTCTGTGTTGCAACGTCGTTAGGATGGTGGGAATGTCGCAATTAACTGTCAAATTTGCGTCGGATTTGAAAACAAGACTGACAAAGAGCGAACATCCGGTGACCGAGGCACCAATAGACCCTTATAGATAGTTACGCTAGACATCAATGTACTGAATCACGACGCTATTTGTGTGTTCCGTCGACCATACCAGGATCTGACGGTGAGAATTAGCTGAGAGTTTTGAGTCTGAGACAAGAAACTTGACAGCCAAATCGTACATCCATCTGGTATGAAGCAGCGTTAGACCCTCGGAGATAAGTCGGCTAGTGAGCAATCTATTGAATCGCGACGCAATTTCTGTGTTGCATCGTCATTAGGATGGTGGGAATGTCGCAATTAACTGTCAAATTTGCGTCGGATTCCCGAAACTTTACTCGTAGGACAACGTTCATGTGGTGACCCAGGCAGTAATAGATGCTTGGAGATAAATCTGCTGGAAGACGATGTTCTGGAAACCATCGCAGAATGTGTGTTCCATCGTAATTGAGAGTATGAGAGGAATACAATTAACTGTCAGTTTTGTGTCGGATTTGAAAACTAGACTGACAAAGCGCGACCATCCGGTGACCGAAGCACAATTAGACCCTTGTAGATAGTTACGCTAGACATTGCTGTATTGAATCCCGACGCCATTTTTGTGTTCCATCGTCAATACCAAGATCTGACGGTAAGAATTAACTCTGAGTTATGAGAGGGAGAAAACAAACTTGACTGCCAAAGAGTACGTCCATCTGGTATGAGGCAGCGATAGACCCTCGGAGATAAGTCGGCTAGTGACCAATGTATTGAATCGCGACGCAATTTCTGTGTTGCAACGTCGTTAGGATGGTGGGAATGTCGCAATTAACTGTCAAATTTGCGTCGGATTTGAAAACAAGACTGACAAAGAGCGAACATCCGGTGACCGAGGCACCAATAGACCCTTATAGATAGTTACGCTAGACATCAGTGTACTGAATCGCGACGCTATTTGTGTGTTCCGTCGTCCATACCAGAATCTGACGGTGAGAATTAGCTGAGAGTTTTGAGTCGGAGACAAGAAACTTGACAGCCAAATTGTACATCCATCTGGTATGAAGCAGCGTTAGACCCTCGGAGATAAGTCGGCTAGTGACCAATGTATTGAATCGCGACGCAATTTCTGTGTTGCATCGTCATTAGGATGGTGGGAATGTCGCAATTAACTGTCAAATTTGCGTCGGATTCCCGAAACTTTACTCGTAGGACAACGTTCATGTGGTGACCCAGGCAGTAATAAATGCTTGCAGATAAATCTGCTGGTAGACGATGTACTGAAAACCATCGCAGTATGTGTTCTATCGTCATTGAGAGGATGAGAGAAAATAAAATTAACTGTCAGTTTTGCGTCGGATTTGAAAACTAGATGACAAAACGCGACCATCCGGTGACCGAGGCACCAATAGACCCTTGTAGATAGTTACGCTGGACATCGATCTATTGAATCGCGACGCTATTTGTGTGTTCCATCGTCAATACCAGGATCTGACGGTAAGAATTAACTGTGAGTTATGAGAGGGAGAAAACAAACTTGACTGCCAAAGAGTACGTCCATCTGGTATGAGGCAGCGATAGACCCTCGGAGATAAGTCGGCTAGTGACTAATGTATTGAATCGCGACGCAATTTCTGTGTTGCAACGTCGTTAGGATGTTGGGAATGTCGCAATTAACTGTCAAATTTGCGTCGGATTTGAAAACAAGACTGACAAAGAGCGAACATCCGGTGACCGAGGCACCAATAGACCCTTATAGATAGTTACGCTAGACATCGATGTATTGAATCGCGACGCTATTTGTGTGTTCCATCGTCCATACCAGGATCTGACGGTGAGAATTAGCTGAGAGTTTTGAGTCGGAAACAAGAAACTTGACAGCCAAATTGTACACCATCTGGTAGGAGGCAGCGTTAGACCCTCGGAGATAAGTCGGCTAGTGACCAATGTATTGAATCGCGACGCAATTTCTGTGTTGCATCGTCATTAGGATGGTGGGAATGTCGCAATTAACTGTCAAATTTGCGTCGGATTCCCAAATCTTTACTCGTAGGACAACGTTCATGTGGTGACCCAGGCAGTAATAGATGCTTGGAGATAAATCTGCTGGTAGACAATGTTCTGAAAACCATCGCAGAATGTGTGTTCCATCGTAATTGAGAGTATGAGAGGAATACAATTAACTGTCAGTTTTGTGTCGGATTTGAAAACTAGACTGGCAAAACGCGACCATCCGGTGACCGAGGCACCAGTAGACCCTTGTAGATAGTTACGCTGGACATCGATCTATTGAATCGCGACGCTATTTGTGTGTTCCATCGTCAATACCAGGATCTGACGGTAAGAATTAACTGTGAGTTATGAGAGGGAGAAAACATACTTGACTGCCAAACAGTACGTCCATCTGGTATAAGGCAGCGATAGACCCTCGGAGATAAGTCGGCTAGTGACCAATGTATTGAATCGCGACGCAATTTCTGTGTTGCATCGTCATTAGGATGATACGAATTTCTCAATTAACTGTCAAATTTGCGTCGGATTCCCGAAACTTTACTCGCAGGAGAACGATCATGTGGTGAACCAGGCATGCTCGGAGATAAATCTGCTGGAAGACGATGTTCTGAAAACCATCGCAGTATGTGTGTTCCATCGTAATTGAGAGTATGGGAGGAATAAAATTAACTGCCAATCATACGTCGGATTTGTAAACTAGACTGACAAAACGCGACCATCCGGTGACCGAGGCACCAATAGACCCTTGTAGTTAGTTACGCTGGACATTGATCTATTGAATCGCGACGCTATTTGTGTGTTCCATCGTCAATACCAGGATCTGACGGGAAGAATTAACTGTGAGTTATGAGAGGGAGAAAAGAAACTTGACTGCCAAAGAGTACGTCCATCTGGTATGAGGCAGCGATAGACCCTCGGAGTTAAGTCGGCTAGTGACCAATGTATTTAATCGCGACGCAATTTCTTTGTTGCAACGTCGTTAGGATGGTGGGAATGTCGCAATAAATTGTCAAATTTGCGTCGGATTTGAAAACTAGACTGACAAAGAGAGAACATCCGGTGACCGAGGCACCAATAGACCCTTGTAGATAGTTACGCTAGACATCGATGTACTGAATCGCGACGCTTTTTGTGTGTTCCATGGTCGATACCAGGATCTGATGGTAAGAATTAACTGTGAGTTACGAGTCGGAGACAAGAAACTTGACAGCCAAATTGTACATCCATCTGGTATGAAGCAGCGTTAGACCCTCGGAGATAAGTCGGCTAGTGACGAATGTATTGAATCGCGACGCAATTTCTGTGTTGCATCGTCATTAGGATGGTGGGAATGTCGCAATTAACTGTCAAATTTGCGTCGGATTCCCGAAACTTTACTCGTAGGACAACGTTCATGTGGTGACCCAGGCAGTAATAAATGCTTGCAGATAAATCTGCTGGTAGACGATGTACTGAAAACCATCGCAGTATGTGTTCTATCGTCATTGAGAGGATGAGAGAAAATAAAATTAACTGTCAGTTTTGCGTCGGATTTGAAAACTAGATGACAAAACGCGACCATCCGGTGACCGAGGCACCAATAGACCCTTGTAGATAGTTACGCTGGACATCGATCTATTGAATCGCGACGCTATTTGTGTGTTCCATCGTCAATACCAGGATCTGACGGTAAGAATTAACTGTGAGTTATGAGAGGGAGAAAACAAACTTGACTGCCAAAGAGTACGTCCATCTGGTATGAGGCAGCGATAGACCCTCGGAGATAAGTCGGCTAGTGACCAATGTATTGAATCGCGACGCAATTTCTGTGTTGCAACGTCGTTAGGATGTTGGGAATGTCGCAATTAACTGTCAAATTTGCGTCGGATTTGAAAACAAGATTGACAAAGAGCGAACATCCGGTGACCGAGGCACCAATAGACCCTTATAGATAGTTACGATAGACATCGATGTATTGAATCGCGACGCTATTTGTGTGTTCCATCGTCCATACCAGGATCTGACGGTGAGAATTAGCTGAGAGTTTTGAGTCGGAAACAAGAAACTTGACAGCCAAATTGTACACCATCTGGTAGGAGGCAGCGTTAGACCCTCGGAGATAAGTCGGCTAGTGACCAATGTATTGAATCGCGACGCAATTTCTGTGTTGCATCGTCATTAGGATGATACGAATGTCTCAATTAACTGTCAAATTTGCGTCGGTTTCCCGAAACTTTACTCGCAGGAGAACGATCATGTGGTGAACCATTCATGCTCGGAGATAAATCTGCTGGTAGACGCTCTGAAAACCATCGCAGTATGTGTGTTCCATCGTAATTGAGAGTATGGGAGGAATAAAATTAACTGCCAATCTTGCGTCGGATTTGTAAACTAGACTGACAAAACGCGACCATCCGGTGACCGAGGCACCAATAGACCCTTGTAGATAGTTACGCTGGACATCGATCTATTGAATCGCGACGCCATTTTTGTGTTCCATCGTCACTACCAAGATCTGACGGTAAGAATTAACTGTGAGTTATGAGAGGGAGAAAACAAACTTGATTGGCAAAGAATACGTCCATCTGGTATGAGGCAGCGATAGACCCTCGGAGATAAGTCGGCTAGTGACCAATGTATTGAATCGGGACGCAATTTCTGTGTTGCAACGTCGTTAGGATGGTGGGAATGTCGCAATTAACTGTCAAATTTGCGTCGGATTTGAAAACAAGACTGACAAAGAGCGAACATCCGGTGACCGAGGCACCAATAGACCCTTATAGATAGTTACGCTAGACATCAATGTACTGAATCACGACGCTATTTGTGTGTTCCGTCGACCATACCAGGATCTGACGGTGAGAATTAGCTGAGAGTTTTGAGTCTGAGACAAGAAACTTGACAGCCAAATCGTACATCCATCTGGTATGAAGCAGCGTTAGACCCTCGGAGATAAGTCGGCTAGTGAGCAATCTATTGAATCGCGACGCAATTTCTGTGTTGCATCGTCATTAGGATGGTGGGAATGTCGCAATTAACTGTCAAATTTGCGTCGGATTCCCGAAACTTTACTCGTAGGACAACGTTCATGTGGTGACCCAGGCAGTAATAGATGCTTGGAGATAAATCTGCTGGAAGACGATGTTCTGGAAACCATCGCAGAATGTGTGTTCCATCGTAATTGAGAGTATGAGAGGAATACAATTAACTGTCAGTTTTGTGTCGGATTTGAAAACTAGACTGACAAAGCGCGACCATCCGGTGACCGAAGCACAATTAGACCCTTGTAGATAGTTACGCTAGACATTGCTGTATTGAATCCCGACGCCATTTTTGTGTTCCATCGTCAATACCAAGATCTGACGGTAAGAATTAACTCTGAGTTATGAGAGGGAGAAAACAAACTTGACTGCCAAAGAGTACGTCCATCTGGTATGAGGCAGCGATAGACCCTCGGAGATAAGTCGGCTAGTGACCAATGTATTGAATCGCGACGCAATTTCTGTGTTGCAACGTCGTTAGGATGGTGGGAATGTCGCAATTAACTGTCAAATTTGCGTCGGATTTGAAAACAAGACTGACAAAGAGCGAACATCCGGTGACCGAGGCACCAATAGACCCTTATAGATAGTTACGCTAGACATCAGTGTACTGAATCGCGACGCTATTTGTGTGTTCCGTCGTCCATACCAGAATCTGACGGTGAGAATTAGCTGAGAGTTTTGAGTCGGAGACAAGAAACTTGACAGCCAAATTGTACATCCATCTGGTATGAAGCAGCGTTAGACCCTCGGAGATAAGTCGGCTAGTGACCAATGTATTGAATCGCGACGCAATTTCTGTGTTGCATCGTCATTAGGATGGTGGGAATGTCGCAATTAACTGTCAAATTTGCGTCGGATTCCCGAAACTTTACTCGTAGGACAACGTTCATGTGGTGACCCAGGCAGTAATAAATGCTTGCAGATAAATCTGCTGGTAGACGATGTACTGAAAACCATCGCAGTATGTGTTCTATCGTCATTGAGAGGATGAGAGAAAATAAAATTAACTGTCAGTTTTGCGTCGGATTTGAAAACTAGATGACAAAACGCGACCATCCGGTGACCGAGGCACCAATAGACCCTTGTAGATAGTTACGCTGGACATCGATCTATTGAATCGCGACGCTATTTGTGTGTTCCATCGTCAATACCAGGATCTGACGGTAAGAATTAACTGTGAGTTATGAGAGGGAGAAAACAAACTTGACTGCCAAAGAGTACGTCCATCTGGTATGAGGCAGCGATAGACCCTCGGAGATAAGTCGGCTAGTGACTAATGTATTGAATCGCGACGCAATTTCTGTGTTGCAACGTCGTTAGGATGTTGGGAATGTCGCAATTAACTGTCAAATTTGCGTCGGATTTGAAAACAAGACTGACAAAGAGCGAACATCCGGTGACCGAGGCACCAATAGACCCTTATAGATAGTTACGCTAGACATCGATGTATTGAATCGCGACGCTATTTGTGTGTTCCATCGTCCATACCAGGATCTGACGGTGAGAATTAGCTGAGAGTTTTGAGTCGGAAACAAGAAACTTGACAGCCAAATTGTACACCATCTGGTAGGAGGCAGCGTTAGACCCTCGGAGATAAGTCGGCTAGTGACCAATGTATTGAATCGCGACGCAATTTCTGTGTTGCATCGTCATTAGGATGGTGGGAATGTCGCAATTAACTGTCAAATTTGCGTCGGATTCCCAAATCTTTACTCGTAGGACAACGTTCATGTGGTGACCCAGGCAGTAATAGATGCTTGGAGATAAATCTGCTGGTAGACAATGTTCTGAAAACCATCGCAGAATGTGTGTTCCATCGTAATTGAGAGTATGAGAGGAATACAATTAACTGTCAGTTTTGTGTCGGATTTGAAAACTAGACTGGCAAAACGCGACCATCCGGTGACCGAGGCACCAGTAGACCCTTGTAGATAGTTACGCTGGACATCGATCTATTGAATCGCGACGCTATTTGTGTGTTCCATCGTCAATACCAGGATCTGACGGTAAGAATTAACTGTGAGTTATGAGAGGGAGAAAACATACTTGACTGCCAAACAGTACGTCCATCTGGTATAAGGCAGCGATAGACCCTCGGAGATAAGTCGGCTAGTGACCAATGTATTGAATCGCGACGCAATTTCTGTGTTGCATCGTCATTAGGATGATACGAATTTCTCAATTAACTGTCAAATTTGCGTCGGATTCCCGAAACTTTACTCGCAGGAGAACGATCATGTGGTGAACCAGGCATGCTCGGAGATAAATCTGCTGGAAGACGATGTTCTGAAAACCATCGCAGTATGTGTGTTCCATCGTAATTGAGAGTATGGGAGGAATAAAATTAACTGCCAATCATACGTCGGATTTGTAAACTAGACTGACAAAACGCGACCATCCGGTGACCGAGGCACCAATAGACCCTTGTAGTTAGTTACGCTGGACATTGATCTATTGAATCGCGACGCTATTTGTGTGTTCCATCGTCAATACCAGGATCTGACGGGAAGAATTAACTGTGAGTTATGAGAGGGAGAAAAGAAACTTGACTGCCAAAGAGTACGTCCATCTGGTATGAGGCAGCGATAGACCCTCGGAGTTAAGTCGGCTAGTGACCAATGTATTTAATCGCGACGCAATTTCTTTGTTGCAACGTCGTTAGGATGGTGGGAATGTCGCAATAAATTGTCAAATTTGCGTCGGATTTGAAAACTAGACTGACAAAGAGAGAACATCCGGTGACCGAGGCACCAATAGACCCTTGTAGATAGTTACGCTAGACATCGATGTACTGAATCGCGACGCTTTTTGTGTGTTCCATGGTCGATACCAGGATCTGATGGTAAGAATTAACTGTGAGTTACGAGTCGGAGACAAGAAACTTGACAGCCAAATTGTACATCCATCTGGTATGAGGCAGCGTTAGACCCTCGGAGATAAGTCGGCTAGGGACCAATGTATTGAATCGCGACGCAATTTCTGTGTTGCATCGTCATTAGGATGGTGGGAATGTCTCAATTAACTGTCAAATTTGCGTCGGATTCCCGAAACTTTACTCGCAGGAGAACGATCATGTGGTGACCCAGACATGCTTGGAGATAAATCTGCTGGAAGACGATGTTCTGAAAACCATCGCAGTATGTGTGTTCCATCGTAATTGAGAGTACTTGAGGAATAAAATTAACTATCAGTTTTGCGTCGGATTTGAAAACTAGACTGACAAAGCGCGACCATCCGGTGACCGAGGCACCAATAGACCCTTGTAGATAGTTACGCTAGACATTGATGTATTGAATCCCGACGCCATTTTGGTGTTCCATCGTCAATACCAAGATCTGACGGTAAGAATTAACTCTGAGTTATGAGAGGGAGAAAACAAACTTGACTGCCAAAGAATACGTCCATCTGGTATGATGCAGCGATAGACCCTCGGAGATAAGTCGGCTAGTGACCAATGTATTGAATCGCTGACGCAATTTCTGTGTTGCAACGTCGTTAGGATGGTGGGAATGTCGCAATTAACTGTCAAATTTGCGTCGGATTTGAAAACAAGACTGACAAAGAGCGAACATCCGGTGACCGAGGCACCAATAGACCCTTATAGATAGTTACGCTAGACATCAGTGTACTGAATCGCGACGCTATTTGTGTGTTCCGTCGTCCATACCAGAATCTGACGGTGAGAATTAGCTGAGAGTTTTGAGTCGGAGACAAGAAACTTGACAGCCAAATTGTACATCCATCTGGTATGAAGCAGCGTTAGACCCTCGGAGATAAGTCGGCTAGTGACCAATGTATTGAATCGCGACGCAATTTCTGTGTTGCATCGTCATTAGGATGGTGGGAATGTCGCAATTAACTGTCAAATTTGCGTCGGATTCCCGAAACTTTACTCGTAGGACAACGTTCATGTGGTGACCCAGGCAGTAATAAATGCTTGCAGATAAATCTGCTGGTAGACGATGTACTGAAAACCATCGCAGTATGTGTTCTATCGTCATTGAGAGGATGAGAGAAAATAAAATTAACTGTCAGTTTTGCGTCGGATTTGAAAACTAGATGACAAAACGCGACCATCCGGTGACCGAGGCACCAATAGACCCTTGTAGATAGTTACGCTGGACATCGATCTATTGAATCGCGACGCTATTTGTGTGTTCCATCGTCAATACCAGGATCTGACGGTAATAATTAACTGTGAGTTATGAGAGGGAGAAAACAAACTTGACTGCCAAAGAGTACGTCCATCTGGTATGAGGCAGCGATAGACCCTCGGAGATAAGTCGGCTAGTGACCAATGTATTGAATCGCGACGCAATATCTGTGTTGCAACGTCGTTAGGATGTTGGGAATGTCGCAATTAACTGTCAAATTTGCGTCGGATTTGAAAACAAGATTGACAAAGAGCGAACATCCGGTGACCGAGGCACCAATAGACCCTTATAGATAGTTACGATAGACATCGATGTATTGAATCGCGACGCTATTTGTGTGTTCCATCGTCCATACCAGGATCTGACGGTGAGAATTAGCTGAGAGTTTTGAGTCGGAAACAAGAAACTTGACAGCCAAATTGTACACCATCTGGTAGGAGGCAGCGTTAGACCCTCGGAGATAAGTCGGCTAGTGACCAATGTATTGAATCGCGACACAATTTCTGTGTTGCATCGTCATTAGGATGATACGAATGTCTCAATTAACTGTCAAATTTGCGTCGGATTCCCGAAACTTTACTCGCAGGAGAACGATCATGTGGTGAACCAGGCATGCTCGGAGATAAATCTGCTGGTAGACGCTCTGAAAACCATCGCAGTATGTGTGTTCCATCGTAATTGAGAGTATGGGAGGAATAAAACTAACTGCCAATCTTGCGTCGGATTTGTAAACTAGACTGACAAAACGCGACCATCCGGTGACCGAGGCACCAATAGACCCTTGTAGATAGTTACGCTGGACATCGATCTATTGAATCGCGACGCCATTTTTGTGTTCCATCGTCAATACCAAGATCTGACGGTAAGAATTAACTGTGAGTTATGAGAGGGAGAAAACAAACTTGATTGGCAAAGAATACGTCCATCTGGTATGAGGCAGCGATAGACCCTCGGAGATAAGTCGGCTAGTGACCAATGTATTGAATCGGGACGCAATTTCTGTGTTGCAACGTCGTTAGGATGGTGGGAATGTCGCAATTAACTGTCAAATTTGCGTCGGATTTGAAAACGAGACTGACAAAGAGCGAACATCCGGTGACCGAGGCACCAATAGACCCTTATAGATAGTTACGCTAGACATCAATGTACTGAATCGCGACGCTATTTGTGTGTTCCGTCGACCATACCAGGATCTGACGGTGAGAATTAGCTGAGAGTTTTGAGTCGGAGACAAGAAACTTGACAGCCAAATCGTACATCCATCTGGTATGAAGCAGCGTTAGACCCTCGGAGATAAGTCGGCTAGTGACCAATCTATTGAATCGCGACGCAATTTCTGTGTTGCATCGTCATTAGGATGGTGGGAATGTCGCAATTAACTGTCAAATTTGCGTCGGATTCCCGAAACTTTACTCGTAGGACAACGTTCATGTGGTGACCCAGGCAGTAATAGATGCTTGGAGATAAATCTGCTGGAAGACGATGTTCTGGAAACCATCGCAGAATGTGTGTTCCATCGTAATTGAGAGTATGAGAGGAATACAATTAACTGTCAGTTTTGTGTCGGATTTGAAAACTAGACTGACAAAGCGCGACCATCCGGTGACCGAAGCACAATTAGACCCTTGTAGATAGTTACGCTAGACATCAATGTACTAAATCGCCACGATATGTTGTGTTCCGTCGTCCATACCAGGATCTGACGGTTAGAATTAGCTGAGAGTTTTGAGTCGGAGACAAGAAACTTGACAGCCAAATTGTACATCCATCTGGTATGAAGCAGCGTTAGACCCTCGGAGTTAGGTCGGCTAGTGACCAATGTATTGAATCGCGACGCAATTTCTGTGTTGCATCGTCATTAGGATGGTGGGAATGTCGCAATTAACTGTCAAATTTGCGTCGGATTCCCGAAACTTTACTCGTAGGACAACAATCATGAGGTAACCCAGGCAGTAATAGATGCTTGGAGATAAATCTGCTGGAAGACGATGTTCTGGAAACCATCGCAGAATGTGTGTTCCATCGTAATTGAGAGTATGAGAGGAATACAATTAACTGTCAGTTTTGCGGCGGATTTGAATACTAGACTGACAAAGCGCGACCATCCGGCGACCGAAGCACAATTAGAACCTTGTAGATAGTTACGCTAGACATTGCTGTATTGAATCCCGACGCCATTTTTGTGTTCCATCGTCAATACCAAGATCTGACGGTAAGAATTAACTGTGAGTTATGAGAGGGAGAAAACAAACTTGACTGCCAAAGAGTACGTCCATCTGGTATGAAGCAGCGTTAGACCCTCGGAGTTAGGTCGGCTAGTGACCAATGTATTGAATCGCGACGCAATTTCTGTGTTGCATCGTCATTAGGATGGTGGGAATGTCGCAATTAACTGTCAAATTTGCGTCGGATTCCCGAAACTTTACTCGTAGGACAACAATCATGAGGTAACCCAGGCAGTAATAGATGCTTGGAGATAAATCTGCTGGAAGACGATGTTCTGGAAACCATCGCAGAATGTGTGTTCCATCGTAATTGAGAGTATGAGAGGAATACAATTAACTGTCAGTTTTGCGGCGGATTTGAATACTAGACTGACAAAGCGCGACCATCCGGCGACCGAAGCACAATTAGACCCTTGTAGATAGTTACGCTAGACATTGCTGTATTGAATCCCGACGCCATTTTTGTGTTCCATCGTCAATACCAAGATCTGACGGTAAGAATTAACTGTGAGTTATGAGAGGGAGAAAACAAACTTGACTGCCAAAGATTACGTCCATCTGGTATGAGGCAGCGATAGACCCTCGGAGATAAGTCGGCTAGTGACCAATGTATTGAATCGCGACGCAATTTCTGTGTTGCAACGTCGTTAGGATGGTGGGAATGTCGCAATTAACTGTCAAATTTGCGTCGGATTTGAAAACAAGACTGACAAAGAGCGAACATCCGGTGACCGAGGCACCAATAGACCCTTATAGATAGTTACGCTAGACATCAGTGTACTGAATCGCGACGCTATTTGTGTGTTCCGTCGTCCATACCAGAATCTGACGGTGAGAATTAGCTGAGAGTTTTGAGTCGGAGACAAGAAACTTGACAGCCAAATTGTACATCCATCTGGTATGAAGCAGCGTTAGACCCTCGGAGATAAGTCGGCTAGTGACCAATGTATTGAATCGCGACGCAATTTCTGTGTTGCATCGTCATTAGGATGGTGGGAATGTCGCAATTAACTGTCAAATTTGCGTCGGATTCCCGAAACTTTACTCGTAGGACAACGTTCATGTGTTGACCCAGGCAGTAATAAATGCTTGCAGATAAATCTGCTGGTAGACGATGTACTGAAAACCATCGCAGTATGTGTTCTATCGTCATTGAGAGGATGAGAGAAAATAAAATTAACTGTCAGTTTTGCGTCGGATTTGAAAACTAGATGACAAAACGCGACCATCCGGTGACCGAGGCACCAATAGACCCTTGTAGATAGTTACGCTGGACATCGATCTATTGAATCGCGACGCTATTTGTGTGTTCCATCGTCAATACCAGGATCTGACGGTAAGAATTGACTGTGAGTTATGAGAGGGAGAAAACAAACTTGACTGCCAAAGAGTACGTCCATCTGGTATGAGGCAGCGATAGACCCTCGGAGATAAGTCGGCTAGTGACTAATGTATTGAATCGCGACGCAATTTCTGTGTTGCAACGTCGTTAGGATGTTGGGAATGTCGCAATTAACTGTCAAATTTTGTCTGATTTGAAAACAAGACTGACAAAGAGCGAACATCCGGTGACCGAGGCACCAATAGACCCTTATAGATAGTTACGCTAGACATCGATGTATTGAATCGCGACGCTATTTGTGTGTTCCATCGTCCATACCAGGATATGACGGTGAGAATTAGCTGAGAGTTTTGAGTCGGAAACAAGAAACTTGACAGCCAAATTGTACACCATCTGGTAGGAGGCAGCGTTAGACCCTCGGAGATAAGTCGGCTAGTGACCAATGTATTGAATCGCGACGCAATTTCTGTGTTGCATCGTCATTAGGATGGTGGGAATGTCGCAATTAACTGTCAAATTTGCGTCGGATTCCCAAATCTTTACTCGTAGGACAACGTTCATGTGGTGACCCAGGCAGTAATAGATGCTTGGAGATAAATCTGCTGGTAGACAATGTTCTGAAAACCATCGCAGAATGTGTGTTCCATCGTAATTGAGAGTATGAGAGGAATACAATTAACTGTCAGTTTTGTGTCGGATTTGAAAACTAGACCGACAAAGCGCGACCATCCGGTGACCGAAGCACAATTAGACCCTTGTAGATAGTTACGCTAGACATCAATGTACTGAATCGCCACGATATTTGTGTGTTCCGTCGTCCATACCAGGATCTGACGGTGAGAATTAGCTGAGAGTTTTGAGTCGGAGACAAGAAACTTGACAGCCAAATTGTACATCCATCTGGTATGAAGCAGCGTTAGACCCTCGGAGTTAGGTCGGCTAGTGACCAATGTATTGAATCGCGACGCAATTTCTGTGTTGCATCGTCATTAGGATGGTGGGAATGTCGCAATTAACTGTCAAATTTGCGTCGGATTCCCGAAACTTTACTCGTAGGACAACGTTCATGTGGTGACCCAGGCAGTAATAGATGCTTGGAGATAAATCTGCTGGTAGACGATGTACTGAAAACCATCGCAGTATGTGTTCTATCGTCATTGAGAGAATGAGAGAAAATAAAATTAACTGTCAGTTTTGCGTCGGATTTGAAAACTAGATGACAAAACGCGACCATCCGGTGACCGAGGCACCAATAGACCCTTGTAGATAGTTACGCTGGACATCGATCTATTGAATCGCGACGCTATTTGTGTGTTCCATCGTCAATACCAGGATCTGACGGTAAGAATTAACTGTGAGTTATGAGAGGGAGAAAACTAACTAGACTGCCAAAGAGTACGTCCATCTGGTATGATGCAGCGATAGACCCTCGGAGATAAGTCGGCTAGTGACCAATGTATTGAATCGCGAAGCAATTTCAGTGTTGCAACGTCGTTAGGATGGTGGGAATGTCGCAATTAACTGTCAAATTTGCGTCGGATTCCCGAAACTTTACTCGCAGGAGAACGATCATGTGGTGACCCAGACATGCTTGGAGATAAATCTGCTGGAAGACGATGTTCTGAAAACCATCGCAGTATGTGTGTTCCATCGTAATTGAGAGTACTTGAGGAATAAAATTAACTATCAGTTTTGCGTCGGATTTGAAAACTAGTCTGACAAAGCAGGACCATCCGGTGACCTAGGCACCAATAGACCCCTGTAGATAGTTACGCTAGACATTGATGTATTGAATCCCGACGCCATTTTTGTGTTCCTTCGTCAATACCAAGATCTGACGGTAAGAATTAACTGTGAGTTATGAGAGGGAGAAAACAAACTTGACTGCCAAAGAGTACGTCCATCTGGTATGATGCAGCGATAGACCCTCGAAGATAAGTCGGCTAGTTACCAATGTATTGAATCGCGACACAATTTCTCCGTTGCAACGTCGTTAGGATGGTGGGAATGTCGCAATTAACTGTCAAATTTGCGTCGGATTTGAAAACAAGACTGACAAAGAGCGAACATCCGGTGACCGAGGCACCAGTAGACCCTTATAGATAGTTACGCTAGACATCAGTGTACTGGATCGCGACGCTATTTGTGTGTTCCGTCGTCCATACCAGAATCTGACGGTGAGAATTAGCTGAGAGTTTTGAGTCGGAGACAAGAAACTTGACAGCCAAATTGTACATCCATCTGGTATGAAGCAGCATTAGACCCTCGGAGATAAGTCGGCTAGTGACCAACGTATTGAATCGCGACGCAATTTCTGTGTTGCATCGTCATTAGGATGATACGAATGTCTCAATTAACTGTCAAATTTGCGTCGGAATCCCGAAACTTTACTCGCAGGAGAACGATCATGTGGTGAACCAGGCATGCTCGGAGATAAATCTGCTGGATGACGATGTACTGAAAACCATCGCAGTATGTGGGTTCCATCGTAATTGAGAGTATGGGAGGAATAAAATTAACTGCCAATCTTGCGTCGGATTTGTAAACTAGACTGACAAAACGCGACCATCCGGTGACCGAGGCACCAACAGACCCTTGTAGATAGTTACGCTAGACATCGATCTATTGAATCGCGACGCTATTTGTGGGTTCCATCGTCAATACCGGGATCTGACGGTAAGAATTAACTGTGAGTTATGAGAGGGAGAAAACAAACTTGACTGCCAAAGAGTACGTCCATCTGGTATGAGGCAGCGATAGACCCTAGGAGATAAGTCGGCTAGTGACCAATGTATTTAATCGCGACGCAATTTCTTTGTTGCAACGTCGTTAGGATGGTGGGAATGTCGCAATTAATTGTCAAATTTGCGTCGGATTTGAAAACTAGACTGACAAAGGGAGAACATCCGGTGACCGAGGCACCAATAGACCCTTGTAGATAGTTACGCTAGACATTGATGTATTGAATCCCGACGCCATTTTTGTGTTCCATCGTCAATACCAAGATCTGACGGTAAGAATTAACTGTGAGTTATGAGATTGAGAAAACAAACTTGACTGCCAAAGAGTACGTCCATCTGGTTTGAGGCAGCGTTAGACCCTCGGAGATAAGTCGGCTAGTGACCAATGTATTGAATCGCGACGCAATTTCTGTGTTGCAACGTCGTTAGGATGTTGGGAATGTCGCAATTAACTGTCAAATTTGCGTCGGATTTGAAAACAAGACTGACAAAGAGCGAACATCCGGTGACCGAGGCACCAATAGACCCTTATAGATAGTTACGCTAGACATCGATGTATTGAATCGCGACGCTATTTGTGTGTTCCATCGTCCATACCAGGATCTGACGGTGAGAATTAGCTGAGAGTTTTGAGTCGGAAACAAGAAACTTGACAGCCAAATTGTACACCATCTGGTAGGAGGCAGCGTTAGACCCTCGGAGATAAGTCGGCTAGTGACCAATGTATTGAATCGCGACGCAATTTCTGTGTTGCATCGTCATTAGGATGGTGGGAATGTCGCAATTAACTGTCAAATTTGCGTCGGATTCCCAAATCTTTACTCGTAGGACAACGTTCATGTGGTGACCCAGGCAGTAATAGATGCTTGGAGGTAAATCTGCTGGTAGACAATGTTCTGAAAACCATCGCAGAATGTGTGTTCCATCGTAATTGAGAGTATGAGAGGAATACAATTAACTGTCAGTTTTGTGTCGGATTTGAAAACTAGACTGACAAAGCGCGACCATCCGGTGACCGAAGCACAAATAGACTCATCTAGATAGTTACGCTAGACATCAATGTACTGAATCGCCACGATATTTGTGTGTTCCGTCGTCCATACCAGGATCTGACGGTGAG
This sequence comes from Schistocerca gregaria, assembly GCF_023897955.1. Lineage (NCBI taxonomy): Eukaryota > Metazoa > Arthropoda > Insecta > Orthoptera > Acrididae > Schistocerca > Schistocerca gregaria. The sequence goes on along the minus strand of NW_026061833.1, from coordinate 2,706,811 downwards.
AATTAGCTGAGAGTTTTGAGTCGGAGACAAGAAACTTGACAGCCAAATTGTACATCCATCTGGTATGAAGCAGCGTTAGACCCTCGGAGTTAGGTCGGCTAGTGACCAATGTATTGAATCGCGACGCAATTTCTGTGTTGCATCGTCATTAGGATGGTGGGAATGTCGCAATTAACTGTCAAATTTGCGTCGGATCCCCGAAACTTTACTTGTAGGACAACGTTCACGTGGTGACCCAGGCAGTAATAGATGCTTGCAGATAAATCTGCTGGTAGACGATGTACTGAAAACCATCGCAGTATGTGTTCTATCGTCATTGAGAGGATGAGAGAAAATAAAATTAACTGTCAGTTTTGCGTCGGATTTGAAAACTAGATGACAAAACGCGACCATCCGGTGACCGAGGCACCAATAGACCCTTGTAGATAGTTACGCTGGACATCGATCTATTGAATCGCGACGCTATTTGTGTGTTCCATCGTCAATACCAGGATCTGACGGTAAGAATTAACTGTGAGTTATGAGAGGGAGAAAACAAACTTGACTGCCAAAGTGTACGTCCATCTGGTATGATGCAGCGATAGAACCTCGGAGATAAGTCGGCTAGTGACCAATGTATTGAATCGCGACGCAATTTCAGTGTTGCAACGTCGTTAGGATGGTGGGAATGTCGCAATTAACTGTCAAATTTGCGTCGGATTCCCGAAACTTTACTCGCAGGAGAACGATCATGTGGTGACCCAGACATGCTTGGAGATAAATCTGCTGGAAGACGATGTTCTGAAAACCATCGCAGTATGTGTGTTCCATCGTAATTGAGAGTACTTGAGGAATAAAATTAACTATCAGTTCTGCGTCGGATTTGAAAACTAGACGGACAAAGCAGGACCATCCGGTGACCGAGGCACCAATAGACCCCTGTAGAGAGTTACGCTAGACATTGATGTATTGAATCCCGACGCCATTTTTGTGTTCCATCGTCAATACCAAGATCTGACGGTAAGAATTAACTGTGAGTTATGAGAGGGAGAAAACAAACTAGACTGCCAAAGAGTACGTCCATCTGGTATGATGCAGCGATAGACCCTCGTAGATAAGTCGACTAGTGACCAATGTATTGAATCGCGACGCAATTTCTGTGATGCAACGTCGTTAGGATGGTGGGAATGTCGCAATTAACTGTCAAATTTGCGTCGGATTTGAAAACAAGACTGACAAAGAGCGAACATCCGGTGACCGAGGCACCAGTAGACCCTTATAGATAGTTACGCTAGACATCAGTGTACTGCATCGCGACGCTATTTGTGTGTTCCGTCGTCCATACCAGAATCTGACGGTGAGAATTAGCTGAGAGTTTTGAGTCGGAGACAAGAAACTTGACAGCCAAATTGTACATCCATCTGGTATGAAGCAGCGTTAGACCCTCGGAGATAAGTCGGCTAGTGACCAACGTATTGAATCGCGATGCAATTTCTGTGTTGCATCGTCATTAGGATGATACGAATGTCTCAATTAACTGTCAAATTTGCGTCGGATTCCCGAAACATTACTCGCAGGAGAACGATCATGTGGTGAACCAGGCATGCTCGGAGATAAATCTGCTGGAAGACGATGTACTGAAAACCATCGCAGTATGTGGGTTCCATCGTAATTGAGAGTATGGGAGGAATAAAATTAACTGCCAATCTTGCGTCGGATTTGTAAACTAGACTCACAAAACGCGACCATCCGGTGACCGAGGCACCAATAGACCCTTGTAGATAGTTACGCTGGACATCGATCTATTGAATCGCGACGCCATTTTTGTGTTCCATCGTCAATACCAAGATCTGACGGTAAGAATTAACTGTGGGTTATGAGAGGGAGAAAACAAACTTGACTGCCAAAGAATACGTCCATCTGGTATGAGGCAGCGATAGACCCTCGGAGATAAGTCGGCTAGTGACCAATGTATTGAATCGGGACGCAATTTCTGTGTTGCAACGTCGTTAGGATGGTGGGAATGTCGCAATTAACTGTCAAATTTGCGTCGGATTTGAAAACAAGACTGACAAAGAGCGAACATCCGGTGACCGAGGCACCAATAGACCCTTATAGATAGTTACGCTAGACATCAATGTACTGAATCGCGACGCTATTTGTGTGTTCCGTCGACCATACCAGGATCTGACGGTGAGAATTAGCTGAGAGTTTTGAGTCGGAGACAAGAAACTTGACAGCCAAATTGTACATCCATCTGGTATGAAGCAGCGTTAGACCCTCGGAGATAAGTCGGCTAGTGACCAATGTATTGAATCGCGACGCAATTTCTGTGTTGCATCGTCATTAGGATGGTGGGAATGTCGCAATTAACTGTCAAATTTGCGTCGGATTCCCGAAACTTTACTCGTAGGACAACGTTCATGTTGTGACCCAGGCAGTAATAGATGCTTGGAGATAAATCTGCTGGAAGACGATGTTCTGAAAACCATCGCAGAATGTGTGTTCCATCGTAATTGAGAGTATGAGAGGAATACAATTAACTGTCAGTTTTGCGTCGGATTTGAAAACTAGATGACAAAACGCGACCATCCGGTGACCGAGGCACCAATAGACCCTTGTAGATAGTTACGCTGGACATCGATCTATTGAATCGCGACGCTATTTGTGTGTTCCATCGTCAATACCAGGATCTGACGGTAAGAATTAACTGTGAGTTATGAGAGGGAGAAAACAAACTTGACTGCCAAAGAGTACGTCCATCTGGTATGATGCAGCGATAGACCCTCGGAGATAAGTCGGCTAGTGACCAATGTATTGAATCGCGACGCAATTTCAGTGTTGCAACGTCGTTAGGATGGTGGGAATGTCGCAATTAACTGTCAAATTTGCGTCGGATTCCCGAAACTTTACTCGCAGGAGAACGATCATGTGGTGACCCAGACATGCTTGGAGATAAATCTGCTGGAAGACGATGTTCTGAAAACCATCGCAGTATGTGTGTTCCATAGTAATTGAGAGTGCTTGAGGAATAAAATTAACTATCAGTTTTGCGTCGGATTTGAAAACTAGACTGACAAAGCAGGACCATCCGGTGACCGAGGCACCAATAGACCCCTGTAGATAGTTACGCTATACATTGATGTATTGAATCCCGACGCCATTTTTGTGTTCCATCGTCAATACCAAGATCTGACGGTAAGAATTAACTGTGAGTTATGAGAGGGAGAAAACAAACTTGACTGCCAAAGAATACGTCCATCTGGTATGATGCAGCGATAGACCCTCGGAGATAAGTCGGCTAGTGACCAATGTATTGAATCGCGACGCAATTTCTGTGTTGCAACGTCGTTAGGATGGTGGGAATGTCGCAATTAACTGTCAAATTTGCGTCGGATTTGAAAACAAGACTGACAAAGAGCGAACATCCGGTGACCGAGGCACCAATAGACCCTTATAGATAGTTACGCTAGACATCAGTGTACTGAATCGCGACGCTATTTGTGTGTTCCGTCGTCCATACCAGAATCTGACGGTGAGAATTAGCTGAGAGTTTTGAGTCGGAGACAAGAAACTTGACAGCCAAATTGTACATCCATCTGGTATGAAGCAGCGTTAGACCCTCGGAGATAAGTCGGCTAGTGACCAATGTATTGAATCGCGACGCAATTTCTGTGTTGCATCGTCATTAGGATGATACGAATGTCTCAATTAACTGTCAAATTTGCGTTGGATTCCCGAAGCTTTACTCGCAGGAGAACGATCATGTGGTGAACCAGGCATGCTCGGAGATAAATCTGCTGGAAGACGATGTTCTGAAAACCATCGCAGTATGTGTGTTCCATCGTAATTGAGAGTATGAGAGGAATACAATTAACTGTCAGTTTTGTGTCGGATTTGAAAACTAGACTGACAAAGCGCGACCATCCGGTGACCGAAGCACAATTAGACCCTTGTAGATAGTTACGCTAGACATCAATGTACTGAATCGCCACGATATTTGTGTGTTCCGTCGTCCATACCAGGATCTGACGGTGAGAATTAGCTGAGAGTTTTGAGTCGGAGACAAGAAACTTGACAGCCAAATTGTACATCCATCTGGTATGAAGCAGCGTTAGACCCTCGGAGTTAGATCGGCTAGTGACCAATGTATTGAATCGCGACGCAATTTCTGTGTTGCATCGTCATTAGGATGGTGGGAATGTCGCAATTAACTGTCAAATTTGCGTCGGATTCCCGAAACTTTACTCGTAGGACAACGTTCATGTGGTGACCCAGGCAGTAATAGATGCCTGGAGATAAATCTGCTGGTAGACGATGTACTGAAAACCATAGCAGTATGTGTTCTATCGTCATTGAGAGGATGAGAGAAAATAAAATTAACTGTCAGTTTTGCGTCGGATTTGAAAACTAGATGACAAAACGCGACCATCCGGTGACCGAGGCACCAATAGACCCTTGTAGATAGTTACGCTGGACATCGATCTATTGAATCGCGACGCTATTTGTGTGTTCCATCGTCAATACCAGGATCTGACGGTAAGAATTAACTGTGAGTTATGAGAGGGAGAAAACAAACTTGACTGCCAAAGAGTACGTCCATCTGGTATGATGCAGCGATAGACCCTCGGAGATAAGTCGGCTAGTGACCAATGTATTGAATCGCGACGCAATTTCAGTGGTTCAACGTCGTTAGGATGGTGGGAATGTCGCAATTAACTGTCAAATTTGCGTCGGATTCCCGAAACTTTACTCGCAGGAGAACGATCATGTGTTGACCCAGATATGCTTATAGATAAATCTGCTGGAAGACGATGTTCTGAAAACCATCGCAGTATGTGTGTTCCATCGTAATTGAGAGTACTTGAGGAATAAAATTAACTATCAGTTTTGCGTCGGATTTGAAAACCAGACTGACAAAGCAGGACCATCCGGTGACCGAGTCACCAATAGACCCCTGTAGAGAGTTACGCTAGACATTGATGTATTGAATCCCGACGCCATTTTTGTGTTCCATCGTCAATACCAAGATCTGACGGTAAGAATTAACTGTGAGTTATGAGAGGGAGAAAACAAACTTGACTGCCAAAGAATACGTCCATCTGGTATGATGCAGCGATAGACCCTCGGAGATAAGTCGGCTAGTGACCAATGTATTGAATCGCGACGCAATTTCTGTGTTGCAACGTCGTTAGGATGGTGGGAATGTCGCAATTAACTGTCAAATTTGCGTCGGATTTGAAAACAAGACTGACAAAGAGCGAACATCCGGTGACCGAGGCACCAATAGACCCTTATAGATAGTTACGCTAGACATCAGTGTACTGAATCGCGACGCTATTTGTGTGTTCCGTCGTCCATACCAGAATCTGACGGTGAGAATTAGCTGAGAGTTTTGAGTCGGAGACAAGAAACTTGACAGCCAAATTGTACATCCATCTGGTATGAAGCAGCGTTAGACCCTCGGAGATAAGTCGGCTAGTGACCAATGTATTGATCGCGACGGAATTTCTGTGTTGCATCGTCATTAGGATGATACGAATGTCTCAATTAACTGTCAAATTTGCGTCGGATTCCCGAAACTTTACTCGCAGGAGAACGATCATGTGGTGAACCAGGCATGCTCGGAGATAAATCTGCTGGAAGATGATGTTCTGAAAACCATCGCAGTATGTGTGTTCCATCGTAATTGAGAGTATGGGAGGAATAAAATTAACTGCCAATCTTGCGTCGGATTTGTAAACTAGACTCACAAAAAGCGACCATCCGGTGACCGAGGCACCAATAGACCCTTGTAGATAGTTACGCTGCACATCGATCTATTGAATCGCGACGCTATTTGTGTGTTCCATCGTCAATACCAGGATCTGACGGTAAGAATTAACTGTGAGTTATGAGAGGGAGAAGACAAACTTGACTGCCAAAGAGTACGTCCATCTGGTATGAGGCAGCGATAGACCCTCGGAGATAAGTCGGCTAGTGACCAATGTATTTAATCGCGACGCAATTTCTGTGTTGCAACGTCGTTAGGATGGTGGGAATGTCGCAATTAATTGTCAAATTTGCGTCGGATTTGAAAACTAGACTGACAAAGAGAGAACATCCGGTGACCGAGGCACCAATAGACCCTTGTAGATAGTTACGCTAGACATCGATGTACTGAATCGCGACGCTATTTGTGTGTTCCATGGTCGATACCAGGATCTGACGGTAAGAATTAACTGTGAGTTATGAGCGGGAGAAAACAAACTTGACTGCCAAAGAATACGTCCATCTGGTATGAGGCAGCGATAGACCCTCCGAGATAAGTCGGCTAGTGACCAATGTATTGAATCGCGACGCAATTTCTGCGTTGCATCGTCATTAGGATGGTGGGAATGTCTCAATTAACTGTCAAATTTGCGTCGGATTCCCGAAACTTTACTCGCAGGAGAACGATCATGTGGTGACCCAGACATGCTTGGAGATAAATCTGCTGGAAGACGATGTTCTGAAAACCATCGCAGTATGTGTGTTCCATCGTAATTGAGAGTACTTGAGGAATAAAATTAACTATCAGTTTTGCGTCGGATTTGAAAACTAGACTGACAAAACGCGACCATCCGGTGACCAAGGCACCAATAGACCCTTGTAGATAGTTACGCTAGACATTGATGTATTGAATCCCGACGCCATTTTTGTGTTCCATCGTCAATACCAAGATCTGACGGTAAGAATTAACTGTGAGTTATGAGAGGGAGAAGACAAACTTGACTGCCAAAGAATACGTCCATCTGGTATGATGCAGCGATAGACCCTCGGAGATAAGTCGGCTAGTGACCAATGTATTGAATCGCGACGCAATTTCTGTGTTGCAACGTCGTTAGGATGGTGGGAATGTCGCAATTAACTATCAAATTTGCGTCGGATTTGAAAACTAGATGACAAAACGCGACCATCCGGTGACCGAGGCACCAACAGACCCTTGTAGATAGTTACGCTGCACATCGATCTATTGAATCGCGACGCTATTTGTGTGTTCCATCGTCAATACCAGGATCTGACGGTAAGAATTAACTGTGAGTTATGAGAGGGAGAAAACAAACTTGACTGCCAAAGAATACGTCCATCTGGTATAAGGCAGCGATAGACCCTCGGAGATAAGTCGGCTAGTGACCAATGTATTGAATCGGGACGCAATTTCTGTGTTGCATCGTCATTAGGATGGTGCGAATGTCGCAATTAACTGTCAAATTTGAGTCGGATTCCCGAAACTTTACTCGTAGGAAAATGATCATGTGGTGAACCAGGCATGCTCGGAGATAAATCTGCTGGAAGACGATGTTCTGAAAACCATCGCAGTATGTGTGTTCCATCGTCATTGAGAGGATGAGAGAACATAAATTAACTATCAGTCTTGCGTCGGATTTGAAAACTTGATGACAAAGCGCGACCATCCGGTGACCGAGGCACCAATAGACCCTTGTAGATAGTTACGCTGCACATCGATCTATTGAATCGCGACGCTATTTGTGTGTTCCATCGTCAATACCAGGATCTGACGGTAAGAATTAACTGTGAGTTATGAGAGGGAGAAAACAAACTTGACTGCCAAAGAATACGTCCATCTGGTATAAGACAGCGATAGACCCTCGGAGATAAGTCGGCTAGTGACCAATGTATTGAATCGGGACGCAATTTCTGTGTTGCAACGTCGTTAGGATGGTGGGAATGTCGCAATTAACTGTCAAATTTGCGTCGGATTTGAAAACAAGACTGACAAAGAGCGAACATCCGGTGACCGAGGCACCAATAGACCCTTATAGATAGTTACGCTAGACATCAATGTACTGAATCGCGACGCTATTTGTGTGTTCCGTCGTCCATACCAGGATCTGACGGTGAGAATTAGCTGAGAGTTTTGAGTCGGAGACAAGAAACTTGACAGCCAAATTGTACATCCATCTGGTATGAAGCAGCGTTAGACCCTCGGAGATAAGTCGGCTAGTGACCAATGTATTGAATCGGGACGCAATTTCTGTGTTGCAACGTCGTTAGGATGGTGGGAATGTCTCAATTAACTGTCAAATTTGCGTCGGATTCCCGAAACTTTACTCGCAGGAGAACGATCATGTGGTGACCCAGACATGCTTGGAGATAAATCTGCTGGAAGACGATGTTCTGAAAACCATCGCAGTATGTGTGTTCCATCGTAATTGAGAGTACTTGAGGAATAAAATTAACTATCAGTTTTGCGTCGGATTTGAAAACTAGACTGACAAAGCGCGACCATCCGGTGACCGAGGCACCAATAGACCCTTGTAGATAGTTACGCTAGACATTGATGTAATGAATCCCGACGCCATTTTTGTGTTCCATCGTCAATACCAAGATCTGACGGTAAAAATTAACTGTGAGTTATGAGAGGGAGAAAACAAACTTGACTGCCAAAGAATACGTCCATCTGGTATGATGCAGCGATAGACCCTCGGAGATAAGTCGGCTAGTGACCAATGTATTGAATCGCGACGCAATTTCTGTGTTGCAACGTCGTTAGGATGGTGGGAATGTCGCAATTAACTGTCAAATTTGCGTCGGATTTGAAAACAAGACTGACAAAGAGCGAACATCCGATGACCGAGGCACCAATAGACCCTTATAGATAGTTACGCTAGACATCAGTGTACTAAATAGCGACGCTATTTGTGTGTTCCGTCGTCCATACCAGAATCTGACGGTGAGAATTAGCTGAGAGTTTTGAGTCGGAGACAAGAAACTTGACAGCCAAATTGTACATCCATCTGGTATGAAGCAGCGTTAGACCCTCGGAGATAAGTCGGCTAGTGACCAATGTATTGAATCGGGACGCAATTTCTGTGTTGCAACGTCGTTAGGATGGTGGGAATGTCGCAATTAACTGTCAATTTTGCGTCGGATTTGAAAACTTGATGACAAAACGCGACCATCCGGTGACCGAGGCACCAGTAGACCCTTGTAGATAGTTATGCTGGACATCGATCTATTGAATCGCGACGCTATTTGTGTGTTCCGTCGACCATACGAGGATCTGACGGTGAGAATTAGCTGAGAGTTTTGAGTCGGAGACAAGAAACTTGTCAGCCAAATTGTACATCTATCTGGTATGAAGCAGCGTTAGACCCTCGGAGTTAGGTCGGCTAGTGACCAATGTATTGAATCGCGACGCAATTTCTGTGTTGCATCGTCATTAGGATGGTGGGAATGTCGCAATTAACTGTCAAATTTGCGTCGGATTCGCGAAACTTTACTCGTAGGACAACGTTCATGTGGTGACCCAGGCAGTAATAGATGCTTGGAGATAAATCTGCTGGAAGACGATGTTCTGGAAACCATCGCAGAATGTGTGTTCCATCGTAATTGAGAGTATGAGAGGAATACAATTAACTGTCAGTTTTGCGTCGGATTTGAAAACTAGACTGACAAAGCGCGACCATCCGGTGACCGAAGCACAATTAGACCCTTGTAGATAGTTACGCTAGACATCAATGTACTGAATCGCGACGATATTTGTGTGTTCCGTCGTCCATACCAGGATCTGACGGTGAGAATTAGCTGAGAGTTTTGAGTTGGAGACAAGAAACTTGACAGCCAAATTGTACATCCATCTGGTATGAAGCAGCGTTAGACCCTCGGAGTTAGGACGGCTAGTGACCAATGTATTGAATCGCGACGCAATTTCTGTGTTGCATCGTCATTAGGATGGAGGGAATGTCTCAATTAACTGTCAAATTTGCGTCGGATCCCGAAATTTTACTCGCAGGAGAAAGATCATGTGGTGACCCAGACATGCTTGGAGATAAATCTGCTGGAAGACGATGTTCTGAAAACCATCGCAGTATGTGTGTTCCATCGTAATTGAGAGTACTTGAGGAATTAAATTAACTATCAGTTTTGCGTCGGATTTGAAAACTAGACTGACAAAGCGCGACCATCCGGTGACCGAGGCACCAATAGACCTTGTAGATAGTTACGCTGGACATCGATCTATTGAATCGCGACGCTATTTGTAAGTTCCATCGTCAATACCAGGATCTGACGGTAAGAATTAACTGTGAGTTATGAGAGGGAGAAAACAATCTTGACTGCCAAAGAGTACGTCCATCTGGTATGAGGCAGCGATAGACCCTCGGAGATAAGTCTGCTAGTGACCAATGTATTTAATCGCGACGCAATTTCTGTGTTGCAACGTCGTTAGGATGGTGGGAATGTCGCAATTAATTGTCAAATTTGCGTCGGATTTGAAAACTAGACTGACAAAGAGAGAACATCCGGTGACCGAGGCACCAATAGACCCTTGTAGATAGTTACGCTAGACATCGATGTACTGAATCGCGACGCTATTTGTGTGTTCCATGGTCGATACCAGGATCTGACGGTAAGAATTAACTGTGAGTTATGAGAGGGAGAAAACAAACTTGACTGCCAAAGAATACGTCCATCTGGTATGATGCAGCGATAGACCCTCGGAGATAAGTCGGCTAGTGAACAATGTATTGAATCGCGACGCAATTTCTGTGTTGCAACGTCGTTAGGATGGTGGGAATGTCGCAATTAACTGTCAAATTTGCGTCGGATTTGAAAACAAGACTGACAAAGAGCGAACATCCGATGACCGAGGCACCAATAGACCCTTATAGATAGTTACGCTAGACATCAGTGTACTGAATCGCGACGCTATTTGTGTGTTCCGTCGTCCATACCAGAATCTGACGGTGAGAATTAGCTGAGAGTTTTGAGTCGGAGACAAGAAACTTGACAGCCAAATTGTACATCCATCATGTATGAAGCAGCGTTAGACCCTCGGAGATAAGTCGGCTAGTGACCAATGTATTGAATCGGGACGCAATTTCTGTGTTGCAACGTCGTTAGGATGGTGGGAATGTCGCAATTAACTGTCAAATTTGAGTCGGATTTGAAAACAAGACTGACAAAGAGCGAACATCCGGTGACCGAGGCACCAATAGACCCTTATAGATAGTTACGCTAGACATCAATGTACTGAATCGAGACGCTATTTGTGTGTTCCGTCGACCATACCAGGATCTGACGGTGAGAATTAGCTGAGAGTTTTGAGTCGGAGACAAGAAACTTGACAGCCAAATTGTACATCCATCTGGTATGAAGCAGCGTTAGACCCTCGGAGTTAGGTCGGCTAGTGACCAATGTATTTAATCGCGACGCAATTTCTGTGTTGCATCGTCATTAGGATGGTGGGAATGTCGCAATTAACTGTCAAATTTGCGTCGGATTCCCGAAACTTTACTCGTAGGACAACGTTCATGTGGTGACCTAGGCAGTAATAGATGCTTGGAGATAAATCTGCTGGTAGACGATGTACTGAAAACCATCGCAGTATGTGTTCTATCGTCATTGAGAGGATGAGAGAAAATAAAATTAACTGTCAGTTTTGCGTCGGATTTGAAAACTAGATGACAAAACGCGACCATCCGGTGACCGAGGCACCTATAGACCCTTGTAGATAGTTACGCTGGACATCGATCTATTGAATCGCGACGATATTTGTGTGTTCCATCGTCAAAACCAGGATCTGACGGTAAGAATTAACTGTGAGTTATGAGAGGGAGAAAACAAACTTGACTGCCAAAGAGTACGTCCATCTGGTATGAGGCAGCGATAGACCCTCGGAGATAAGTCGGCTAGTGACCAATGTATTTAATCGCGACGCAATTTCTGTGTTGCAACGTCGTTAGGATGGTGGGAATGTCGCAATTAATTGTCAAATTTGCGTCGGATTTGAAAACTAGACTGACAAAGAGAGAACATCCGGTGACCGAGGCACCAATAGACCCTTGTAGATAGTTACGCTAGACATCGATGTACTGAATCGCGACGCTATTTGTGTGTTCCATGGTCGATACCAGGATCTGACGGTAAGAATTAACTGTGAGTTATGAGCGGGAGAAAACAAACTTGACTGCCAAAGAATACGTCCATCTGGTATGAGGCAGCGATAGACCCTCCGAGATAAGTCGGCTAGTGACCAATGTATTGAATCGCGACGCAATTTCTGTGTTGCAACGTCCTTAGGATGGTGGGAATGTCGCAATTAACTGTCAAATTTGCGTCGGATTTGAAAACAAGACTGACAAAGAGCGAACATCCGGTGACCGAGGCACCAATAGACCCTTATAGATAGTTACGCTAGACATCGATGTATTAAATCGCGACGCTATTTGTGTGTTCAATCGTCCATACCAGGATCTGACGGTGAGAATTAGCTGAGAGTTTTGAGTCGGAGACAAGAAACTTGACAGCCAAATTGTACATCCATCTGGTATGAAGCAGCGTTAGACCCTCGGAGTTAGGTCGGCTAGTGACCAATGTATTTAATCGCGACGCAATTTCTGTGTTGCATCGTAAGTAGGATGGTGGGAATGTCGCAATTAACTGTCAAATTTGCGTCGGATTCCCGAAACTTTACTCGCAGGAGAACGATCATGTGGTGAACCAGGCATGCTCAGAGATAAATCTGCTGGAAGACGATGTTCTGAAAACCATCGCAGTATGTGTGTTCCATCGTAATTGAGAGTATGGGAGGAATAAAATTAACTGCCAATCTTGCGTCGGATTTGTAAACTAGACTGATAAAACGCGACCATCCGGTGACCGAGGCACCAATAGACCCTTGTAGATAGTTACGCTGGACATCGATCTATTGAATCGCGACGCCATTTTTGTGTTCCATCGTCAATACCAAGATCTGACGGTAAGAATTAACTGTGAGTTATAGGAGGGAGAAAACAAACTTGACTGCCAAAGAATACGTCCATCTGGTATGAGGCAGCGATAGACCCTCGGAGATAAGTCGGCTAGTGACCAATGTATTGAATCGCGACGCAATTTCTGTGTTGCAACGTCGTTAGGATGGTGGGAATGTCGCAATTAACTGTCAAATTTGAGTCGGATTTGAAAACAAGACTGACAAAGAGCGAACATCCGGTGACCGAGGCACCAATAGACCCTTATAGATAATTACGCTAGACATCAATGTACTGAATCGCGACGCTATTTGTGTGTTCCGTCGACCATACCAGGATCTGACGGTGAGAATTAGCTGAGAGTTTTGAGTCGGAGACAAGAAACTTGACAGCCAAATTGTACATCCATCTGGTATGAAGCAGCGTTAGACCCTCGGAGTTAGGTCGGCTAGTGACCAATGTATTTAATCGCGACGCAATTTCTGTGTTGCATCGTCATTAGGATGGTGGGAATGTCGCAATTAACTGTCAAATTTGCGTCGGATTCCCCAAACTTTACTCGTAGGACAACGTTCATGTGGTGACCCAGGCAGTAATAGATGCTTGGAGATAAATCTGCTGGTAGACGATGTACTGAAAACCATCGCAATATGTGTTCTATCGTCATTGAGAGGATGAGAGAAAATAAAATTAACTGTCAGTTTTGCGTCGGATTTGAAAACTAGATGACAAAACGCGACCATCCGGTGACCGAGGCACCAATAGACCCTTGTAGATAGTTACGCTGGACATCGATCTATTGAATCGCGACGATATTTGTGTGTTCCATCGTCAATACCAGGATCTGACGGTAAGAATTAACTGTGAGTTATGAGAGGGAGAAAACAAACTTGACTGCCAAAGAGTACGTCCATCTGGTATGAGGCAGCGATAGACCCTCCGAGATAAGTCGGCTAGTGACCAATGTATTTAATCGCGACGCAATTTCTGTGTTGCAACGTCGTTAGGATGGTGGGAATGTCGCAATTAACTGTCAAATTTGCGTCGGATTTTAAACAAGACTGACAAAGAGCGAACATCCGGTGACCGAGGCACCAATAGACCCTTATAGATAGTTACGCTAGACATCAATGTACTGAATCGCGACGCTATTTGTGTGTTCCGTCGTCCATACCAGGATCTGACGGTGAGAATTAGCTGAGAGTTTTGAGTCGGAGACAAGAAACTTGACAGCCAAATTGTACATCCATCTGGTATGAAGCAGCGTTAGACCCTCGGAGATAGGTCGGCTAGTGACCAATGTATTGAATCGGGACGCAATTTCTGTGTTGCAACGTCGTTAGGATGGTGGGAATGTCTCAATTAACTGTCAAATTTGCGTCGGATCCCGCAACTTTACTCGCAGGAGAACGATCATGTGGTGACCCAGACATGCTTGGAGATAAATCTGCTGGAAGACGATGTTCTGAAAACCATCGCAGTATGTGTGTTCCATCGTAATTGAGAGTACTTGAGGAATAAAATTAACTATCAGTTTTGCGTCGGATTTGAAAACTAGACTGACAAAGCGCGACCATCCGGTGACCGAGGCACCAATAGACCCTTGTAGATAGTTACGCTAGACATTGATGTTTTGAATCCCGACGCCATTTTTGTGTTCCATCGTCAATACCAAGATCTGACGGTAAGAATTAACTGTGTGTTATGAGAGGGAGAAAACAAACTTGACTGCCAAAGAATACGTCCATCTGGTATGATGCAGCGATAGACCCTCGGAGATAAGTCGGCTAGTGACCAATGTATTGAATCGCGACGCAATTTCTGTGTTGCAACGTCGTTAGGATGGTGGGAATGTCGCAATTAACTGTCAAATTTGCGTCGGATTTGAAAACGAGACTGACAAAGAGCGAACATCCGATGACCGAGGCACCAATAGACCCTTATAGATAGTTACGCTAGACATCAGTGTACTGAATAGCGACGCTATTTGTGTGTTCCGTCGTCCATACCAGAATCTGACGGTGAGAATTAGCTGAGAGTTTTGAGTCGGAGACAAGAAACTTGACAGCCAAATTGTACATCCATCTGGTATGAAGCAGCGTTAGACCCTCGGAGATAAGTCGGCTAGTGACCAATGTATTGAATCGGGACGCAATTTCTGTGTTGCAACGTCGTTAGGATGGTGGGAATGTCGCAATTAACTGTCAATTTTGCGTCGGATTTGAAAACTTGATGACAAAACGCGACCATCCGGTGACCGAGGCACCAGTAGACCCTTGTAGATAGTTACGCTGGACATCGATCTATTGAATCGCGACGCTATTTGTGTGTTCCGTCGACCATACCAGGATCTGACGGTGAGAATTAGCTGAGAGTTTTGAGTCGGAGACAAGAAACTTGACAGCCAAATTGTACATCTATCTGGTATGAAGCAGCGTTAGACCCTCGGAGTTAGGTCGGCTAGTGACCAATGTATTGAATCGCGACTCAATTTCTGTGTTGCATCGTCAATAGGATGGTGGGAATGTCGCAATTAACTGTCAAATTTGCGTCGGATTCGCGAAACTTTACTCGTAGGACAACGTTCATGTGGTGACCCAGGCAGTAATAGATGCTTGGAGATAAATCTGCTGGAAGACGATGTTCTGGAAACCATCCCAGAATGTGTGTTCCATCGTAATTGAGAGTATGAGAGGAATACAATTAACTGTCAGTTTTGCGTCGGATTTGAAAACTAGACTGACAAAGCGCGACCATCCGGTGACCGAAGCACAATTAGACCCTTGTAGATAGTTACGCTAGACATCAATGTACTGAATCGCGACGATATTTGTGTGTTCCGTCGTCCATACCAGGATCTGACGGTGAGAATTAGCTGAGAGTTTTGAGTTGGAGACAAGAAACTTGACAGCCAAATTGTACATCCATCTGGTATGAAGCAGCGTTAGACCCTCGGAGATAAGTCGGCTAGTGACCAATGTATTGAATCGCGACGCAATTTCTGTGTTGCATAGTAATTAGGATGGTGGGAATGTCTCAATTAACTGTCAAATTTGCGTCGGATCCCGAAATTTTACTCGCAGGAGAAAGATCATGTGGTGACCCAGACATGCTTGGAGATAAATCTGCTGGAAGACGATGTTCTGAAACCCATCGCAGTATGTGTGTTCCATCGTAATTGAGAGTATGGGAGGAATAAAATTAACTGCCAATCTTGCGTCGGATTTGTAAACTAGACTCACAAAAAGCGACCATCCGGTGACCGAGGCACCAATAGACCCTTGTAGATAGTTAAGCTGGACATCGATCTATTGAATCGCGACGCTATTTGTAAGTTCCATCGTCAATACCAGGATCTGACGGTAAGAATTAACTGTGAGTTATGAGAGGGAGAAAACAAACTTGACTGCCAAAGAGTACGTCCATCTGGTATGAGGCAGCGATAGACCCTCGGAGATAAGTCTGCTAGTGACCAATGTATTTAATCGCGACGCAATTTCTGTGTTGCAACGTCGTTAGGATGGTGGGAATGTCGCAATTAATAGTCAAATTTGCGTCGGATTTGAAAACTAGACTGACAAAGAGAGAACATCCGGTGACCGAGGCACCAATAGACCCTTGTAGATAGTTACGTTAGACATCGATGTACTGAATCGCGACGCTATTTGTGTGTTCCATGGTCGATACCAGGATCTGACGGTAAGAATTAACTGTGAGTTATGAGAGGGAGAAAACAAACTTGACTGCCAAAGAATACGTCCATCTGGTATGATGCAGCGATAGACCCTCGGAGATAAGTCGGCTAGTGACCAATGTATTGAATCGCGACGCAATTTCTGTGTTGCAACGTCGTTAGGATGGTGGGAATGTCGCAATTAACTGTCAAATTTGCGTCGGATTTGAAAACAAGACTGACAAAGAGCGAACATCCGATGACCGAGGCACCAATAGACCCTTATAGATAGTTACGCTAGACATCAATGTACTGAATCGAGACGCTATTTGTGTGTTCCGTCGACCATACCAGGATCTGACGGTGAGAATTAGCTGAGAGTTTTGAGTCGGAGACAAGAAACTTGACAGCCAAATTGTACATCCATCTGGTATGAAGCAGCGTTAGACCCTCGGAGTTAGGTCGGCTAGTGACCAATGTATTTAATCGCGACGCAATTTCTGTGTTGCATCGTCATTAGGATGGTGGGAATGTCGCAATTAACTGTCAAATTTGCGTGGGATTCCCGAAACTTTACTCGTAGGACAACGTTCATGTGGTGACCCAGGCAGTAATAGATGCTTGGAGATAAATCTGCTGGTAGACGATGTACTGAAAACCATCGCAGTATGTGTTCTATCGTCATTGAGAGGATGAGAGAAAATAAAATTAACTGTCAGTTTTGCGTCGGATTTGAAAACTAGATGACAAAACGCGACCATCCGGTGACCGAGGCACCAATAGACCCTTGTAGATAGTTACGCTGGACATCGATCTATTGAATCGCGACGCTATTTGTGTGTCCATCGTCAATACCAGGATCTGACGGTAAGAATTAACTGTGAGTTAAGAGAGGGAGAAAACAAACTTGACTGCCAAAGAGTACGTCCATCTGGTATGAGGCAGCTATAGACCCTCGGAGATAAGTCGGCTAGTGACCAATGTATTTAATCGCGACGCAATTTCTGTGTTGCAACGTCGTTAGGATGGTGGGAATATCGCAATTAATTGTCAAATTTGCGTCGGATTTGAAAACTAGACTGACAAAGAGAGAACATCCGGTGACCGAGGCACCAAAAGACCCTTGTAGATAGTTACGCTGGACATCGATCTATTGAATCGCGACGCTATTTGTGTGTTCCATCGTCAATACCAGGATCTGACGGTAAGAATTAACTGTGAGTTATGAGAGGGAGAAAACAAACTTGACTGCCAAAGAGTACGTCCATCTGGTATGAGGCAGCTATAGACGCTCGTAGATAAGTCGGCTAGTGACCAATGTATTTAATCGCGACGCAATTTCTGTGTTGCAACGTCGTTAGGATGGTGGGAATATCGCAATTAATTGTCAAATTTGCGTCGGATTTGAAAACTAGACTGACAAAGAGAGAACATCCGGTGACCGAGGCACCAATAGACCCTTGTAGATAGTTACGCTGGACATCGATCTATTGAATCGCGACGCTATTTGTGTGTTCCATCGTCAATACCAGGATCTGACGGTAAGAATTAGCTGTGAGTTATGAGCGGGAGAAAACAAACTTGACTGCCAAAGAATACGTCCATCTGGTATGAGGCAGCGATAGACCCTCCGAGATAAGTCGGCTAGTGACCAATGTATTGAATCGCGACGCAATTTCTGTGTTGCAACGTCCTTAGGATGGTGGGAATGTCGCAATTAACTGTCAAATTTGCGTCGGATTTGAAAACAAGACTGACAAAGAGCGAACATCCGGTGACCGAGGCACCAATAAACCCTTATAGATAGTTACGCTAGACATCGATGTATTAAATCGCGACGCTATTTGTGTGTTCAATCGTCCATACCCGGATCTGACGGTGAGAATTAGCTGAGAGTTTTGAGTCGGAGACAAGAAACTTGACAGCCAAATTGTACAACATCTGGTAGGAGGCAGCGTTAGACCCTCGGAGATAAGTCGGCTAGTGACCAATGTATTGAATCGCGACACAATTTCTGTGTTGCATCGTCATTAGGATGGTGCGAATGTCGCAATTCACTGTCAAATTTGCGTCGGATTCCCGAAACTTTACTCGTAGGACAACGATCATGTGGTGACCAAGGCATGCTCGGAGATAAATCTGCTGGAAGACGATGTTCTGAAAACCATCGCAGTATGTGTGTTCCATCGTAATTGAGAGTATGGGAGGAATAATATTAACTGCCAATCTTGCGTCGGATTTGTAAACTAGACTGACAAAACGCGACCATCCGGTGACCGAGGCACCAATAGACCCTTGTAGATAGTTACGCTATACATCGATCTATTGAATCGCGACGCTATTAGTGTGTTCCATCGTCAATACCAGGATCTGACGGTAAGAATTAACTGTGAGTTATGAGAGGGAGAAAACAAACTTGACTGCCAAAGAATACGTCCATCTGGTATGATGCAGCTATAGAACCTCGGAGATAAATCGGCTAGTGACCAATGTATTGAATCGCGACGCAATTTCTGTGTTGCAACGTCGTTAGGAGGGTGGGAATGTCGCAATTAACTGTCAAATTTCCGTCGGATTTGAAAACTAGACTGACAAAGAGAGAACATCCGGTGACCGAGGCACCAACAGACCCTTGTAGATAGTTATGCTGGACATCGATGTATAGAATCGCGACGCTACTTGTGTGTTGCATCGTCATTAGGATGGTGGGAATGTCTCAATTAACTGTCAAATTTGCGTCGGATTCCCGAAACTTTACTCGCAGGAGAACGATCATGTGGTGAACCAGGCATGCTCGGAGATAAATCTGCTGGAAGACGATGTTCTGAAAACCATCGCAGTATGTGTGTTCCATCGTAATTGAGAGTACTTGAGGAATAAAATTAACTATCAGTTTTGCGTCGGATTTGAAAACTAGACTGACAAAGCGCGACCATTCGGTGACCGAGGCACCAATAGACCCTTGTAGATAGTTACGCTAGACATTGATGTATTGAATCCCGACGCTATTTGTGTGTTCCATAGTAGATACCAGGATCTGACGGTAAGAATTAACTGTGAGTTATGAGAGGGAGAAAAACTTGACTGCCAAAGAGTACGTCCATCTGGTATGAGGCAGCGATAGACCCTCCGAGATAAGTCTGCTAGTGACCAATGTATTGAATCGCGACGCAATTTCTGTGTTGCAACGTCCTTAGGATGGTGGGAATGTCGCAATTAACTGTCAAATTTGCGTCGGATTCCCGAAACTTTACTCGCAGGAGAACGATCATGTGGTGAACCAGGCATGCTCGGAGATAAATCTGCTGGAAGACGATGTTCTGAAAACCATCGCAGTATGTGTGTTCCATCGTAATTGAGAGTACTTGAGGAATAAAATTAACTATCAGTTTTGCGTCGGATTTGAAAACTAGACTGACAAAGCGCGACCATCCGGTGACCGAGGCACCAATAGACCCTTGTAGATAGTTACGCTAGACATTGATGTATTGAATCCCGAGGCTATTTGTGTGTTCCATCGTCAATACCAAGATCTGACGGTAAGAATTAACTGTGAGTTATAGGAGGGAGAAAACAAACTTGACTGCTAAAGAATACGTCCATCTGGTATGATGCAGCGATAGAACCTCGGAGATAAGTCGGCTAGTGACCAATGTATTGAATCGCGACGCAATTTCTGTGTTGCAACGTCGTTAGGATGGTGGGAATGTCGCAATTAATTGTCAAATTTGCGTCGGATTTGAAAACTAGACTGACAAAGAGAGAACATCCGGTGACCGAGGCACCAATAGACCCTTGTAGATAGTTATGCTGGACATCGATGTATAGAATCGCGACGCTACTTGTGTGTTGCATCGTCATTAGGATGGTGGGAATGTCTCAATTAACTGTCAAATTTGCGTCGGATTCCCGAAACTTTACTCGCAGGAGAACGACCATGTGGTGAACCAGGCATGCTCGGAGATAAATCTGCTGGAAGACAATGTTCTGAAAACCATCGCAGTATGCGTGTTCCATCGTATTGAGAGGATGAGAGAACATAAATTAACTGTCAGCCTTGCGTCGGATTTGAAAACTAGATGACAAAACGCGACCATCCGGTGACCGAGGCACCAGTAGACCCTTGTAGATAGTTACGCTGGACATCGATCTATTGAATCGCGACGCTATTTGTGAGTTCCATCGTCAATACCAAGATCTGACGGTAAGAATTAACTGTGAGTTATGAGAGGGAGAAAACAAACTTGACCTCCAAAGAATACGTCCATCTGGTATGAGGCAGCGATAGACCCTCCGAGATAAGTCGGCTAGTGACCAATGTATTAAATCGCGACGCAATTTCTGTGTTACAACGTCCTTAGGATGGTGGGAATGTCGCAATTAACTGTCAAATTTGCGTCTGATTTGAAAACAAGACTGACAAAGAGCGAACATCCGGTGACCGAAACACCAATAGACCCTTATAGATAGTTACGCTAGACATCAGTGTACTGAATCGCGACGCTCTTTGTATGTTCCGTCGTCCATACCAGAATCTGACGGTGAGAATTAGCTGAGAGTTTTGAGTCGGAGACAAGAAACTTGACAGATAAATTGTACAACATCTGGTAGGAGGCAGCGTTAGACCCTCGGAGATAAGTCGGCTAGTGACCAATGTATTGAATCGCGACGCAATTTCTGTGTTGCATCGTCATTAGGATGGTGGGAATGTCTCAATTAACTGTCAAATTTGCGTCGGATTCCCGAAACTTTACTCGCATGAGAACGATCATGTGGTTAACCAGGCATGCTCAGAGATAAATCTGCTGGAAGACGATGTTCTGAAAACCATCGCAGTATGTGTGTTCCATCGTAATTGAGAGTATGGGAGGAATAAAATTAACTGCCAATCTTGCGTCGGATTTGTAAACTAGACTGACAAAACGCGACCATCCGGTGACCGAGGCACCAATAGACCCTTGTAGATAGTTACGCTGGACATCGATCTATTGAATCGCGACGCCATTTTTGTGTTCCATCGTCAATACCAAGATCTGACGGTAAGAGTTAACTGTGAGTTATAGGAGGGAGAAAACAAACTTGACTGCCAAAGAATACGTCCATCTGGTATGATGCAGCGATAGAACCTCGGAGATAAGTCGGCTAGTGACCAATGTATTGAATCGCGACGCAATTTCTGTGTTGCAACGTCGTTAGGATGGTGGGAATGTCGCAATTAACTGTCAAATTTGCGTCGGATTTGAAAGCTAGACTGACAAAGAGAGAACATCCGGTGACCGAGGCACCAATAGACCCTTGTAGATATTTATGCTGGACATCGATGTATAGAATCGCGACGCTATTTGTGTGTTGCATCGTCATTAGGATGGTGGGAATGTCTCAATTAACTGTCAAATTTGCGTCGGATTCCCGAAACTTTACTCGCAGGAGAACGATCATGTGGTGAAGCAGGCATGCTCGGAGATAAATCTGCTGGAAGACGATGTTCTGAAAACCATCGCAGTATGTGTGTTCCATCGTCATTGAGACGATGAGAGAACATAAATTAACTGTCAGCCTTGCGTCGGATTTGAAAACTAGACTGACAAAGCGCGACCATCCGGTGACCGAGGCACCAATATACCCTTGTAGATAGATACGCTAGACATTGATGTATTGAATCCCGACGCTATTTGTGTGTTCCATAGTAGATACCAGGATCTGACGGTAAGAATTAGCTGTGAGTTTTGAAACGGAGACAAGAAACTTGACAGCCAAATTGTACATCCATCTGGTATGAGCAGCGTTGGACCCTCGGAGATATATCGGCTAGTGACCAATGTATTGAACCGCGACGCAATTTCTGTGTTGCATCGTCATTAGGATGGTGGGAATGTCTCAATTAACTGTCAAATTTGCGTCGGATTCCCGAAACTTTACTCGCAGGAGAACGAACATGTGGTGAAACAGGCATGCTCGGAGATAAATCTGCTGGAAGGCGATGTTCTGAAAACCATCGCAGTATGTGTGTTCCATCGTCATTGAGAGGATGAGAGAACATAAATTAACTGTCAGCCTTGCGTCGGATTTGAAAACTAGATGACAAAACGCGACCATCCGGTGACCGAGGCACCAGTAGACCCTTGTAGATAGTTACGCTGGACATCGATCTATTGAATCGCGACGCTATTTGTGTGTTCAATTGTCCATACCAGGATCTGACGGTGAGAATTAGCTGAGAGTTTTGAGTCGGAGACAAGAAACTTGACACATAAATTGTACAACATCTGGTAGGAGGCAGCGTTAGACCCTCGGAGATAAGTCGGCTAGTGACCAATGTATTGAATCGCGTACGCAATTTCTGTGT
The DNA here is from genome assembly GCF_023897955.1 of Schistocerca gregaria. Lineage (NCBI taxonomy): Eukaryota > Metazoa > Arthropoda > Insecta > Orthoptera > Acrididae > Schistocerca > Schistocerca gregaria. Next base: position 2,684,076 of record NW_026061833.1, on the reverse strand, counting down.
TGCATCGTCATTAGGATGGTGGGAATGTCTCAATTAACTGTCAAATTTGCGTCGGATTCCCGAAACTTTACTCGTAGGACAACGATCATGTGGTGACCAAGGCATGCTCGGAGATAAATCTGCTGGAAGACAATGTTCTGAAAACCATCGCAGTATGTGTGTTCCATCGTAATTGAGAGTATGGGAGGAATAATATTAACTGCCAATCTTCCGTCGGATATGTAAACTAGACTGACAAAACGCGACCATCCGGTGACCGAGGCACCAATAGACCCTTGTAGATAGTTACGCTATACATCGATCTATTGAATCGCGACGCCATTTGTGTGTTCCATCGTCAATACAAGATCTGACAATAAGAATTAACTGTGAGTTATGAGAGGGAGAAAACAAACTTGAATGCCAAAGAGTACGTCCATCTGGTATGAGGCAGCGATAGACCCTCGGAGATAAGTCGGCTAGTGGCCAATGTATTGAATCGCGACGCAATTTCTGTGATGCAACGTCGTTAGGATGGTGGGAATGTCGCAATTAACTGTCAAATTTGCGTCGGATTTGAAAACAAGACTGACCAAGAGCGAACATACGGTGACCGAGGCACCAATAGACCCTTATAGATAGTTACGCTACACATCAATGTACTGAATCACGACGCTATTTGTGTGTTCCGTCGTCCATACCAGGATCTGACGATGAGAATTAGCTGAGAGTTTTGAGTCGGAGACAAGAAACTTGACAGCCAAATTATACATCCATCTGGTATGAAGCAGCGTTAGACCCTCGGAGATAAGTCGGCTAGTGACCAATGTATTGAATCGCGACGCAATTTCTGTGTTGCATCGTAATTAGGATGGTGGGAATGTCGCAATTAACTGTCAAATTTGCGTCGGATTCCCGAAACTTTACTCGTAGGACAACGTTCATGTGGTTACCCAGGCAGTAATAAATGCTTGGAGATAAATCTCCTGGTAGACGATGTACTGAAAACCATCGCAGTATGTGTTCTATCGTCATTGAGAGGATGAGAGAAAATAAAATTAACTGTCAGTTTTGCGTCGGATTTGAAAACTAGATGACAAAACGCGACCATCCGGTGACCGAGGCTCCAATAGACCCTTGTAGATAGTTACGCTGGACATCGATCTATTGAATCGAGACGCTATTTGTGTGTTCCATCGTCAATACCAGGATCTGACGGTAAGTATTAACTGTGAGTTATAAGAGGGAGAAAACAAACTTGACTGCTAAAGAGTACGTCCATCTGGTATGAGGCAGCGATAGACCCTCGGAGATAAGTCGGCTAGTGACCAATGTATTGAATCGCGACGCAATTTCTGTGATGCAACGTCGTTAGGATGGTGGGAATGTCGCAATTAACTGTCAAATTTGCGTCGGATTTGAAAACAAGACTGACCAAGAGCGAACATCCGGTGACCGAGGCACCAATAGACCCTTGTAGATAGTTACGCTAGACATCGATGTACTGAATCGCGACGCTATTTGTGTGTTCCATGGTCGATACCAGGATCTGACGGTAAGAATTAACTGTGAGTTATGACAGGGAGAAAATAAACTTGACTGCCAAAGAGTACGTCCATCTGGTATGAGGCAGCGATAGACCCTCGGAGATAAGTCGGCTAGTGACCAATGTATTTAATCGCGACGCAATTTCTGTGTTGCAACGTCGTTAGGATGGTGGGAATGTCGCAATTATTTGTCAAATTTGCGACGGATTTGAAAACTAGACTGACAAAGAGAGAACATCCGGTGACCGAGGCACCAATAGACCCTTGTAGATAGTTACGCTAGACATCGATGTACTGAATCGCGACGCTATTTGTGTGTTCCATGGTCGATACCAGGATCTGACGGTAAGAATTAACTGTGAGTTACGAGTCGGAGACAAGAAACTTGACAGCCAAATTGTACATCCATCTGGTATGAGCAGCGTAGGACCCTCGGAGATAAGTTGGCTAGTGACCAATGTATTGAATCGCGACGCGATTTCTGTGTTGCATCGGCATTAGGATGGTAGGAATGTCGCAATTAACTGTCAAATTTGCGTCGGATTCCCGAAACTTTCCTCATAGGACAACGTTCATGTGGTGACCCAGGCAGTAATAAATGCTTGGAGATAAATCTGCTGGTAGACGATGCACTGAAAACCATCGCAGTATGTGTTCTATCGTCATTGAGAGGATGAGAGAAAATAAAATTAACTGTCAGTTTTGCGTCGGATTTGAAAACTAGATGACAAATCGCGACCATCCGGTGACCGAGGCACCAATAGACCCTTGTACATAGTTACGCTGGACATCGATCTATTGAATCGCGACGCTATTTGTGTGTTCCATCGTCAATACCAGGATCTGACGGTAAGTATTAACTGTGGGTTATGAGAGGGAGAGAACAAACTTGACTGCCAAAGAGTACGTCCATCTGGTATGAGGCAGCGATAGACCCTCGGAGATAGGTCGGCTAGTGACCAATGTATTGAATCGCGACGCAATTTCTGTGATGCAACGTCGTTAGGATGGTGGGAATGTCGCAATTAACTGTCAAATTTGCGTCGGATTTGAAAACAAGACTGACCAAGAGCGAACATCCGGTGACCGAGGCACCAATAGACCCTTATAGATAGTTACGCTACACATCAATGTACTGAATCACGACGCTATTTGTGTGTTCCGTCGTCCATACCAGGATCTGACGGTGAGAATTAGCTGAGGGTTTTGAGTCGGAGACAAGAAACTTGACAGCCAAATTATACATCCATCTGGTATGAAGCAGCGTTAGACCCTCGGAGATAAGTCGGCTAGTGACCAATGTATTGAATCGCGACGCAATTTCTGTGTTGCATCGTCATTAGGATGGTGGGAATGTCTCAATTAACTGTCAAATTTGCGTCGGATTCCCGAAACTTTACTCGCAGGAGAACGATCATGTGGTGAACCAGGCATGTTTAGAGATAAATCTGCTGGAAGACGATGTTCTGAAAACCATCGCAGTATGTGTGTTCCATCGTAATTGAGAGTATGGGAGGAATAAAATTAACTGCCAATCTTGCGTCGGATTTGTAAACTAGACTGACAAAACGCGACCATCCGGTGACCGAGGCACCAATAGACCCTTGTAGATAGTTACGCTGGACATCGATCTGTTGAATCGCGACGCCATTTTTGTGTTCCATCGTCAATACCAAGATCTGACGGTAAGAATTAACTGTGAGTTATAGGAGGGAGAAAACAAACTTGACTGCCAAAGAATACGTCCATCTGGTATGATGCAGCGATAGAACCTCGGAGATAAGTCGGCTAGTGACCAATGTATTGAATCGCGACGCAATTTCTGTGTTGCAACGTCGTTAGGATGGTGGGAATGTCGCAATTAACTGTCAAATTTGCGTCGGATTTGAAAACTAGACTGACAAAGAGAGAACATCCGGTGACCGAGGCACCAATAGACCCTTGTAGATAGTTACGCTAGACATCGATGTACTGAATCGCGACGCTATTTGTGTGTTCCATGGTCGATACCAGGATCTGACGGTAAGAATTAACTGTGAGTTACGAGTCGCAGACAAGAAACTTGACTGCCAAATTGTACATCCATCTGGTATGAGGCAGCGTTAGACCCTCGGAGATAAGTCGGCTAGTGACCAATGTATTGAATCGCGACGCGATTTCTGTGTTGCATCGGCATTAGGATGGTGGGATAGTCGCAATTAACTCTCAAATTTGCGTCGGATCCCCGAAACATTACTCGTAGGACAACGATCATGTGGTGACCCAGGCAGTAATAGATGCTTGGAGATAAATCTGCTGGAAGACGATGTTCTGGAAACCATCGCAGAATGTGTGTTCCATCGTCATTGAGAGTATGAGAGGAATAAAATTAAGTGTCAGTTTTGCGTCGGATTTGAAAACTAGACTGACAAAGCGCGACCATCCGGTGACCGAAGCACAAATAGACTCTTCTAGATAGTTACGCTAGACGTCAATGTACTGAATCGAGACGCTATTTGTGTGTTCCGTCGTCCATACCAGGATCTGACGGTGAGAATTAGCTGAGAGTTTTGAGTCGGAGACAAGAAACTTGACAGCCAAATTGTACATCCATCTGGTATGAAGCAGCGTTAGACCCTCGGAGATAAGTCGGCTAGTGACCAATGTATTGAATCGCGACGCAAATTCTGTGTTGCATCGTCATTAGGATGGTGGGAATGTCTCAATTAACTGTCAAATTTGCGTCGGATTCCCGAAACTTTACTCGCAGGAGAACGATCATGTGGTGAACCAGGCATGCTCGGAGATAAATCTGCTGGAAGACGATGTTCTGAAAACCATCGCAGTATGTGTGTTCCATCGTAATTGAGAGTACTTGAGGAATAAAATTAACTATCAGTTTTGCGTCGGATATGAAAACTAGACTGACAAAGCGCGACCATCCGGTGACCGAGGCACCAATAGACCCTTGTAGATAGTTACGCTAGACATTGATGTATTGAATCCCGACGCTATTTGTGTGTTCCATAGTAGATACCAGGATCTGACGGTAAGAATTAGCTGTGAGTTTTGAAACGGAGACAAGAAACTTGACAGCCAAATTGTACATCCATCTGGTATGAGCAGCGTTGGACCCTCGGAGATATATCGGCTAGTGACCAATGTATTGAACCGCGACGCAATTTCTGTGTTGCATCGTCATTAGGATGGTGGGAATGTCTCAATTAACTGTCAAATTTGCGTCGGATTCCCGAAACTTTCCTCGTAGGACAACGTTCATGTGGTGACCCAGGCAGTAATAAATGCTTGGAGATAAATCTGCTGGTAGACGATGTACTGAAAACCATCGCAGTATGTATTCTATCGTCATTGAGATGATGAGAGAAAATAAAATTAACTGTCAGTTTTGCGTCGGATTTTTAAAACTAGATGACAAATCGCGACCATCCGGTGACCGAGGCACCAATAGACCCTTGTACATTGTTACGCTGGACATCGATCTATTGAATCGCGACGCTATTTGTGTGTTCCATCGTCAATACCAGGATCTGACGGTAAGTATTAACTGTGAGTTATGAGAGGGAGAAAACAAACTTGACTGCCAAAGAGTACGTCCATCTGGTATGAGGCAGCGATAGACCCTCCGAGGTAAGTCTGCTAGTGACCAATGTATTGAATCGCGACGCAATTTCCGTGTTGCAACGTCCTTAGGATGGTGGGAATGTCGCAATTAACTGTCAAATTTGCGTCGGATTTGAAAACAAGACTGACAAAGAGCGAACATCCGGTGACCGAGGCAATAATAGACCCTTATAGATAGTTACGCTAGACATCGATGTATTAAATCGCGACGCTATTTGTGTGTTCAATCGTCCATACCAGGATCTGACGGTGAGAATTAGCTGAGAGTTTTGAGTCGGAGACAAGAAACTTGACAGATAAATTGTACAACATCTGGTAGGAGGCAGCGTTAGACCCTCGGAGATAAGTCGGCTAGTGACCAATGTATTGAATCGCGTACGCAATTTCTGTGTTGCATCGTCATTAGGATGGTGGGAATGTCTCAATTAACTGTCAAATTTGCGTCGGATTCCCGAAACTTTACTCGCACCAGAACGATCATGTGGTGAACCAGGAATGCTCGGAGATAAATCTGCTGGAAGACGATGTTCTGAAAACCATCGCAGTATGTGTGTTCCATCGTAATTGAGAGTATGGGAGGAATAAAATTAACTGCCAATCTTGCGTCGGATATGTAATCTAGACTGACAAAACGCAACAATCCGGTGACCGAGGCACCAATAGACCCTTGTAGATAGTTACGCTATACATCGATCTATTGAATCGCGACGCCATTTGTGTGTTCCATCGTCAATACCAGGATCTGACGGTAAGAATTAACTGTGTGTTATGAGAGGGAGAAAACAAACTTGACTGCCAAAGAGTACGTCCATCTGGTATGAGGCAGCGATAGACCCTCGGAGTTAAGTCGGCTAGTGACCAATGTATTTAATCGCGACGCAATTTCTGTGTTGCAACGTCGTTAGGATGGTGGGAATGTCGCAATTAATTGTCAAATTTGCGTCGGATTTGAAAACTAGACTGACAAAGAGAGAACATCCGGTGACCGAGGCACCAATAGACCCTTGTAGATAGTTACGCTAGACATCGATGTACTGAATCGAGACGCTATTTGTGTGTTCCGTCGTCCATACCAGGATCTGACGGTGAGAATTAGCTGAGAGTTTTGAGTCGGAGACAAGAAACTTGACAGCCAAATTGTACATCCATCTGGTATGAAGCAGCGTTAGACCCTCGGAGATAAGTCGGCTAGTGACCAATGTATTGAATCGCGACGCAAATTCTGTGTTGCATCGTCATTAGGATGGTGGGAATGTCGCAATTAACTGTCAAATTTGCGTCGGATTCCCGAAACTTTACTCGTAGGACAACGTTCATGTGGTTACCCAGGCAGTAATAAATGCTTGGAGATAAATCTCCTGGTAGACGATGTACTGAAAACCATCGCAGTATGTGTTCTATCGTCATTGAGAGGATGAGAGAAAATAAAATTAACTGTCAGTTTTGCGTCGGATTTGAAAACTAGATGACAAAATGCGACCATCCGGTGACCGAGGCACCAATAGACCCTTGTAGATAGTTACGCTGGACATCGATCTATTGAATCGAGACGCTATTTGTGTGTTCCATCGTCAATACCAGGATCTGACGGTAAGTATTAACTGTGAGTTATAAGAGGGAGAAAACAAACTTGACTGCCAAAGAGTACGTCCATCTGGTATGAGGCAGCGATAGACCCTCGGAGATAAGTCGGCTAGTGACCAATGTATTGAATCGCGACGCAATTTCTGTGATGCAACGTCGTTAGGATGGTGGGAATGTCGCAATTAACTGTCAAATTTGCGTCGGATTTGAAAACAAGACTGACCAAGAGCGAACATCCGGTGACCGAGGCACCAATAGACCCTTATAGATAGTTACGCTACACATCAATGTACTGAATCAAGACGCTATTTGTCTGTTCCGTCGTCCATACCAGGATCTGACGGTGAGAATTAGCTGAGAGTTTTGAGTCGGAGACAAGAAACTTGACAGCCAAATTGTACATCCATCTGGTATGAAGCAGCGTTAGACCCTCGGAGATAAGTCGGCTAGTGACCAATGTATTGAATCGCGACGCAATTTCTGTGTTGCATCGTCATTAGGATGGTGCGAATGTCGCAATTAACTGTCAAATTTGCGTCGGATTCACGAAACTTTACTCGTAGGACAACGATCATGTGGTGACCCAGGCATGCTCGGAGATAAATCTGCTGGAAGACAATGTTCTGAAAACCATCGCAGTATGTGTTCTATCGTCATTGAGAGGATGAGAGAAAATAAAATTAACTGTCAGTTTTGCGTCGGATTTGAAAACTAGATGACAAAACGCGACCATCCGGTGACAGAGGCACCAATTGACCCTTGTAGATAGTTACGCTGGACATCGATCTATTGAATCGCGACGCTATTTGTGTGTTCCATCGTCAATACCAGGATCTGACGGTAAGAATTAACTGTGAGTTATGAGAGGGAGAAAACAAACTTGACTGCCAAAGAGTACGTCCATCTGGTATGAGGCAGCGATAGACCCTCGGAGATAAGTCGGCTAGTGACCAATGTATTTAATCGCGACGCAATTTCTGTGTTGCAACGTCGTTAGGATGGTGGGAATGTCGCAATTAATTGTCAAATTTGCGTCGGATTTGAAAACTAGACTGACAAAGAGAGAACATCCGGTGACCGAGCCACCAATAGACCCTTGTAGATAGTTACGCTAGACATCGATGTACTGAATCGCGACGCTATTTGTGTGTTCCATGGTCGATACCAGGATCTGACGGTAAGAATTAACTGTGAGTTACGAGTCGGAGACAAGAAATTTGACAGCCAAATTGTACATCCATCTGGTATGAAGCAGCGTTAGACCCTCGGAGATAAGTCGGCTAGTGACCAATGTATTGAATCGCGACGCAGTTTCTGTGTTGCATCGTAATTAGGATGGTGGGAATGTCGCAATTAACTGTCAAATTTGCGTCGGATTCCCGAAACTTTCCTCGTATGACAACGATCATGTGGTGACCCAGGCAGTAATAAATGCTTGGAGATAAATCTGCTGGTAGACGATGTACTGAAAACCATCGCAGTATGTGTTCTATCGTCATTGAGAGGATGAGAGAAAATAAAATTAACTGTCAGTTTTGCGTCGGATTTGAAAACTAGATGACAAATCGCGACCATCCGGTGACCGAGGCACCAATAGACCCTTGTAGATAGTTACGCTAGGCATCGATGTACTGAATCGCGACGCTATTTGTGTGTTCCATGGTCGATACCAGGATCTGACGGTAAGAATTAACTGTGAGTTACGAGTCGGAGACAAGAAATTTGACAGCCAAATTGTACATCCATCTGGTATGAAGCAGCGTTAGACCCTCGGAGATAAGTCGGCTAGTGACCAATGTATTGAATCGCGACGCAATTTCTGTGTTGCCTCGTCATTTGGATGGTGCGAATGTCGCAATTAACTGTCAAATTTGCGTCGAATCCCCGAAACTTTACTCGTAGGACAACGATCATGTGGTGACCAAGGCATGCTCGGAGATAAATCTGCTGGAAGACAATGTTCTGAAAACCATCGCAGTATGTGTGTTCCATCTTTAATTGAGAGTATGGGAGGAATAAAATTAACTGCCAATCTTGCGTCGGATTTGTAAACTAGACTGACAAAACGCGACCATCCGGTGACCGAGGCACCAATAGACCCTTGTAGATAGTTACGCTGGACATCGATCTATTGAATCACTACGCCATTTGTGTGTTCCATCGTCAATACCAGGATCTGACGGTAAGTATTAACTGTGAGTTATGAGAGGGAGAAAACAAACTTGACTGCCAAAGAGTACGTCCATCTGGTATGAGGCAGCGATAGACCCTCGGAGATAAGTTGACTAGTGACCAATGTATTGAATCGCGACGCAATTTCTGTGATGCAACGTCGTTAGGATAGTGGGAATGTCGCAATTAACTGTCAAATTTGCGTCGGATTTGAAAACAAGACTGACAAAGAGCGAACATCCGGTGACCGAGGCACCAATAGACCCTTATAGATAGTTACGCTAGACATCAATGTACTGAATCGCGACGCTATTTGTGTGTTCCGTCATCCATACCAGGATCTGACGGTGATAATTAGCTGAGAGTTTTGAGTCGGAGACAAGAAAATTGACATCCAAATTGTACATCCATCTGGTATGAAGCAGCGTTAGACCCTCGGAGATAAGTCGGCTAGTGACCAATGTATTGAATCGCGACGCAATTTCTGTGTTGCATCGTCATTAGGATGGTGGGAATGTCGCAATTAACTGTCAAATTTGCGTCGAATTCCCGAAACTTTACTCGTAGGACAACGATCATGTGGTGACGAAGGCATGCTCCTAGATAAATCTGCTGGAAGACGATGTTCTGAAAACCATCGCAGTATGTGTTCCATCGTAATTGAGAGTATGAGAGGAATAATTTTAACTGCCAATCTTGCGTCGGATATGTAAACTAGACTGACAAAACGCGACAATCCGGTGACCGAGGCACCAATAGACCCTTGTAGATAGTTACGCTATAAATCGATCTATTGAATCGCGACGCCATTTGTGTGTTCCATCGTCAATACCAAGATCTGACAATAAGAATTAACTGTGAGTTATGAGAGGGAAAAAGCAAACTTGACTGCCAAAGAGTACGTCCATCTGGTATGAGGCAGCGATAGACCCTCGGAGATAAGTCGGCTAGTAACCAATGTATTGAATCGCGACGCAATTTCTGTGATGCAACGTCGTTAGGATGGTGGGAATGTCGCAATTAACTGTGAAATTTGCGCCGGATTTGAAAACAAGACTGACCAAGAGCGAACATCCGGTGACCGAGGCACCAATAGACCCTTATAGATAGTTAGCTACACATCAATGTACTGAATCACGACGCTATTTGTGTGTTCCGTCGTCCATACCAGGATCTGACGGTGAGAATTAGCTGAGAGTTTTGAGTCGGAGACAAGAAACTTGGCAGCCAAATTATACATCCATCTGGTATGAAGCAGCGTTAGACCCTCGGAGATAAGTCGGCTAGTGACCAATGTATTGAATCGCGACGCAATTTCTGTGTTGCATCGTCATTTGGATGGTGCGAATGTCGCAATTAACTGTCAAATTTGCGTCGGATTCCCGAAACTTTACTCGTAGGACAACGATCATGTGGTGACCCAGGCATGCTCGGAGAAAAATCTGCTGGAAGACAATGTTCTGAAAACCATCGCAGTATGTGTGTTCCATCGTAATTGAGAGGATGAGAGAACATAAATTAACTGTCAGCCTTGCGTCGGATTTGAAAACTAGATGACAAAACGCGACCATCCGGTGACCGAGGCACCAATAGACCCTTGTAGATAGTTACGCTGGACATCGATCTATTGAATCGCGACGCTATTTGTGTGTTCCATCGTCAATACCAGGATCTGACGGTAAGAATTAACTGTGAGTTATGAGAGGGAGAAAACAAACTTGACTGCCAAAGAGTACGTCCATCTGGTATGAGGCAGCGATAGACCCTCCGAGATAAGTCGGCTAGTGACCAATGTATTGAATCGCGACGCAATTTCTGTGTTGCAACGTCCTTAGGATGGTGGGAATGTCGCAATTAACTGTCTAATTTGCGTCGGATTTGAAAACAAGACTGACAAAGAGCGAACATCCGGTGACCAAGGCACCAATAGACCCTTGTAGATAGTTACGCCAGACATCGATGTATTAAATCGCGACGCTATTTGTGTGTTCAATCGTCCATACCAGGATCTGACGGTGAGAATTAGCTGAGAGTTTTGAGTCGGAGACAAGAAACTTGACAGCCAAATTGTACATCCATCTGGTATAAGGCAGCGTTAGACCCTCGGAGATAAGTCGGCTAGTGACCAATGTATTGAATCGCGACGCGATTTCTGTGTTGCACCAGTATTAGGATGGTGGGATAGTCGCAATTAACTCTCAAATTTGCGTCGGATCCCCGAAACATTACTCGTAGGACAACGATCATGTGGTGACCCAGGCAGTAATAGATGCTTGGAGATAAATCTGCTGGAAGACGATGTTCTGGAAACCATCGCAGAATGTGTTCTATCGTCATTGAGAGGATGAGAGAAAATAAAATTAACTGTCAGTTTTGCGTCGGATTTGAAAACTAGACTGACAAAGCGCGACCATCCGGTGACCGAAGCACAAATAGACTCTTCTAGATAGTTACGCTAGACATCAATGTACTGAATCGAGACGCTATTTGTGTGTTCCGTCGTCCATACCAGGATCTGACTGTGAGAATTAGCTGAGAGTTTTGAGTCGGAGACAAGAAACTTGACAGCCAAATTGTACATCCATCTGGTATGAAGCAGCGATAGATCCTCGGAGATAAGTCGGCTAGTGACCAATGTATTGAATCGCGACGCAATTTCTGTGTTGCATCGTCATTAGGATGGTGGGAATGTCGCAATTAATTAGCAAATTTGCGTCGGATTTGAAAACTAGACTGACACAGAGAGAACATCCGGTGACCGAGGCACAAATAGACCCTTGTAGATAGTTACGCTAGACATCGATCTATTGAATCGCGACGCCATTTGTGTGTTCCATCGTCAATACCAGGATCTGACGGTAAGTATTAACTGTGTGTTATGAGAGGGAGAAAACAAACTTGACTGCCAAAGAATACGTCCATCTGGTATGAGGCAGCGATAGACCCTCGGAGATAAGTCGGCTAGTGACCAATGTATTAAATCGCGACGCAATTTCTCTGTTGCATCGTCATTAGGATGGTGGGAATGTCGCAATTAACTGTCAAATTTGCGTCGGATTCCCGAAACTTTACTCGTAGGACAACGATCATGTGGTGACCAAGGCATGCTCGGAAATAAATCTGCTGGAAGACAATGTTCTGAAAACCATCGCAGTATGTGTGTTCCATCGTAATTGAGAGTATGGGAGGAATAATATTAACTGCCAAACTTGCGTCGGATATGTAAACTAGACTGACAAAACGCAACCATCCGGTGACCGAGGCACCAATAGACCCTTGTAGATAGTTACGCTAGACATCGATGTACTGAATCGCGACGCCATTTGTGTGTTCCATCGTCAATACCAAGATCTGACAATAAGAATTAACTGTGAGTTATGAGAGGGAGAAAACAAACTTGACTGCCAAAGAGTACGTCCATCTGGTATGAGGCAGCGATAGACCCTCGGAGATAAGTCGGCTAGTGACCAATGTATTGAATCGCGACGCAATTTCTGTGTTGCATCGTAATTAGGATGGTGGGAATGTCGCAATTAACTGTCAAATTTGCGTCGGATTCCCGAAACTTTCCTCATAGGACAACGTTCATGTGGTGACCCAGGCAGTAATAAATGCTTGGAGATAAATCTGCTGGTAGACGATGTACTGAAAACCATCGCAGTATGTGTTCTATCGTCATTGAGAGGATGAGAGAAAATAAAATTAACTGTCAGTTTTGCGTCGGATTTGAAAACTAGATGACAAATCGCGACCATCCGGTGACCGAGGCACCAATAGACCCTTGTACATAGTTACGCTGGACATCGATCTATTGAATCGCGACGCTATTTGTGTGTTGCAACGTCGTTAGGATGGTGGGAATGTCGCAATTAACTGTCAAATTTGCGTCGGATTTGAAAACTAGACTGACAAAGAGAGAACATCCGGTGACCGAGGCACCAATAGACCCTTATAGATAGTTACGCTACACATCAATGTACTGAATCACGACGCTATTTGTGTGTTCCGTCGTCCATACCAGGATCTGACGGTGAGAATTAGCTGAGGGTTTTGAGTCGGAGACAAGAAACTTGACAGCCAAATTATACATCCATCTGGTATGAAGCAGCGTTAGACCCTCGGAGATAAGTCGGCTAGTGACCAATGTATTGAATCGCGACGCAATTTCTGTGATGCAACGTCGTTAGGATGGTGGGAATGTCGCAATTAACTGTCAAATTTGCGTCGGATTTGAAAACAAGACTGACCAAGAGTGAACATCCGGTGACCGAGGCACCAATAGACCCTTATAGATAGTTACGCTACACATCAATGTACTGAATCACGACGCTATTTGTGTGTTCCGTCGTCCATACCAGGATCTGACGGTGAGAATTAGCTGAGGGTTTTGAGTCGGAGACAAGAAACTTGACAGCCAAATTATACATCCATCTGGTATGAAGCAGCGTTAGACCCTCGGAGATAAGTCGGCTAGTGACCAATGTATTGAATCGCGACGCAATTTCTGTGTTGCATCGTCATTAGGATGTTGGGAATGTCTCAATTAACTGTCAAATTTGCGTCGGATTCCCGAAACTTTACTCGCAGGAGAACGATCATGTGGTGAACCAGGCATGCTCAGAGATAAATCTGCTGGAAGACGATGTTCTGAAAACCATCGCAGTATGTGTGTTCCATCGTAATTGAGAGTATGGGAGGAATAAAATTAACTGCCAATCTTGCGTCGGATTTGTATACTAGACTGACAAAACGCGACCATCCGGTGACCGAGGCACCAATAGACCCTTGTAGATAGTTACGCTGGACATCGATCTGTTGAATCGCGACGCCATTTTTGTGTTCCATCGTCAATACCAAGATCTGACGGTAAGAATTAACTGTGGGTTATAGGAGGGAGAAAACAAACTTGACTGCCAAAGAATACGTCCATCTGGTATGATGCAGCAATAGAACCTCGGAGATAAGTCGGCTAGTGACCAATGTATTGAATCGCGACGCAATTTCTGTGTTGCAACGTCGTTAGGATGGTGGGAATGTCGCAATTAACTGTCAAATTTGCGTCGGATTTGAAAACTAGACTGACAAAGAGAGAACATCCGGTGACCGAGGCACCAATAGACCCTTGTAGATAGTTACGCTAGACATCGATGTACTGAATCGCGACGCTATTTGTGTGTTCCATGGTCGATACCAGGATCTGACGGTAAGAATTAACTGTGAGTTACGAGTCGCAGACAAGAAACTTGACTGCCAAATAGTACATCCATCTGGTATGAGGCAGCGTTAGACCCTCGGAGATAAGTCGGCTAGTGACCAATGTATTGAATCGCGACGCGATTTCTGTGTTGCATCGGCATTAGGATGGTGGGATAGTCGCAATTAACTCTCAAATTTGCGTCGGATCCCCGAAACATTACTCGTAGGACAACGATCATGTGGTGACCCAGGCAGTAATAGATGCTTGGAGATAAATCTGCTGGAAGACGATGTTCTGGAAACCATCGCAGAATGTGTGTTCCATCGTCATTGAGAGTATGAGAGGAATAAAATTAAGTGTCAGTTTTGCGTCGGATTTGAAAACTAGACTGACAAAGCGCGACCATCCGGTGACCGAAGCACAAATAGACACTTCTAGATAGTTACGCTAGACATCAATGTACTGAATCGAGACGCTATTTGTGTGTTCCGTCGTCCATACCAGGATCTGACGGTGAGAATTAGCTGAGAGTTTTGAGTCGGAGACAAGAAACTTGACAGCCAAATTGTACATCCATCTGGTATGAAGCAGCGTTAGACCCTCGGAGATAAGTCGGCTAGTGACCAATGTATTGAATCGCGACGCAAATTCTGTGTTGCATCGTCATTAGGATGGTGGGAATGTCTCAATTAACTGTCAAATTTGCGTCGGATTCCCGAAACTTTACTCGCAGGAGAACGATCATGTGGTGAACCAGGCATGCTCGGAGATAAATCTGCTGGAAGACGATGTTCTGAAAACCATCGCAGTATGTGTGTTCCATCGTAATTGAGAGTACTTGAGGAATAAAATTAACTATCAGTTTTGCGTCGGATATGAAAACTAGACTGACAAAGGGCGACCATCCGGTGACCGAGGCACCAATAGACCCTTGTAGATAGTTACGCTAGACATTGATGTATTGAATCCCGACGCTATTTGTGTGTTCCATAGTAGATACAAGGATCTGACGGTAAGAATTAACTGTGAGTTTTGAAACGGAGACAAGAAACTTGACAGCCAAATTGTACATCCATCTGGTATGAGCAGCGTTGGACCCTCGGAGATATATCGGCTAGTGACCAATGTATTGAACCGCGACGCAATTTCTGTGTTGCATCGTCATTAGGATGGTGGGAATGTCTCAATTAACTGTCAAATTTGCGTCGGATTCCCGAAACATGACTCGCAGGAGTACGATCATGTGGTGAACCAGGCATGCTCGGAGATAAATCTGCTGGAAGACGATGTTCTAAAAACCATCGCAGTATGTGTGTTCCATCGTCATTGAGAGGATGAGAGAAAATAAAATTAACTGTCAGTTTTGCGTCGGATTTGAAAACTAGATGACAAAACGCGACCATCCGGTGACAGAGGCACCAATTGACCCTTGTAGATAGTTACGCTGGACATCGATCTATTGAATCGCGACGCTATTTGTGTGTTCCATCGTCAATACCAGGATCTGACGGTAAGAATTAACTGTGAGTTATGAGAGGGAGAAAACAAACTTGACTGCCAAAGAGTACGTCCATCTGGTATGAGGCAGCGATAGACCCTCGGAGATAAGTCGGCTAGTGACCAATGTATTTAATCGCGACGCAATTTCTGTGTTGCAACGTCGTTAGGATGGTGGGAATGTCGCAATTAATTGTCAAATTTGCGTCGGATTTGAAAACTAGACTGACAAAGAGAGAACATCCGGTGACCGAGGCACCAATAGACCCTTGTAGATAGTTACGCTAGACATCGATGTACTGAATCGCAACGCTATTTGTGTGTTCCATGGTCGATACCAGGATCTGACGGTAAGAATTAACTGTGAGTTACGAGTCGGAGACAAGAAATTTGACAGCCAAATTGTACATCCATCTGGTATGAAGCAGCGTTAGACCCTCGGAGATAAGTCGGCTAGTGACCAATGTATTGAATCGCGACGCAATTTCTGTGTTGCATCGTAATTAGGATGGTGGGAATGTCGCAATTAACTGTCAAATTTGCGTCGGATTCCCGAAACTTTCCTCGTAGGACAACGATCATGTGGTGACCCAGGCAGTAATAAATGCTTGGAGATAAATCTGCTGGTAGACGATGTACTGAAAACCATCGCAGTATGTATTCTATCGTCATTGAGAGGATGAGAGAAAATAAAATTAACTGTCAGTTTTGCGTCGGATTTTTAAAACTAGATGACAAATCGCGACCATCCGGTGACCGAGGCACCAATAGACCCTTGTACATTGTTACGCTGGACATCGATCTATTGAATCGCGACGCTATTTGTGTGTTCCATCGTCAATACCAGGATCTGACGGTAAGTATTAACTGTGAGTTATGAGAGGGAGAAAACAAACTTGACTGCCAAAGAGTACGTCCATCTGGTATGAGGCAGCGATAGACCCTCCGAGATAAGTCTGCTAGTGACCAATGTATTGAATCGCGACGCAATTTCTGTGTTGCAACGTCCTTAGGATGGTGGGAATGTCGCAATTAACTGTCAAATTTGCGTCGGATTTGAAAACAAGACTGACAAAGAGCGAACATCCGGTGACCGAGGCACCAATAGACCCTTATAGATAGTTACGCTAGACATCGATGTATTAAATCGCGACGCTATTTGTGTGTTCAATCGTCCATACCAGGATCTGACGGTGAGAATTAGCTGAGAGTTTTGAGTCGGAGACAAGAAACTTGACAGATAAATTGTACAACATCTGGTAGGAGGCAGCGTTAGACCCTCGGAGATAAGTCGGCTAGTGACCAATGTATTGAATCGCGTACGCAATTTCTGTGTTGCATCGTCATTAGGATGGTGGGAATGTCTCAATTAACTGTCAAATTTGCGTCGGATTCACGAAACTTTACTCGTAGGACAACGATCATGTGGTGACCCAGGCATGCTCGGAGATAAATCTGCTGGAAGACAATGTTCTGAAAACCATCGCAGTATGTGTTCTATCGTCATTGAGAGGATGAGAGAAAATAAAATTAACTGTCAGTTTTGCGTCGGATTTGAAAACTAGATGACAAAACGCGACCATCCGGTGACAGAGGCACCAATTGACCCTTGTAGATAGTTACGCTGGACATCGATCTATTGAATCGCGACGCTATTTGTGTGTTCCATCGTCAATACCAGGATCTGACGGTAAGAATTAACTGTGAGTTATGAGAGGGAGAAAACAAACTTGACTGCTTAAGAGTACGTCCATCTGGTATGAGGCAGCGATAGACCCTCGGAGATAAGTCGGCTAGTGACCAATGTATTTAATCGCGACGCAATTTCTGTGTTGCAACGTCGTTAGGATGGTGGGAATGTCGCAATTAATTGTCAAATTTGCGTCGGATTTGAAAACTAGACTGACAAAGAGAGAACATCCGGTGACCGAGCCACCAATAGACCCTTGTAGATAGTTACGCTAGACATCAATGTACTGAATCACGACGCTATTTGTCTGTTCCGTCGTCCATACCAGGATCTGACGGTGAGAATTAGCTGAGAGTTTTGAGTCGGAGACAAGAAACTTGACAGCCAAATTGTACATCCATCTGGTATGAAGCAGCGTTAGACCCTCGGAGATAAGTCGGCTAGTGACCAATGTATTGAATCGCGACGCAATTTCTGTGTTGCATCGTCATTAGGATGGTGCGAATGTCGCAATTAACTGTCAAATTTGCGTCGGATTCACGAAACTTTACTCGTAGGACAACGATCATGTGGTGACCCAGGCATGCTCGGATATAAATCTGCTGGAAGACAATGTTCTGAAAACCATCGCAGTATGTGTTCTATCGTCATTGAGAGGATGAGAGAAAATAAAATTAACTGTCAGTTTTGCGTCGGATTTGAAAACTAGATGACAAAACGCGACCATCCGGTGACAGAGGCACCAATTGACCCTTGTAGATAGTTACGCTGGACATCGATCTATTGAATCGCGACGCTATTTGTGTGTTCCATCGTCAATACCAGGATCTGACGGTAAGAATTAACTGTGAGTTATGAGAGGGAGAAAACAAACTTGACTGCCAAAGAGTACGTCCATCTGGTATGAGGCAGCGATAGACCCTCGGAGATAAGTCGGCTAGTGACCAATGTATTTAATCGCGACGCAATTTCTGTGTTGCAACGTCGTTAGGATGGTGGGAATGTCGCAATTAATTGTCAAATTTGCGTCGGATTTGAAAACTAGACTGACAAAGAGAGAACATCCGGTGACCGAGCCACCAATAGACCCTTGTAGATAGTTACGCTAGACATCGATGTACTGAATCGCGACGCTATTTGTGTGTTCCATGGTCGATACCAGGATCTGACGGTAAGAATTAACTGTGAGTTACGAGTCGGAGACAAGAAATTTGACAGCCAAATTGTACATCCATCTGGTATGAAGCAGCGTTAGACCCTCGGAGATAAGTCGGCTAGTGACCAATGTATTGAATCGCGACGCAATTTCTGTGTTGCATCGTAATTAGGATGGTGGGAATGTCGCAATTAACTGTCAAATTTGCGTCGGATTCCCGAAACTTTCCTCGTAGGACAACGATCATGTGGTGACCCAGGCAGTAATAAATGCTTGGAGATAAATCTGCTGGTAGACGATGTACTGAAAACCATCGCAGTATGTGTTCTATCGTCATTGAGAGGATGAGAGAAAATAAAATTAACTGTCAGTTTTGCGTCGGATTTGAAAACTAGATGACAAATCGCGACCATCCGGTGACCGAGGCACCAATAGACCCTTGTAGATAGTTACGCTAGGCTTCGATGTACTGAATCGCGACGCTATTTGTGTGTTCCATGGTCGATACCAGGATCTGACGGTAAGAATTAACTGTGAGTTACGAGTCGGAGACAAGAAATTTGACAGCCAAATTGTACATCCATCTGGTATGAAGCAGCGTTAGACCCTCGGAGATAAGTCGGCTAGTGACCAATGTATTGAATCGCGACGCAATTTCTGTGTTGCCTCGTCATTTGGATGGTGCGAATGTCGCAATTAACTGTCAAATTTGCGTCGAATCCCCGAAACTTTACTCGTAGGACAACGATCATGTGGTGACCAAGGCATGCTCGGAGATAAATCTGCTGGAAGACAATGTTCTGAAAACCATCGCAGTATGTGTGTTCCATCTTTAATTGAGAGTATGGGAGGAATAAAATTAACTGCCAATCTTGCGTCGGATTTGTAAACTAGACTGACAAAACGCGACCATCCGGTGACCGAGGCACCAATAGACCCTTGTAGATAGTTACGCTGGACATCGATCTATTGAATCACTACGCCATTTGTGTGTTCCATCGTCAATACCAGGCTCTGACGGTAAGTATTAACTGTGAGTTATGAGAGGGAGAAAACAAACTTGACTGCCAAAGAGTACGTCCATCTGGTATGAGGCAGCGATAGACACTCGGAGATAAGTTGACTAGTGACCAATGTATTGAATCGCGACGCAATTCCTGTGATGCAACGTCGTTAGGATAGTGGGAATGTCGCAATTAACTGTCAAATTTGCGTCGGATTTGAAAACAAGACTGACAAAGAGCGAACATCCGGTGACCGAGGCACCAATAGACCCTTATAGATAGTTACGCTAGACATCAATGTACTGAATCGCGACGCTATTTGTGTGTTCCGTCATCCATACCAGGATCTGACGGTGATAATTAGCTGAGAGTTTTGAGTCGGAGACAAGAAAATTGACATCCAAATTGTACATCCATCTGGTATGAAGCAGCGTTAGACCCTCGGAGATAAGTCGGCTAGTGACCAATGTATTGAATCGCGACGCAATTTCTGTGTTGCATCGTCATTAGGATGGTGGGAATGTCGCAATTAACTGTCAAATTTGCGTCGAATTCCCGAAACTTTACTCGTAGGACAACGATCATGTGGTGACGAAGGCATGCTCCTAGATAAATCTGCTGGAAGACGATGTTCTGAAAACCATCGCAGTATGTGTTCCATCGTAATTGAGAGTATGGGAGGAATAATTTTAACTGCCAATCTTGCGTCGGATATGTAAACTAGACTGACAAAACGCGACAATCCGGTGACCGAGGCACCAATAGACCCTTGTAGATAGTTACGCTATACATCGATCTATTGAATCGCGACGCCATTTGTGTGTTCCATCGTCAATACCAAGATCTGACAATAAGAATTAACTGTGAGTTATGAGAGGGAGAAAACAAACTTGACTGCCAAAGAGTACGTCCATCTGGTATGAGGCAGCGATAGACCCTCGGAGATAAGTCGGCTAGTAACCAATGTATTGAATCGCGACGCAATTTCTGTGATGCAACGTCGTTAGGATGGTGGGAATGTCGCAATTAACTGTGAAATTTGCGTCGGATTTGAAAACAAGACTGACCAAGAGCGAACATCCGGTGACCGAGGCACCAATAGACCCTTATAGATAGTTAGCTACACATCAATGTACTGAATCACGACGCTATTTGTGTGTTCCGTCGTCCATACCAGGATCTGACGGTGAGAATTAGCTGAGAGTTTTGAGTCGGAGACAAGAAACTTGGCAGCCAAATTATACATCCATCTGGTATGAAGCAGCGTTAGACCCTCGGAGATAAGTCGGCTAGTGACCAATGTATTGAATCGCGACGCAATTTCTGTGTTGCATCGTCATTTGGATGGTGCGAATGTCGCAATTAACTGTCAAATTTGCGTCGGATTCCCGAAACTTTACTCGTAGGACAACGATCATGTGGTGACCCAGGCATGCTCGGAGAAAAATCTGCTGGAAGACAATGTTCTGAAAACCATCGCAGTATGTGTGTTCCATCGTAATTGAGAGTATGGGAGGAATAATATTAACTGCCAAACTTGCGTCGGATATGTAAACTAGACTGACAAAACGCAACCATCCGGTGACCGAGGCACCAATAGACCCTTGTAGATAGTTACGCTAGACATCGATGTACTGAATCGCGACGCCATTTGTGTGTTCCATCGTCAATACCAAGATCTGACAATAAGAATTAACTGTGAGTTATGAGAGGGAGAAAACAAACTTGACTGCCAAAGAGTACGTCCATCTGGTATGAGGCAGCGATAGACCCTCGGAGATAAGTCGGCTAGTGACCAATGTATTGAATCGCGACGCAATTTCTGTGTTGCATCGTAATTAGGATGGTGGGAATGTCGCAATTAACTGTCAAATTTGCGTCGGATTCCCGAAACTTTCCTCATAGGACAACGTTCATGTGGTGACCCAGGCAGTAATAAATGCTTGGAGATAAATCTGCTGGTAGACGATGTACTGAAAACCATCGCAGTATGTGTTCTATCGTCATTGAGAGGATGAGAGAAAATAAAATTAACTGTCAGTTTTGCGTCGGATTTGAAAACTAGATGACAAATCGCGACCATCCGGTGACCGAGGCACCAATAGACCCTTGTACATAGTTACGCTGGACATCGATCTATTGAATCGCGACGCTATTTGTGTGTTCCATCGTCAATACCAGGATCTGACGGTAAGTATTAACTGTGGGTTATGAGAGGGAGAGAACAAACTTGACTGCCAAAGAGTACGTCCATCTGGTATGAGGCAGCGATAGACCCTCGGAGATAGGTCGGCTAGTGACCAATGTATTGAATCGCGACGCAATTTCTGTGATGCAACGTCGTTAGGATGGTGGGAATGTCGCAATTAACTGTCAAATTTGCGTCGGATTTGAAAACAAGACTGACCAAGAGAGAACATCCGGTGACCGAGGCACCAATAGACCCTTGTAGATAGTTACGCTAGACATCGATGTACTGAATCGCGACGCTATTTGTGTGTTCCATGGTCGATACCAGGATCTGACGGTAAGAATTAACTGTGAGTTACGAGTCGCAGACAAGAAACTTGACTGCCAAATAGTACATCCATCTGGTATGAGGCAGCGTTAGACCCTCGGAGATAAGTCGGCTAGTGACCAATGTATTGAATCGCGACGCGATTTCTGTGTTGCATCGGCATTAGGATGGTGGGATAGTCGCAATTAACTCTCAAATTTGCGTCGGATCCCCGAAACATTACTCGTAGGACAACGATCATGTGGTGACCCAGGCAGTAATAGATGCTTGGAGATAAATCTGCTGGAAGACGATGTTCTGGAAACCATCGCAGAATGTGTGTTCCATCGTCATTGAGAGTATGAGAGGAATAAAATTAAGTGTCAGTTTTGCGTCGGATTTGAAAACTAGACTGACAAAGCGCGACCATCCGGTGACCGAAGCACAAATAGACTCTTCTAGATAGTTACGCTAGACATCAATGTACTGAATCGAGACGCTATTTGTGTGTTCCGTCGTCCATACCAGGATCTGACGGTGAGAATTAGCTGAGAGTTTTGAGTCGGAGACAAGAAACTTGACAGCCAAATTGTACATCCATCTGGTATGAGCAGCGTTGGACCCTCGGAGATATATCGGCTAGTGACCAATGTATTGAACCGCGACGCAATTTCTGTGTTGCATCGTCATTAGGATGGTTGGAATGTCTCAATTAACTGTCAAATTTGCGTCGGATTCCCGAAACATGACTCGCAGGAGTACGATCATGTGGTGAACCAGGCATGCTCGGAGATAAATCTGCTGGAAGACGATGTTCTAAAAACCATCGCAGTATGTGTGTTCCATCGTCATTGAGAGGATGAGAGAAAATAAAATTAACTGTCAGTTTTGCGTCGGATTTGAAAACTAGATGACAAAACGCGACCATCCGGTGACAGAGGCACCAATTGACCCTTGTAGATAGTTACGCTGGACATCGATCTATTGAATCGCGACGCTATTTGTGTGTTCCATCGTCAATACCAGGATCTGACGGTAAGAATTAACTGTGAGTTATGAGAGGGAGAAAACAAACTTGACTGCCAAAGAGTACGTCCATCTGGTATGAGGCAGCGATAGACCCTCGGAGATAAGTCGGCTAGTGACCAATGTATTGAATCGCGACGCAATTTCTGTGTTGCAACGTCGTTAGGATGGTGGGAATGTCGCAATTAATTGTCAAATTTGCGTCGGATTTGAAAACTAGACTGACAAAGAGAGAACATCCGGTGACCGAGGCACCAATAGACCCTTGTAGATAGTTACGCTAGACATCGATGTACTGAATCGCAACGCTATTTGTGTGTTCCATGGTCGATACCAGGATCTGACGGTAAGAATTAACTGTGAGTTACGAGTCGGAGACAAGAAATTTGACAGCCAAATTGTACATCCATCTGGTATGAAGCAGCGTTAGACCCTCGGAGATAAGTCGGCTAGTGACCAATGTATTGAATCGCGACGCAATTTCTGTGTTGCATCGTAATTAGGATGGTGGGAATGTCGCAATTAACTGTCAAATTTGCGTCGGATTCCCGAAACTTTCCTCGTAGGACAACGATCATGTGGTGACCCAGGCAGTAATAAATGCTTGGAGATAAATCTGCTGGTAGACGATGTACTGAAAACCATCGCAGTATGTATTCTATCGTCATTGAGAGGATGAGAGAAAATAAAATTAACTGTCAGTTTTGCGTCGGATTTTTAAAACTAGATGACAAATCGCGACCATCCGGTGACCGAGGCACCAATAGACCCTTGTACATTGTTACGCTGGACATCGATCTATTGAATCGCGACGCTATTTGTGTGTTCCATCGTCAATACCAGGATCTGACGGTAAGTATTAACTGTGAGTTATGAGAGGGAGAAAACAAACTTGACTGCCAAAGAGTACGTCCATCTGGTATGAGGCAGCGATAGACCCTCCGAGATAAGTCTGCTAGTGACCAATGTATTGAATCGCGACGCAATTTCTGTGTTGCAACGTCCTTAGGATGGTGGGAATGTCGCAATTAACTGTCAAATTTGCGTCGGATTAGAAAACAAGACTGACAAAGAGCGAACATCCGGTGACCGAGGCACCAATAGACCCTTATAGATAGTTACGCTAGACATCGATGTATTAAATCGCGACGCTATTTGTGTGTTCAATCGTCCATACCAGGATCTGACGGTGAGAATTAGCTGAGAGTTTTGAGTCGGAGACAAGAAACTTGACAGATAAATTGTACAACATCTGGTAGGAGGCAGCGTTAGACCCTCGGAGATAAGTCGGCTAGTGACCAATGTATTGAATCGCGACGCAATTTCTGTGTTGCATCGTCATTAGGATGGTGGGAATGTCTCAATTAACTGTCAAATTTGCGTCGGATTCACGAAACTTTACTCGTAGGATAACGATCATGTGGTGACCCAGGCATGCTCGGAGATAAATCTGCTGGAAGACAATGTTCTGAAAACCATCGCAGTATGTGTTCTATCGTCATTGAGAGGATGAGAGAAAATAAAATTAACTGTCAGTTTTGCGTCGGATTTGAAAACTAGATGACAAAACGCGACCATCCGGTGACAGAGGCACCAATTGACCCTTGTAGATAGTTACGCTGGACATCGATCTATTGAATCGCGACGCTATTTGTGTGTTCCATCGTCAATACCAGGATCTGACGGTAAGAATTAACTGTGAGTTATGAGAGGGAGAAAACAAACTTGACTGCCAAAGAGTACGTCCATCTGGTATGAGGCAGCGATAGACCCTCGGAGATAAGTCGGCTAGTGACCAATGTATTTAATCGCGACGCAATTTCTGTGTTGCAACGTCGTTAGGATGGTGGGAATGTCGCAATTAATTGTCAAATTTGCGTCGGATTTGAAAACTAGACTGACAAAGAGAGAACATCCGGTGACCGAGCCACCAATAGACCCTTGTAGATAGTTACGCTAGACATCGATGTACTGAATCGCGACGCTATTTGTGTGTTCCATGGTCGATACCAGGATCTGACGGTAAGAATTAACTGTGAGTTACGAGTCGGAGACAAGAAATTTGACAGCCAAATTGTACATCCATCTGGTATGAAGCAGCGTTAGACCCTCGGAGATAAGTCGGCTAGTGACCAATGTATTGAATCGCGACGCAATTTCTGTGTTGCATCGTAATTAGGATGGTGGGAATGTCGCAATTAACTGTCAAATTTGCGTCGGATTCCCGAAACTTTCCTCGTAGGACAACGATCATGTGGTGACCCAGGCAGTAATAAATGCTTGGAGATAAATCTGCTGGTAGACGATGTACTGAAAACCATCGCAGTATGTGTTCTATCGTCATTGAGAGGATGAGAGAAAATAAAATTAACTGTCAGTTTTGCGTCGGATTTGAAAACTAGATGACAAATCGCGACCATCCGGTGACCGAGGCACCAATAGACCCTTGTAGATAGTTACGCTAGGCATCGATGTACTGAATCGCGACGCTATTTGTGTGTTCCATGGTCGATACCAGGATCTGACGGTAAGAATTAACTGTGAGTTACGAGTCGGAGACAAGAAATTTGACAGCCAAATTGTACATCCATCTGGTATGAAGCAGCGTTAGACCCTCGGAGATAAGTCGGCTAGTGACCAATGTATTGAATCGCGACGCAATTTCTGTGTTGCCTCGTCATTTGGATGGTGCGAATGTCGCAATTAACTGTCAAATTTGCGTCGAATCCCCGAAACTTTACTCGTAGGACAACGATCATGTGGTGACCAAGGCATGCTCGGAGATAAATCTGCTGGAAGACAATGTTCTGAAAACCATCGCAGTATGTGTGTTCCATCTTTAATTGAGAGTATGGGAGGAATAAAATTAACTGAGAATCTTGCGTCGGATTTGTAAACTAGACTGACAAAACGCGACCATCCGGTGACAGAGGCACCAATTGACCCTTGTAGATAGTTACGCTGGACATCGATCTATTGAATCGCGACGCTATTTGTGTGTTCCATCGTCAATACCAGGATCTGACGGTAAGAATTAACTGTGAGTTATGAGAGGGAGAAAACAAACTTGACTGCCAAAGAGTACGTCCATCTGGTATGAGGCAGCGATAGACCCTCGGAGATAAGTCGGCTAGTGACCAATGTATTTAATCGCGACGCAATTTCTGTGTTGCAACGTCGTTAGGATGGTGGGAATGTCGCAATTAATTGTCAAATTTGCGTCGGATTTGAAAACTAGACTGACAAAGAGAGAACATCCGGTGACCGAGCCACCAATAGACCCTTGTAGATAGTTACGCTAGACATCGATGTACTGAATCGCGACGCTATTTGTGTGTTCCATGGTCGATACCAGGATCTGACGGTAAGAATTAACTGTGAGTTACGAGTCGGAGACAAGAAATTTGACAGCCAAATTGTACATCCATCTGGTATGAAGCAGCGTTAGACCCTCGGAGATAAGTCGGCTAGTGACCAATGTATTGAATCGCGACGCAATTTCTGTGTTGCATCGTAATTAGGATGGTGGGAATGTCGCAATTAACTGTCAAATTTGCGTCGGATTCCCGAAACATTCCTCGTAGGACAACGATCATGTGGTGACCCAGGCAGTAATAAATGCTTGGAGATAAATCTGCTGGTAGACGATGTACTGAAAACCATCGCAGTATGTGTTCTATCGTCATTGAGAGGATGAGAGAAAATAAAATTAACTGTCAGTTTTGCGTCGGATTTGAAAACTAGATGACAAATCGCGACCATCCGGTGACCGAGGCACCAATAGACCCTTGTAGATAGTTACGCTAGGCATCGATGTACTGAATCGCGACGCTATTTGTGTGTTCCATGGTCGATACCAGGATCTGACGGTAAGAATTAACTGTGAGTTACGAGTCGGAGACAAGAAATTTGACAGCCAAATTGTACATCCATCTGGTATGAAGCAGCGTTAGACCCTCGGAGATAAGTCGGCTAGTGACCAATGTATTGAATCGCGACGCAATTTCTGTGTTGCCTCGTCATTTGGATGGTGCGAATGTCGCAATTAACTGTCAAATTTGCGTCGAATCCCCGAAACTTTACTCGTAGGACAACGATCATGTGGTGACCAAGGCATGCTCGGAGATAAATCTGCTGGAAGACAATGTTCTGAAAACCATCGCAGTATGTGTGTTCCATCTTTAATTGAGAGTATGGGAGGAATAAAATTAACTGAGAATCTTGCGTCGGATTTGTAAACTAGACTGACAAAACGCGACCATCCGGTGACCGAGGCACCAATAGACCCTTGTAGATAGTTACGCTGGACATCGATCTATTGAATCACTACGCCATTTGAGTGTTCCATCGTCAATACCAGGATCTGACGGTAAGTATTAACTGTGAGTTATGAGAGGGAGAAAACAAACTTGACTGCCAAAGAGTACGTCCATCTGGTATGAGGCAGCGATAGACCCTCGGAGATAAGTTGACTAGTGACCAATGTATTGAATCGCGACGCAATTTCTGTGATGCAACGTCGTTAGGATAGTGGGAATGTCGCAATTAACTGTCAAATTTGCGTCGGATTTGAAAACAAGACTGACAAAGAGCGAACATCCGGTGACCGAGGCACCAATAGACCCTTGTAGATAGTTACGCTATACATCGATCTATTGAATCGCGACGCCATTTGTGTGTTCCATCGTCAATACCAAGATCTGACAATAAGAATTAACTGTGAGTTATGAGAGGGAGAAAACAAACTTGACTGCCAAAGAGTACGTCCATCTGGTATGAGGCAGCGATAGACCCTAGGAGATAAGTCGGCTAGTAACCAATGTATTGAATCGCGACGCAATTTCTGTGATGCAACGTCGTTAGGATGGTGGGAATGTCGCAATTAACTGTGAAATTTGCGTCGGATTTGAAAACAAGACTGACCAAGAGCGAACATCCGGTGACCGAGGCACCAATAGACCCTTATAGATAGTTAGCTACACATCAATGTACTGAATCACGACGCTATTTGTGTGTTCCGTCGTCCATACCAGGATCTGACGGTGAGAATTAGCTGAGAGTTTTGAGTCGGAGACAAGAAACTTGGCAGCCAAATTATACATCCATCTGGTATGAAGCAGCGTTAGACCCTCGGAGATAAGTCGGCTAGTGACCAATGTATTGAATCGCGACGCAATTTCTGTGTTGCATCGTCATTTGGATGGTGCGAATGTCGCAATTAACTGTCAAATTTGCGTCGGATTCCCGAAACTTTACTCGTAGGACAACGATCATGTGGTGACCCAGGCATGCTCGGAGAAAAATCTGCTGGAAGACAATGTTCTGAAAACCATCGCAGTATGTGTGTTCCATCGTAATTGAGAGGATGAGAGAACATAAATTAACTGTCAGCCTTGCGTCGGATTTGAAAACAAGACTGACAAAGAGCGAACATCCGGTGACCAAGGCACCAATAGACCCTTGTAGATAGTTACGCCAGACATCGATGTATTAAATCGCGACGCTATTTGTGTGTTCAATCGTCCATACCAGGATCTGACGGTGAGAATTAGCTGAGAGTTTTGAGTCGGAGACAAGAAACTTGACAGCCAAATTGTACATCCATCTGGTATGAGGCAGCGTTAGACCCTCGGAGATAAGTCGGCTAGTGACCAATGTATTGAATCGCGACGCGATTTCTGTGTTGCACCAGCATTAGGATGGTGGGATAGTCGCAATTAACTCTCAAATTTGCGTCGGATCCCCGAAACATTACTCGTAGGACAACGATCATGTGGTGACCCAGGCAGTAATAGATGCTTGGAGATAAATCTGCTGGAAGACGATGTTCTGGAAACCATCGCAGAATGTGTTCTATCGTCATTGAGAGGATGAGAGAAAATAAAATTAACTGTCAGTTTTGCGTCGGATTTGAAAACTAGACTGACAAAGCGCGACCATCCGGTGACCGAAGCACAAATAGACTCTTCTAGATAGTTACGCTAGACATCAATGTACTGAATCGAGACGCTATTTGTGTGTTCCATCGTCAATACCAGGATCTGACTGTGAGAATTAGCTGAGAGTTTTGAGTCGGAGACAAGAAACTTGACAGCCAAATTGTACATCCATCTGGTATGAAGCAGCGATAGATCCTCGGAGATAAGTCGGCTAGTGACCAATGTATCGAATCGCGACGCAATTTCTGTGTTGCATCGTCATTAGGATGGTGGGAATGTCGCAATTAATTAGCAAATTTGCGTCGGATTTGAAAACTAGACTGACAAAGAGAGAACATCCGGTGACCGAGGCACAAATAGACCCTTGTAGATAGTTACGCTAGACATCGATCTATTGAATCGCGACGCCATTTGTGTGTTCCATCGTCAATACCAGGATCTGACGGTGAGAATTAGCTGAGAGTTTTGAGTCGGAGACAAGAAACTTGGCAGCCAAATTGTACATCCATCTGGTATGAAGCAGCGTTAGACCCTCGGAGATAAGTCGGCTAGTGACCAATGTATTGAATCGCGACGCAATTTCTGTGATGCAACGTCGTTAGGATGGTGGGAATGTCGCAATTAACTGTCAAATTTGCGTCGGATTTGAAAACAAGACTGACCAAGAGCGAACATCCGGTGACCGAGGCACCAATAGACCCTTATAGATAGTTACGCTAGACATCAATGTACTGAATCGCGACGCTATTAGTGTGTTCCGTCGTCCATACCAGGATCTGACGGTGAGAATTAGCTGAGAGTTTTGAGTCGGAGACAAGAAACTTGGCAGCCAAATTGTACATCCATCTGGTATGAAGCAGCGTTAGACCCTCGGAGATAAGTCGGCTAGTGACCAATGTATTGAATCGCGACGCAATTTCTGTGTTGCATCGTCATTAGGATGGTGGGAATGTCGCAATTAGCTGTCAAATTTGCTTCGGATTCCCGAAACTTTACTCGTGGGACAACGTTCATGAGGTGACCCAGGCAGTAATAGGTGCTTGGAGATAAATCTGCTGGTAGACGATGTACTGAAAACCATCGCAGTATGTGTTCTATCGTCATTGAGAGGATGAGAGAAAATAAAATTAACTGTCAGTTTTGCGTCGGATTTGAAAACTAGATGACAAAACGCGACCATCCGGTGACAGAGGCACCAATTGACCCTTGTAGATAGTTACGCTGGACATCGATCTATTGAATCGCGACGCTATTTGTGTGTTCCATCGTCAATACCAGGATCTGACGGTAAGAATTAACTGTGAGTTATGAGAGGGAGAAAACAAACTTGACTGCCAAAGAGTACGTCCATCTGGTATGAGGCAGCGATAGACCCTCGGAGATAAGTCGGCTAGTGGCCAATGTATTTAATCGCGACGCAATTTCTGTGTTGCAACATCGTTAGGATGGTGGGAATGTCGCAATTAATTGTCAAATTTGCGTCGGATTTGAAAACTAGACTGACAAAGAGAGAACATCCGGTGACCGAGGCACCAATAGACCCTTGTAGATAGTTACGCTAGACATCGATGTACTGAATCGCGACGCTATTTGTGTGTTCCATGGTCGATACCGGGATCTGACGGTAAGAATTAACTGTGAGTTACGAGTCGGAGACAAGAAATTTGACAGCCAAATTGTACATCCATCTGGTATGAGGCAGCGTTAGACCCTCGGAGATAAGTCGGCTAGTGACCAATGTATTGAATCGCGACGCGATTTCTGTGTTGCATCCGCATTAGGATGGTGGGATAGTCGCAATTAACTGTCAAATTTGCGTCGGATCCCCGAAACTTTACTCGTAGGACAACATCATGTGGTGACCCAGGCAGTAATAGATGCTTGGAAATAAATCTGCTGGAAGACGATGTTCTGAAAACCATCGCAGTATGTGTGTTCCATCGTAATTGAGAGTATGGGAGGAATAATTTTAACTGCCAATCTTGCGTCGGATATGTAAACTATACTGACAAAACGCGACAATCCGGTGACCGAGGCACCAATAGACCCTTGTAGATAGTTACGCTATACATCGATCTATTGAATCGCGACGTCATTTGTTTGTTCCATCGTCAATACCAAATTCTGACAATAACAATTAACTGTGAGTTATGAGAGGAAGAAAACAAACTTGACTGCCAAAGAGTACGTCCATCTGGTATGAGGCAGCGATAGACCCTCGGAGATAAGTCGGCTAGTGACCAATGTATTGAATCGCGACGCAATTTATGTGATGCAACGTCGTTAGGATGGTGGGAATGTCGCAATTAACTGTCAAATTTGCGTCGGATTTGAAAACAAGACTGACCAAGAGCGAACATCCGGTGACCGAGGCACCAATAGACCCTTATAGATAGTTACGCTAGACATCAATGTACTGAATCACGACGCTATTTGTGTGTTCCATCGTCCATACCAGGATCTGACGGTGAGAATTAGCTCAGAGTTTTGAGTCGGAGACAAGAAACTTGACAGCCAAATTATACATCCATGTGGTATGAAGCAGCGTTAGACCCTCGGAGATAAGTCGGCTAGTGACCAATGTATTGAATCGCGACGCAATTTCTGTGTTGCATCGTCATTTGGATGGTGCGAATGTCGCAATTAACTGTCAAATTTGCGTCGGATCCCCGAAACTTTACTCGTAGGACAACGATCATGTGGTGACCCAGGCATGCTCGGAGATAAATCTGCTGGAAGACAATGTTCTGAAAACCATCGCAGTATGTGTGTTCCATCGTAATTGAGAGTATGGGAGGAATAAAATTAACTGCCAATCTTGCGTCGGATATGTAAACTAGACTGACAAAACGCGACCATCCGGTGACCGAGGCACCAATAGACCCTTGTAGATAGTTACGCTGGACATCGATCTATTGAATCACGACGCCATTTGTGTGTTCCATCGTCAATACCTGGATCTGACGGTAAGTATTAACTGTGAGTTATGAGAGGGAGAAAACAAACTTGACTGCCAAAGAGTACGTCCATCTGGTATGAGGCAGCGATAGACCCTCGGAGATAAGTTGACTAGTGACCAATGTATTGAATCGCGACGCAATTTCTGTGATGCAACGTCGTTAGGATGGTGGGAATGTCGCAATTAACTGTCAAATTTGCGTCGGATTTGTAAACAAGACTGACAAAGAGCGAACATCCGGTGACCGAGGCACCAATAGACCCTTATAGATAGTTACGCTAGACATCAATGTACTGAATCGCGACGCTATTTGTGTGTTCCGTCGTCCATACCAGGATCTGACGGTGAGAATTAGCTGAGAGTTTTGAGTCGGAGACAAGAAACTTGACAGCCAAATTGTACATCCATCTGGTATGAAGCAGCGTTAGATCCTCGGAGATAAGTCGGCTAGTGACCAATGTATTGAATCGCGACGCAATTTCTGTGTTGCATCGTAATTAGGATGGTGGGAATGTCGCAATTAACTGTCAAATTTGCGTCGGATTCCCGAAACTTTACTCGTAGGACAACGTTCATGTGGTTACCCAGGCAGTAATAAATGCTTGGAGATAAATCTCCTGGTAGACGATGTACTGAAAACCATCGCAGTATGTGTTCTATCGTCATTGAGAGGATGAGAGAAAATAAAATTAACTGTCAGTTTTGCGTCGGATTTGAAAACTAGATGACAAAACGCGACCATCCGGTGACCGAGGCACCAATAGACCCTTGTAGATAGTTACGCTGGACATCGATCTATTGAATCGCGACGCTATTTGTGTGTTCCATCGTCAATACCAGGATCTGACGGTAAGTATTAACTGTGAGTTATGAGAGGGAGAAAACAAACTTGACTGCCAAAGAGTACGTCCATCTGGTATGAGGCAGCGATAGACCCTCGGAGATAAGTCGGCTAGTGACCAATGTATTGAATCGCGACGCAATTTCTGTGATGCAACGTCGTTAGGATGGTGGGAATGTCGCAATTAACTGTCAAATTTGTGTCGGATTTGAAAACAAGACTGACCAAGAGCGAAAATCCGGTGACCGAGGCACCAATAGACCCTTATAGATAGTTACGCTACACATCAATGTACTGAATCACGACGCTATTTGTGTGTTCCGTCGTCCATACCACTATCTGACGGTGAGAATTAGCTGAGAGTTTTGAGTCGGAGACAAGAAACTTGACAGCCAAATTATACATCCATGTGGTATGAAGCAGCGTTAGACCCTCGGAGATAAGTCGGCTAGTGACCAATGTATTGAATCGCGACGCAATTTCTGTGTTGCATCGTCATTTGGATGGTGCGAATGTCGCAATTAACTGTCAAATTTGCGTCGGATCCCCGAAACTTTACTCGTAGGACAACGATCATGTGGTGACCCAGGCATGCTCGGAGATAAATCTGCTGGAAGACAATGTTCTGAAAACCATCGCAGTATGTGTGTTCCATCGTAATTGAGAGTATGGGAGGAATAAAATTAACTGCCAATCTTGCGTCGGATATGTAAACTAGACTGACAAAACGCGACCATCCGGTGACCGAGGCACCAATAGACCCTTGTAGATAGTTACGCTGGACATCGATCTATTGAATCACGACGCCATTTGTGTGTTCCATCGTCAATACCAGGATCTGACGGTAAGTATTAACTGTGAGTTATGAGAGGGAGAAAACAAACTTGACTGCCAAAGAGTACGTCCATCTGGTATGAGGCAGCGATAGACCCTCGGAGATAAGTCGGCTAGTGACCAATGTATTGAATCGCGACGCAATTTCTGTGTTGCAACGTCGTTAGGATGGTGGGAATGTCGCAATTAATTGTCAAATTTGCGTCGGATTTGAAAACTAGACTGACAAAGAGAGAACATCCGGTGACCGAGGCACCAATAGACCCTTGTAGATAGTTACGCTAGACATCGATGTACTGAATCGCGACGCTATTTGTATGTTCCATGGTCGATACCGGGATCTGACGGTAAGAATTAACTGTGAGTTACGAGTCGGAGACAAGAAATTTGACAGCCAAATTGTACATCCATCTGGTATGAGGCAGCGTTAGACCCTCGGAGATAAGTCGGCTAGTGACCAATGTATTGAATCGCGACGCGATTTCTGTGTTGCATCGGCATTAGGATGGTGGGATAGTCGCAATTAACTCTCAAATTTGCGTCGGATCCCCGAAACTTTACTCGTAGGACAACATCATGTGGTGACCCAGGCAGTAATAGATGCTTGGAGATAAATCTGCTGGAAGACGATGTTCTGGAAACCATCGCAGAATGTGTGTTCCATCGTAATTGAGAGTATGAGAGGAATACAATTAACTGTCAGTTTTGCGTCGGATTTGAAAACTAGACTGACAAAGCGCGACCATCCGATGACCGAAGCACAAATAGACTCATCTAGATAGTTACGCTAGACATCAATGTACTGAATCGAGACGCTATTTGTGTGTTCCGTCGTCCATACCAGGATCTGACGGTGAGAATTAGCTGAGAGTTTTGAGTCGGAGACAAGAAACTAGACAGCCAAATTGTACATCCATCTGGTATGAAGCAGCGTTAGACCCTCCGAGATAAGTCGGCTAGTGACCAATGTATTGAATCGCGACGCAATTTCTGTGTTGCATCGTCATTAGGATGGTGGGAATGTCGCAATTAACTGTCAAATTTGCGTCGGATTCCCGAAACTTTACTCGTAGGACAACGATCATGTGGTGACCAAGGCATGCTCGGAGATAAATCTGCTGGAAGACGATGTTCTGAAAACCATCGCAGTATGTGTGTTCCATCGTAATTGAGAGTATGGGAGGAATAATTTTAACTGCCAATCTTGCGTCGGATATGTAAACTATACTGATAAAACGCGACAATCCGGTGACCGAGGCACCAATAGACCCTTGTAGATAGTTACGCTGGACATCGATCTATTGAATCACGACGCCATTTGTGTGTTCCATCGTCAATACCAGGATCTGACGGTAAGTATTAACTGTGAGTTTTGAGAGGGAGAAAACAAACTTGACTGCCAAAGAGTACGTCCATCTGGTATGAGGCAGCGATAGACCCTCGGAGATAAGTCGGCTAGTGACCAATGTATTGAATCGCGACGCAATTTCTGTGTTGCATCGTCATTAGGATGGTGGGAATGTCGCAATTAATTGTCAAATTTGCGTCGGATTTAAAAACTAGACTGACAAAGAGAGAACATCCGGTGACCGAGGTCACTAGCCGACTTATCTCCGAGGGTCTAACGCTGCCTCATACCAGATGGATGTACAATTTGTCTGTCAAATTTGCTTCGGATTCCCGAAACTTTACTCGTAGGACAACGTTCATGTGGTGACCCAGGCAGTAATAGGTGCTTGGAGATAAATCTGCTGGCAGACGATGTACTGAAAACCATCGCAGTATGTGTTCTATCGTCATTGAGAGGATGAGAGAAAATAAAATTAACTGTCAGTTTTGCGTCGGATTTGAAAACTAGATGACAAAACGCGACCATCCGGTGACAGAGGCACCAATTGACCCTTGTAGATAGTTACGCTGGACATCGATCTATTGAATCGCGACGCTATTTGTGTGTTCCATCGTCAATACTTGGATCTGACGGTAAGAATTAACTGTGAGTTATGAGAGGGAGAAAACAAACTTGACTGCCAAAGAGTACGTCCATCTGGTATGAGGCAGCGATAGACCCTCGGAGATAAGTCGGCTAGTGACCAATGTATTTAATCGCGACGCAATTTCTGTGTTGCAACGTCGTTAGGATGGTGGGAATGTCGCAATTAATTGTCAAATTTACGTCGGATTTGAAAACTAGACTGACAAAGAGAGAACATCCGGTGACCGAGGTCACTAGCCGACTTATCTCCGAGGGTCTAACGCTGCCTCATACCAGATGGATGTACAATTTGGCTGTCAAATTTCTTGTCTCCGACTCGTAACTCACAGTTAATTCTTACCGTCAGATCCCGGTATCGACCATGGAACACACAAATAGCGTCGCGATTCAGTACATCGATGTCTAGCGTAACTATCTACAAGGGTCTATTGGTGCCTCGGTCACCGGATGTTCTCTCTTTGTCAGTCTTGTTTTCAAATCCGACGCAAATTTGACAATTAATTGCGACATTCCCACCATCCTAACGACGTTGCAACACAGAAATTGCGTCGCGATTAAATACATTGGTCACTAGCCGACTTATCTCCGAGAGTCTATCGCTGCCTCATACCAGATGGACGTACTCTTTGGCAGTCAAGTTTGTTTTGTCCCTCATAACTCACAGTTAATTCTTACCGTCAGATCCTGGTATTGACTATGGAACACCCAAATAGCGTCCCGATTCAATAGATCGATGTCCAGCGTAACTATCTACAAGGGTCTATAGGTGCCTCGGTCACAGGATGGTCGCGTTTTGTCATCTAGTTTTCAAATCCGACGCAAAACTGACAGTTAATTTTATTTTCTCTCATCCTCTCAATGACGATAGAACACATACTGCGATGGTTTTCAGTACATCGTCTACCAGCAGATTTATCTCCAAGCATTTATTACTGCCTGGGTCACCACATGAACGTTGTCCTACGAGTAAAGTTTCGGGAATCCGACGCAAATTTGACAGTTAATTGAGACATTCCCACCATCCTAATTACGATGCAACACAGAAATTGCGTCGCGATTCAATACATTGGTCACTAGCCGACTTATCTCCGAGGGTCTAACGCTGCTTCATACCAGATGGATGTATAATTTGGCTGTCAAGTTTCTTGTCTCTGACTCAAAACTCTCAGCTAATTCTCATCGAAGGATCCTGGTATGGACGACGGAACACACAAATAGCGTCGTGATTCAGTACATTGATGTGTAGCGTTACTATCTATAAGGGTCTATTGGTGCCTCGGTCACCGGATGTTCGCTCTTGGTCAGTCTTGTTTTCAAATCCGACGCAAATTTGACAGTTAATTGCGACATTCCCACCATCCTAACGACGTTGCATCACAGAAATTGCGTCGCGATTCAATACATTGGTCACTAGCCGACTTATCTCCGAGGGTCTATCGCTGCCTCATACCAGATGGACGTACTCTTTGGCAGTCAAGTTTGTTTTCTCCCTCTCATAACTCACAGTTAATTCTTATTGTCAGATCTTGGTGTTGACGATGGAACACACAAATGGCGTCGCGATTCAATAGATCGATGTATAGCGTAACTATCTACAAGGGTCTATTGGTGCCTCGGTCACCGGATTTTCGCGTTTTGTCAGTCTAGTTTACATATCCGACGCAAGATTGGCAGTTAAAATTATTCCTCCCATACTCTCAATTACGATGGAATACACATACTGCGATGGTTTTCAGAACATCGTCTTCCAGCAGATTTATCTCCGAGCATGCCTTGGTCACCACATGATCGTTGTCCTACGAGTAAAGTTTCGGGAATCCGACGCAAATTTGACAGTTAATTGCGACATTCCCACCATCCTAATGACGATGCAACACAGAAATTGCGTCGCGATTCAATACATTGGTCACTAGCCGACCTAACTCCGAGGGTCTAACGCTGCTTCATACCAGATGGATGTACAATTTGGCTGTCAAGTTTCTTGTCTCCGACTCAAAACTCTCAGCTAATTCTCACCGTCAGATCCTGGTATGGACGACGGAACACACAAATATCGTCGCGATTCAGTACATTGATGTCTAGCGTAACTATCTACAAGGGTCTAATTGTGCTTCGGTCACCGGATGGTCGCGCTTTGTCAGTCTAGTTTTCAAATCCGACGCAAAACTGACAGTTAATTTTATTCCTCTCATACTCTCAATGACGATGGAACACACATTCTGCAATGGTTTCCAGAACATCGTCTTCCAGCAGATTTATCTCCAAGCATCTATTACTGCCTGGGTCACCACATGATCGTTGTCCTACGAGTAATGTTTCGGGAATCCGACGCCAATTTGAGAGTTAATTGCGACATTCCCACCATCCTAATGACGATGCAACACAGAAATTTCGTCGCGATTCAATACATTGGTCACTAGCCGACTTATCTCCGAGGGTCTAACGCTGCTTCATTCCAGATGGATGTACAATTTGGCTGTCAAGTTTCTTGTCTCCGACTCAAAACTCTCAGCTAATTCTCACCGTCAGATCCTGGTATGGACGACGGAACATACAAAGAGCGTCGAGATTCAGTACACTGATGTCTAGCGTAACTATCTATAAGGGTCTATTGGTGCCTCGGTCACCGGATGTTCGCTCTTGGTCAGTCTTGTTTTCAAATCAGACGCAAATTTGACAGTTAATTGCGACATTCCCACCATCCTAACGACGTTGCAACACAGAAATTGCGTCGCGATTCAATACATTGGTCACTAGCCGACTTATCTCCGAGGATCTATCGCTGCCTCATACCAGATGCACGTATTCTTTGGCAGTCACGTTTGTTTTCTCGCTCTTATAACTCACAGTTAATTCTTACCGTCAGATCTTGGTATTGACGATGGAACACAAAAATGGCGTCGCGATTCAATAGATCGATGTCCAGCGTAACTATCTACAAGGGTCTATTGGTGCCTCGGTCACCGGATGGTCGCGTTTTGTCAGTCTAGTTTACAAATCCGACGCAAGATTGGCAGTTAATTTTATTCCTCCCATACTCTCAATTACGATGGAACACACATACTGCGATGGTTTTCAGAACATCGTCTTCCAGCAGATTTATCTCCAAGCATCTATTACTGCCTGGATCACCACATGATCGTTGTCCTACGAGTAAAGTTTCGGGGATCCGACGCAAATTTGACAGTTAATTGCGACTATCCCACCATCCTAATGCCGATGCAACACGGAAATCGCGTCGCGATTCAATACATTGGTCATTAGCCGACTTATCTCCGAGGGTCTAACGCTGCTTCATACCAGATGGATGTACAATTTGGCTGTCAAGTTTCTTGTCTCCGACTCAAAACTCTCAGCTAATTCTCACCGTCAGATCCTGGTATGGTCGACGGAACACACAAATAGCGTCGCGATTCAGTACATTGATGTCTAGCGTAACTATCTATAAGGGTCTATTGGTGCCTCGGTCACCGGATGTTCGCTCTTTGTCAGTCTTGTTTTCAAATCCGACGCAAAACTGACAGTTAATTGTATTCCTCTCATACTCTCAATTACGATGGAACACACATTCTGCGATGGTTTCCAGAACATCGTCTTCCAGCAGATTTATCTCCAAGCATCTATTACTGCCTGGGTCACCACATGAACGTTGTCCTACAAGTAAAGTTTCGGGAATCCGACGCAAATTTGACAGTTAATTGCGACATTCCCACCAACCTAACGACGTTGCAACACAGAAATTGCGTCCCGATTCAATACATTGGTCACTAGCCGACTTATCTCCGAGGGTCTATCGCTGCATCATACCAGATGGACGTATTCTTTGGTAGTCAAGTTTGTTTTCTCCCTCTCATAACTCACAGTTAATTCTTACCGTCAGATCTTGGTATTGACGATGGAACACAAAAATGGCGTCGGGATTCAATACATCAATGCCTAGCGTAACTATCTACAAGGGTCTATTGGTGCCTCGGTCACCGGATGGTCGCGCTTTGTCAGTCAAGTTTTCAAATCCGACGCAAAACTGATAGTTAATTTTATTCCTCAAGTACTCTCAATTACGATGGAACACACATACTGCGATGGTTTTCAGAACATCGTCTTCCAGCAGATTTATCTCCAAGCATGTCTGGGTCACCACATGATCGTTCTCCTGCGAGTAAAGTTTCGGGAATCCGACGCAAATTTGACAGTTAATTGAGACATTCCCACCATCCTAATGACGATGCAACACAGAAATTGCGTCGCGATTCAATACATTGGTCACTAACCGACTTATCTCCGAGAGTCTAACGCTGCCTCATACCAGATGGATGTACAATTTGGCTGTCAAGTTTGTTGTCTCCGACTCGTAACTGACAGTTAATTCTTACCGTCAGATCCTGGTATCGACCATGGAACACACAAATAGCGTCGCGATTCAGTACATCGATGTCTAGCGTAACTATCTACAAGGGTCTATTGGTGCCTCGGTCACCGGATGGTCGCGTTTTGTCATCTAGTTTCCAAATCCGACGCAAAACTGACAGTTAATTTTATTTTCTCTCATCCTCTCAATGACGATAGAACACATACTGCAATGGTTTTCAGTAAATCGTCTACCAGCAGATTTATCTCCAAGCATCTATTACTGCCTGGGTCACCACATGAACGTTGTCCTACGAGTAAAGTTTCGGGAATCCGACGCAAATTTGACAGTTAATTGCGACATTCCCACCATCCTAATGACGATGCAACACAGAAATTGCGTCGCGATTCAATACATTGGTCACTAGCCGACCTAACTCCGAGGGTCTAACGCTGCTTCATACCAGATGGATGTACAATTTGGCTGTCAAGTTTCTTGTCTCCGACTCAAAACTCTCAGCTAATTCTCACCGTCAGATCCTGGTATGGACGACGGAACACACAAATATCGTCGCGATTCAGATCATTGATGTCTAGCGTAACTATCTACAAGGGTCTAATTGTGCTTCGGTCACCGGATGGTCGCGCTTTGACAGTCTAGTTTTCAAATCCGACGCAAAACTGACAGTTAATTGTATTCCTCTCATACTCTCAATTGCGATGGAACACACATTCTGCGGTGGTTTCCAGAACATCGTCTTCCAGCAGATTTATCTCCAAGCATCTATTACTGCCTGGGTCACCACATGAACGTTGTCCTACGAGTAAAATTTTCGGAATCCGACGCAAATTTGACAGTTAATTGCGACATTCCCACCATCCTAATGACGATGCAACACAGAAATTGCGTCGCGATTCAATACATTGGTCACTAGCCGACTTATCTC
Organism: Schistocerca gregaria; assembly: GCF_023897955.1. Classification (NCBI taxonomy): domain Eukaryota; kingdom Metazoa; phylum Arthropoda; class Insecta; order Orthoptera; family Acrididae; genus Schistocerca; species Schistocerca gregaria. The sequence goes on along the minus strand of NW_026061833.1, from coordinate 2,643,243 downwards.
CGAGGGTCTAACGCTGCCTCATACCAGATGGATGTATAATTTGGGCGTCACGTTTCTGATCTCCGACTCAAAACTCTCAGCTAATTCTCACCGTCAGATCCTGGTATGGACGACGGAACACACAAATAGCGTCGCGATTCAGTACATTGATGTCTAGCGTAACTATCTATAAGGGTCTATTGGTGCCTCGGTCACCGGATGTTCGCTCTTGGTCAGTCTTGTTTTCAAATCCGACGCAAAGTTGACAGTTAATTGCGACATTCCCACCATCCTAACGACGTTGCATCACAGAAATTGCGTCGCGATTCAATACATTGGTCACTAGCCGACTTATCTCCGAGGGTCTATCGCTGCCTCATACCAGATGGACGTACTCTTCGGCAGTCAAGTTTGTTTTCTCCCTCTCATAACTCACAGTTAATTCTTATTGTCAGATCCTGGTATTGACGATGGAACACACAAATGGCGTCGCGATTCAATAGATCGATGTATAGCGTAACTATCTACAAGGGTCTATTGGTGACTCGGTCACCGGATGGTCGCGTTTTGTCAGTCTAGTTTACAAATCCGACGCAAGATTGGCAGTTAATATTATTCCTCCCATACTCTCAATTACGATGGAACACACATACTGCGATGGTTTTCAGAACATCGTCTTCCAGCAGATTTATCTCCGAGCATACCTTGGTCACCACATGATCGTTGTCCTACGAGTAAAGTTTCGGGAATCCGACGCAAATTTGACAGTTAATTGCGACATTCGCACCTTCCTAATGACGATGCAACACAGAAATTGCGTCGCGATTCAATACATTGGTCACTAGCCGACTTATCTCCGAGGGTCTAACGCTGCCTCATACCAGTTGGATGTACAATTTGGCTGTCAAGTTTCTTGTCTCCCACTCATAACTCACAGTTAATTCTTACCGTCAGATCCTGGTATTGACGATGGAACACAAAAATAGCGTCGCGATTCAATAGATCGATGTCCAGCGTAACTATCTACAAGGTTCTATTGGTGCCTCGGTCACCGGATGGTCGCGTTTTGTCATCTAGTTTTCAAATCCGACGCAAAACTCACAGTTAATTTTATTTTCTCTCATCCTCTCAATGACGATAGAACACATACTGCGATGCTTTTTAGTACATCATCTACCAGCAGATTTATCTCCAAGCATCTATTACTGCCTGGGTCACCACATGAACGTTGTCCTACGAGTAAAGTTTCGGGAATCCGACGCAAATTTGACAGTTAATTGCGACATTCCCACCATCCTAATGACGATGCAACACAGAAATTGCGTCGCGATTCAATACTTTGTCACTAGCCGACCTAACTCCGAGGGTCTAACGCTGCTTCATACCAGATGGATGTACAATTTGGCTGTCAAGTTTCTTGTCTCCGACTCAAAACTCTCAGCTAATTCTCACCGTCAGATCCTGGTATGGACGACGGAACACACAAATATCGTCGCGATTCAGTACATTGATGTCTAGCGTAACTATCTACAAGGGTCTAATTGTGCTTCGGTCACTGGATGGTCGCGCTTTGTCAGTCTAGTTTTCAAATCCGACGCAAAACTGACAGTTAATTGTATTCCTCTCATACTCTCAATTACGATGGAACACACATTCTGCGATGGTTTCCTGAACATCGTCTTCCAGCAGATTTATCTCCAAGCATCTATTACTGCCTGGATCACCACATGTTCGTTGTCCTACGAGTAAAGTTTCGGGGATCCGACGCAAATTTGACAGTTAATTGCGACTATCCCACCATCCTAATGCCGATGCAACACGGAAATCGCGTCGCGATTCAATACATTGGTCATTAGCCGACTTATCTCCGAGGGTCTAACGCTGCTTCATACCAGATGGATGTACAACTTGGCTGTCAAGTTTCTTGTCTCCGACTCAAAACTCTCAGCTAATTCTCACCGTCAGATCCTGGTATGGTCGACGGAACACACAAATAGCGTCGCGATTCAGTACATTGATGTCTAGCGTAACTATCTATAAGGGTCTATTGGTGCCTCGGTCACCGGATGTTCGCTCTTTGTCAGTCTTGTTTTCAAATCCGACGCAAATTTGACAGTTAATTGCGACATTCCCACCATCCTAACGACGTTGCAACACAGAAATTGCGTCTCGATTAAATACATTGGTCACTAGCCATCTTATCTCCGAGTGTCTATCGCTGCCTCATACCAGATGGACGTATTCTTTGGCAGTCAAGTTTGTTTTCTCCCTCTCATAACTCAAGTTAATTCTTACCGTCAGATCTTGGTATTGACGATGGAATACAAAAATGGCGTCGCGATTCAATAGATCGATGTCCAGCGCAACTATCTACAAGGGTCTACTGGTGCCTCGGTCACCGGATGGTCGCGTTTTGTCATCTAGTTTTCAAATCTGACGCAAAACTGACAGTTAATTTTATTCCTCCCATAGTCTCAATTACGATGGAACTCACATTCTGCGATGGTTTTCTGAACATCGTCTTCCATCATATTTATCTCCAAGTATCTATAACTGCCTGGGTCAGTACATGAACGTTCTAATGCGAGTAAAGTTTCGGGAATCCGGCGCAAATTTGACAGTTAATTACGACATTCCCACCATCCTAATGACGATGCAACACAGAAATTGCGTCGCGATTCAATACATTGGTCACTAGCCGACCTAACTCCGAGGGTCTAACGCTGCTTCATACCAGATGGATGTACAATTTGGCTGTCAAGTTTCTTGTCTCCGACTCAAAACTCTCAGCTAATTCTCACCGTCAGATCTTGGTATGGACGACGGAACACACAAATATCGTCGCGATTCAGTACATTGATGTCTAGCGTAACTATCTACAAGGGTCTAATTGTGCCTCGGTCACCGGATGGTCGCGCTTTGTCATTCTAGTTTTCAAATCCGACGCAAATTTGACAGTTAATTGCGACTGAATCGAGACGCTATTTGTGTGTTCCGTCGTCCATACCAGGATCTGACGGTGAGAATTAGCTGAGAGTTTTGAGTCGGAGACAAGAAACTTGACAGCCAAATTGTACACCATCTGGTAGGAGGCAGCGTTAGACCCTCGGAGTTAAGTCGGCTAGTGACCAATGTATTGAATCGCGACGCAATTTCTGTGTTGCATCGTCATTAGGATGATACGAATGTCTCAATTAACTGTCAAATTTGCGTCGGATTCCCGAAACTTTACTCGCAGGAGAACGATCATGTGGTGAACCAGGCATGCTCGGAGATAAATCTGCTGGAAGACGATGTTCTGGAAACCATCGCAGAATGTGTGTTCCATCGTAATTGAGAGTATGAGAGGAATACAATTAACTGTCAGTTTTGCGTCGGATTTGAAAACTAGACTGACAAAGCGCGACCATCCGATGACCGAAGCACAAATAGACTCATCTAGATAGTTACGCTAGACATCAATGTACTGAATCGAGACGCTATTTGTGTGTTCCGTCGTCCATACCAGGATCTGACGGTGAGAATTAGCTGAGAGTTTTGAGTCGGAGACAAGAAACTTGACAGCCAAATTGTACATCCATCTGGTATGAAGCAGCGTTAGACCCTCCGAGATAAGTCGGCTAGTGACCAATGTATTGAATCGCGACGCAATTTCTGTGTTGCATCGTCATTAGGATGGTGGGAATGTCGCAATTAACTGTCAAATTTGCGTCGGATTCCCGAAACTTTACTCGTAGGACAACGATCATGTGGTGACCAAGGCATGCTCGGAGATAAATCTGCTGGAAGACGATGTTCTGAAAACCATCGCAGTATGTGTGTTCCATCGTAATTGAGAGTATGGGAGGAATAATTTTAACTGCCAATCTTGCGTCGGATATGTAAACTATACTGATAAAACGCGACAATCCGGTGACCGAGGCACCAATAGACCCTTGTAGATAGTTACGCTGGACATCGATCTATTGAATCACGACGCCATTTGTGTGTTCCATCGTCAATACCAGGATCTGACGGTAAGTATTAACTGTGAGTTTTGAGAGGGAGAAAACAAACTTGACTGCCAAAGAGTACGTCCATCTGGTAAGAGGCAGCGATAGACCCTCGGAGATAAGTCGGCTAGTGACCAATGTATTGAATCGCGACGCAATTTCTGTGTTGCATCGTCATTAGGATGGTGGGAATGTCGCAATTAATTGTCAAATTTGCGTCGGATTTGAAAACTAGACTGACAAAGAGAGAACATCCGGTGACCGAGGTCACTAGCCGACTTATCTCCGAGGGTCTAACGCTGCCTCATACCAGATGGATGTACAATTTGGCTGTCAAATTTCTTGTCTCCGACTCGTAACTCACAGTTAATTCTTACCGTCAGATCCCGGTATCGACCATGGAACACACAAATAGCGTCGCGATTCAGTACATCGATGTCTAGCGTAACTATCTACAAGGGTCTATTGGTGCCTCGGTCACCGGACGTTCTCTCTTTGTCAGTCTAGTTTTCAAATCCGACGCAAAACTGACAGTTAATTTTATTCCTCTCATACTCTCAATGACGATGGAACACACATTCTGCAATGGTTTCCAGAACATCGTCTTCCAGCAGATTTATCTCCAAGCATCTATTACTGCCTGGATCACCACATGATCGTTGTCCTACGAGTAATGTTTCGGGAATCCGACGCCAATTTGAGAGTTAATTGCGACATTCCCACCATCCTAATGACGATGCAACACAGAAATTGCGTCGCGATTCAATACATTGGTCACTAGCCGACTTATCTCCGAGGGTCTAACGCTGCTTCATACCAGATGGACGTACTCTTTGGCAGTCAAGTTTGTTTTCTCCCTCTCATAACTCACAGTTAATTCTTATTGTCAGATCTTGGTATTGACGATGGAACACACAAATGGCGTCGCGATTCAATAGATCGATGTATAGCGTAACTATCTACAAGGGTCTATTGGTGCCTCGGTCAGAGGATGGTCGCGTTTTGTCATCTAGTTTTCAAATCCGACGCAAAACTGACAGTTAATTTTATTTTCTCTCATCCTCTCAATGACGATAGAACACATACTGCGATGGTTTTCAGTACATCGTCTACCAGCAGATTTATCTCCAAGCATTTATTACTGCCTGTGTCACCACATGAACGTTGTCCTACGAGTAAAGTTTCGGGAATCCGACGCAAATTTGACAGTTAATTGCGACATTCCCACCATCCTAATTACGATGCAACACAGAAATTGCGTCGCGATTCAATACATTGGTCACTAGCCGACTTATCTCCGAGGGTCTAACGCTGCTTCATACCAGATGGATGTATAATTTGGCTGTCAAGTTTCTTGTCTCTGACTCAAAACTCTCAGCTAATTCTCATCGACAGATCCTGGTATGGACGACGGAACACACAAATAGCGTCGTGATTCAGTACATTGATTTGTAGCGTAACTATCTATAAGGGTCTATTGGTGCCTCGGTCACCGGATGTTCGCTCTTGGTCAGTCTTGTTTTCAAATCCGACGCAAATTTGACAGTTAATTGCGACATTCCCACCATCCTAACGACGTTGCATCACAGAAATTGCGTCGCGATTCAATCCTTTGTCACTAGCCGACTTATCTCCGAGGGTCTATCGCTGCCTCATACCAGATGGACGTACTCTTTGGCAGTCAAGTTTGTTTTCTCCCTCTCATAACTCACAGTTAATTCTTATTGTCAGATCTTGGTATTGACGATGGAACACACAAATGGCGTCGCGATTCAATAGATCGATGTATAGCGTAACTATCTACAAGGGTCTATTGGTGCCTCGGTCACCGGATTTTCGCGTTTTGTCAGTCTAGTTTACATATCCGACGCAAGATTGGCAGTTAAAATTATTCCTCCCATACTCTCAATTACGATGGAACACACATACTGCGATGGTTTTCAGAACATCGTCTTCCAGCAGATTTATCTCCGAGCATGCCTTGGTCACTACATGATCGTTGTCCTACGAGTAAAGTTTCGGGAATCCGACGCAAATTTGACAGTTAATTGCGTCATTCCCACCATCCTAATGACGATGCAACACAGAAATTGCGTCGCGATTCAATACATTGGTCACTAGCCGACTTATCTCCGAGGGTCTATCGCTGCATCATACCAGATGGACGTATTCTTTGGCAGTCAAGTTTGTTTTCTCCCTTTCATAACTCACAGTTAATTCTTACCGTCAGATCTTGGTATTGACGATGGAACACAAAAATGGCGTCGGGATTCAATACATCAATACCTAGCGTAACTATCTACAAGGGTCTATTAGTGCCTCGGTCACCGGATGGTCGCGCTTTGTCAGTCAAGTTTTCAAATCCGACGCAAAACTGATAGTTAATTTTATTCCTCAAGTACTCTCAATTACGATGGAACACACATACTGCGATGGTTTTCAGAACATCGTCTTCCAGCAGATTTATCTCCCATCATGTCTGGGTCACCACATGATCGTTCTCCTGCGAGTAAAGTTTCGGGAATCCGACGCAAATTTGACAGTTAATTGAGACATTCCCACCATCCTAATGACGATGCAACACAGAAATTGCGTCGCGATTCAATACATTGGTCACTAACCGACTTATCTCCGAGAGTCTAACGCTGCCTCATACCAGATGGATGTACAATTTGGCTGTCAAGTTTGTTGTCTCCGACTCGTAACTGACAGTTAATTCTTACCGTCAGATCCTGGTATCGACCATGGAACACACAAATAGCGTCGCGATTCAGTACATCGATGTCTAGCGTAACTATCTACAAGGGTCTATTGGTGCCTCGGTCACCGGATGGTCGCGTTTTGTCATCTAGTTTCCAAATCCGACGCAAAACTGACAGTTAATTTTATTTTCTCTCATCCTCTCAATGACGATAGAACACATACTGCAATGGTTTTCAGTAAATCGTCTACCAGCAGATTTATCTCCAAGCATCTAATACTGCCTGGGTCACCACATGAACGTTGTCTTACGAGTAAAGTTTCGGGAATCCGACGCAAATTTGACAGTTAATTGCGACATTCCCACCATCCTAATGACGATGCAACACAGAAATTGCGTCGCGATTCAATACATTGGTCACTAGCCGACCTAACTCCGAGGGTCTAACGCTGCTTCATACCAGATGGATGTACAATTTGGCTGTCAAGTTTCTTGTCTCCGACTCAAAACTCTCAGCTAATTCTCACCGTCAGATCCTGGTATGGACGACGGAACACACAAATATCGTCGCGATTCAGTACATTGATGTCTAGCGTAACTATCTACAAGGGTCTAATTGTGCTTCGGTCACCGGATGGTCGCGCTTTGTCAGTCTAGTTTTCAAATCCGACGCAAAACTGACAGTTAATTGTATTCCTCTCATACTCTCAATTGCGATGGAACACACATTCTGCGGTGGTTTCCAGAACATCGTCTTCCAGCAGATTTATCTCCAAGCATCTATTACTGCCTGGGTCACCACATGAACGTTGTCCTACGAGTAAAGTTTCGGGAATCCGACGCAAATTTGACAGTTAATTGCGACATTCCCACCAATCTAATGACGATGCAACACAGAAATTGCGTTGCGATTCAATACATTGGTCACTAGCCGACTTATCTCCGAGGGTCTAACGCTGCCTCATACCAGATGGATGTATAATTTGGGCGTCACGTTTCTGATCTCCGACTCAAAACTCTCAGCTAATTCTCACCGTCAGATCCTGGTATGGACGACGGAAAACACAAATAGCGTCGCGATTCAGTACATTGATGTCTAGCGTAACTATCTATAAGGGTCTATTGGTGCCTCGGTCACCGGATGTTCGCTCTTGGTCAGTCTTGTTTTCAAATCCGACGCAAAGTTGACAGTTAATTGCGACATTCCCACCATCCTAACGACGTTGCATCACAGAAATTGCGTCGCGATTCAATACATTGGTCACTAGCCGACTTATCTCCGAGGGTCTATCGCTGCCTCATACCAGATGGACGTACTCTTCGGCAGTCAAGTTTGTTTTCTCCCTCTCATAACTCACAGTTAATTCTTATTGTCAGATCCTGGTATTGACGATGGAACACACAAATGGCGTCGCGATTCAATAGATCGATGTATAGCGTAACTATCTACAAGGGTCTATTGGTGCCTCGGTCACCGGATGGTCGCGTTTTGTCAGTCTAGTTTACAAATCCGACGCAAGATTGGCAGTTAATATTATTCCTCCCATACTCTCAATTACGATGGAACACACATACTGCGATGGTTTTCAGAACATCGTCTTCCAGCAGATTTATCTCCGAGCATGCCTTGGTCACCACATGATCGTTGTCCTACGAGTAAAGTTTCGGGAATCCGACGCAAATTTGACAGTTAATTGCGACATTCGCACCTTCCTAATGACGATGCAACACAGAAATTGCGTCGCGATTCAATACATTGGTCACTAGCCGACTTATCTCCGAGGGTCTAACGCTGCCTCATACCAGATGGATGTACAATTTGGCTGTCAAGTTTCTTGTCTCCCTCTCATAACTCACAGTTAATTCTTACCGTCAGATCCTGGTATTGACGATGGAACACACAAATAGCGTCGCGATTCAATAGATCGATGTCCAGCGTAACTATCTACAAGGGTCTATTGGTGCCTCGGTCACCGGATGGTCGCGTTTTCTCATCTAGTTTTCAAATCCGACGCAAAACTGACAGTTAATTTTATTTTCTCTCATCCTCTCAATGACGATAGAACACATACTGCGATGCTTTTTAGTACATCATCTACCAGCAGATTTATCTCCAAGCATCTATTACTGCCTGGGTCACCACATGAACGTTGTCCTACGAGTAAAGTTTCGGGAATCCGACGCAAATTTGACAGTTAATTGCGACATTCCCACCATCCTAATGACGATGCAACACAGAAATTGCGTCGCGATTCAATACATTGGTCACTAGCCGACCTAACTCCGAGGGTCTAACGCTGCTTCATACCAGATGGATGTACAATTTGGGTGTCAAGTTTCTTGTCTCCGACTCAAAACTCTCAGCTAATTCTCACCGTCAGATCCTGGTATGGACGACGGAACACACAAATATCGTCGCGATTCAGTACATTGATGTCTAGCGTAATTATCTACAAGGGTCTAATTGTGCTTCGGTCACCGGATGGTCGCGCTTTGTCAGTCTAGTTTTCAAATCCGACGCAAAACTGACAGTTAATTGTATTCCTCTCATACTCTCAATTACGATGGAACTCACATTCTGCGATGGTTTTCTGAACATCGTCTTCCATCATATTTATCTCCAAGTATCTATAACTGCCTGGGTCAGTACATGAACGTTCTAATGCGAGTAAAGTTTCGGGAATCCGACGCAAATTTGACAGTTAATTACGACATTCCCACCATCCTAATGACGATGCAACACAGAAATTGCGTCGCGATTAAATACATTGGTCACTAGCCGACTTATCTCCGAGGGTCTATAGCTGCCTCATACCAGATGGACGTATTCTTTGGCAGTCAAGTTTGTTTTCTCCCTCTCATTACTCACAGTTAATTCTTACCGTCAGATCTTGGTATTGACGATGGAACACAAAAATGGCGTCGCGATTCAATAGATCGATGTCCAGCGTAACTATCTACAATGGTCTATTGGTGCCTCGGTCACCGGATGGTCGCGCTTTGTCAGTCTAGTTTTCAAATCCGACGCAAATTTGACAGTTAATTGCGACTGAATCGAGACGCTATTTGTGTGTTCCGTCGTCCATACCAGGATCTGACGGTGAGAATTAGCTGAGAGTTTTGAGTCGGAGACAAGAAACTTGACAGCCAAATTGTACACCATCTGGTAGGAGGCAGCGTTAGACCCTCGGAGTTAAGTCGGCTAGTGACCAATGTATTGAATCGCGACGCAATTTCTGTGTTGCATCGTCATTAGGATGATACGAATGTCTCAATTAACTGTCAAATTTGCGTCGGATTCCCGAAACTTTACTCGCAGGAGAACGATCATGTGGTGAACCAGGCATGCTCGGAGATAAATCTGCTGGAAGACGATGTTCTGAAAACCATCGTAGTATGTGTGTTCCATCGTAGTTGAGAGTATGGGAGGAATAAAATTAACTGCCAATCTTGCGTCGGATTTGTAAACTAGACTGACAAAACGCGACCATCCGGTGACCGACGCACCAATAGACCCTTGTAGATAGTTACGCAGGACATCGATCTATTGAATCGCGACGCCATTTGTGCGTTCAATCGTCCATACCAGGATCTGACGGTGAGAATTAGCTGAGAGTTCTGAGTCGGAGACAAGAAACTTGACAGCCAAATTGTACAACATCTGGTAGGAGGCAGCGTTAGACCCTCGGAGATAAGTCGGCTAGTGACCAATGTATTGAATCGCGACGCAATTTCTGTGTTGCATCGTCATTAGGATGGTGCGAATGTCGCAATTAACTGTCAAATTTGCGTCGGATTCCCGAAACTTTACTCGGAGGAGAACGATCATGTGGTGACCCAGGCATGCTTGGAGATAAATCTGCTGGAAGACGATGTTCTGAAAACCATCGAAGTATGTGTGTTCCATCGTAATTGAGAGTACTTGTGGAATAAAATTAACTATCAGTTTTGCGTCGGATTTGAAAACTAGACTGACAAAGCGCGACCATCCGGTGACCGAGGCACCAATAGACCCTTGTAGATAGTTACGCTAGACATTGATGTATTGAATCCCGACGCTATTTGTGTGTTCCATAGTAGATACCAGGATCTGACGGTAAGAATTAACTGTGAGTTTTGAGACGGAAACAAGAAACTTGACAGCCAAATTGTACATCCATCTGGTATGAGCAGCGTTAGACCCTCGGAGATAAGTCGGCTAGTGACCAATGTATTGAATCGCGACGCAATTTCTGTGTTGCATCGTCATTAGGATGGTGGGAATGTCTCAATTAACTGTCATATTTGCGTCGGATTCCCGAAACTTTACTCGCAGGAGAACGATCATGTGGTAAACCAGGCATGCTCGGAGTTAAATCTGCTGGAAGACGATGTTCTGAAAACCATCGCAGTATGTGTGTTCCATCGTCATTGAGAGGATGAGAGAACATAAATTAACTGTCAGTTTTGCGTCGGATTTGAAAACTAGATGACAAAACGCGACCATCCGGTGACCGAGGCACCAGTAGACCCTTGTAGATAGTTACGCTGGACATCGATCTATTGAATCGCGACGCCATTTTTGTATTCCATCGTCAATACCAAGATCTGACGGTAAGAATTAACTGTGAGTTATGAGAGGGAGAAAACAAACTTGACTGCAAAGAATACGTCCATCTGGTATGAGGCAGCGATAGACCCTCGGAGATAAGTCGGCAAGTGACCAATGTATTGAATCGCGACGCAATTTCTGTGTTGCAACGTCGTTAGGATGGTGGGAATGTCGCAATTAACTGTCAAATTTGCGTCGGATTTGAAAACAAGACTGACAAAGAGCGAACATCCGGTGACCGAGGCACCAATAGACCCTTATAGATAGTTACGCTAGACAACAATGTACTGAATCGCGACGCTATTTGTGTGTTCAATCGTCCATACCAGGATCTCACGGTGAGAATTAGCTGAGCGTTTTGAGTCGGAGACAAGAAACTTGTCAGCCAAATTGTTCATCCATCTGGTAGGAGGCAGCGTTAGACCCTCGGAGATAAGTCGGCTAGTGACCAATGTATTGAATCGCGACGCAATTTCTGTGTTGCATCGTCATTAGGATGGTGGGAATGTCTCAATTAACTGTCAAATTTGCGTCGGATTCCCGAAACTTTACTCGCAGGAGAACGTTCATGTGGTGAACCAGGCATGCTCGGAGATAAATCTGCTGGAGGACGATGTTCTGAAAACCATCGCAGTATGTGTGTTCCATCGTAATTGAGAGTATGGGAGGAATAAAATTAACTGCCAATCTTGCGTCGGATTTGTAAACCAGACTGACAAAACGCGACCATCCGGTGACCGAGGCACCAATAGACCCTTGTAGATAGTTACGCTGGACATCGATCTATTGAATCGCGACGCCATTTTTGTGTTCCATCGTCAATACCAAGATCTGACGGTAAGAATTAACTGTGAGTTATGAGAGGGAGAAAACAAACTTGACTGCCAAAGAATACGTCCATCTGGTATGAGGCAGCGATAGACCCTCGGAGATAAGTCGGCTAGTGACGAATGTATTGAATCGCGACGCAATTTCTGTGTTGCAACGTCGTTAGGATGGTGGGAATGTCGCAATAAACTGTCAACTTTGCGTCGGATTTGAAAAGAAGACTGACAAAGAGCGAACATCCGGTGACCGAGGCACCAATAGACCCTTATAGATAGTTACACTAGACATCAATGTACTGAATCGCGACGCTATTTGTGTGTTCCGTCGTCCATACCAGGATCTGACGGTGAGAATTAGCTGAGCGTTTTGAGTCGGAGACAAGAAACTTGACAGCCAAATTGTACATCCATCTGGTATGAAGCAGCGTTAGACCCTCGGAGATAAGTCGGCTAGTGACCAATGTATTGAATCGCGACACAATTTCTCCGTTGCAACGTCGTTAGGATGGTGGGAATGTCGCAATTAACTGTCAAATTTGCGTCGGATTCCCGAAACTTTACTCGTAGGACAACGTTCATGTGGTGACCCAGGCAGTAATAGATGCTTGGAGATAAATCTGGTAGACGATGTACTGAAAACCATCGCAGTATGTGTTCTATCGTCATTGAGAGGATGAGAGAAAATAAAACTGTCAGTTTTGCGTCGGATTTGAAAACTAGATGAGAAAACGCGACCATCCGGTGACCGAGGCACCAATAGACCCTTGTAGATAGTTACGCTGGACATCGATCTATTGAATCGCGACGCTATTTGTGTGTTCCATTGTCAATACCAGGATCTGACGGTAAGAATTAACTGTGAGTTATGAGAGGGAGAAAACAAAGTTGACTGCCAAGGAGTACGTCCATGTGGTATGAGGCAGCGATAGACCCTCGGAGATAAGTCGGCTAGTGACCAATGTATTTAATCGCGACGCAATTTCTGTGTTGCAACGTCGTTAGGATGGTGGGAATGTCGCAATTAACTGTTAAATTTGCGTGGATTTGAAAACTAGACTGACAAAGAGAGAACATCCGGTGACCGAGGCAGCAATAGACCCTTGTAGATAGTTACGCTGGACATCGATGTATAGAATCGCGACGCTATTTGTGTGTTCCATCGTCAATACCAGGATCTAACGGTAAGTATTAATTGTGAGTTATGATAGGGAGAAGAGAAACTTGACTGCCACATTGTACATCCATCTGGTATGAGGCAGCGTTAGACCCTCGGAGATAAGTCGGCTAGTGACCAATGAATTGAATCGCGACGCAATTTCTGTGTTGCATCGTCATTAGGATGGTGGAAATGTCGCAATTAACTGTCAAATTTGCGTCGGATTTGAAAACAAGACTGACCAAGAGTGAACATCCGTTGACCGAGGCACCAATAGACCCTTATAGATAGTTACGCTAGACATCAATGTACTGAATCGCGACGCTATTTGTGTGTTCCGTCGTCCATACCAGGATCTGACGGTGAGAATTAGCTGAGAGTTTTGAGTCGGAGACAAGAAACTTGACAGCCAAATTGTACATCCATCTGGTATGAAGCAGCGTTAGACCCTCGGAGATAAGTCGGCTAGTGACCAATGTATTGAATCGCGACACAATTTCTCCGTTGCAACGTCGTTAGGATTGTGGGAATGACGCAATTAACTGTCAAATTTGCGTCGGATTTGAAAACAAGACTGACAAAGAGCGAACATCCGGTGACCAAGGCACCAATATACCCTTATAGATAGTTACGCTAGACATCAATGTACTGAATCGCGACGCTATTTGTGTGTTCCGTCGTCCATACCAGGATCTGACGGTGAGAATTAGCTGAGCGTTTTGAGTCGGAGACAAGAAACTTGACAGCCAAATTGTACATCCATCTGGTAGGAGGCAGCGTTAGACCCTCGGAGATAAGTCGGCTAATGACCAATGTATTGAGTCGCGACGCAATTTCTGTGTTGCATCGTCATTAGGATCGTGGGAATGTCTCAATTAACTGTCAAATTTGCGTCGGATTCCCGAAACTTTACTCGCAGGAGAACGATCATGTGGTGAACCAGGCATGCTCGGAGATAAATCTGCTGGAAGACGATGTTCTGAAAACCATCGCAGTATGTGTGTTCCATCGTAATTGAGAGTACTTGAGGAATAAAATTAACTATCAGTTTTGCGTCGGATTTGAAAACTAGACTGACAAAGCTCGACCATCCGGTGAATGAGGCACCAATAGACCCTTGTAGATAGTTACGCTAGACATTGATGTATTGAATCCCGACGCCATTTTTGTGTTCCATCGTCAATACCAAGATCTGACGGTAAGAATTAACTGTGAGTTATGAGAGGGAGAAAACAAACTTGACTGCCAAAGAATACGTCCATCTGGTATGAGGCAGCGATAGACCCTCGGAGATAAGTCGGCTAGTGACCAATGTATTGAATCGAGACGCAATTTCTGTGTTGCAACGTCGTTAGGATGGTGGGAATGTCGCTATTAACTGTCAAATTTGCGTCGGATTTGAAAACACGACTGACAAAGAGCGAACATCCGGTGACCGAGGCACCAATAGACCCTTATAGATAGTTACGCTAGTCATCAATGTACTGAATCGCGATGCTATTTGTGTGTTCCGTCGTCCATACCAGGATCTGACGGTGAGAATTAGCTGAGCGTTTTGAGTCGGAGACAAGAAACTTGACAGCAAAATTGTACATCCATCTGGTATGAAGCAGCGTTAGACCCTCGGAGATAAGTCGGCTAGTGACCAATGTATTGAATCGCGACACAATTTCTCCGTTGCAACGTCGTTAGGATGGTGGGAATGTCGCAATTAACTGTCAAATTTGCGTCGGATTCCCGAAACTTTACTCGTAGGACAACGTTCATGTGGTGACCCAGGCAGTAATAGATGCTTGGAGATAAATCTGCTGGTAGACGATGTACTGAAAACCATCGCAGTATGTGTTCTATCGTCATTGAGAGGATGAGAGAAAATAAAACTAACTGTTAGTTTTGCGTCGGATTTGAAAACTAGATGAGAAAACGCGACCATCCGGTGACCGAGGCACCAATAGACCCTTGTAGATAGTTACGCTTGACATCGATGTATAGAATCGCGACGCTATTTGTGTGTTCCATCGTAAATACCAGGATCTAACGGTAAGTATTAATTGTGAGTTATGATAGGGAGAAGAGAAACTTGACTGCCACATTGTACATCCATATGGTATGAGGCAGCGTTAGACCCTCGGAGATAAGTCGGCTAGTGACCAATGAATTGAATCGCGACGCAATTTCTGTGTTGCATCGTCATTAGGATGGTGCGAATGTCGCAATTAACTGTCAAATTTGCGTCGGATTCCCGAAACTTTACTCGCAGGAGAACGATCATGTGGTGAACCAGGCATGCTCGGAGATAAATCTGCTGGAAGACGATGTTCTGAAAACCATCGTAGTATGTGTGTTCCATCGTAATTGAGAGTATGGGAGGAATAATATTAACTGCCAATCTTGCGTCGGATTTGTAAACTAGACTGACAAATCGCGACCATCCGGTGACCGACGCACCAATAGACCCTTGTAGATAGTTACGCAGGACATCGATCTATTGAATCGCGACGCCATTTGTGTGTTCCATCGTCAATACCAGGATCTGACAATAAGAATTAACTGTGAGTTATGAGAGGGAGAAAACAAACTTGACTGCCAAAGAGTACGTCCATCTGGTATGAGGCAGCGATAGACCCTCGGAGATAAGTCGGCTAGTGACAAAGGATTGAATCGCGACGCAATTTCTGTGATGCAACGTCGTTAGGATGGTGGGAATGTCGCAATTAACTGTCAAATTTGCGTCGGATTTGAAAACAAGACTGACAAAGAGCGAACATCCGGTGACCGAGGCACCAATAGACCCTTATAGATAGTTACGCTAGACATCAATGTACTGAATCGCGACGCTATTTGTGTGTTCCGTCATCCATACCAGGATCTGACGGTGAGAATTAGCTGAGAGTTTTGAGTCGGAGACGAGAAACTTGACAGCCAAATTGTACATCCATCTGGTATGAAGCAGCGTTAGACCCTCCGAGATAAGTCGGCTAATGACCAATGTATTGAATCGCGACGCAATTTCTGTGTTGCATCGTCATTAGGATGGTGGGAATGTCGCAATTAACCGTCAAATTTGCGTCGGATTCCCGAAACTTTACTCGTAGGACAACGTTCATGTGGTTACCCAGGCAGTAATAGATGCTTGGAGATAAATCTGCTGGTAGACGATGTACTGAAAACCATCGCAGTATGTGTTCTATCGTCATTGAGAGGATGAGAGAAAATAAAATTAACTGTCAGTTTTGCGTTGGATTTGAAAACTAGATGACAAAACGCGACCCTCCGTTGACCGAGGCACCAATAGACCCTTGTAGATAGTTACGCTGGACATCGATCTATTGAATTGCGACGCTATTTGTGTATTCCAACGTCAATACCAGGATCTGACGGTAAGAATTAACTGTGAGTAATGAGAGGGATAAAACAAACTTGACTGCCAAAGAGTACGTCCATCTGGTATGAGGCAGCGATAGACCCTCGGAGATAAGTCGGCTAGTGACCAATGTATTGAATCGCGACGCGATTTCTGTGTTGCATCGGCATTAGGATGGTGGGATAGTCGCAATTAACTGTCAATTTTGCGTCGGATCCCCGAAACTTTACTCGTAGGACAACGATCATATTTTGACCCAGGCAGTAATAGATGCTTGGAGATAAATCTGCTGGAAGACGATGTTCTGGAAACCATCGCAGAATGTGTGTTCCATCGTAATTGAGAGTATGAGAGGAATACAATTAACTGTCAGTTTCTCGTCGGATTTGAAAACTAGACTGACAAAGCGCGACCATCCGGTAACCGAAGCACAAATAGACCCTTCTAGATAGTTACGCTAGACATCAATGATCTGAATCGCGACGATATTTGCGTGTTCCGTCGTCCATACCAGGATCTGACGGTGAGAATTAGCTGAGAGTTTTGATTCGGAGACAAGAAACTTGACAGCCAAATTGTACATCCATCTGGTATGAAGCAGCGTTAGACCCTCGGAGTTATGTCGGCTAGTGACCAATGTATTGAATCGCGACGCAATTTCTGTGTTACATCGTCATTAGGATGGTGGGAATGTCGCAATTAACTGTCAAATTTGCGTCGGATTCCCGAAACTTTACTCGTCGGACAACGTTCATGTGGTGACCCAGGCAGTAATAGATGCTTGGAGATAAATCTGCTGGAAGACGATGTTCTGAAAACCATCGCAGTATGTGTGTTCCATCGTCATTGAGAGGATGAGAGAACATAAATTAACTGTCAGTTTTGCGTCGGATTTGAAAACTAGATGACAAAACGCGACCTTCCGGTGACCGAGGCACCAGTAGACCCTTGTAGATAGTTACGCTGGACATCGATCTGTTGAATCACGACGCTATTTGTGTGTTCCATCGTCAATACCAGGATCTGACGGTAAGAATTAACTGTGAGTTATGAGAGGGAGAAAACAAACTTGACTGCCAAAGAGTACGTCCATCTGGTATGAGGCAGCGATAGACCCTCGGAGATAAGTCGGCTAGTGACCAATGTATTGAATCGCGACGCAATTTCTGTGTTGCAACGTCATTAGGATGGGGGGAATGTCTCAATTAACTGTCAAATTTGCGTCGGATTCCCGAAACTTTACTCGCAGGAGAACGATCATGTGGTGAACCAGGCATGCTCGGAGATAAATCTGCTAGAAGACGATGTTCTGAAAACCATCGCAGTATGTGTGTTCCATCGTAATTGAGAGTATTTGAGGAATGAAATTAACTGCCAATCTTGCGTCGGATTTGTAAACTAGACTGACAAAACGCGACCATCCGGTGACCGAGGCACCAATAGACCCTTGTAGATAGTTACGCTGGACATCGATCTATTGAATCGCGACGCTATTTGTGTGTTCCATCGTCAATACCAGGATCTGACGGTAAGAATTAACTGTGAGTTATGAGAGGGAGAAAACAAACTTGACTGCCAAAGAGTACGTCCATCTGGTATGAGGCAGCGATAGACCCTCGGAGATAAGTCGGCTAGTGACCAATGTATTGAATCGGGACGCAATTTCTGTGTTGCAACGTCGTTAGGATGGTGGGAATGTCGCAATTAACTGTCAAATTTGCGTCGGATTTGAAAACAAGACTGACAAAGAGCGAACATCCGGTGACCGAGGCACCAATAGACCCTTATAGATAGTTACGCTAGACATCAATGTACTGAATCGCGACGCTATTTGTGTGTTCCGTCGACCATACCAGGATCTGACGGTGAGAATTAGCTGAGAGTTTTGAGTCGGAGACGAGAAACTTGACAGCCAAATTGTACATCCATCTGGTATGAAGCAGCGTTAGACCCTCGGAGATAAGTCGGCTAATGACCAATGTATTGAATCGCGACGCAATTTCTGTGTTGCATCGTCATTAGGATGGTGGGAATGTCGCAATTAACCGTCAAATTTGCGTCGGATTCCCGAAACTTTACTCGTAGGACAACGTTCATGTGGTTACCCAGGCAGTAATAGATGCTTGGAGATAAATCTGCTGGTAGACGATGTACTGAAAACCATCGCAGTATGTGTTCTATCGTCATTGAGAGGATGAGAGAAAATAAAATTAACTGTCAGTTTTGCGTTGGATTTGAAAACTAGATGACAAAACGCGACCCTCCGTTGACCGAGGCACCAATAGACCCTTGTAGATAGTTACGCTGGACATCGATCTATTGAATTGCGACGCTATTTGTGTATTCCAACGTCAATACCAGGATCTGACGGTAAGAATTAACTGTGAGTAATGAGAGGGATAAAACAAACTTGACTGCCAAAGAGTACGTCCATCTGGTATGAGGCAGCGATAGACCCTCGGAGATAAGTCGGCTAGTGACCAATGTATTGAATCGCGACGCGATTTCTGTGTTGCATCGGCATTAGGATGGTGGGATAGTCGCAATTAACTGTCAATTTTGCGTCGGATCCCCGAAACTTTACTCGTAGGACAACGATCATATTTTGACCCAGGCAGTAATAGATGCTTGGAGATAAATCTGCTGGAAGACGATGTTCTGGAAACCATCGCAGAATGTGTGTTCCATCGTAATTGAGAGTATGAGAGGAATACAATTAACTGTCAGTTTCTCGTCGGATTTGAAAACTAGACTGACAAAGCGCGACCATCCGGTAACCGAAGCACAAATAGACCCTTCTAGATAGTTACGCTAGACATCAATGTACTGAATCGCGACGATATTTGCGTGTTCCGTCGTCCATACCAGGATCTGACGGTGAGAATTAGCTGAGAGTTTTGATTCGGAGACAAGAAACTTGACAGACAAATTGTACATCCATCTGGTATGAAGCAGCGTTAGACCCTCGGAGTTATGTCGGCTAGTGACCAATGTATTGAATCGCGACGCAATTTCTGTGTTACATCGTCATTAGGATGGTGGGAATGTCGCAATTAACTGTCAAATTTGCGTCGGATTCCCGAAACTTTACTCGTCGGACAACGTTCATGTGGTGACCCAGGCAGTAATAGATGCTTGGAGATAAATCTGCTGGAAGACGATGTTCTGAAAACCATCGCAGTATGTGTGTTCCATCGTCATTGAGAGGATGAGAGAACATAAATTAACTGTCAGTTTTGCGTCGGATTTGAAAACTAGATGACAAAACGCGACCTTCCGGTGACCGAGGCACCAGTAGACCCTTGTAGATAGTTACGCTGGACATCGATCTGTTGAATCACGACGCTATTTGTGTGTTCCATCGTCAATACCAGGATCTGACGGTAAGAATTAACTGTGAGTTATGAGAGGGAGAAAACAAACTTGACTGCCAAAGAGTACGTCCATCTGGTATGAGGCAGCGATTGACCCTCGGAGATAAGTCGGCTAGTGACCAATGTATTGAATCGCGACGCAATTTCTGTGTTGCAACGTCGTTAGGATGGTGGGAATGTCGCAATTAACTGTCGAATTTGCGTCGGATTTGAAAACAAGACTGACAAAGAGCGAACATCCGGTGACCGAGGCACCAATAGACCCTTATAGATAGTTACGCTAGACATCGATGTATTGAATCGCGACGCTATTTGTGTGTTCCATCGTCCATACCAGGATCTGACGGTGAGAGTTAGCTGAGAGTTTTGAGTCGGAGACAAGAAACTTGACAGCCAAATTGTACACCATCTGGTAGGAGGCAGCGTTAGACCCTCGGAGATAAGTCGGCTAGTGACCAATGTATTGAATCGCGACGCAATTTCTGTGTTGCATCGTCATTAGGATGGTGGGAATGTCTCAATTAACTGTCAAATTTGCGTCGGATTCCCGAAACTTTACTCGCAGGAGAACGATCATGTGGTGAACCAGGCATGCTCGGAGATAAATCTGCTAGAAGACGATGTTCTGAAAACCATCGCAGTATGTGTGTTCCATCGTAATTGAGAGTATTTGAGGAATGAAATTAACTGCCAATCTTGCGTCGGATTTGTAAACTAGACTGACAAAACGCGACCATCCGGTGACCGAGGCACCAATAGACCCTTATAGATAGTTACGCTAGACATCAGTGTACTGAATCGCGACGCTATTTGTGTGTTCCGTCGTCCATACCAGAATCTGACGGTGAGAATTAGCTGACAGTTTTGAGTCGGAGACAAGAAACTTGACAGCCAAATTGTACATCCATCTGGTATGAAGCAGCGTTAGACCCTCGGAGATAAGTCGGCTAGTGACCAATGTATTGAATCGCGACGCAATTTCTGTGTTGCATCGTCATTAGGATGGTGGGAATGTCGCAATTAACTGTCAAATTTGCGTCGGATTCCCGAAACTTTACTCGTAGGACAACGTTCATGTGGTGACCCAGGCAGTAGTAAATGCTTGGAGATAAATCTGCTGGTAGACGATGTACTGAAAACCATCGCAGTATGTGTTCTATCGTCATTGAGAGGATGAGAGAAAATAAAATTAACTGTCAGTTTTGCGTCGGATTTGAAAACTAGATGACAAAACGCGACCATCCGGTGACCGAGGCACCAATAGACCCTTGTAGATAGTTACGCTGGACATCGATCTATTGAATCGCGACGCTATTTGTGTGTTCCATCGTCAATACTAGGATCTGACGGTAAGAATTAACTGTGAGTTATGAGAGGGTGAAAACAAACTTGACTGCCAAAGAGTACGTCCATCTGGTATGAGGCAGCGATAGACCCTCGGAGATAAGTCGGCTAGTGACCAATGTATTGAATCGCGAAGCAATTTCTGTGATGCAACGTCGTTAGGATGGTGGGAATGTCGCAATTAACTGTCAAATTTGCGTCGGATTTGAAAACAAGACTGACCAAGAGCGAACATCCGGTGACCGAATCACCAATAGACCCATATAGATAGTTACGCTAGACATCAATGTACTGAATCGCGACGCTATTTGTGTGTTCCGTCGTCCATACCAGAATCTGACGGTGAGAATTAGCTGAGAGTTTTGAGTCGGAGACAAGAAGCTTGACGCCCAAATTATACATCCATCTGGTATGAGGCAGCGTTAGAACCTCGGAGATAAGTCGGCTAGTGACCAATGTATTGAATCGCGACGCAATTTCTGTGTTGCATCGTCACTAGGATGGTGGGAATGTCTCAATTAACTGTCAAATTTGCGTCGGATTCCCGAAACTTTACTCGCAGGAGAACGATCATGAGGTGAACCAGGCATGCTCGGAGATAAATCTGCTGGAAGACGATGTTCTGAAAACCATCGCAGTATGTGTGTTCCATCGTCATTGAGAGGATGAGAGAACATAAATCAGTCTTGCGTCGGATTTGAAAACTTGATGACAATACGCGACCATCCGGTAACCGAGGCACCAGTAGACCCTTGTAGATAGTTACGCTGGACATCGATCTATTGAATCGCGACGCTATTTGTGTGTTCCATCGTCAATACCAGGATCTCACGGTAAGAATTAACTGTGAGTTATGAGAGGGAGAAAACAAACTTGACTGCCAAAGAATACGTCCATCTGGTATGAGGCAGCGATAGACCCTCGGAGATAAGTCGGCTAGTGACCAATGTATTGAATCGGGACGCAATTTCTGTGTTGCAACGTCGTTAGGATGGTGGGAATGTCGCAATTAATTGTCAAATTTGCGTCGGATTTGAAAACTAGAGTGACAAAGAGAGAACTTCCGGTGACGGAGTCACCAATAGAACCTTGTAGATAGTTACGCTAGACATCGATGTACTGAATCGCGACGCTATTTGTGTGTTCCATGGTCGATACCATGATCTGACAGTAAGAATTAACTGTGAGTTATGAGTCGGAGACAAGAAACTTGACAGCCAAATTGTACATCCATCTGGTATGAGGCAGCGTTAAACCCTCGGAGATAAGTCGGCTAGTGACCAATGTATTGAATCGCGACGCAATTTCTGTGTTGCATCGTCATTAGGATGGTGCGAAGGTCGCAATTAACTGTCAAATTTGCGTCGGATTCCCGAAACTTTACTCGTAGGACAACGTTCATGTGGTGACCCAGGCAGTAATAGATGCTTGGAGATAAATCTGCTGGTAGACGATGTACTGAAAACCATCGCAGTATGTGTTCTATCGTCATTGAGAGGATGAGAGAAAATAAAATTAACTGTCAGTTTTGCGTCGGATTTGAAAACTAGATGACAAAACGCGACCATCCGGTGACCGAGGGACCAATAGACCCTTGTAGATAGTTACGCTGGACATCGATCTATTGAATCGCGACCCTATTTGTGTGTTCCATCGTCAATACCAAGATCTGACGGTAAGAATTAACTGTGAGTTATGAGAGGGAGAAAATAAACTTGACTGCCAAAGAGTACGTCCATCTGGTATGAGGCAGCGATAGACCCTCGGAGATAAGTCGGCTAGTGACCAATGTATTTAATCGCGACGCAATTTCTGTGTTGCAACGTCGTTAGGATGGTAGGAATGTCGCAATTAATTGTCAAATTTGCGTCGGATTTGAAAACTAGACTGACAAAGAGAGAACATCCGGTGACCGAGGCACCAATAGACCCTTCTAGATAGTTACGCTAGACATCAGTGTACTGAATCGCGACGCTATTTGTGTGTTCCGTCGTCCATACCAGAATCTGACGGTGAGAATTAGCTGAGAGTTTTGAGACGGAGACAAGAAACTTGAAAGCCAAATTGTACATCCATCTGGAATGAAGCAGCGTTAGACCCTCGGAGATAAGTCGGCTAGTGACCAATGTATTGAATCGGGACGCAATTTCTGTGTTGCAACGTCGTTAGGATGGTGGGAATGTCGCAATTAACTGTCAAATTTACGTCGGATTTGAAAACAAGACTGACAAAGAGCGAACATCCGGTGACCGAATCACCAATAGACCCATATAGATAGTTACGCTAGACATCAATGTACTGAATCGCGACGCTATTTGTGTGTTCCGTCGTCCATACCAGAATCTGACGGTGAGAAATAGCTGAGAGTTTTGGGTCGGAGACAAGAAACTTGACGCCCAAATCTGGTATGAGGCAGCGTTAGACCCTCGGAGATAAGTCGGCTAGTGACCAATGTATTGAATATCGACGCAATTTCTGTGTTGCATCGTCACTAGGATTGTGGGAATGTCTCAATTAACTGTCAAATTTGCGTCGGATTCCCGAAACTTTACTCGCAGGAGAACGATCATGTGGTGAACCAGGCATGCTCGGAGATAAATCTGCTGGAAGACGATGTTCTGAAAACCATCGCAGTATGTGTGTTCCATCGTCATTGAGAGGATGAGAGAACATAAATCAGTCTTGCGTCGGATTTGAAAACTTGATGACAATACGCGACCCTCCGGTAACCGAGGCACCAGTAGACCCTTGTAGATAGTTACGCTGGACATCGATCTATTGAATCGCGACGCTATTTGTGTGTTCCATCGTCAATACCAGGATCTCACGGTAAGAATTAACTGTGAGTTATGAGAGGGAGAAAACAAACTTGACTGCCAAAGAATACGTCCATCTGGTATGAGGCAGCGATAGACCCTCGGAGATAAGTCGGCTAGTGACCAATGTATTGAATCGGGACGCAATTTCTGTGTTGCAACGTCGTTAGGATGGTGGGAATGTCGCAATTAATTGTCAAATTTGCGTCGGATTTAAAAACTAGAGTGACAAAGAGAGAACATCCGGTGACGGAGTCACCAATAGACCCTTGTAGATAGTTACGCTAGACATCGATGTACTGAATCGCGACGCTATTTGTGTGTTCCATGGTCGATACCATGATCTGACGGTAAGAATTAACTGTGAGTTATGAGTCGGAGACAAGAAACTTGACAGCCAAATTGTACATCCATCTGGTATGAGGCAGCGTTAAACCCTCGGAGATAAGTCGGCTAGTGACCAATGTATTGAATCGCGACGCAATTTCTGTGTTGCATCGTCATTAGGATGGTGCGAATGTCGCAATTAACTGTCAAATTTGCGTCGGATTCCCGAAACTTTACTCGTAGGACAACGACCATGTGGTGACCAAGGCATGCTCGGAGATAAATTTGCTGGAAGACGATATTCTGAAAACCACCGCAGTATGTGTGTTATATCGACATTGAGAGGATGAGAGAACATAAATTAACTATCAGTCTTGCGTCGGATTTGAAAACTTGATGACAAAACGCGACCATCCGGTGACCGAGGCACCAGTAGACCCTTGTAGATAGTTACGCTGGACATCGATCTATTGGATCGCGACGCTATTTGTGTGTTCCATCGTCAATACCAGGATCTCACGGTAAGACTTAACTGTGAGTTATGAGAGGGAGAAAACAAACTTGACTGCCAAAGAATACGTCCATCTGGTATGAGGCAGCGATAGACCCTCGGAGATAAGTCGGCTAGTGACCAATGTATTGAATCGCGACGCAATTTCTGTGTTGCATCGTAATTAGGATGGTGGGAATGTCGCAATTAACTGTCAAATTTGCGTCGGATTCCCGAAACTTTACTCGTAGGACAACGTTCATGTGGTGACCCAGGCAGTAATAGATGCTTGGAGATAAATCTGCTGGTAGACGATGTACTGAAAACCATCGCAGTATGTGTTCTATCGTCATTGAGAGGATGAGAGAAAATAAAATTAACTGTCAGTTTTGCGTCGGATTTGAAAACTAGATGACAAAACGCGACAATCCGGTGACCGAGGGACCAATAGACCCTTGTAGATAGTTACGCTGGACATCGATCTATTCAATCGCGACGCTATTTGTGTGTTCCATCGTCAATACCAAGATCTGACGGTAAGAATTAACTGTGAGTTATGAGAGGGAGAAAATAAACTTGACTGCCAAAGAGTACGTCCATCTGGTATGAGGCAGCGATAGACCCTCGGAGATAAGTCGGCTCGTGACCAATGTATTTAATCGCGACGCAATTTCTGTGTTGCAACGTCGTTAGGATGGTGGGAATGTCGCAATTAATTGTCAAATTTGCGTCGGATTTGAAAACTAGACTGACAAAGAGAGAACATCCGGTGACCGAGGCACCAATAGACCCTTCTAGATAGTTACGCTAGACATCAGTGTACTGAATCGCGACGCTATTTGTGTGTTCCGTCGTCCATACCAGAATCTGACGGTGAGAATTAGCTGAGAGTTTTGAGTCGGAGACAAGAAACTTGAAAGCCAAATTGTACATCCATCTGGAATGAAGCAGCGTTAGACCCTCGGAGATAAGTCGGCTAGTGACCAATGTATTGAATCGGGACGCAATTTCTGTGTTGCAACGTCGTTAGGATGGTGGGAATGTCGCAATTAACTGTCAAATTTACGTCGGATTTGAAAACAAGACTGACAAAGAGCGAACATCCGGTGACCGAGGCACCAATAGACCCTTCTAGATAGTTACGCTAGACATCAGTGTGCTGAATCGCGACGCTATTTGTGTGTTCCGTCGTCCATACCAGAATCTGACGGTGAGAATTAGCTGAGAGTTTTGAGTCGGAGACAAGAAACTTGAAAGCCAAATTGTACATCCATCTGGAATGAAGCAGCGTTAGACCCTCGGAGATAAGTCGGCTAGTGACCAATGTATTGTATCGCGACGCAATTTCTGTGTTGCATCGTCATTAGGATGGTGCGAATGTCGCAATTAACTGTCAAATTTACGTCGGATTCCCGAAACTTTACTCGTAGGACAACGATCATGTGGTGACCAAGGCATGCTCGGAGATAAATCTGCTGTAAGACGATGTTCTGAAAACCATCGCAGTATGTGTGTTCCATCGTCATTGAGAAGATGAGAGAACATAAATTAACTGTCAGTATTGCGTCGGAATTGAAAACTTGATGACAAAACGCGACCATCCGGTGACCGAGGCACCAGTAGATCCTTGTAGATAGTTACGCTGGACATCGATCTATTGAATCGCGACGCTATTTGTGTGTTCCATCGTCAATACCAGGATCTGACGGTAAGAATTAACTGTGAGTTATGAGAGGGAGAAAACAAACTTGACTGCCAAAGACTACGTTCATCTGGTATGAGGCAGCGATGGACCCTCCGAGATAAGTCGGCTAGTGACCAATGTATTGAATCGCGACGCAATTTCTGTGTTGCAACGTCGTTAGGATGGTGGGAATGTCGCAATTAACTGTCAAATTTGCGTCGGATTTGAAAACAAGACTGACAAAGAGCGAACTTCCGGTGACCGAGGCACCAATAGACCCTTATAGATAGTTACGCTAGACATCGATGTATTAAATCGCGACGCTATTTGTGTGTTCAATCGTCCATACCAGGATCTGACAGTGAGAATTAGCTGAGAGTTTTGAGTCGGAGACAAGAAACTTGACAGCCAAATTGTACAACATCTGGTAGGAGGCAGCGTTAGACCCTCGGAGATAAGTCGGCTAGTGACCAATGTATTGAATCGCGACGCAATTTCTGTGTTGCATAGTCATTAGGATGGTGGGAATGTCTCAATTAACTGTCAAATTTGCGTCGGATTCCCGAAACTTTACTCGCAGGAGAACGATCATGTGGTGAACCAGGCATGCTCGGAGATAAATCTGCTGGAAGACGATGTTCTGAAAAACCATCGCAGTATGTGTGTTCCATCGTAATTGAGAGTACTTGAGGAATAAAATTAACTATCAGTTTTGCGTCGGATTTGAAAACTAGACTGACAAAGCGCGACCATCCGGTGACCGAGGCACCAATAGACCCTTGTAGATAGTTTCGCTAGACATTGATGTATTGAATCCCGACGCTATTTGTGTGTTCCATAGTAGATACCAGGATCTGACGGTAAGAATTAGCTGTGAGTTTTGAAACGGAGACAAGAAACTTGACAGCCAAATTGTACATCCATCTGGTATGAGCAGCGTAGGACCCTCGGAGATATATCAGCTAGTGACCAATGTATTGAACCGCGACGCAATTTCTGTGTTGCATCGTCATTAGGATGGTTGGAATGTCTCAATTAACTGTCAAATTTGCGTCGGATTCCCGAAACTTTACTCGCATTAGAACGATCATGTGGTGAACCAGGCATGTTCGGAGATAAATCTGCTGGAAGACGATGTTTTGAAAACCATCGCAGTATGTGTGTTCCATCGTCATTGAGAGGATGAGAGAACATAAATTAACTGTCAGCCTTGCGTCGGATTTGAAAACTAGATGACAAAACGCGACCATCCGGTGACCGAGGCACCAATAGACCCTTGTAGATAGTTACGCTGGACATCGATCTATTGAATCGCGACGCTATTTGTGTGTTCCATCGTCAATACCAGGATCTGACGGTAAGAATTAACTGTGAGTTATGAGAGGGAGAAAACAAACTTGACTGCCAAAGAGTACGTCCATCTGATATGAGGCAGCGATAGACCCACCGAGATAAGTCGGCTAGTGACCAATGTATTGAATCGCGACGCAATTTCTGTGTTGCAACGTCCTTAGGATGGTGGGAATGTCGCAATTAACTGTCAAATTTGCGTCGGATTCAAGAAACTTTACTCGTAGGACAACGATCATGTGGTGACCAAGGCATGCTCGGAGATAAATCTGCTGGAAGACAATGTTCTGAAAACCATCGCAGTATGTGTGTTCCATCGTAATTGAGAGTATGGGAGGAATAATATTAACTGCCAATCTTGCGTCGGATATGTAAACTAGACTGACAAAACGCGACCATCCGGTGACCGAGGCAGCAGTAGACCCTTGTAGATAGTTACGCTGGACATCGATCTATTGAATCGCGACGCTATTTGTGTGTTCCATCGTCAATGCCAGGATCTGACGGTAAGAATTAACTGTGTGTTATGAGAGGGAGAAAACAAACTTGACTGCCAAAGAGTACGTCCATCTGGTATGAGGCAGCGATAGACCCTCGGAGATAAGTTGGCTAGTGACCAATGTATTTAATCGCGACGCAATTTCTGTGTTGCATCGTCGTTAGGATGGTGGGAAGGTCGCAATTAATTGTTACGCTAGACATTGATGTAATGAATCCCGACGCCATTTTTGTGTTCCATCGTCAATACCAAGATCTGACGGTAAGAGTTAACTGTGAGTTATGAGAGGGAGAAAACAAACTTGACTGCCAAAGAATACGTCCATCTGGTATGATGCAGCGATAGATCTATTGAATCGCGACGCTATTTGTGTGTTCCATCGTCAATACCAGGATCTGACGGTAAGAATTAACTGTGAGTTATGAGTCGGAGACAAGAAACTTGACAGCCAAATTGTACATCCATCTAGTATGAGGCAGCGTTAGACCCTCGGAGATAAGTCGGCTAGTGACCAATGTATTGAACCGCGACGCAATATCTGTGTTGCATCGTCATTAGGATGGTGGGAATGTCTCGTTTAAGTGTCAAATTTGCTTCGGATTCCCGAAACCTTTCTCGCAGTTGAACGATCATGTGGTGACCCAGGCATGCTCTGAGATAAATCTGCTGGAAGACGATGTTCTGAAAACCATCGCAGTATGTGTGTTCCATCGTAATTGAGAGTATGGGAGGAATAATATTAACTGCCAATCTTGCGTCGGATATGTAAACTAGACTGACAAAACGCGACCATCCGGTGACCGAGGCACCAATAGACCCTTGTAGATAGTTACGCTATACATCGATCTATTGAATCGCGACGCCATTTGTGTGTTCCATCGTCAATACCAAGATCTGACAATAAGAATTAACTGTGAGTTATAAGAGGGAGAAAAAAACTTGACTGCCAAAGATTACGTCCATCTGGTATGATGCAGCGATAGAACCTCGGAGATAAGTCGGCTAGTGACCAACGTATTGAATCGCGACGCAATTTCTGTGTTGCAACGTCGTTAGGATGGTGGGAATGTCGCAATTAACTGTCAAATTTGCGTCTGATTTGAAAACAAGACTGACAAAGAGCGAACATCCGGTGACCGAGGCACCAATAGACCCTTATAGATAGTTACGCTAGACATCAGTGTACTGAATCACGACGCTATTTGTGTGTTCCGTCGTCCATACCAGGATCTGACGGTGAGAATTAGCTGAGAGTTTTGAGTCGCAGACAAGAAACTTGACAGCCAAATTATACATCCATCTGGTATGAAGCACCGTTAGACCCTCGGAGATAAGTCGGCTAGTGACCAATGTATTGAATGGCGACGCAGTTTCTGTGTTGCATCGTCATTTGGATGGTGCGAATGTCGCAATTAACTGTCAAATTTGCGTCGGATTCCCGAAACTTTACTCGTAGGACAACGTTCATGTGGTGACCCAGGCAGTAATAGATGCTTGGAGATAAATCTGCTGGTAGACGATGTACTGAAAACCATCGCAGTATGTGTTCTATCGTCATTGAGAGGATGAGAGAAAATGAAATTAACTGTCGGGTTTGCGTCGGATTTGAAAACTAGATGACAAAACGCGACCATCCGGTGACCGAGGCACTAATAGACCCTTGTAGATAGTTACGCTGGACATCGATCTATTGAATCGCGACGCTATTTGTGTGTTCCATCGTCAATACCAGGATCAGACGGTAAGAATTAACTGTGTGTTATGGGAGGGAGAAAACAAACTTGACTGCCAAAGAGTACGTCCATCTGGTATGAGGCAGCGATAGACCCTCGGAGATAAGTCGGCTAGTGAGCAATGTATTTAATCGCGACGCAATTTCTGTGTTGCAACGTCGTTAGGATGGTGGGAATGTCGCAATTAATTGTCAAATTTGCGTCGGATTTGAAAACTAGACTGACAAAGAGAGAACATCCGGTGACCGAGGCACCAATAGACCCTAGTAGATAGTTACGCTAGACATCGATGTTCTGAATCGCGACGCTATTTGTGTGTTCCATGGTCGATACCAGGATCTGACGGTAAGAATTAACTGTGAGTTACGAGTCGGAGACAAGAAACTTGACAGCCAAATTGTACATCCATCTGGTATGAGGCAGCGTTAGACCCTCGGAGATAAGTCGGCTAGTGACCAATGTATTGAATCGCGACGCGATTTCTGGGTTGCATCGGCATTAGGATGGTGGGATAGTCGCAATTAACACTCAAATTTGCGTCGGATCCCCGAAACATTACTCGTAGGACAACGATCATGTGGTGACCAAGGCAGTAATAGATGCTTGGTGATAAATCTGCTGGAAGACGATGTTCTGGAAACCATCGCAGAATGTGTGTTCCATCGTCATTGAGAGTATGAGAGGAATAAAATTAACTGTCAGTTTTGCGTCGGATTTGAAAACTAGACAGACAAAGCGCGACCATCCGGTGACCGAAGCACAAATAGACTCTTCTAGATAGTTACGCTAGACATCAATGTACTGAATCGAGACGCTATTTGTGTGTTCCGTCGTCCATACCAGGATCTGACGATGAGAATTAGCTGAGAGTTTTGAGTCGGAGACAAGAAACTTGACAGCCAAGTTATACATCCATCTTGTATGAAGCAGCCTTAGACCCTCGGAGATAAGTCGGCTAGTGACCAATGTATTGAATCGCGACGCAATTTCTGTGTTGCATCGTAATTAGGATGGTGGGAATGTCGCAATTAACTGTCAAATTTGCGTCGGATTCCCGAAACTTTACTCGTAGGAGAACGTTCATGTGGTGACCCAGGCAGTAATAAATGCTTGGAGATAAATCGGCTGGTAGACGATGTACTGAAAACCATCGCAGTATGTGTTCTATCGTCATTGAGAGGATGAGAGAAAATAAAATTAACTGTCAGTTTTGCGTCGGATTTGAAAACTAGATGACAAAACGCGACCATCCGGTGACCGAGGCACCAATAGACCCTTGTAGATAGTTACGCTGGACATCGATCTATTGAATCGCGACGCTATTTGTGTGTTCCATCGTCAATACCAGGATCTGACGGTAAGAATTAACTGTGAGTTATGAGGGAGAAAACAAACTTGACTGCCAAAGAGTACGTCCATCTGGTATGAGGCAGCGATAGACCCTCGGAGATAAGTCGGCTAGTGACCATTGTATTTAATCGCGACGCAATTTCTGTGTTGCAACGTCGTTAGGATGGTGGGAATGTCGCAATTAATTGTCAAATTTGCGTCGGATTTGAAAACTAGACTGACAAAGAGATAACATCCGGTGACCGAGGCACCAATAGACCCTTGTAGATAGTTACGCAAGACATCGATGTACTGAATCGCGACGCTATTTGTGTGTTCCATGGTCGATACCAGGTTCTGACGGCAAGAATTAACTGTGAGTTATGAGTCGGAGACAAGAAACTTGACAGCCAAATTGTACATCCATCTGGAATGAGGCAGCGTTAGACCCTCGGAGATAAGTCGGCTAGTGACCAATGTATTGAATCGCGACGCAATTTCTGTGTTGCATCGTAATTAGGATGGTGCGAATGTCGCAATTAACTGTCAAATTTGCGTCGGATTCCCGAAACTTTACTCGTAGGACAACGATCATATGGTGACCAAGGCATGCTCGGAGATAAATCTGCTGGAAGACGATGTTCTGAAAACCATCGCAGTATGTGTGTTCCATCGTAATTGAGAGTATGGGAGGAATAATATTAACTGCCAATCTTGCGTCGGATATGTAAACTACACTGACAAAACGCGACCATCCGGTGACCGAGGCACCATTAGACTCTTGTAGATAGTTACTCTATACATCGATCTATTGAATCGCGACGCCATTTGTGTGTTTCATCGTCAATACTAAGATCTGACAATAAGAATTAACTGTGAGTTATGAGAGGGAGAAAACAAACTTGACTGCCAAAGAGTACGTCCATCTGGTATGAGGCAGCGATAGACCCTCGGAGATAAGTCGGCTAGTGACCAATGAATTTAATCGCGACGCAATTTCTGTGTTGCAACGTCGTTAGGATGGTGGGAATGTCGCAATTAACTGTCAAATTTGCGTCGGATTTGAAAACAAGACTGACCAAGAGCGAACATCCGGTGACCGAGGCACCAATAGACCCTTATAGATAGTTACGCTACACATCAATGTACTGAATCACGACGCTATTTGGGTATTCCGTCGTCCATACCAGGATCTGACGGTGAGAATTAGCTGAGAGTTTTGAGTCGCAGACAAGAAACTTGACAGCCAAATTATACATCCATCTGGTATGAAGCAGCGTTAGACCTTCGGAGATAAGTCGGCTAGTGACCAATGTATTGAATCGCGACGAAATTTCTGTGTTGCATCGCCATTTGGATGGTGCGAATGTCGCAATTAACTGTCAAATTTGCGTCGGATTCCCGAAACTTTACTCGTAGGACAACGATCATGTGGTGGCCCAGGCATGCTTGGAGATAAATCTGCTGGAAGACAATGTTCTGAAAACCATCGCAGTATGTGTGTTCCATCGTAATTGAGAGCATGGGAGGAATAAAATTAACTGCTAATCTTGCGTCGGATTTGTAAACTAGACTGACAAAACGCGACCATCCGGTGACCGAGGCACCAATACACCCTTGTAGATAGTTACGCTGGACATCGATCTATTGAATCACGACGCCATTTGTGTGTTCCATCGTCAATACCAGGATCTGACGGTAAGTATTAACTGTGAGTTATGAGAGGGAGAAAACAAACTTGACTGCCAAAAGAGTACGTCCATCTGGTATGAGGCAGCGATAGACCCTCGGAGATAAGTCGACTAGTGACCAATGTATTGAATCGCGACGCAATTTCTGTGATGCAACGTCGTTAGGATGGTGGGAATGTCGCAATTAACTGTCAAATTTGCATCGGATTTGAAAAATAGATGACAAAACGCGACCATCCGGTGACCGAGGCACCAATTGACCCTTGTAGATAGTTACGCTGGACATCGATCTATTGAATCGCGATGCTATTTGTGTGTTCCATCGTCAATACCAGGATCTGACGGTAAGAATTAACTGTGAGTTATGAGAGGGAGAAAACAAACTTGACTGCCAAAGAGTACGTCCATCTGGTATGAGGCAGCGTTAGACCCTCGGAAATAAGTCGGCTAGTGACCAATGTATTGAATCGCGACGCGATTTCTGTGTTGCATCGGCATTAGGATGGTGGGATAGTCGCAATTAACTCTCAAATTTGCGTCGGATCCCCGAAACATTACTCGTTGGACAACATCATGTGGTGACCCAGGCAGTAATAGATGCTTGGAGATAAATCTGCTGGAAGACGATGTTCTGGAAACCATCGCAGAATGTGTGTTCCATCGTAATTGAGAGTATGAGAGGAATACAATTAACTGTCAGTTTTGCGTCGGATTTGAAAACTAGACTGACAAAGCGCGACCATCCGGTGACCGAAGCACAAATAGACTCATCTAGATAGTTACGCTAGACATCAATGTACTGAATCGCGACGCTATTTGTGTGTTCCGTCTTCCATACCAGGATCTGACGGTGAGAATTAGCTGAGAGTTTTGAGTCGGAGACAAGAAACTTGACAGCCAAATTGTACATCCATCTGGTATGAAGCAGCGTTAAACCCTCGGAGATAAGTCGGCTAGTGACCAATGTATTGAATCGCGACGCAATTTCTGTGTTGCATCGTCATTAGGATGGTGGGAATGTCGCAATTAACTGTCAAATTTGCGTCGGATTCCCGAAACTTTACTCGTAGGACAACGTTCATGTGGTGACCCAGGCAGTAATAGATGCTTGGAGATAAATCTGCTGGTAGACGATGTACTGAAAACCATCGCTGTATGTGTTCTATCGTCATTGAGAGGATGAGAGAAAATAAAATTAACTGTCAGTTTTGCGTCGGATTTGAAAACTAGATGACAAAACGCGACCATCCGGTGACCGAGGCACCAATTGACCCTTGTAGATAGTTACGCTGGACATCGATCTATTGAATCGCGACGCTATTTGTGTGTTCCATCGTCAATACCAGGATCTGACGGTAAGAATTAACTGTGAGTTATGAGAGCGAGAAAACAAACTTGACTGCCAAAGAGTACGTCCATCTGGTATGAGGCAGCGATAGACCCTCGGAGATAAGTCGGCTAGTGACCAATGTATTGAATCGCGACGCAATTTCTGTGATGCAACGTCGTTAGGATGGTGGGAATGTCGCAATTAACTGTCAAATTTGCGTCGGATTCCCGAAACTTTACTCGTAGAACAACGATCATGTGGTGACCAAGGCATGCCCGGAGATAAACTTGCTGGAAGACGATGTTCTGAAAACCATCGCAGTATGTGTGTTCCATCGTAATTGAGAGTATGGGAGGAATAATTTTAACTGCCAAACTTGCGTCGGATATGTAAACTAGACTGACAAAACGCGACAATCCGGTGACCGAGGCAAAAATAGACCCTTGTAGATAGTTACCCTATACATCGATCTGTTGAATCGCGACGGCATTTGTGTGTTCCATCGTCAATACCAAGATCTGACAAGAAGAATTAACTGTGAGGTATGAGAGGGAGAAAACAAACTTGACTGCCAAAGAGTACGTCCATCTGGTATGAGGCAGCGATAGACCCTCGGAGATAAGTCGACTAGTGACCAGATGGATGTACAATTTGGCTGTCAAGTTTCTTGTCTCCGACTCAAAACTCTCAGCTAATTCTCACCGTCAGATCCTGGTATGGACGACGGAACACACAAATAGCGTCTCGATTCAGTACATTGATGGCTAGCGTAACTATCTAGATGAGTCTATCTGTGCTTCGGTCACCGGATGGTCGCGCTTTGTCAGTCTAGTTTTCAAATCCGACGCAAAACTGACAGTTAATTGTATTCCTCTCATACTCTCTCTTACGATGGAACACACATTCTGCGATGGTTTCCAGAACATCGTCTTCCAGCAGATTTATCTCCAAGCATCTATTACTGCCTGGGTCACCACATGATCGTTGTCCTACGAGTAAAGTTTCGGGGATCCGACGAGAATTTGAGAGTTAATTGCGACTATCCCACCATCCTAATGCCGATGCAACACAGAAATCGTGTCGCGATTCAATACATTGGTCACTAGCCGACTTATTTCCGAGGGTCTAACGCTGCCTCATACCAGATGGATGTACAATTTGGCTGTCAAATTTCTTGTCTCCGACTCGTAACTCACAGTTAATTCTTACCGTCAGATCCTGGTATCGACCATGGAACACACAAATAGCGCCGCGATTCAGTACATCGACGTCTAGCGTAACTATCTACAAGGGTCTATTGGTGCCTTGGTCACCGGATGTTCTCTCTTTGTCAGTCTAGTTTCCAAATCCGACGCAAATTTGACAATTAATTGCGACATTCCCACCATCCTAACGACGTTGCAACACAGAAATTGCGTCGCGATTAAATACATTGGTCACTAGCCGACGTATCTCCGAGGGTCTATCGCTGCCTCATACCAGATGGACGTACTCTTTGGCAGTCAAGTTTGTTTTCTCCCTCTCATAACTCACAGTTAATACTTACCGTCAGATCCTGGTATTGACGATGGAACACACAAATAGCGTCGCGATTCAATAGATCGATGTCTAGCGTAACTATATACAAGGGTTAATTGGTGCCTCGGTCACCGGATGGTCGCGTTTTGTCATCTAGTTTTCAAATCCGACGCAAAACTGACTGTTAATTTTATTTTCTCTCATCCTCTCAATGACGATAGAACACATACTGCGATGGTTTTCAGTACATCGTCTACCAGCAGATTTATCTCCAAGCATCTATTACTGCCTGGGTCACCACATGAACGTTGTCCTACGAGTAAAGTTTCGGGAATCCGACGCAAATTTGACAGTTAATTGCGACATTCCCACCTTCCTAATGACGATGCAACACACAAATAGCGTCGCGATTCAGTACATTGATGTCTAGCGTAACTATCTATAAGGGTCTAGTGGTGCCTCGGTCACCGGATGTTCGCTCTTTGTCAGTCTTGTTTTCAAATCCGACGCAAATTTGACAGTTAATTGCGACATTCCCACCATCCTAACGACGTTGCATCACCGAAATTGCGTCGCGATTCAATACATTGGTCACTAGTCGACTTATCTCCGAGGGTCTATCGCTACCTCATACCAGATTGACGTACTCTTTGGCAGTCAAGTTTGTTTTCTCCCTCTCATAACTCACAGTTAATACTTACCGTCAGATCCTGGTATTGACGATGGAACACACAAATGGCGTCGTGATTCAATAGATCGATGTCCAGCGTAACTATCTACAAGGGTCTATTGGTGCCTCGGTCACCGGGTGGTCGCGTTTTCTCAGTATAGTTTACAAATCCGACGCAAGATTGGCAGTTAATTTTATTCCTCCCATACTCTCAATTACGATGGACTACTCATACTGCGATGGTTTTCAGAACATTGTCTTCGAGCAGATTTATCTCCGAGCATGCCTGGGTTACCACATGATCGTTGTCCTACGAGTAAAGTTTCGGGAATCCGACGCAAATTTGACAGTTAATTGCGACATTCGCACCATCCAAATGACGATGCAACACAGAAATTGCGTCGCGATTCAATACATTGGTCACTAGCCGACGTATCTCCGAGGGTCTAACGCTGCTTCATACCAGATGGATGTATAATTTGGCTGTCAAGTTTCTTGTCTCCGACTCAAAACTCTCAGCTTATTCTCACCGTCAGATCCTGGTATGGACGACGGAACACACAAATAGCGTCGCGATTCAGTACATTGATGTCTAGCTTAACTATCTAGAAGAGTCTATTTGTGCTTCGGTCACCGGATGGTCGCGCTTTGTCATTCTAGTTTTCAAATCCGACGCAAAACTGACAGTTAATTTTATTCCTCTCATACTCTCAATGACGATGGAACACACATTCTGCGATGGTTTCCAAAACATCGTCTTCCAGCAGATTTATCACCAAGCATCTATTACTGCCTGGGTCACCACATGATCGTTGTCCTACGAGTAAAGTTTCGGGAATCCGACGCAAATTTGACAGTTAATTGAGACATTTCCACCATCCTAATGACGATGTAACACAGAAATTGCGTCGCGATTCAATACATTGGTCACTAGCCGACTTATCTCCGAGGGGCTAACGCTGCCTCCTACAGATTTTGTACAATTTGGCTGTCAAGTTTCTCGTCTCCGACTCAAAACTCTCAGCTAATTCTCACCGTCAGATCCTGGTATTGACGATGGAACACACAAATAGCGTCGCGATTCAATAGATCGATGTCCAGCGTAACTATCTACAAGGGTCTACTGGTGCCTCGGTCACCGGATGGTCGCGTTTTGTCATCAAGTTTTCAAATATGACGCAAGACTGACAGTTAATTTATGTTCTCTCATCTTCCCAATGACGATGGAACACACATACTGC
Source organism: Schistocerca gregaria (assembly GCF_023897955.1). NCBI lineage: Eukaryota > Metazoa > Arthropoda > Insecta > Orthoptera > Acrididae > Schistocerca > Schistocerca gregaria. Next base: position 2,605,237 of record NW_026061833.1, on the reverse strand, counting down.
GATGGTTTTCAGAACATCGTCTTCCAGCAGATTTATCTCCGAGCATGCCTGGTTCACCACATGATCGTTCTCCTGCTAGTAAAGTTTCGGGAATCCGACGCAAATTTGACAGTTAATTGAGACATTCCCACCATCCTAATGACGATGCAACACAGAAATAGCGTCGCGGTTCAATACATTGGTCACTAGCCGATATATCTCCGAGGGTCCTACGCTGCTCATACCAGATGGATGTACAATTTGGCTGTCAAGTTTCTTGTCTCCGTTTCAAAACTCACAGCTAATTCTTACCGTCAGATCCTGGTATCTACTATGGAACACACAAATAGCGTCGGGATTCAATACATCAATGTCTAGCGTAACTATCTACAAGGGTCTATTGGTGCCTCGGTCACCGGAAGGTCGCGCTTTGTCAGTCTAGTTTTCAAATCCGACGCAAAACTGATAGTTAATTTTATTCCTCAAGTACTCTCAATTACGATGGAACACACATACTGCGATGGTTTTCAGAACATCGTCTTGCAGCAGATTTATCTCCGAGCATGCCTGGTTCACCACATGATCGTTCTCCTGCGAGTAAAGTTTCGGGAATCCGACGCAAATTTGACAGTTAATTGAGACATTCCCACCATCCTAATGACGATGCAACAGAGAAATTGCGTCGCGATTCAATACATTGGTCACTAGCCGACCTAACTCCGAGGGTTTAACGCTGCTTCATACCAGATGGATGTACAATTTGGCTGTCAAGTTTCTTGTCTCCGACTCAAAACTCTCAGCTAATTCTCACCGTCAGATCCTGGTATGGTCGACGGAACACACAAATAGCGTCGCGATTCAGTACATTGATGTCTAGCGTAACTATCTATAAGGGTCTATTGGTGCCTCGGTCATCGGATGTTCGCTCTTTGTCAGTCTTGTTTTCAAATCCGACGCAAATTTGACAGTTAATTGCGACATTCCCACCATCCTAACGACGTTGCAACACAGAAATTGCGTCGCGATTCAATACATTGGTCACTAGCTGACTTATCTCCGAGCGTCTATCGCTGCCTCATACCAGATGGACGTACTCGTTGGCAGTCAAGTTTGTTTTCTCCCTCTCATAACTCACAGTTAATTCTTACCGTCAGATCCTGGTATTGACGATGGAACACACAAATAGCGTCGCGATTCAATAGATCGATGTCCAGCGTAACTATCTACAAGGGTCTACTGGTGCCTCGGTCACCGGATGGTCGCGTTTTGTCATCTAGTTTTCAAATCCGACGCAAAACTGACAGTTAATTGTATTTTCTCTCATCCTCTCAATGACGATAGAACACATACTGCGATGGTTTTCAATACATCGTCTACCAGCAGATTTATCTCCAAGCATCTATTACTGCCTGGGTCACCACATGAACGTTGTCCTACGAGTAAAGTTTCGGGAATGCGACGCAAATTTGACAGTTAATTGCGACATTCCCACCATCCTAATGACGATGCAACACAGAAATTGCGTCGCGATTCAATACATTGGTCACTAGCCGACCTAACTCCGAGGGTCTAACGCTGCTTCATACCAGATGGATGTACAATTTGGCTGTCAAATTTCTTGTCTCCGACTCGTAACTCACAGTTAATTCTTACCGTCAGATCCTGGTATCGACCATGGAACACACAAATAGCGCCGCGATTCAGTACATCGACGTCAAGCGTAACTATCTACAAGGGTCTATTGGTGCCTTGGTCACCGGATGTTCTCTCTTTGTCAGTCTAGTTTCCAAATCCGACGCAAATTTGACAATTAATTGCGACATTCCCACCATCCTAACGACGTTGCAACACAGAAATTGCGTCGCGATTAAATACATTGGTCACTAGCCGACGTATCTCCGAGGGTCTATCGCTGCCTCATACCAGATGGACGTACTCGTTGGCAGTCAAGTTTGTTTTCTCCCTCTCATAACTCACAGTTAATTCTTACCGTCAGATCCTGGTATTGACGATGGAACACACAAATAGCGTCGCGATTCAATAGATCGATGTCCAGCGTAACTATCTACAAGGGTCTATTGGTGCCTCGGTCACCGGGTGGTCGCGTTTTGTCAGTCTAGTTTACAAATCCGACGCAAGATTGGCAGTTAATTTTATTCCTCCCATACTCTCAATTACGATGGACTACACATACTGCGATGGTTTTCAGAACATTGTCTTCGAGCAGATTTATCTCCGAGCATGCCTGGGTCACCACATGATCGTTGTCCTACGAGTAAAGTTTCGGGAATCCGACGCAAATTTGACAGTTAATTGCGACATTCGCACCATCCAAATGACGATGCAACACAGAAATTGCGTCGCGATTCAATACATTGGTCACTAGCCGACGTATCTCCGAGGGTCTAACGCTGCTTCATACCAGATGGATGTATAATTTGGCTGTCAAGTTTCTTGTCTCCGACTCAAAACTCTCAGCTTATTCTCACCGTCAGATCCTGGTATGGACGACGGAACACACAAATAGCGTCGCGATTCAGTACATTGATGTCTAGCTTAACTATCTAGAAGAGTCTATTTGTGCTTCGGTCACCGGATGTTCTCTCTTTGTCAGTCTAGTTTCCAAATCCGACGCAATTTTGACAGTTAATTGCGACATTCCCACCATCCTAACGACGTTGCAACACAGAAATTGCGTCGCGATTCAATACATTGGTCACTAGCCGACTTATCTCGGAGGGTCTATCGCTGCCTCATACCAGATGGACGTACTCTTTGGCAGTCAAGTTTGTTTTCTCCCTCTCATAACTCACAGTTAATTCTTACCGACTTATCTCGGAGGGTCTATCGCTGCCTCATACCAGATGGACGTACTCTTGGTCACCACATGATCGTTGTCCTACGAGTAAAGTTTCGTGAATCCGACGCAAATTTGACAATTAATTGCGACATTCGCACCATCCTAATGACGATGCAACACAGAAATTGCGTCGCGATTCAATACATTGGTCACTAGCCGACTTATCTCCGAGGGTCTAACGCTGCCTCATACCAGATGGATGTACAATTTGGCTGTCAAGTTTCTTGTCTCCGACTCGTAACTCACAGTTAATTCTTACCGTCAGATCCTGGTATCTACCATGGAACACACAAATAGCATCGCGATTCAGTACATCGATGTATAGTGTAACTATCTACAAGGGTCTATTGGTGCCTCGGTCACCGGATGTTCTCTCTTTGTCAGTCTAGTTTTCAAATCCGACGCAAATTTGACAATTAATTGCGACATTCCCACCATCCTAACGACGTTGCAACACAGAAATTGCGTCGCGTTTAAATACATTGGTCACTAGCCGACTAATCTCCGAGGGTCTATCGCTGCCTCATACCAGATGGATGTACTCTTTGGCAGTCAAGTTTGTTTTCTCCCTCTCATAACTCACAGTTAATTCTTACCGTCAGATCCTGGTATTGACGATGGAACACACAAATAGCGTCGCGATTCAATAGATCGATGTCCAGCGTAACTATCTACAAGGGTCTATTGGTGCCTCGGTCACCGGATGGTCGCGTTTTGTCATCTATTTTTCAAATCCGACGCAAAACTGACAGATACTTTTATTTTCTCTCATCCTCTCAATGACGATAGAACACATACTGCGATGGTTTTCAGTACATCGTCTACCAGCAGATTTATCTCCAAGCATCTATTACTGCCTGGGTCACCACATGAACGTTGTCCTACGAGTAAAGTTTCGGGAATCCGACGCAAATTTGACAGTTAATTGCGACATTCCCACCATCCTAATGACGATGCAACACAGAAGTTGCGTCGCGATTCGATACATTGGTCACTAGCCGACCTAACTCCGAGGGTCTAACGCTGCTTCATACCAGATGGGTGTACAATTTGGCTGTCAAGTTTCTTGTCTCCGACGCAAAACTCTCAGCTAATTCTCACCGTCAGATCCTGGTATGGACGACGGAACACACAAATATCGTCGCGTTTCAGTACATTGATGTCTAGCGTAACTATCTACAAAGGTCTAATTGTGCTTCGGTCACCGGATGGTCGCGCTTTGTCAGTCTAGTTTTCAAATCCGACGCAAAACTGACAGTTAATTGTATTCCTCTCATACTCTCAATTACGATGGAACACACATTCTGCGATGGTTTCCAGAACATCGTCTACCAGCAGATTTATCTCCAAGCATCTATTACTGCCTGGGTCACCACATGAACGTTGTCCTACGAGTAAAGTTTCGGGAATCCGACGCAAATTTGACAGTTAATTGCGACATTCCCACCATCCTAATGACGATGCAACACAGAAGTTGCGTCGCGATTCAATACATTGGTCACTAGCCGACGTATCTCCGAGGGTCTAACGTTGCTTCATACCAGATGGATGTATAATTTGGCTGTCAAGTTTCTTGTCTCCGACTCAAAACTCTCAGCTTATTCTCACCGTCAGATCCTGGTATGGACGACGGAACACACAAATAGCGTCGCGATTCAGTACATTGATGTCTAGCTTAACTATCTAGAAGAGTCTATTTGTGCTTCGGTCACCGGATGGTCGCGCTTTGTCAGTCTAGTTTTCAAATCCGACGCAAAACTGACAGTTAATTTTATTCCTCTCATACTCTCAATGACGATGGAACACACATTCTGCGATGGTTTCCAGAACATCGTCTTCCAGCAGATTTATCACCAAGCATCTATTACTGCCTGGGTCACCACATGATCGTTGTCCTACGAGTAAAGTTTCGGGAATCCGACGCAAATTTGACAGTTAATTGAGACATTTCCACCATCCTAATGACGATGTAACACAGAAATTGCGTCGCGATTCAATACATTGGGCACTAGCCGACTTATCTCCGAGGGTCTAACGCTGCCTCCTACAGATTTTGTACAATTTGGCTGTCAAGTTTCTTGTCTCCGACTCAAAACTCTCAGCTAATTCTCACCGTCAGATCCTGGTATTGATGATGGAACACACATATAGCGTCGCGATTCAATAGATCGATGTCCAGCGTAACTATCTACAAGGGTCTACTGGTGCCTCGGTCACCGGATGGTCGCGTTTTGTCATCAAGTTTTCAAATCCGACGCAAGACTGACAGTTAATTTATGTTCTCTCATCTTCCCAATGACGATGGAACACACATACTGCGATGGTTTTCAGAACATCGTCTTCCAGCAGATTTATCTCCGAGCATGCCTGGTTCACCACATGATCGTTCTCCTGCTAGTAAAGTTTCGGGAATCCGACGCAAATTTGACAGTTAATTGAGACATTCCCACCATCCTAATGACGATGCAACACAGAAATAGCGTCGCGGTTCAATACATTGGTCACTAGCCGATATATCTCCGAGGGTCCTACGCTGCTCATACCAGATGGACGTACTCTTTGGCAGTCAAGTTTGTTTTCTCCCTCTCATAACTCACAGTTAATTCTTATTGTCAGATCCTGGTATTGACGATGGAACACACAAATGGCGTCGCGATTCAATAGATCGATGTATAGCGTAACTATCTACAAGGGTCTATTGGTGCCTCGGTCACCGGATGGTCGCGTTTTGTCAGTCTAGTTTACAAATCCGACGCAAGATTGGCAGTTAATATTATTCCTCCCATACTCTCAATGACGATGGAACACACATACTGCGATGGTTTTCAGAACATCGTCTTCCAGCAGATTTATCTCCGAGCATGCCTTGGTCACCACATGATCGTTGTCCTACGAGTAAAGTTTCGGGAATCCGACGCAAATTTGACAGTTAATTGCGACATTCGCACCATCCTAATGACAATGCAACACAGAAATTGCGTCGCGATTCAATACATTGGTCACTAGCCGACTTATCTCCGAGGGTCTAACGCTGCCTCATACCAGATGGATGTACAATTTGGCTGTCAAGTTTCTTGTCTCCGACTCATAACTCACAGTTAATTCTTACCGTCAGATCCTGGTATCGACCATGGAACACACAAATAGCGTCGCGATTCAGTACATTGATGTCTAGCGTAACTATCTACAAGGGTCTATTGGTGCCTCGGTCACCGGATGTTCTCTCTTTGTCAGTCTAGTTTTCAAATCCGACGCAAATTTGACAATTAATTGCGACATTCCCACCATCCTAACGACGTTGCAACACAGAAATTGCGTCGCGATTAAATACATTGGTCACTAGCCGACTTATCTCCGAGGGTCTATCGCTGCCTCATACCAGATGGATGTACTCTTTGGCAGTCAAGTTTGTTTTCTCCCTCTCATAACTCACAGTTAATTCTTACCGTCAGATCCTGGTATTGACGATGGAACACACAAATAGCGTCGCGATTCAATAGATCGATGTCCAGCGTAACTATCTACAAGGGTCTATTGGTGCCTCGGTCACCGGATGGTCGCGTTTTGTCATCTATTTTTCAAATCCGACGCAAAACTGACAGTTACTTTTATTTTCTCTCATCCTCTCAATGACGATAGAACACATACTGCGATGGTTTTCAGTACATCGTCTACCAGCAGATTTATCTCCAAGCATCTATTACTGCCTGGGTCACCACATGAACGTTGTCCTACGAGTAAAGTTTCGGGAATCCGACGCAAATTTGACAGTTAATTGCGACATTCCCACCATCCTAATGACGATGCAACACAGAAGTTGCGTCGCGATTCGATACATTGGTCACTAGCCGACCTAACTCCGAGGGTCTAACGCTGCTTCATACCAGATGGGTGTACAATTTGGCTGTCAAGTTTCTTGTCTCCGACTCAAAACTCTCAGCTAATTCTCACCGTCAGATCCTGGTATGGACGACGGAACACACAAATATCGTCGCGATTCAGTACATTGATGTCTAGCGTAACTATCTACAAAGGTCTAATTGTGCTTCGGTCACCGGATGGTCGCGCTTTGTCAGTCTAGTTTTCAAATCCGACGAAAAACTGACAGTTAATTGTATTCCTCTCATACTCTCAATTACGATGGAACACACATTCTGCGATGGTTTCCAGAGCATCGTCTTCCAGCAGATTTATCTCCAAGCATCTATTACTGCCTGGGTCACCACATGAACGTTGTCCTACGAGTAAAGTTTCGGGAATCCGACGCAAATTTGACAGTTAATTGCGACATTCCCACCATCCTAATGACGATGCAACACAGAAATTGCGTCGCGATTCAATACATTGGTCACTAGCCGACCTAACTCCGAGGGTTTAACGCTGCTTCATACCAGATGGATGTACAATTTGGCTGTCAAGTTTCTTGTCTCCGACTCAAAACTCTCAGCTAATTCTCACCGTCAGATCCTGGTATGGTCGACGGAACACACAAATAGCGTCGCGATTCAGTACATTGATGTCTAGCGTAACTATCTATAAGGGTCTATTGGTGCCTCGGTCATCGGATGTTCGCTCTTTGTCAGTCTTGTTTTCAAATCCGACGCAAATTTGACAGTTAATTGCGACATTCCCACCATCCTAACGACGTTGCAACACAGAAATTGCGTCGCGATTCAATACATTGGTCACTAGCTGACTTATCTCCGAGGGTCTATCGCTGCATCATACCAGATGGACGTATTCTTTGGCAGTCAAGTTTGTTTTCTCCCTCTCATAACTCACAGTTAACTCTTACCGTCAGATCTTGGTATTGACGATGGAACACAAAAATGGCGTCGGGATTCAATACATCAATGTCTAGCGTAACTATCTACAAGGGTCTATTGGTGCCTCGGTCACCGGATGGTCGCGCTTTGTCAGTCTAGTTTTCAAATCCGACGCAAAACTGATAGTTAATTTTATTCCTCAAGTACTCTCAATTACGATGGAACACACATACTGCGATGGTTTTCAGAACTTCGTCTTCCAGCATATTTATCTCCAAGCATGTCTGGGTCACCACATGATCGTTCTCCTGCGAGTAAAGTTTCGGGAATCCGACACAAATTTGACAGTTAATTGAGACATTCCCACCATCCTAATGACGATGCAACACAGAAATTGCGTCGCGATTCAATACATTGGTCACTAGCCGACTTATCTCCGAGGGTCTAACGCTGCCTCATACCAGATGGATGTACTATTTGGCTGTCAAGTTTCTTGTCTCCGACTCGTAACACACAGTTAATTCTTACCGTCAGATCCTGGTATCGACCATGGAACACACAAATAGCGTCGCGATTCAGTACATCGATGTCTAGCGTAACTATCTACAAGGGTCTATTGGTGCCTCGGTCATCGGATGTTCTCTCTTTGTCAGTCTAGTTTTCAAATCCGACGCAAATTTGACAATTAATTGCGACATTCCCACCATCCTAACGACGTTGCAACACAGAAATTGCGTCGCGATTAAATACATTGGTCACTAGCCGACTTATCTCCGACGGTCTATCGCTGCCTCATACCAGATGGACGTACTCGTTGGCAGTCAAGTTTGTTTTCTCCCTCTCATAACTCACAGTTAATTCTTACCGTCAGATCCTGGTATTGACGATGGAACACACAAATAGCGTCGCGATTCAATAGATCGATGTCCAGCGTAACTATCTACAAGGGTCTACTGGTGCCTCGGTCACCGGATGGTCGCGTTTTGTCATCTAGTTTTCAAATCCGACGCAAAACTGACAGTTAATTGTATTTTCTCTCATCCTCTCAATGACGATAGAACACATACTGCGATGGTTTTCAATACATCGTCTACCAGCAGATTTATCTCCAAGCATCTATTACTGCCTGGGTCACCACATGAACGTTGTCCTACGAGTAAAGTTTCGGGAATGCGACGCAAATTTGACAGTTAATTGCGACATTCCCACCATCCTAATGACGATGCAACACAGAAATTGCGTCGCGATTCAATACATTGGTCACTAGCCGACCTAACTCCGAGGGTCTAACGCTGCTTCATACCAGATGGATGTACAATTTGGCTGTCAAGTTTCTTGTCTCCGACTCAAAACTCTCAGCTAATTCTCACCGTCAGATCCTGGTATGGTCGACGGAACACACAAATAGCGTCGCGATTCAGTACATTGATGTCTAGCGTAACTTTCTATAAGGGTCTATTGGTGCCTCGGTAACCGGATGTTCGCTCTTGGTCAGTCTTGTTTTCAAATCCGACGCAAATTTGACAGTTAATTGCGACATTCCCACCATCCTAACGACGTTGCATCACAGAAATTGCGTCGCGATTCAATACATTGGTCACTAGCCGACTTATCTCCGAGGGTCTATCGCTGCCTCATACCAGATGGACGTACTCTTTGGCAGTCAAGTTTGTTTTCTCCCTCTCATAACTCACAGTTAATTCTTATTGTCAGATCCTGGTATTGACGATGGAACACACAAATGGCGTCGCGATTTAATAGATCGATGTATAGCGTAACTATCTACAAGGGTCTATTGGTGCCTCGGTCACCGGATGGTCGCGTTTTGTCAGTCTAGTTTACAAATCCGACGCAAGATTGGCAGTTAATATTATTCCTCCCATACTCTCAATGACGATGGAACACACATACTGCGATGGTTTTCAGAACATCGTCTTCCAGCAGATTTATCTCCGAGCATGCCTTTGTCACCACATGATCGTTGTCCTACGAGTAAAGTTTCGGGAATCCGACGCAAATTTGACAGTTAATTGCGACATTCGCACCATCCTAATGACAATGCAACACAGAAATTGCGTCGCGATTCAATACATTGGTCACTAGCCGACTTATCTCCGAGGGTCTAACGCTGCCTCATACCAGATGGATGTACAATTTGGCTGTCAAGTTTCTTGTCTCCGACTCATAACTCACAGTTAATTCTTACCGTCAGATCCTGGAATCGACCATGGAACACACAAATAGCGTCGCGATTCAGTACATCGATGTCTAGCGTAACTATCTACAAGGGTCTATTGGTGCCTCGGTCACCGGATGTTCTCTCTTTGTCAGTCTAGTTTTCAAATCCGACGCAAATTTGACAATTAATTGCGACATTCCCACCATCCTAACGACGTTGCAACACAGAAATTGCGTCGCGATTAAATACATTGGTCACTAGCCGACTTATCTCCGAGGGTCTATAGCTGCCTCATACCAGATGGACGTACTCTTTGGCAGTCAAGTTTGTTTTCTCCCTCTCATAACTCACAGTTAATTCTTACCGTCAGATCCTGGTATTGACGATGGAACACACAAATAGCGTCGCGATTCAATAGATCGATGTCCAGCGTAACTATCTACAAGGGTCTATTGGTACTCGGTCACCGGATGGTCGCGTTTTGTCATCTATTTTTCCAATCCGACGCAAAACTGACAGTTAATTTTATTTTCTCTCATCCTCTCAATGACGATAGAACACCTACTGCGATGGTTTTCAGTACATCGTCTACCAGCAGATTTATCTCCAAGCATTTATTACTGCCTGGGTCACCACATGAACGTTGTCCTACGAGTAAAGTTTCGGGAATCCGACGCAAATTTGACAGTTAATTGTGACATTCCCACCATCCTAACGACGTTGCAACACGGAAATTGCGTCCCGATTCAATACATTGGTCACTAGCCGACTTATCTCCGAGGGTCTAACGCTGCTTCATACCAGATGGATGTACAATTTGGCTGTCAAGTTTCTTGTCTCCGACTCAAAACTCTCAGCTAATTCTCACCGTCAGATTCTGGTATGGACGACGGAACACACAAATAGCGTCGCGATTCAGTACACTGATGTCTAGCGTAACTATCTATAAGGGTCTATTGGTGCCTCGGTCATCGGATGTTCGCTCTTTGTTAGTCTTGTTTTCAAATCCGACGCAAAACTGATAGTTAATTTTATTCCTCAAGTACTCTCAATTACGATGGAACACACATACTGCGATGGTTTTCAGAACTTCGTCTTCCAGCAGATTTATCTCCAAGCATGTCTGGGTCACCACATGATCGTTCTCCTGCGAGTAAAGTTTCGGGAATCCGACACAAATTTGACAGTTAATTGAGACATTCCCACCATCCTAATGACGATGCAACACAGAAATTGCGTCGCGATTTAATACATTGACCTCTAGCCGACTTATCTCCGAGGGTCTAACGCTGCCTCCTACCAGATGGTCTACAATTTGGCTGTCAAGTTTCTTGTCTCCGACTCAAAACTCTCAGCTAATTCTTACCGTCAGATCATGGTATGGACGATGGAACACACAAATAGCGTCGCGATTCAATACATCGATGTCTAGCGTAACTATCTATAAGGGTCTATTGGTGCCTCGGTCACCGGATGTTCGCTCTTTGTCGGTCTTGTTTTCAAATCCGACGCAAATTTGACAGTTAATTGCGACATTCCCACCATCCTAACGACGTTGCAACACGGAAATTGCGTCCCGATTCAATACATTGGTCACTAGCCGACTTATCTCCGAGGGTCTAACGCTGCTTCATACCAGATGGATGTCCAATTTGGCTGTCAAGTTTCTTGTCTCCGACTCAAAACTCTCAGCTAATTCTCACCGTCAGATCCTGGTATGGACGACGGAACACACAAATATCGTCGCGATTCAGTACATTGATGTCTAGCGTAACTATCTACAAAGGTCTAATTGTGCTTCGGTCACCGGATGGTCGCGCTTTGTCAGTCTAGTTTTCAAATCCGACGCAAAACTGACAGTTAATTGTATTCCTCTCATACTCTCAATTACGATGGAACACACATTCTGCGATGGTTTCCAGAACATCGTCTTCCAGCAGATTTATCTCCAAGCATGTATTACTGCCTGGGTCACCACATGAACGTTGTCCTACGAGTAAAGTTTCGGGAATCCGACGCAAATTTGACAGTTAATTGCGACATTCCCACCATCCTAATGACGATGCAACACAGAAATTGCGTCGCGATTCAATACATTGGTCACTAGCCGACCTAACTCCGAGGGTTTAACGCTGCTTCATACCAGATGGATGTACAATTTGGCTGTCAAGTTTCTTGTCTCCGACTCAAAACTCTCAGCTAATTCTCACCGTCAGATCCTGGTATGGTCGACGGAACACACAAATAGCGTCGCGATTCAGTACATTGATGTCTAGCGTAACTATCTATAAGGGTCTATTGGTGCCTCGGTCATCGGATGTTCGCTCTTTGTCAGTCTTGTTTTCAAATCCGACGCAAATTTGACAGTTAATTGCGACATTCCCACCATCCTAACGACGTTGCAACACAGAAATTGCGTCGCGATTCAATACATTGGTCACTAGCTGACTTATCTCCGAGGGTCTATCGCTGCATCATACCAGATGGACGTATTCTTTGGCAGTCAAGTTTGTTTTCTCCCTCTCATAACTCACAGTTAACTCTTACCGTCAGATCTTGGTATTGACGATGGAACACAAAAATGGCGTCGGGATTCAATACATCAATGTCTAGCGTAACTATCTACAAGGGTCTATTGGTGCCTCGGTCACCGGATGGTCGCGCTTTGTCAGTCTAGTTTTCAAATCCGACGCAAAACTGATAGTTAATTTTATTCCTCAAGTACTCTCAATTACGATGGAACACACATACTGCGATGGTTTTCAGAACTTCGTCTTCCAGCAGATTTATCTCCAAGCATGTCTGGGTCACCACATGATCGTTCTCCTGCGAGTAAAGTTTCGGGAATCCGACACAAATTTGACAGTTAATTGAGACATTCCCACCATCCTAATGACGATGCAACACAGAAATTGCGTCGCGATTCAATACATTGGTCACTAGCCGACTTATCTCCGAGGGTCTAACGCTGCCTCATACCAGATGGATGTACTATTTGGCTGTCAAGTTTCTTGTCTCCGACTCGTAACACACAGTTAATTCTTACCGTCAGATCCTGGTATCGACCATGGAACACACAAATAGCGTCGCGATTCAGTACATCGATGTCTAGCGTAACTATCTACAAGGGTCTATTGGTGCCTCGGTCATCGGATGTTCTCTCTTTGTCAGTCTAGTTTTCAAATCCGACGCAAATTTGACAATTAATTGCGACATTCCCACCATCCTAACGACGTTGCAACACAGAAATTGCGTCGCGATTAAATACATTGGTCACTAGCCGACTTATCTCCGACGGTCTATCGCTGCCTCATACCAGATGGACGTACTCGTTGGCAGTCAAGTTTGTTTTCTCCCTCTCATAACTCACAGTTAATTCTTACCGTCAGATCCTGGTATTGACGATGGAACACACAAATAGCGTCGCGATTCAATAGATCGATGTACAGCGTAACTATCTACAAGGGTCTACTGGTGCCTCGGTCACCGGATGGTCGCGTTTTGTCATCTAGTTTTCAAATCCGACGCAAAACTGACAGTTAATTGTATTTTCTCTCATCCTCTCAATGACGATAGAACACATACTGCGATGGTTTTCAATACATCGTCTACCAGCAGATTTATCTCCAAGCATCTATTACTGCCTGGGTCACCACATGAACGTTGTCCTACGAGTAAAGTTTCGGGAATGCGACGCAAATTTGACAGTTAATTGCGACATTCCCACCATCCTAATGACGATGCAACACAGAAATTGCGTCGCGATTCAATACATTGGTCACTAGCCGACCTAACTCCGAGGGTCTAACGCTGCTTCATACCAGATGGATGTACAATTTGGCTGTCAAGTTTCTTGTCTCCGACTCAAAACTCTCAGCTAATTCTCACCGTCAGATCCTGGTATGGTCGACGGAACACACAAATAGCGTCGCGATTCAGTACATTGATGTCTAGCGTAACTATCTATAAGGGTCTATTGGTGCCTCGGTAACCGGATGTTCGCTCTTGGTCAGTCTTGTTTTCAAATCCGACGCAAATTTGACAGTTAATTGCGACATTCCCACCATCCTAACGACGTTGCATCACAGAAATTGCGTCGCGATTCAATACATTGGTCACTAGCCGACTTATCTCCGAGGGTCTATCGCTGCCTCATACCAGATGGACGTACTCTTTGGCAGTCAAGTTTGTTTTCTCCCTCTCATAACTCACAGTTAATTCTTATTGTCAGATCCTGGTATTGACGATGGAACACACAAATGGCGTCGCGATTCAATAGATCGATGTATAGCGTAACTATCTACAAGGGTCTATTGGTGCCTCGGTCACCGGATGGTCGCGTTTTGTCAGTCTAGTTTACAAATCCGACGCAAGATTGGCAGTTAATATTATTCCTCCCATACTCTCAATGACGATGGAACACACATACTGCGATGGTTTTCAGAACATCGTCTTCCAGCAGATTTATCTCCGAGCATGCCTTTGTCACCACATGATCGTTGTCCTACGAGTAAAGTTTCGGGAATCCGACGCAAATTTGACAGTTAATTGCGACATTCGCACCATCCTAATGACAATGCAACACAGAAATTGCGTCGCGATTCAATACATTGGTCACTAGCCGACTTATCTCCGAGGGTCTAACGCTGCCTCATACCAGATGGATGTACAATTTGGCTGTCAAGTTTCTTGTCTCCGACTCATAACTCACAGTTAATTCTTACCGTCAGATCCTGGTATCGACCATGGAACACACAAATAGCGTCGCGATTCAGTACATCGATGTCTAGCGTAACTATCTACAAGGGTCTATTGGTGCCTCGGTCACCGGATGTTCTCTCTTTGTCAGTCTAGTTTTCAAATCCGACGCAAATTTGACAATTAATTGCGACATTCCCACCATCCTAACGACGTTGCAACACAGAAATTGCGTCGCGATTAAATACATTGGTCACTAGCCGACTTATCTCCGAGGGTCTATAGCTGCCTCATACCAGATGGACGTACTCTTTGGCAGTCAAGTTTGTTTTCTCCCTCTCATAACTCACAGTTAATTCTTACCGTCAGATCCTGGTATTGACGATGGAACACACAAATAGCGTCGCGATTCAATAGATCGATGTCCAGCGTAACTATCTACAAGGGTCTATTGGTACTCGGTCACCGGATGGTCGCGTTTTGTCATCTATTTTTCCAATCCGACGCAAAACTGACAGTTAATTTTATTTTCTCTCATCCTCTCAATGACGATAGAACACCTACTGCGATGGTTTTCAGTACATCGTCTACCAGCAGATTTATCTCCAAGCATTTATTACTGCCTGGGTCACCACATGAACGTTGTCCTACGAGTAAAGTTTCGGGAATCCGACGCAAATTTGACAGTTAATTGCGACATTCCCACCATCCTAACGACGTTGCAACACGGAAATTGCGTCCCGATTCAATACATTGGTCACTAGCCGACTTATCTCCGAGGGTCTAACGCTGCTTCATACCAGATGGATGTACAATTTGGCTGTCAAGTTTCTTGTCTCCGACTCAAAACTCTCAGCTAATTCTCACCGTCAGATTCTGGTATGGACGACGGAACACACAAATAGCGTCGCGATTCAGTACACTGATGTCTAGCGTAACTATCTATAAGGGTCTATTGGTGCCTCGGTCATCGGATGTTCGCTCTTTGTTAGTCTTGTTTTCAAATCCGACGCAAAACTGATAGTTAATTTTATTCCTCAAGTACTCTCAATTACGATGGAACACACATACTGCGATGGTTTTCTGAACTTCGTCTTCCAGCAGATTTATCTCCAAGCATGTCTGGGTCACCACATGATCGTTCTCCTGCGAGTAAAGTTTCGGGAATCCGACACAAATTTGACAGTTAATTGAGACATTCCCACCATCCTAATGACGATGCAACACAGAAATTGCGTCGCGATTCAATACATTGGTCACTAACCGACTTATCTCCGAGGGTCTAAAGCTGCTTCATACCAGATGGATGTACAATTTGGCTGTCTAGTTTCTTGTCTCCGACTCAAAACTCTCAGCTAATTCTCACCGTCAGATCCTGGTATGGACGACGGAACACACAAATATCGTCGCGATTCAGTACATTGATGTCTAGCGTAACTATCTACAAGGGTCTAATTGTGCTTCGGTTACCGGATGGTCGCGCTTTGACAGTCTAGTTTTCAAATCCGACGCAAAACTGACAGTTAATTGTATTCCTCTCATACTCTCAATTACGATGGAACACACATTCTGCGATGGTTTCCAGAACATCGTCTTCCAGCAGATTTATCTCCAAGCATCTATTACTGCCTGGGTCACCACACGAACGTTGTCCTACGAGTAAAGTTTCGGGAATCCGACGCAAATTTGACAGTTAATTGCGACATTCCCACCATCCTAATGACGATGCAACACAGAAATTGCGTCGCGATTCAATACATTGACCTCTAGCCGACTTATCTCCGAGGGTCTAACGCTGCCTCCTACCAGATGGTGTACAATTTGGCTGTCAAGTTTCTTGTCTCCGACTCAAAACTCTCAGCTAATTCTTACCGTCAGATCATGGTATGGACGATGGAACACACAAATAGCGTCGCGATTCAATACATCGATGTCTAGCGTAACTATCTATAAGGGTCTATTGGTGCCTCGGTCATCGGATGTTCGCTCTTTGTCAGTCTTGTTTTCAAATCCGACGCAAATTTGACAGTTAATTGCGACATTCCCACCATCCTAACGACGTTGCAACACAGAAATTGCGTCGCGATTCAACACATTGGTCACTAGCTGACTTATCTCCGAGGGTCTATCGCTGCATCATACCAGATGGACGTATTCTTTGGCAGTCAAGTTTGTTTTCTCCCTCTCATAACTCACAGTTAACTCTTACCGTCAGATCTTGGTATTGACGATGGAACACAAAAATGGCGTCGGGATTCAATACATCAATGTCTAGCGTAACTATCTACAAGGGTCTATTGGTGCCTCGGTCACCGGATGGTCGCGCTTTGTCAGTCTAGTTTTCAAATCCGACGCAAAACTGATAGTTAATTTTATTCCTCAAGTACTCTCAATTACGATGGAACACACATACTGCGATGGTTTTCAGAACTTCGTCTTCCAGCAGATTTATCTCCAAGCATGTCTGGGTCACCACATGATCGTTCTCCTGCGAGTAAAGTTTCGGGAATCCGACACAAATTTGACAGTTAATTGAGACATTCCCACCATCCTAATTACGATGCAACACAGAAATTGCGTCGCGATTCAATACATTGGTCACTAGCCGACTTATCTCCGAGGGTCTAACGCTGCCTCATACCAGATGGATGTACAATTTGGCTGTCAAGTTTCTTGTCTCCGACTCGTAACACACAGTTAATTCTTACCGTCAGATCCTGGTATCGACCATGGAACACACAAATAGCGTCGCGATTCAATAGATCGATGTCCAGCCTAACTATCTACAAGGGTCTACTGGTGCCTCGGTCACCGGATGGTCGCGTTTTGTCATCTAGTTTTCAAATCCGACGCAAAACTGACAGTTAATTGTATTTTCTCTCATCCTCTCAATGACGATAGAACACATACTGCGATGGTTTTCAATACATCGTCTACCAGCAGATTTATCTCCAAGCATCTATTACTGCCTGGGTCACCACATGAACGTTGTCCTACGAGTAAAGTTTCGGGAATGCGACGCAAATTTGACAGTTAATTGCGACATTCCCACCATCCTAATGACGATGCAACACAGAAATTGCGTCGCGATTCAATACATTGGTCACTAGCCGACCTAACTCCGAGGGTCTAACGCTGCTTCATACCAGATGGATGTACAATTTGGCTGTCAAGTTTCTTGTCTCCGACTCAAAACTCTCAGCTAATTCTCACCGTCAGATCCTGGTATGGTCGACGGAACACACAAATAGCGTCGCGATTCAGTACATTGATGTCTAGCGTAACTATCTATAAGGGTCTATTGGTGCCTCGGTAACCGGATGTTCGCTCTTGGTCAGTCTTGTTTTCAAATCCGACGCAAATTTGACAGTTAATTGCGACATTCCCACCATCCTAACGACGTTGCATCACAGAAATTGCGTCGCGATTCAATACATTGGTCACTAGCCGACTTATCTCCGAGGGTCTATCGCTGCCTCATACCAGATGGACGTACTCTTTGGCAGTCAAGTTTGTTTTCTCCCTCTCATAACTCACAGTTAATTCTTATTGTCAGATCCTGGTATTGACGATGGAACACACAAATGGCGTCGCGATTCAATAGATCGATGTATAGCGTAACTATCTACAAGGGTCTATTGGTGCCTCGGTCACCGGATGGTCGCGTTTTGTCAGTCTAGTTTACAAATCCGACGCAAGATTGGCAGTTAATATTATTCCTCCCATACTCTCAATGACGATGGAACACACATACTGCGATGGTTTTCAGAACATCGTCTTCCAGCAGATTTATCTCCGAGCATGCCTTGGTCACCACATGATCGTTGTCCTACGAGTAAAGTTTCGGGAATCCGACGCAAATTTGACAGTTAATTGCGACATTCGCACCATCCTAATGACAATGCAACACAGAAATTGCGTCGCGATTCAATACATTGGTCACTAGGCGACTTATCTCCGAGGGTCTAACGCTGCCTCATACCAGATGGATGTACAATTTGGCTGTCAAGTTTCTTGTCTCCGACTCATAACTCACAGTTAATTCTTACCGTCAGATCCTGGTATCGACCATGGAACACACAAATAGCGTCGCGATTCAGTACATCGATGTCTAGCGTAACTATCTACAAGGGTCTATTGGTGCCTCGGTCACCGGATGTTCTCTCTTTGTCAGTCTAGTTTTCAAATCCGACGCAAATTTGACAATTAATTGCGACATTCCCACCATCCTAACGACGTTGCAACACAGAAATTGCGTCGCGATTAAATACATTGGTCACTAGCCGACTTATCTCCGAGGGTCTATAGCTGCCTCATACCAGATGGACGTACTCTTTGGCAGTCAAGTTTGTTTTCTCCCTCTCATAACTCACAGTTAATTCTTACCGTCAGATCCTGGTATTGACGATGGAACACACAAATAGCGTCGCGATTCAATAGATCGATGTCCAGCGTAACTATCTACAAGGGTCTATTGGTACTCGGTCACCGGATGGTCGCGTTTTGTCATATATTTTTCCAATCCGACGCAAAACTGACAGTTAATTTTATTTTCTCTCATCCTCTCAATGACGATAGAACACCTACTGCGATGGTTTTCAGTACATCGTCTACCAGCAGATTTATCTCCAAGCATTTATTACTGCCTGGGTCACCACATGAACGTTGTCCTACGAGTAAAGTTTCGGGAATCCGACGCAAATTTGACAGTTAATTGCGACATTCCCACCATCCTAACGACGTTGCAACACGGAAATTGCGTCCCGATTCAATACATTGGTCACTAGCCGACTTATCTCCGAGGGTCTAACGCTGCTTCATACCAGATGGATGTACAATTTGGCTGTCAAGTTTCTTGTCTCCGACTCAAAACTCTCAGCTAATTCTCACCGTCAGATTCTGGTATGGACGACGGAACACACAAATAGCGTCGCGATTCAGTACACTGATGTCTAGCGTAACTATCTATAAGGGTCTATTGGTGGCTCGGTCATCGGATGTTCGCTCTTTGTTAGTCTTGTTTTCAAATCCGACGCAAAACTGATAGTTAATTTTATTCCTCAAGTACTCTCAATTACGATGGAACACACATACTGCGATGGTTTTCAGAACTTCGTCTTCCAGCAGATTTATCTCCAAGCATGTCTGGGTCACCACATGATCGGTCTCCTGCGAGTAAAGTTTCGGGAATCCGACACAAATTTGACAGTTAATTGAGACATTCCCACCATCCTAATGACGATGCAACACAGAAATTGCGTCGCGATTCAATACATTGGTCACTAACCGACTTATCTCCGAGGGTCTAAAGCTGCTTCATACCAGATGGATGTACAATTTGGCTGTCTAGTTTCTTGTCTCCGACTCAAAACTCTCAGCTAATTCTTACCGTCAGATCATGGTATGGACGATGGAACACACAAATAGCGTCGCGATTCAATACATCGATGTCTAGCGTAACTATCTATAAGGGTCTATTGAAGCCTCGGTCATCGGATGTTCGCTCTTTGTCAGTCTTGTTTTCAAATCCGACGCAAATTTGACAGTTAATTGCGACATTCCCACCATCCTAACGACGTTGCAACACAGAAATTGCGTCGCGATTCAATACATTGGTCACTAGCTGACTTATCTCCGAGGGTCTATCGCTGCATCATACCAGATGGACGTATTCTTTGGCAGTCAAGTTTGTTTTCTCCCTCTCATAACTCACAGTTAACTCTTACCGTCAGATCTTGGTATTGACGATGGAACACAAAAATGGCGTCGGGATTCAATACATCAATGTCTAGCGTAACTATCTACAAGGGTCTATTGGTGCCTCGGTCACCGGATGGTCGCGCTTTGTCAGTCTAGTTTTCAAATCCGACGCAAAACTGATAGTTAATTTTATTCCTCAAGTACTCTCAATTACGATGGAACACACATACTGCGATGGTTTTCAGAACTTCGTCTTCCAGCAGATTTATCTCCAAGCATGTCTGGGTCACCACATGATCGTTCTCCTGCGAGTAAAGTTTCGGGAATCCGACACAAATTTGACAGTTAATTGAGACATTCCCACCATCCTAATGACGATGCAACACAGAAATTGCGTCGCGATTCAATACATTGGTCACTAGCCGACTTATCTCCGAGGGTCTAACGCTGCCTCATACCAGATGGATGTACTATTTGGCTGTCAAGTTTCTTGTCTCCGACTCGTAACACACAGTTAATTCTTACCGTCAGATCCTGGTATCGACCATGGAACACACAAATAGCGTCGCGATTCAGTACATCGATGTCTAGCGTAACTATCTACAAGGGTCTATTGGTGCCTCGGTCATCGGATGTTCGCTCTTTGTCAGTCTTGTTTTCAAATCCGACGCAAATTTGACAGTTAATTGCGACATTCCCACCATCCTAACGACGTTGCAACACAGAAATTGCGTCGCGATTAAATACATTGGTCACTAGCCGACTTATCACGGACGGTCTATCGCTGCCTCATACCAGATGGACGTACTCGTTGGCAGTCAAGTTTGTTTTCTCCCTCTCATAACTCACAGTTAATTCTTACCGTCAGATCCTGGTATTGACGATGGAACACACAAATAGCGTCGCGATTCAATAGATCGATGTCCAGCGTAACTATCTACAAGGGTCTACTGGTGCCTCGGTCACCGGATGGTCGCGTTTTGTCATCTAGTTTTCAAATCCGACGCAAAACTGACAGTTAATTGTATTTTCTCTCATCCTCTCAATGACGATAGAACACATACTGCGATGGTTTTCAATACATCGTCTACCAGCAGATTTATCTCCAAGCATCTATTACTGCCTGGGTCACCACATGAACGTTGTCCTACGAGTAAAGTTTCGGGAATGCGACGCAAATTTGACAGTTAATTGCGACATTCCCACCATCCTAACTACGTTGCAACACAGAAATTGCGTCGCGATTCAATACATTGGTCACTAACCGACTTATCTCCGAGGGTCTAAAGCTGCTTCATACCAGATGGATGTACAATTTGGCTGTCAAGTTTCTTGTCTCCGACTCAAAACTCTCAGCTAATTCTCACCGTCAGATCCTGGTATGGACGACGGAACACACAAATATCGTCGCGATTCAGTACATTGATGTCTAGCGTAACTATCTACAAGGGTCTAATTGTGCTTCGGTTACCGGATGGTCGCGCTTTGACAGTCTAGTTTTCAAATCCGACTCAAAACTGACAGTTAATTGTATTCCTCTCATACTCTCAATTACGATGGAACACACATTCTGCGATGGTTTCCAGAACATCGTCTTCCAGCAGATTTATCTCCAAGCATCTATTACTGCCTGGGTCACCACACGAACGTTGTCCTACGAGTAAAGTTTCGGGAATCCGACGCAAATTTGACAGTTAATTGCGACATTCCCACCATCCTAATGACGATGCAACACAGAAATTGCGTCGCGATTCAATACATTGACCACTAGCCGACTTATCTCCGAGGGTCTAACGCTGCCTCCTACCAGATGGTGTACAATTTTGCTGTCAAGTTTCTTGTCTCCGACTCAAAACTCTCAGCTAATTCTCACCGTCAGATCCTGGTATGGACGATGGAACACACAAATAGTGTCGCGATTCAATACATCGATGTCTAGCGTAACTATCTATAAGGGTCTATTGGTGCCTCGGTCACCGGATGTTCGCTCTTTGTCAGTCTTGTTTTCAAATCCGACGCAAATTTGACAGTTAATTGCGACATTCCCACCATCCTAACGACGTTGCAACACGGAAATTGCGTCCCGATTCAATACATTGGTCACTAGCCGACTTATCTCCGAGGGTCTAACGCTGCTTCATACCAAATGGATGTACAATTTGGCTGTCAAGTTTCTTGTCTCCGACTCAAAACTCTCAGCTAATTCTCACCGTCAGATTCTGGTATGGACGACGGAACACACAAATAGCGTCGCGATTCAGTACACTGATGTCTAGCGTAACTATCTATAAGGGTCTATTGGTGCCTCGGTCATCGGATGTTCGCTCTTTGTCAGTCTTGTTTTCAAATCCGACGCAAATTTGACAGTTAATTGCGACATTCCCACCATCCTAACGACGTTGCAACACAGAAATTGCGTCGCGATTAAATACATTGGTCACTAGCCGACTTATCACGGACGGTCTATCGCTGCCTCATACCAGATGGACGTACTCGT
Source organism: Schistocerca gregaria (assembly GCF_023897955.1). Taxonomy (NCBI): domain Eukaryota; kingdom Metazoa; phylum Arthropoda; class Insecta; order Orthoptera; family Acrididae; genus Schistocerca; species Schistocerca gregaria. Next base: position 2,582,558 of record NW_026061833.1, on the reverse strand, counting down.
TGGCAGTCAAGTTTGTTTTCTCCCTCTCATAACTCACAGTTAATTCTTACCGTCAGATCCTGGTATTGACGATGGAACACACAAATAGCGTCGCGATTCAATAGATCGATGTCCAGCGTAACTATCTACAAGGGTCTACTGGTGCCTCGGTCACTGGATGGTCGCGTTTTGTCATCTAGTTTTCAAATCCGACGCAAAACTGACAGTTAATTTTAATTTCTCTCATCCTCTCAATGACGATAGAACACATACTGCGATGGTTTTCAATACATCGTCTACCAGCAGATTTATCTCCAAGCATCTATTACTGCCTGGGTCACCACATGAACGTTGTCCTACGAGTAAAGTTTCGGGAATCCGACGCAAATTTGACAGTTAATTGCGACATTCGCACCATCCTAATGACAATGCAACACAGAAATTGCGTCGCGATTCAATACATTGGTCACTAGCCGACTCTCAGCTAATTCTCACCGTCAGATCCTTGTATGGACCATGGAACACACAAATAGCGTCGCGATTCTCCGAGGGTCTAACGCTGCCTCATACCAGATGGATGTACAATTTGGCTGTCAAGTTTCTTGTCTCCGACTCATAACTCACAGTTAATTCTTACCGTCAGATCCTGGTATCGACCATGGAACACACAAATAGCGTCGCGATTCAGTACATCGATGTCTAGCGTAGCTATCTACAAGGGTCTATTGGTGCCTCGGTCACCGGATGGTCGCGTTTTGTCATCTATTTTTCCAATCCGACGCAAAACTGACAGTTAATTTTATTTTCTCTCATCCTCTCAATGACGATAGAACACCTACTGCGATGGTTTTCAGTACATCGTCTACCAGCAGATTTATCTCCAAGCATTTATTACTGCCTGGGTCACCACATGAACGTTGTCCTACGAGTAAAGTTTCGGGAATCCGACGCAAATTTGACAGTTAATTGCGACATTCCCACCATCCTAATGACGATGCAACACAGAAATTGCGTCGCGATTCAATACATTGGTCACTAACCGACTTATCTCCGAGGGTCTAACGCTGCCTCCTACCAGATGGTGTACAATTTGGCTGTCAAGTTTCTTGTCTCCGACTCAAAACTCTCAGCTAATTCTCACCGTCAGATCCTTGTATGGACCATGGAACACACAAATAGCGTCGCGATTCAATACATCGATGTCTAGCGTAACTATCTATAAGGGTCTATTGGTGCCTCGGTCACCGGATGTTCGCTCTTTGTCAGTCTTGTTTTCAAATCCGACGCAAATTTGACAGTTAATTGCGACATTCCCAACATCCTAACGACGTTGCAACACAGAAATTGCGTCGCGATTCAATACATTGGTCACTAGCCGACTTATCTCCGAGGGTCTATCGCTGCCTCATACCAGATGGACGTACTCTTTGGCAGTCAAGTTTGTTTTCTCCCTCTCATAACTCACAGTTAATTCTTACCGTCAGATTTTGGTATTGACGATGGAACACACAAATAGCGTCGCGATTCAATAGATCGATGTCCAGCGTAACTATCTACAAGGGTCTACTGGTGCCTCGGTCACCGGATGGTCGAGTTTTGTCATCTAGTTTTCAAATCCGACGCAAAACTGACAGTTAATTTAAGTTCTCTCATCCTGATGGTTTTCAGAACATCGTCTTCCAGCAGATTTATCTCCAAGCATCTATTACTGCCTGGGACACCACATGAACGTTCTCCTGCGAGTAAAGTTTCGGGAATCCGGCACAAATTTGAAAGTTAATTACGACATTCCTACCATCCTAATGACGATGCAACACAGAAAATGCGTCGCGATTCAATACATTGGTCACTAGCCGACTTATCTCCGAGGGTGTAACGCTGCCTCATACCAGATGGATGTACAATTTGGCTGTCAAGTTTCTTGTCTCCCACTCAAAACTCACAGGTAATTCCTACCCTCAGATCTCCGTATTGACGATTGAACACACAAATAGCGGCGCGATTCTATACATCGATGTCCAGCGGAACTATCTAGAAGGGTCTATTTGTGCCTCGGTCACCGGATGTTCGCGCTTTGTCAGTCTTGTTTTCAAATCCGACGCAAAACTGACAGTTAATTTTATTCCTCCCATAGTCTCAATTACGATGGAACTCACATTCTGCGATGGTTTTCTGAACATCGTCTTCCATCATATTTATCTCCAAGTATCTATTACTGCCTGGGGCACCACATGAACGTTCTAATGCGAGTAAAGTTTCGGGAATCCGACGTAAATTTGACAGTTAATTGCGACATTCCCACCATCCTTATGACGATTCAACACAGTAATTGCGTCGCGATTCAATACATTGGTCACTAGCCGACTTATCTCCGAGGGTCTAACGCTGCTTCATACCAGATGGATGTACAATTTGGCTGTCAAGTTTCTTGTCTCCGACTCAAAACGCTCAGCTAATTCTCACCGTCAGATCCTGGTATGGACGACGGAACACACAAATAGCGTCGCGATTCAGTACATTGATGTCTAGCGTAACTATCTATAAGGGTCTATTGGTGCCTCGGTCACCGGATGATCGCTCTTTGTCAGTCTTGTTTTCAAATCCGACGCAAATTTGACAGTTAATTGCGACATTCCCACCATCCTAACGACGTTGCAACACAGAAATTGCGTCGCGATTCAATACATTGGTCACTAGCCGACTTATCTCCGAGGGTCTATCGCTGCCTCATACCAGATGGACGTATTCTTTGGCAGTCAAGTTTGTTTTCTCCCTCTCATAACTCACAGTTAATTCTTAGCGTCAGATCTTGGTATTGAAAATGGAACACAAAAATGGCGTCGGGATTCAATACATCAATGTCTAGCGTAACTATCTACAAGGGTCTATTGGTGCCTCATTCACCGGATGGTCGAGCTTTGTCAGTCTAGTTTTCAAATCCGAAGCAAAACTGATAGTTAATTTTATTCCTCAAGTACTCTCAATTACGATGGAACACACATACTGCGAAGGTTTTCAGAAAATCGTCTTCCAGCAGATTTATCTCCAAGCATGCCTGGGTCACCACATGATCGTTCTCCTGCAAGTAAAGTTTCGGGAATCCGACGCAAATTTGACAGTTAATTGAGACATTCCCACCATCCTAATAACGATGCAACACAGAAATTGCGTCGCGATTCAATACATTGGTCACTAGCCGACTTATCTCCGAGGGTCTATCGCTGCCTCATACCAGATGGATGTACAATGTGGCAGTCAAGTTTCTCTTCTCCCTCTCATAACTCGCAGTTAATTCTTACCGTAAGATCCTGGTATTGACTATGGAACACACAAATAGCGTCGCGATTCAATAGATCGATGTCCAGCGTAACTATCTACAAGGGTCTATTGGTGCCTCATTCACCGGATGGTCGAGCTTTGTCAGTCTAGTTTTCAAATCCGACGCAAAACTGATAGTTAATTTTATTCCTCAAGTACTCTCAATTACGATCGAACACACATACTGCGATGGTTTTCAGAACATCGTCTTCCAGCAGATTTATCTCCGAACATGCCTGGTTCACCACATGATCATTCTCCTGCGAGTAAAGTTTCGGGAATCCGACGCAAATTTGACAGTTAATTGCGACATTCCCACCATCCTAACGACGTTGCAACACAGAAATTGCGTCGCGATTCAATACATTGGTCACTAGCCGACTTATCTCCGAGGGTCTATCGCTGCCTCATACCAGATGGACGTATTCTTTGGCAGTCAAGTTTGTTTTCTCCCTCTCATAACTCACAGTTAATTCTTACCGTCAGATCTTGGTATTGACGATGGAACACAAAAATGACGTCGCGATTCAATAGATCGATGTCCAGCGTAACTATCTACAAGGGTCTACTGGAGCCTCGGTCACCGGATGGTCGCGTTTGGCATCTAGTTTTCAAATCCGACGCAAAACTGACAGTTAATTTATGTTCTCGCATCCTCTCAATGACGATGGAACACACATACTGCGATGGTTTTCAGAACATCGTCTTCCAGCAGATTTATCTCCAAGCATGCCTAATTTACCACATGATCGTTCTCCTGCGAGTAAAGTTTCGGGAATCCGACGCAAATTTTACAGTTAATTGAGACATTCCCACCATCCTAATAACGATGCAACACAGAAATTGCGTCGCGATTCAATACATTGGTCACTAGCCGACTTATCTCCGAGGGTCTAACGCTGCTCATACCAGATGGATGTACAATTTGGCTGTCAAGTTCCTTGTCTCCGACTCAAAACTCTCAGCTAATTCTCACCGTCAGATCCTGGTATGGACGACGGAACACACAAATAGCGTCGCGATTCAGTACATTGATGTCTAGCGTAACTATCTATAAGGGTCTATTGGTGCCTCGGTCACCGGATGTTCGCTCTTTGTCAGTCTTGTTTTCAAATCCGACGCAAATTTGACAGTTAATTGCGACATTCCCACCATCCTAACGACGTTGCAACACAGTAATTGCGTCGCGATTCAATACATTGGTCACTAGCCGACTTATCTCCGAGGGTCTAACGCTGCTTCATACCAGATGGATGTATAATTTGGCTGTCAAGTTTCTTGTCTCCGACTCAAAACTCTCAGCTAATTCTCACCGTCAGATCCTGGTATGGACGACGGAACACACAAATAGCGTCGCGATTCAGTACATTGATGTCTAGCGTAACTATCTATAAGGGTCTATTGGTGCCTCGGTCACCGGATGTTCACTCTTGGTCAGTCTTGTTTTCAAATCCGACGCAAATTTGACAGTTAATTGCGACATTCCCAACATCCTAACGACGTTGCAACACAGAAATTGCGTCGCGATTAAATACATTGGTCACTAGCCGACTTATCTCCGAGGGGCTATCGCTGCCTCATACCAGATGGACGTACTCTTTGGCAGTCAAGCTTGTTTTCTCCCTCTCATAACTCACAGTTAATTCTTACCGTCAGATCCTGGTATTGACGATGGAACACACAAATAGCGTCGCGATTCAATAGATCGATGTCCAGCGTAACTATCTACAAGAGTCTATTGGTGCCTCGGTCACCGGATGGTCGCGTTTTGTCATCTAGTTTTCAAATCCGACGCAAAACTGACAGTTAATTTTATTTTCTCTCATCCTCTCAATGACGATACAACACATACTGCGATGGTTTTCAGTACATCTTCTACCAGCAGATTTATCTCCAAGCATCTATTACTGCCTGGGTCACCACATGAACGTTGTCCTACGAGTAAAGTTTCGGGAATCCGACGCAAATTTGACAGTTAATTGCGACATTCCCACCATCCTAATGACGATGCAACACAGAAATTGCGTCGCGATTCAATACATTGGTCACTAGCCGACTTATCTCCGAGGGTCTAACGCTGCTTCATACCAGATGGATGTACAATTTGGCTGTCAAGTTTCTTGTCTCCGACACAAAACGCTCAGCTAATTCTCACCGTCAGATCTTGGTATGGGCGACGGAAATCACAAATAGCGTCGCGATTCAGTACATTAATGTCTAGCGTAACTATCTATAAGGGTCTATTGGTGCCTCGGTCACCGGATGTTCGCTCTTTGTCAGTCTTGTTTTCAAATCCGACGCAAATTTGACAGTTAATTTCGACATTCCCACCATCCTAACGACGTTGCAACACAGATATTGCGTCGCGATTCAATACATTGGTCACTAGCCGACTTATCTCCGAGGGTCTATCGCTGCCTCATACCAGATGGACGTATTCTTTGGCAGTCAAGTTTGTTTTCTCCCTCTCATAACTCACAGTTAATTCTTACCGTCAGATCTTGGTATTGACGATGGAACACAAAAATGGCGTCGGGATTCAATACATCAATGTCTAGTGTAACTATCTACAAGGGTCTATTGGTGCCTCATTCACCGGATGGTCGAGCTTTGTCAGTCTAGTTTTCAAATCCGACGCAAAACTGATAGTTAATTTTATTCCTCAAGTACTCTCAATTACGATGGAACACACATACTGCGATGGTTTTCAGAACATCGTCTTCCAGCAGATTTATCTCCGAGCATGCCTGGTTCACCACATGATCGTTCTCCTGCGAGTAAAGTTGCGGGAATCCGACGCAAATTTGACAGTTAATTGAGACATTCCCACCATCCTAATGACGATGCAACACAGAAATTGCGTCGCGATTCAATACATTGGTCACTAGCCGACTTATCTCAAAGGGTCTAACGCTGCTCATACCAGATGGATGTACAATTTGGCTGTCAAGTTTCTTGTCTCCGTCTCAAAACTCACAGTTATTTCTTACCGTCAGATCCTGGTATCTACTATGGAACACGCAAATAGCGTCGGGATTCAATACATCAATGTCTAGTGTAACTATCTACAAGGGTCTATTGGTGCCTCGGTCACCGGATGGTCGCGCTTTGTCAGTCTAGTTTTCAAATCCGACGCAAAACTGATAGTTAATTTTATTCCACAAGTACTCTCAATTACGATGGAACACACATACTGCGATGGTTTTCAGAACATCGTCTTCCAGCAGATTTATCTCCAAGCATGCCTGGGTCACCGCATAATCGTTCTCCTGCGAGTAAAGTTTCGGGAATCCGACGCAAATTTGACAGTTAATTGAGACATTCCCACCATCCTAACGACGTTGCAACGGAGAAATTGTGTCGCGATTCAATACATTGGTCACTAGCCGACTTATCTCCGAGGGTCTAACGCTGCTTCATACCAGATGGATGTACAATTTGGCTGTCAAGTTTCTTGTCTCCGACTCAAAACGCTCAGCTAATTCTCACCGTCAGATCCTGGTATGGACGATGGAACACACAAATAGCGTCGCGATTCAGTACATTGATGTCTAGCGTAACTATCTATAAGGGTCTATTGGTGCCTCGGTCACCGGATGTTCGCTCTTTGTCAGTCTTCTTTTCATATCCGGCGCAAATTTGACAGTTTATTGCGACATTCCCACCATCCTAACGACGTTGCAACACAGAAATTGCGTCGCGATTCAATACATTCGTCACTAGCCGACTTATCTCCGAGGGTCTATCGCTGCCTCATACCAGATGGACGTATTCTTTGGCAGTCAAGTTGTTTTCTCCCTCTCATAACTCACAGTTAATTCTTACCGTCAGATCTTGGTATTGACGATGGAACACAAAAATGGCGTCGCGATTCAATAGATCGATGTCCAGCGTAACTATCTACAAGGGTGTATTGGTGCCTCGGTCATCGGATGGGCGCGTTTTGTCAGTCCGGTTTACAAATCCGACGCAAGATTGGCAGTTAATTTTATTCCTCCCATACTCTCAATTACGATGGAACACACATACTGCGATGGTTTTCAGAATATCGTCTTCCAGCAGATTTATCTCCGAGCATGCCTGGTTCACCACATGATCGTTCTCCTGCGAGTAAAGTTTCGGGAATCCGACGCAAATTTGACAGTTAATTGAGACATTCGTATCATCCTAATGACGATGCAACACAGAAATTGCGTCGCGATTCAATACATTGGTCACTAGCTGACTTATCTCCGAGGGTCTAACGCTGCCTCCTACCAGATGTTGTACAATTTGGCTGTCAAGTTTCTTGTCTCCGACTCAAAACTCTCAGCTAATTCTCACCGTCAGATCCTGGTATGGACGACGGAACACACAAATAGCGTCTCGATTCAGTCGCAATTAACTGTCAAATTTGCGTCGGATTTGAAAACTAGACTGACAAAGCGCGACCATCCGGTGACCGAGGCACCAATAGACCCTTGTAGATAGTTACGCTGGACATCGATCTATTGAATCGCGGCGCTATTTGTGTGTTCCATCGTCAATACCAGGATCTGACGGTAAGAATTAACTGTGAGTTATGAGAGAGAGAAAACAAACTTGACTGCCAAAGATTACGTCCATCTGGTATGAGGCAGCGATAGACCCTCGGAGATAAGTCGGCTAGTGACCAATGTATTGAATCGCGACGCAATTTCTGTGTTGCATCGTCATTAGGATGGTGGGAATGTCGCAATTAACTGTCAAATTTGCGTCGGATTTGAAAACTAGACTGACAAAGAGAGAACATCCGGTGACCGAGGCACCAATAGACCCTTGTAGATAGTTACGCTAGACATCGATGTACTGAATCGCGACGCTATTTGAGTGTTCCATGGTCGATACCAGGATCTGACGGCAAGAAAACTGTGAGTTACGAGTCGGAGACAATAAACTTGACAGCCAAATTGTACATCCATCTGGTATGAAGCAGCGTTAGACCCTCGGAGATAAGTCGGCTAGTGACCAATGTATTGAATCGCGACGCAATTTCTGTGTTGCATCGTCATTAGGATGGTGGGAATGTCTCAATTAACTGTCAAATTTGCGTCGGATTCCCGAAACTTTACTCGCAGGGGAACGATCATGTGGTGACCCAGACATGCTTGGAGATAAATCTGCTGGAAGACGATGTTCTGAAAACCATCGCAGTAGGTGTGTTCCATCGTAATTGAGAGTACTTGAGGAATAAAATTAACTATCAGTTTTGCGTCGGATTTGAAAACTAGACTGACAAAGCGCGACCATCCTTTGACCGAGGCACCAATAGACCCTTGTAGATAGTTACGCTAGACATTGATGTATTGAATCCCGATGCCATTTTTGTGTTCCATCGTCAATACCAAGATCTGACGGTAAGAATTAACTGTGAGTTATGAGAGGGAGAAAACAAACTTGACTGCCAAAGAATACGTCCATCTGGTATGATGCAGCGATAGACCCTCGGAGATAAGTTGGCTAGTGACCAATGTATTGAATCGCGACGCAATTTCTGTGTTGCATCGTCATTAGGATGGTGGGAATGTCGCAATTAACTGTCAAATTTGCGTCGGATTCCCGAAACTTTACTCGTAGGACAACGATCATGTGGTGACCAAGGCATCCTCGGAGATAAATCTGCTGGAAGACGATGTTCTGAAAACCATCGCAGTACGTGTTGTATCGTCATTGAGAGGATGAGAGAAAATAAAATTAACTGTCAGTTTTGCGTCGGATTTGAAAACTAGACTGACAAAGCGCGACCATCCGGTGACCGAAGCACAAATAGACTCATCTACATAGTTACGCTAGACACCAATGTACTGAATCGAGACGCTATTTGTGTGTTCCGTCGTCCATACCAGGATCTGACGGTGAGAATTAGCTGAGAGTTTTGAGTCGGAGACAAGAAACTTGACAGCCAAATTGTACATCCATCTGGTATGAAGCAGGGTTAGACCCTCGGAGATAAGTCGGCTAGTGACCAATGTATTGAATCGCGACGCAATTTCTGTGTTGCATCGTCATTAGGATGGTGGGAATGTCGCAATTAACTGTCAAATTTGCGTCGGATTCCCGAAACTTTACTCGTAGGACAACGATCATGTGGTGACCAAGGCATGCTCGGAGATAAATCTGCTGGAAGACGATGTTCTGAAAACCATCGCAGTATGTGTGTTCCATCGTAATTGAGAGTATGGGAGGAATAATTTTAACTGCCAATCTTGCGTCGGATATGTAAACTAGACTGACAAAACGCGACCATCCGGTGACCGAGGCACCAATAGACCCTTGTAGATCGATCTATTGAATCGCGACGTCATTTGTGTGTTCCATCGTCAATACCAAGATCTGACAATAAGAATTAACTGTGAGTTATGAGAGGGAGAAAACAAACTTGACTGCCAAAAAGTACGTCCATCTGGTATGAGGCAGCGATAGACCCTCGGAGATAAGTCGGCTAGTGACCAATGTATTGAATCGCGACGCAATTTCTGTGATGCAACGTCGTTAGGATGGTGGGAATGTCGCAATTAACTGTCAAATTTGCGTCGGATTTGAAAATAAGACTGACCAAGAGCGAACATCCGGTGACCGAGGCACCAATAGACCCTTATAGATAGTTACGCTAGACATCAGTGTACTGAATCGCGACGCTCTTTGTATGTTCCGTCGTCCATACCAGGATCTGACGGTGAGAATTAGCTGAGAGTTTTGAGTCGGAGACAAGAAACTTGACAGCCAAATTGTACATCCATCTGGTATGAAGCAGCGTTAGACCCTCGGAGATAAGTCGGCTAGTGACCAATGTATTGAATCGCGACGCAATTTCTGTGTTGCATCGTCATTAGGATGGTGGGAATGTCGCAATTAACTGTCAAATTTGCGTCGGATTCCCGAAACTTTACACGTAGGACAACGTTCATGTGGTGACACAGGCAGTAAAAGATGCTTGGAGATAAATCTGCTGGTAGACGATGTTCTGAAAACCATCGCAGTATGTGTGTTCCATCGTAATTGCGAGTATGGGAGGAATAAAATTAACTGTCAGTTTTGCGTCGGATTTGAAAACAAGACTGACAAAGCGCGAACATCCGGTGACCGAGGCACAAATAGACCCTTCTAGATAGTTCCGCTGGACATCGATGTATAGAATCGCGCCGCTATTTGTGTGTTCCATCGTCAATACGGAGATCTGACGGTAGGAATTAGCTGTGAGTTTTGAGTGGAAGACAAGAAACTTGACAGCCAAATTGTACATCCATCTGGTATGAAGCAGCGTTAGACCCTCGGAGATAAGTCGGCTAGTGACCAATGCATTGAATCGCGACGCAATTTCTGTGTTGCATCGTCATTAGGATGGTGGGAATGTCTCAATTAACTGTCAAATTTGCGTCGGATTCCCGAAACTTTACTCGCAGGGGAACGATCATGTGGTGACCCAGACATGCTTGGAGATAAATCTGCTGGAAGACGATGTTCTGAAAACCATCGCAGTATGTGTGTTCCATCGTAATTGAGAGTACTTGAGGAATAAAATTAACTATCAGTTTTGCGTCGGATTTGAAAACTAGACTGACAAAGCGCGACCATCCTTTGACCGAGGCACCAATAGACCCTTGTAGATAGTTACGCTAGACATTGATGTATTGAATCCCGATGCCATTTTTGTGTTCCATCGTCAATACAAAGATCTGACGGTAAGAATTAACTGTGAGTTATGAGAGGGAGAAAACAAACTTGACTGCCAAACAATACGTCCATCTGGTATGATGCAGCGATAGACCCTCGGAGATAAGTCGGCTAGTGACCAATGTATTGAATCGCGACGCAATTTCTGTGTTGCATCGTCATTAGGATGGTGGGAATGTCGCAATTAACTGTCAAATTTGCGTCGGATTCCCGAAACTTTACTCGCAGGAGAACGATCATGTGGTGAACCAGGCATGCTCGGAGATAAATCTGCTGGAAGACGATGTTCTGAAAACCATCGCAGTATGTGTTTTCCATCGTCATTGAGAGGATGAGAGAACATAAATTAACTGTCAGCCTTGCGTCGGATTTGAAAACTAGATGACAAAACGCGACCATCCAGTGTCCGAGGCACCAGTAGACCCTTGTAGATAGTTACGCTGGACATCGATCTATTGAATCGCGACGCTATTTGTGCGTTCAATCGTCCATACCAGGATCTGATGGTGAGAATTAGCTGAGAGATTTGAGTCGGAGACAAGAAACTTGACAGCCAAATTGTACAACATCTGGTAGGAGGCAGCGTTAGACCCTCGGAGATAAGTCGGCTAGTGACCAATGTATTGAATCGCGACGCAATTTCTGTGTTGCATCGTCATTAGGATGGTGGGAATGTCTCAATTAACTGTCAAATTTGCGTCGGATTCCCGAAACTTTACTCGCAGGAGAACGATCATGTGGTGAACCAGGCCTGCTCAGAGATAAATCTGCTGGAAGACGATGTTCTGAAAACCATCGCAGTATGTGTGTTCCATCGTAATTGAGAGTATGGGAGGAATAAAATTAACTGCCAATCTTGCGTCGGATTTGTAAACTAGACTGACAAAACGCGACCATCCGGTGACCGAGGCACCAATAGACCCTTGTAAATAGTTACGCTGGACATCGATCTATTGAATCGCGACGCCATTTTTGTGTTCCATCGTCAATACCAAGATCTGACGGTAAGAATTAACTGTGAGTTATAAGAGGGAGAAAACAAACTTGACTGCCAAAGAATACGTCCATCTGGTATGATGCAGCGATAGAACCTCGGAGATAAGTCGGCTAGTGACCAATGTATTGAATCGCGACGCAATTTCTGTGTTGCAACGTCGTTAGGATGGTGGGAATGTCGCAATTAACTGTCAAATTTGCGTCTGATTTGAAAACAAGACTGACAAAGAGCGAACATCCGGTGACCGAGGCACCAATAGACCCTTATAGATAGTTACGCTAGACATCAGTGTACTGAATCGCGACGCTCTTTGTATGTTCCGTCGTCCATACCAGGATCTGACGGTGAGAATTAGCTGAGAGTTTTGAGTCGGAGACAAGAAACTTGACAGCCAAATAGTACATCCATCTGGTATGAAGCAGCGTTAGACCCTCGGAGATAAGTCGGCTAGTGACCAATGTATTGAATCGCGACGCAATTTCTGTGTTGCATCGTCATTAGGATGGTGGGAATGTCGCAATTAACTGTCATATTTGCGTCGGATTCCCGAAACTTTACTCGTAGGACAACGTTCATGTGGTGACCCAGGCAGTAATAGATGCTTGGAGATAAATCTGCTGGTAGACGATGTACTGAAAACCATCGCAGTATGTGTTCTATCGTCATTGAGAGGATTGGAGAAAATAAAATTAACTGTCAGTTTTGCGTCGGATTTGAAAACTAGATGACAATACGCGACCATCCGGTGACCGAGGCACCAATTGACCCTTGTAGATAGTTACGCTGGACATCGATCTATTGAATCGCGACGCTATTTGTGCGTTCAATCGTCCATACCAGGATCTGATGGTGAGAATTAGCTGAGAGTTTTGAGTCGGAGACAAGAAACTTGACAGCCAAATTGTACAACATCTGGTAGGAGGCAGCGTTAGACCCTCGGAGATAAGTCGGCTAATGACCAATGTATTGAATCGCGACGCAATTTCTGTGTTGCATCGTCATTAGGATGGTGGGAATGTCTCAATTAACTGTCAAATTTGCGTCGGATTCCCGAAACTTTACTCGCAGGAGAACGATCATGTGGTGAACCAGGCATGCTCAGAGATAAATCTGCTGGAAGACGATGTTCTGAAAACCATCGCAGTATGTGTGTTCCATCGTAATTGAGAGTATGGGAGGAATAAAATTAACTGCCAATCTTGCGTCGGATTTGTAAACTAGACTGACAAAACGCGACCATCCGGTGACCGAGGCACCAATAGACCCTTGTAGATAGTTACGCTGGACATCGATCTATTGAATCGCGACGCCATTTTTGTGTTCCATCGTCAATACCAAGATCTGACGGTAAGAATTAACTGTGAGTTATAAGAGGGAGAAAACAAACTTGACTGCCAAAGAATACGTCCATCTGGTATGATGCAGCGATAGAACCTCGGAGATAAGTCGGCTAGTGACCAATGTATTGAATCGCGACGCAATTTCTGTGTTGCAACGTCGTTAGGATGGTGGGAATGTCGCAATTAACTGTCAAATTTGCGTCTGATTTGAAAACAAGACTGACAAAGAGCGAACATCCGGTGACCGAGGCACCAATAGACCCTTATAGATAGTTACGCTAGACATCAGTGTACTGAATCGCGACGCTCTTTGTATGTTCCGTCGTCCATACCAGGATCTGACGGTGAGAATTAGCTGAGAGTTTTGAGTCGGAGACAAGAAACTTGACAGCCAAATAGTACATCCATCTGGTATGAAGCAGCGTTAGACCCTCGGAGATAAGTCGGCTAGTGACCAATGTATTGAATCGCGACGCAATTTCTGTGTTGCATCGTCATTAGGATGGTGGGAATGTCGCAATTAACTGTCAAATTTGCGTCGGATTCCCGAAACTTTACTCGTAGGACAACGTTCATGTGGTGACCCAGGCAGTAATAGATGCTTGGAGATAAATCTGCTGGTAGACGATGTACTGAAAACCATCGCAGTATGTGTTCTATCGTCATTGAGAGGATTGGAGAAAATAAAATTAACTGTCAGTTTTGCGTCGGATTTGAAAACTAGATGACAATACGCGACCATCCGGTGACCGAGGCACCAATTGACCCTTGTAGATAGTTACGCTGGACATCGATCTATTGAATCGCGACGCTATTTGTGCGTTCAATCGTCCATACCAGGATCTGATGGTGAGAATTAGCTGAGAGTTTTGAGTCGGAGACAAGAAACTTGACAGCCAAATTGTACAACATCTGGTAGGAGGCAGCGTTAGACCCTCGGAGATAAGTCGGCTAGTGACCAATGTATTGAATCGCGACGCAATTTCTGTGTTGCATCGTCATTAGGATGGTGGGAATGTCTCAATTAACTGTCAAATTTGCGTCGGATTCCCGAAACTTTACTCGCAGGAGAACGATCATGTGGTGAACCAGGCATGCTCAGAGATAAATCTGCTGGAAGACGATGTTCTGAAAACCATCGCAGTATGTGTGTTCCATCGTAATTGAGAGTATGGGAGGAATAAAATTAACTGCCAATCTTGCGTCGGATTTGTAAACTAGACTGACAAAACGCGACCATCCGGTGACCGAGGCACCAATAGACCCTTGTAGATAGTTACGCTGGACATCGATCTATTGAATCGCGACGCCATTTTTGTGTTCCATCGTCAATACCAAGATCTGACGGTAAGAATTAACTGTGAGTTATAAGAGGGAGAAAACAAACTTGACTGCCAAAGAATACGTCCATCTGGTATGATGCAGCGATAGAACCTCGGAGATAAGTCGGCTAGTGACCAATGTATTGAATCGCGACGCAATTTCTGTGTTGCAACGTCGTTAGGATGGTGGGAATGTCGCAATTAACTGTCAAATTTGCGTCTGATTTGAAAACAAGACTGACAAAGAGCGAACATCCGGTGACCGAGGCACCAATAGACCCTTATAGATAGTTACGCTAGACATCAGTGTACTGAATCGCGACGCTCTTTGTATGTTCCGTCGTCCATACCAGGATCTGACGGTGAGAATTAGCTGAGAGTTTTGAGTCGGAGACAAGAAACTTGACAGCCAAATAGTACATCCATCTGGTATGAAGCAGCGTTAGACCCTCGGAGATAAGTCGGCTAGTGACCAATGTATTGAATCGCGACGCAATTTCTGTGTTGCATCGTCATTAGGATCGTGGGAATGTCGCAATTAACTGTCAAATTTGCGTCGGATTCCCGAAACTTTACTCGTAGGACAACGTTCATGTGGTGACCCAGGCAGTAATAGATGCTTGGAGATAAATCTGCTGGTAGACGAT
Organism: Schistocerca gregaria; assembly: GCF_023897955.1. Classification (NCBI taxonomy): domain Eukaryota; kingdom Metazoa; phylum Arthropoda; class Insecta; order Orthoptera; family Acrididae; genus Schistocerca; species Schistocerca gregaria. The sequence continues at coordinate 2,567,263 of NW_026061833.1, read as the reverse complement.
GTACTGAAAACCATCGCAGTATGTGTTCTATCGTCATTGAGAGGATTGGAGAAAATAAAATTAACTGTCAGTTTTGCGTCGGTTTTGAAAACTAGATGACAAAACGCGACCATCCGGTGACCGAGGCACCAATTGACCCTTGTAGATAGTTACGCTGGACATCGATCTATTGAATCGCGACGCTATTTGTGCGTTCAATCGTCCATACCAGGATCTGACGGTGAGAATTAGCTGAGAGTTTTGAGTCGGAGACAAGAAACTTGACAGCCAAATTGTACAACATCTGGTAGGAGGAAGCGTTAGACCCTCGGAGATAAGTCGGCTAGTGACCAATGTATTGAATCGCGACGCAATTTCTGTGTTGCATCGTCATTAGGATAATGGGAATGTCTCAATTAACTGTCAAATTTGCGTCGGATTCCCGAAACTTTACTCGCAGGAGAACGATCATGTGGTGAACCAGGCATGCTCAGAGATAAATCTGCTGGAAGACGGTTGTTCTGAAAACCATCGCAGTATGTGTGTTCCATCGTAATTGAGAGTATGGGAGGAATAAAATTAACTGCCAATCTTGCGTCGGATTTGTAAACTAGACTGACAAAACGCGACCATCCGGTGACCGAGGCACCAATAGACCCTTGTAGATAGTTACGCTGGACATCGATCTATTGAATCGCGACGCCATTTTTGTGTTCCATCGTCAATACCAAGATCTGACGGTAAGAATTAACTGTGAGTTATAAGAGGGAGAAAACAAACTTGACTGCCAAAGAATACGTCCATCTGGTATGATGCAGCGATAGAACCTCGGAGATAAGTCGGCTAGTGACCAATGTATTGAATCGCGACGCAATTTCTGTGTTGCAACGTCGTTAGGATGGTGGGAATGTCGCAATTAACTGTCAAATTTGCGTCTGATTTGAAAACAAGACTGACAAAGAGCGAACATCCGGTGACCGAGGCACCAATAGACCCTTATAGATAGTTACGCTAGACATCAGTGTACTGAATCGCGACTCTCTTTGTATGTTCCGTCGTCCATACCAGGATCTGACGGTGAGAATTAGCTGAGAGTTTTGAGTCGGAGACAAGAAACTTGACAGCCAAATAGTACATCCATCTGGTATGAAGCAGCGTTAGACCCTCGGAGATAAGTCGGCTAGTGACCAATGTATTGAATCGCGACGCAATTTCTGTGTTGCATCGTCATTAGGATGGTGGGAATGTCGCAATTAACTGTCAAATTTGCGTCGGATTCCCGAAACTTTACTCGTAGGACAACGTTCATGTGGTGACACAGGCAGTAAAAGATGCTTGGAGATAAATCTACTGGTAGACGATGTTCTGAAAACCATCGCAGTATGTGTGTTCCATCGTAATTGCGAGTATGGGAGGAATAAAATTAACTGCCAATCTTGCGTCGGTTTTGTAAACTAGACTGACAAAACGCGACCATCCGGTGACCGAGGCACCAATAGACCCTTGTAGATAGTTACGTTAGACATCGATCTATTGAATCGCGACGCCATTTGAGTGTTCCATCGTCAATACCAGGATCTGACGGTAAGTATTAACTGTGAGTTATGAGAGGGAGATAACAAACTTGACTGCCAAAGAGTACGTCCATCTGGTATGAGGCAGCGATAGACCCTCGGAGATAAGTCGACTAGTGACCAATGTATTGAATCGCGACGCAATTTCTGTAATGCAACGTCGTTAGGATGGTGGGAATGTCGCAATTAACTGTCAAATTTGCGTCGGATTTGAAAACAAGACTGACAAAGAGGGAACATCCGGTGACCGAAGCACAATTAGACCCTTGTAGATAGTTACGCTAGACATCAATGTACTGAATCGCGACGATATTTGTGTGTTCCGTCGTCCATACCAGGATCTGACGGTGAGAATTAGCTGAGAGTTTTGAGTCGGAGACAAGAAACTTGACAGCCAAATAGTACATCCATCTGGTAGGAAGCAGCGTTAGACCCTCGGAGATAAGTCGGCTAGTGACCAATGTATTGAATCGCGACGCAATTTCTGTGTTGCATCGTCATTAGGATGGTGGGAATGTCGCAATTAACTGTCAAATTTGCGTCGGATTCCCGAAACTTTACTCGTAGGACAACTTTCATGTGGTGACCCAGGCAGTAATAGATGCTTGGAGATAAATCTGCTGGTAGACGATGTACTGAAAACCATCGCAGTATGTGTTGTATCGTCATTGAGAGGATGAGAGAAAATAAAATTAGCTGTCAGTTTTGCGTCGGATTTGAAAACTAGACTGACAAAGCGCGACCATCCGGTGACCGAAGCACAAATAGACTCATCTACATAGTTACGCTAGACATCAATGTACTGAATCGAGACGCTATTTGTGTGTTCCGTCGTCCATACCAGGATCTGATGTTGAGAATTAGCTGAGAGTTTTGAGTCGGAGACAAGAAACTTGACAGCCAAATTGTACATCCATCTGGTATGAAGCAGCGTTAGACCCTCGGAGATAAATCGGCTAGTGACCAATGTATTGAATCGCGACGCAATTTCTGTGTTGCATCGTCATTAGGATGGTGGGAATGTCGCAATTAACTGTCAAATTTGCGTCGGATTCCCGAAACTTTACTCGTAGGACAACGTTCATGTGGTAACCCAGGCAGTAATAGATGCTTGGAGATAAATCTGCTGGTAGACGATGTACTGAAAACCATCGCAGTATGTGTTCTATCGTCATTGAGAGGATTGGAGAAAATAAAATTAACTGTCAGTTTTGCGTCGGATTTGAAAACTAGATGACAAAACGCGACCATCCGGTGACCGAGGCACCAATTGACCCTTGTAGATAGTTACGCTGGACATCGATCTATTGAATCGCGACGCTATTTGTGCGTTCAATCGTCCATACCAGGATCTGACGGTGAGAATTAGCTGAGAGTTTTGAGTCGGAGACAAGAAACTTGACAGCCAAATTGTACATCTGGTAGGAGGAAGCGTTAGACCCTCGGAGATAAGTCGGCTAGTGACCAATGTATTGAATCGCGACGCAATTTCTGTGTTGCATCGTCATTAGGATGGTGGGAATGTCTCAATTAACTGTCAAATTTGCGTCGGATTCCCGAAACTTTACTCGCAGGAGAACGATCATGTGGTGAACCAGGCATGCTCAGAGATAAATCTGCTGGAAGACGATGTTCTGAAAACCATCGCAGTATGTGTGTTCCATCGTAATTGAGAGTATGGGAGGAATAAAATTAACTGCCAATCTTGCGTCGGATTTGTAAACTAGACTGACAAAACGCGACCATCCGGTGACCGAGGCACTAATAGACCCTTGTAGATAGTTACGCTGGACATCGATCTATTGAATCGCGACGCCATTTTTGTGTTCCATCGTCAATACCAAGATCTGACGGTAAGAATTAACTGTGAGTTATAAGAGGGAGAAAACAAACTTGACTGCCAAAGAATACGTCCATCTGGTATGATGCAGCGATAGAACCTCGGAGATAAGTCGGCTAGTGACCAATGTATTGAATCGCGACGCAATTTCTGTGTTGCAACGTCGTTAGGATGGTGGGAATGTCGCAATTAACTGTCAAATTTGCGTCTGATTTGAAAACAAGACTGACAAAGAGCGAACATCCGGTGACCGAGGCACCAATAGACCCTTATAGATAGTTACGCTAGACATCAGTGTACTGAATCGCGACGCTCTTTGTATGTTCCGTCGTCCATACCAGGTTCTGACGGTGAGAATTAGCTGAGAGTTTTGAGTCGGAGACAAGAAACTTGACAGCCAAATAGTACATCCATCTGGTATGAAGCAGCGTTAGACCCTCGGAGATAAGTCGGCTAGTGACCAATGTATTGAATCGCGACGCAATTTCTGTGTTGCATCGTCATTAGGATGGTGGGAATGTCGCAATTAACTGTCAAATTTGCGTCGGATTCCCGAAACTTTACTCGTAGGACAACGTTCATGTGGTGACCCAGGCAGTAATAGTTGCTTGGAGATAAATCTGCTGGTAGACGATGTACTGAAAACCATCGCAGTATGTGTTGTATCGTCATTGAGAGGATGAGAGGAATACAATTAACTGTCAGTTTTGTGTCGGATTTGAAAACTAGACTGGCAAAACGCGACCATCCGGTGACCGAGGCACAAATAGACTCATCTACATAGTTACGCTAGACATCAATGTACTGAATCGAGACGCTATTTGTGTGTTCCGTCGTCCATACCAGGATCTGACGGTGAGAATTAGCTGAGAGTTTTGAGTCGGAGACAAGAAACTTGACAGCCAAATTGTACATCCATCTGGTATGAAGCAGCGTTAGACCCTCGGAGATAAGTCGGCTAGTGACCAATGTATTGAATCGCGACGCAATTTCTGTGTTGCATCGTCATTAGGATGGTGGGAATGTCGCAATTAACTGTCAAATTTGCGTCGGATTCCCGAAACTTTACTCGTAGGACAACGTTCATGTGATGACACAGGCAGTAAAAGATGCTTGGAGATAAATCTGCTGGTAGACGATGTTCTGAAAACCATCGCAGTATGTGTGTTCCATCGTAATTGCGAGTATGGGAGGAATAAAATTAACTGCCAATCTTGCGTCGGATTTGTAAACTAGACTGACAAAACGCGACCATCCGGTGACCGAGGCACCAATAGACCCTTGTAGATAGTTACGCTAGACATCGATCTATTGAATCGCGACGCCATTTGAGTGTTCCATCGTCAATACCAGGATCTGACGGTAAGTATTAACTGTGAGTTATGAGAGGGAGATAACAAACTTGACTGCCAAAGAGTACGTCCATCTGGTATGAGGCAGCGATAGACCCTCGGAGATAAGTCGACTAGTGACCAATGTATTGAATCGCGACGCAATTTCTGTAATGCAACGTCGTTAGGATGGTGGGAATGTCGCAATTAACTGTCAAATTTGCGTCGGATTTGAAAACAAGACTGACAAAGAGGGAACATCCGGTGACCGAAGCACAATTAGACCCTTGTAGATAGTTACGCTAGACATCAATGTACTGAATCGCGACGATATTTGTGTGTTCCGTCGTCCATACCAGGATCTGACGGTGAGAATTAGCTGAGAGTTTTGAGTCGGAGACAAGAAACTTGACAGCCAAATAGTACATCCATCTGGTATGAAGCAGCGTTAGACCCTCGGAGATAAGTCGGCTAGTGACCAATGTATTGAATCGCGACGCAATTTCTGTGTTGCATCGTCATTAGGATGGTGGGAATGTCGCAATTAACTGTCAAATTTGCGTCGGATTCCCGAAACTTTACTCGTAGGACAACGTTCATGTGGTGACACAGGCAGTAAAGGATGCTTGGAGATAAATCTACTGGTAGACGATGTTCTGAAAACCATCGCAGTATGTGTGTTCCATCGTAATTGCGAGTATGGGAGGAATAAAATTAACTGCCAATCTTGCGTCGGTTTTGTAAACTAGACTGACAAAACGCGACCATCCGGTGACCGAGGCACCAATAGACCCTTGTAGATAGTTACGTTAGACATCGATCTATTGAATCGCGACGCCATTTGAGTGTTCCATCGTCAATACCAGGATCTGACGGTAAGTATTAACTGTGAGTTATGAGAGGGAGATAACAAACTTGACTGCCAAAGAGTACGTCCATCTGGTATGAGGCAGCGATAGACCCTCGGAGATAAGTCGACTAGTGACCAATGTATTGAATCGCGACGCAATTTCTGTAATGCAACGTCGTTAGGATGGTGGGAATGTCGCAATTAACTGTCAAATTTGCGTCGGATTTGAAAACAAGACTGACAAAGAGGGAACATCCGGTGACCGAAGCACAATTAGACCCTTGTAGATAGTTACGCTAGACATCAATGTACTGAATCGCGACGATATTTGTGTGTTCCGTCGTCCATACCAGGATCTGACGGTGAGAATTAGCTGAGAGTTTTGAGTCGGAGACAAGAAACTTGACAGCCAAATAGTACATCCATCTGGTAGGAAGCAGCGTTAGACCCTCGGAGATAAGTCGGCTAGTGACCAATGTATTGAATCGCGACGCAATTTCTGTGTTGCATCGTCATTAGGATGGTGGGAATGTCGCAATTAACTGTCAAATTTGCGTCGGATTCCCGAAACTTTACTCGTAGGACAACTTTCATGTGGTGACCCAGGCAGTAATAGATGCTTGGAGATAAATCTGCTGGTAGACGATGTACTGAAAACCATCGCAGTATGTGTTGTATCGTCATTGAGAGGATGAGAGAAAATAAAATTAGCTGTCAGTTTTGCGTCGGATTTGAAAACTAGACTGACAAAGCGCGACCATCCGGTGACCGAAGCACAAATAGACTCATCTACATAGTTACGCTAGACATCAATGTACTGAATCGAGACGCTATTTGTGTGTTCCGTCGTCCATACCAGGATCTGATGTTGAGAATTAGCTGAGAGTTTTGAGTCGGAGACAAGAAACTTGACAGCCAAATTGTACATCCATCTGGTATGAAGCAGCGTTAGACCCTCGGAGATAAATCGGCTAGTGACCAATGTATTGAATCGCGACGCAATTTCTGTGTTGCATCGTCATTAGGATGGTGGGAATGTCGCAATTAACTGTCAAATTTGCGTCGGATTCCCGAAACTTTACTCGTAGGACAACGTTCATGTGGTAACCCAGGCAGTAATAGATGCTTGGAGATAAATCTGCTGGTAGACGATGTACTGAAAACCATCGCAGTATGTGTTCTATCGTCATTGAGAGGATTGGAGAAAATAAAATTAACTGTCAGTTTTGCGTCGGATTTGAAAACTAGATGACAAAACGCGACCATCCGGTGACCGAGGCACCAATTGACCCTTGTAGATAGTTACGCTGGACATCGATCTATTGAATCGCGACGCTATTTGTGCGTTTAATCGTCCATACCAGGATCTGACGGTGAGAATTAGCTGAGAGTTTTGAGTCGGAGACAAGAAACTTGACAGCCAAATTGTACAACATCTGGTAGGAGGAAGCGTTAGACCCTCGGAGATAAGTCGGCTAGTGACCAATGTATTGAATCGCGACGCAATTTCTGTGTTGCATCGTCATTAGGATGGTGGGAATGTCTCAATTAACTGTCAAATTTGCGTCGGATTCCCGAAACTTTACTCGCAGGAGAACGATCATGTGGTGAACCAGGCATGCTCAGAGATAAATCTGCTGGAAGACGATGTTCTGAAAACCATCGCAGTATGTGTGTTCCATCGTAATTGAGAGTATGGGAGGAATAAAATTAACTGCCAATCTTGCGTCGGATTTGTAAACTAGACTGACAAAACGCGACCATCCGGTGACCGAGGCACTAATAGACCCTTGTAGATAGTTACGCTGGACATCGATCTATTGAATCGCGACGCCATTTTTGTGTTCCATCGTCAATACCAAGATCTGACGGTAAGAATTAACTGTGAGTTATAAGAGGGAGAAAACAAACTTGACTGCCAAAGAATACGACCATCTGGTATGATGCAGCGATAGAACCTCGGAGATAAGTCGGCTAGTGACCAATGTATTGAATCGCGACGCAATTTCTGTGTTGCAACGTCGTTAGGATGGTGGGAATGTCGCAATTAACTGTCAAATTTGCGTCTGATTTGAAAACAAGACTGACAAAGAGCGAACATCCGGTGACCGAGGCACCAATAGACCCTTATAGATAGTTACGCTAGACATCAGTGTACTGAATCGCGACGCTCTTTGTATGTTCCGTCGTCCATACCAGGATCTGACGGTGAGAATTAGCTGAGAGTTTTGAGTCGGAGACAAGAAACTTGACAGCCAAATAGTACATCCATCTGGTATGAAGCAGCGTTAGACCCTCGGAGATAAGTCGGCTAGTGACCAATGTATTGAATCGCGACGCAATTTCTGTGTTGCATCGTCATTAGGATGGTGGGAATGTCGCAATTAACTGTCAAATTTGCGTCGGATTCCCGAAACTTTACTCGTAGGACAACGTTCATGTGGTGACCCAGGCAGTAATAGTTGCTTGGAGATAAATCTGCTGGTAGACGATGTACTGAAAACCATCGCAGTATGTGTTGTATCGTCATTGAGAGGATGAGAGAAAATAAAATTAACTGTCAGTTTTGCGTCGGATTTGAAAACTAGACTGACAAAGCGCGACCATCCGGTGACCGAAGCACAAATAGACTCATCTACATAGTTACGCTAGACATCAATGTACTGAATCGAGACGCTATTTGTGTGTTCCGTCGTCCATACCAGGATCTGACGGTGAGAATTAGCTGAGAGTTTTGAGTCGGAGACAAGAAACTTGACAGCCAAATTGTACATCCATCTGGTATGAAGCAGCGTTAGACCCTCGGAGATAAGTCGGCTAGTGACCAATGTATTGAATCGCGACGCAATTTCTGTGTTGCATCGTCATTAGGATGGTGGGAATGTCGCAATTAACTGTCAAATTTGCGTCGGATTCCCGAAACTTTACTCGTAGGACAACGTTCATGTGATGACACAGGCAGTAAAAGATGCTTGGAGATAAATCTGCTGGTAGACGATGTTCTGAAAACCATCGCAGTATGTGTGTTCCATCGTAATTGCGAGTATGGGAGGAATAAAATTAACTGCCAATCTTGCGTCGGATTTGTAAACTAGACTGACAAAACGCGACCATCCGGTGACCGAGGCACCAATAGACCCTTGTAGATAGTTACGCTAGACATCGATCTATTGAATCGCGACGCCATTTGAGTGTTCCATCGTCAATACCAGGATCTGACGGTAAGTATTAACTGTGAGTTATGAGAGGGAGATAACAAACTTGACTGCCAAAGAGTACGTCCATCTGGTATGAGGCAGCGATAGACCCTCGGAGATAAGTCGACTAGTGACCATTGTATTGAATCGCGACGCAATTTCTGTAATGCAACGTCGTTAGGATGGTGGGAATGTCGCAATTAACTGTCAAATTTGCGTCGGATTTGAAAACAAGACTGACAAAGAGGGAACATCCGGTGACCGAAGCACAATTAGACCCTTGTAGATAGTTACGCTAGACATCAATGTACTGAATCGCGACGATATTTGTGTGTTCCGTCGTCCATACCAGGATCTGACGGTGAGAATTAGCTGAGAGTTTTGAGTCGGAGACAAGAAACTTGACAGCCAAATAGTACATCCATCTGGTATGAAGCAGCGTTAGACCCTCGGAGATAAGTCGGATAGTGACCAATGTATTGAATCGCGACGCAATTTCTGTGTTGCATCGTCATTAGGATGGTGGAAATGTCGCAATTAACTGTCAAATTTGCGTCGGATTCCCGAAACTTTACTCGTAGGACAACGTTCATGTGGTGACCCAGGCAGTAATAGATGCTTGGAGATAAATCTGCTGGTAGACGATGTACTGAAAACCATCGCAGTATGTGTTGTATCGTCATTGAGAGGATGAGAGAAAATAAAATTAACTGTCAGTTTTGCGTCGGATTTGAAAACTAGACTGACAAAGCGCGACCATCCGGTGACCGAAGCACAAATAGACTCATCTAGATAGTTACGCTAGACGTCAATGTACTGAATCGAGACGCTATTTGTGTGTTCCGTCGTCCATACCAGGATCTGATGTTGAGAATTAGCTGAGAGTTTTGAGTCGGAGACAAGAAACTTGACAGCCAAATTGTACATCCATCTGGTATGAAGCAGCGTTAGACCCTCGGAGATAAATCGGCTAGTGACCAATGTATTGAATCGCGACGCAATTTCTGTGTTGCATCGTCATTAGGATGGTGGGAATGTCGCAATTAACTGTCAAATTTGCGTCGGATTCCCGAAACTTTACTCGTAGGACAACGTTCATGTGGTAACCCAGGCAGTAATAGATGCTTGGAGATAAATCTGCTGGTAGACGATGTACTGAAAACCATCGCAGTATGTGTTCTATCGTCATTGAGAGGATTGGAGAAAATAAAATTAACTGTCAGTTTTGCGTCGGATTTGAAAACTAGATGACAAAACGCGACCATCCGGTGACCGAGGCACCAATTGACCCTTGTAGATAGTTACGCTGGACATCGATCTATTGAATCGCGACGCTATTTGTGCGTTCAATCGTCCATACCAGGATCTGACGGTGAGAATTAGCTGAGAGTTTTGAGTCGGAGACAAGAAACTTGACAGCCAAATTGTACATCTGGTAGGAGGAAGCGTTAGACCCTCGGAGATAAGTCGGCTAGTGACCAATGTATTGAATCGCGACGCAATTTCTGTGTTGCATCGTCATTAGGATGGTGGGAATGTCTCAATTAACTGTCAAATTTGCGTCGGATTCCCGAAACTTTACTCGCAGGAGAACGATCATGTGGTGAACCAGGCATGCTCAGAGATAAATCTGCTGGAAGACGATGTTCTGAAAACCATCGCAGTATGTGTGTTCCATCGTAATTGAGAGTATGGGAGGAATAAAATTAACTGCCAATCTTGCGTCGGATTTGTAAACTAGACTGACAAAACGCGACCATCCGGTGACCGAGGCACTAATAGACCCTTGTAGATAGTTACGCTGGACATCGATCTATTGAATCGCGACGCCATTTTTGTGTTCCATCGTCAATACCAAGATCTGACGGTAAGAATTAACTGTGAGTTATAAGAGGGAGAAAACAAACTTGACTGCCAAAGAATACGTCCATCTGGTATGATGCAGCGATAGAACCTCGGAGATAAGTCGGCTAGTGACCAATGTATTGAATCGCGACGCAATTTCTGTGTTGCAACGTCGTTAGGATGGTGGGAATGTCGCAATTAACTGTCAAATTTGCGTCTGATTTGAAAACAAGACTGACAAAGAGCGAACATCCGGTGACCGAGGCACCAATAGACCCTTATAGATAGTTACGCTAGACATCAGTGTACTGAATCGCGACGCTCTTTGTATGTTCCGTCGTCCATACCAGGTTCTGACGGTGAGAATTAGCTGAGAGTTTTGAGTCGGAGACAAGAAACTTGACAGCCAAATAGTACATCCATCTGGTATGAAGCAGCGTTAGACCCTCGGAGATAAGTCGGCTAGTGACCAATGTATTGAATCGCGACGCAATTTCTGTGTTGCATCGTCATTAGGATGGTGGGAATGTCGCAATTAACTGTCAAATTTGCGTCGGATTCCCGAAACTTTACTCGTAGGACAACGTTCATGTGGTGACCCAGGCAGTAATAGTTGCTTGGAGATAAATCTGCTGGTAGACGATGTACTGAAAACCATCGCAGTATGTGTTGTATCGTCATTGAGAGGATGAGAGGAATACAATTAACTGTCAGTTTTGTGTCGGATTTGAAAACTAGACTGGCAAAACGCGACCATCCGGTGACCGAGGCACAAATAGACTCATCTACATAGTTACGCTAGACATCAATGTACTGAATCGAGACGCTATTTGTGTGTTCCGTCGTCCATACCAGGATCTGACGGTGAGAATTAGCTGAGAGTTTTGAGTCGGAGACAAGAAACTTGACAGCCAAATTGTACATCCATCTGGTATGAAGCAGCGTTAGACCCTCGGAGATAAGTCGGCTAGTGACCAATGTATTGAATCGCGACGCAATTTCTGTGTTGCATCGTCATTAGGATGGTGGGAATGTCGCAATTAACTGTCAAATTTGCGTCGGATTCCCGAAACTTTACTCGTAGGACAACGTTCATGTGATGACACAGGCAGTAAAAGATGCTTGGAGATAAATCTGCTGGTAGACGATGTTCTGAAAACCATCGCAGTATGTGTGTTCCATCGTAATTGCGAGTATGGGAGGAATAAAATTAACTGCCAATCTTGCGTCGGATTTGTAAACTAGACTGACAAAACGCGACCATCCGGTGACCGAGGCACCAATAGACCCTTGTAGATAGTTACGCTAGACATCGATCTATTGAATCGCGACGCCATTTGAGTGTTCCATCGTCAATACCAGGATCTGACGGTAAGTATTAACTGTGAGTTATGAGAGGGAGATAACAAACTTGACTGCCAAAGAGTACGTCCATCTGGTATGAGGCAGCGATAGACCCTCGGAGATAAGTCGACTAGTGACCAATGTATTGAATCGCGACGCAATTTCTGTAATGCAACGTCGTTAGGATGGTGGGAATGTCGCAATTAACTGTCAAATTTGCGTCGGATTTGAAAACAAGACTGACAAAGAGGGAACATCCGGTGACCGAAGCACAATTAGACCCTTGTAGATAGTTACGCTAGACATCAATGTACTGAATCGCGACGATATTTGTGTGTTCCGTCGTCCATACCAGGATCTGACGGTGAGAATTAGCTGAGAGTTTTGAGTCGGAGACAAGAAACTTGACAGCCAAATAGTACATCCATCTGGTATGAAGCAGCGTTAGACCCTCGGAGATAAGTCGGCTAGTGACCAATGTATTGAATCGCGACGCAATTTCTGTGTTGCATCGTCATTAGGATGGTGGGAATGTCGCAATTAACTGTCAAATTTGCGTCGGATTCCCGAAACTTTACTCGTAGGACAACGTTCATGTGGTGACACAGGCAGTAAAGGATGCTTGGAGATAAATCTACTGGTAGACGATGTTCTGAAAACCATCGCAGTATGTGTGTTCCATCGTAATTGCGAGTATGGGAGGAATAAAATTAACTGCCAATCTTGCGTCGGTTTTGTAAACTAGACTGACAAAACGCGACCATCCGGTGACCGAGGCACCAATAGACCCTTGTAGATAGTTACGTTAGACATCGATCTATTGAATCGCGACGCCATTTGAGTGTTCCATCGTCAATACCAGGATCTGACGGTAAGTATTAACTGTGAGTTATGAGAGGGAGATAACAAACTTGACTGCCAAAGAGTACGTCCATCTGGTATGAGGCAGCGATAGACCCTCGGAGATAAGTCGACTAGTGACCAATGTATTGAATCGCGACGCAATTTCTGTAATGCAACGTCGTTAGGATGGTGGGAATGTCGCAATTAACTGTCAAATTTGCGTCGGATTTGAAAACAAGACTGACAAAGAGGGAACATCCGGTGACCGAAGCACAATTAGACCCTTGTAGATAGTTACGCTAGACATCAATGTACTGAATCGCGACGATATTTGTGTGTTCCGTCGTCCATACCAGGATCTGACGGTGAGAATTAGCTGAGAGTTTTGAGTCGGAGACAAGAAACTTGACAGCCAAATAGTACATCCATCTGGTAGGAAGCAGCGTTAGACCCTCGGAGATAAGTCGGCTAGTGACCAATGTATTGAATCGCGACGCAATTTCTGTGTTGCATCGTCATTAGGATGGTGGGAATGTCGCAATTAACTGTCAAATTTGCGTCGGATTCCCGAAACTTTACTCGTAGGACAACTTTCATGTGGTGACCCAGGCAGTAATAGATGCTTGGAGATAAATCTGCTGGTAGACGATGTACTGAAAACCATCGCAGTATGTGTTGTATCGTCATTGAGAGGATGAGAGAAAATAAAATTAGCTGTCAGTTTTGCGTCGGATTTGAAAACTAGACTGACAAAGCGCGACCATCCGGTGACCGAAGCACAAATAGACTCATCTACATAGTTACGCTAGACATCAATGTACTGAATCGAGACGCTATTTGTGTGTTCCGTCGTCCATACCAGGATCTGATGTTGAGAATTAGCTGAGAGTTTTGAGTCGGAGACAAGAAACTTGACAGCCAAATTGTACATCCATCTGGTATGAAGCAGCGTTAGACCCTCGGAGATAAATCGGCTAGTGACCAATGTATTGAATCGCGACGCAATTTCTGTGTTGCATCGTCATTAGGATGGTGGGAATGTCGCAATTAACTGTCAAATTTGCGTCGGATTCCCGAAACTTTACTCGTAGGACAACGTTCATGTGGTAACCCAGGCAGTAATAGATGCTTGGAGATAAATCTGCTGGTAGACGATGTACTGAAAACCATCGCAGTATGTGTTCTATCGTCATTGAGAGGATTGGAGAAAATAAAATTAACTGTCAGTTTTGCGTCGGATTTGAAAACTAGATGACAAAACGCGACCATCCGGTGACCGAGGCACCAATTGACCCTTGTAGATAGTTACGCTGGACATCGATCTATTGAATCGCGACGCTATTTGTGCGTTTAATCGTCCATACCAGGATCTGACGGTGAGAATTAGCTGAGAGTTTTGAGTCGGAGACAAGAAACTTGACAGCCAAATTGTACAACATCTGGTAGGAGGAAGCGTTAGACCCTCGGAGATAAGTCGGCTAGTGACCAATGTATTGAATCGCGACGCAATTTCTGTGTTGCATCGTCATTAGGATGGTGGGAATGTCTCAATTAACTGTCAAATTTGCGTCGGATTCCCGAAACTTTACTCGCAGGAGAACGATCATGTGGTGAACCAGGCATGCTCAGAGATAAATCTGCTGGAAGACGATGTTCTGAAAACCATCGCAGTATGTGTGTTCCATCGTAATTGAGAGTATGGGAGGAATAAAATTAACTGCCAATCTTGCGTCGGATTTGTAAACTAGACTGACAAAACGCGACCATCCGGTGACCGAGGCACTAATAGACCCTTGTAGATAGTTACGCTGGACATCGATCTATTGAATCGCGACGCCATTTTTGTGTTCCATCGTCAATACCAAGATCTGACGGTAAGAATTAACTGTGAGTTATAAGAGGGAGAAAACAAACTTGACTGCCAAAGAATACGACCATCTGGTATGATGCAGCGATAGAACCTCGGAGATAAGTCGGCTAGTGACCAATGTATTGAATCGCGACGCAATTTCTGTGTTGCAACGTCGTTAGGATGGTGGGAATGTCGCAATTAACTGTCAAATTTGCGTCTGATTTGAAAACAAGACTGACAAAGAGCGAACATCCGGTGACCGAGGCACCAATAGACCCTTATAGATAGTTACGCTAGACATCAGTGTACTGAATCGCGACGCTCTTTGTATGTTCCGTCGTCCATACCAGGATCTGACGGTGAGAATTAGCTGAGAGTTTTGAGTCGGAGACAAGAAACTTGACAGCCAAATAGTACATCCATCTGGTATGAAGCAGCGTTAGACCCTCGGAGATAAGTCGGCTAGTGACCAATGTATTGAATCGCGACGCAATTTCTGTGTTGCATCGTCATTAGGATGGTGGGAATGTCGCAATTAACTGTCAAATTTGCGTCGGATTCCCGAAACTTTACTCGTAGGACAACGTTCATGTGGTGACCCAGGCAGTAATAGTTGCTTGGAGATAAATCTGCTGGTAGACGATGTACTGAAAACCATCGCAGTATGTGTTGTATCGTCATTGAGAGGATGAGAGAAAATAAAATTAACTGTCAGTTTTGCGTCGGATTTGAAAACTAGACTGACAAAGCGCGACCATCCGGTGACCGAAGCACAAATAGACTCATCTACATAGTTACGCTAGACATCAATGTACTGAATCGAGACGCTATTTGTGTGTTCCGTCGTCCATACCAGGATCTGACGGTGAGAATTAGCTGAGAGTTTTGAGTCGGAGACAAGAAACTTGACAGCCAAATTGTACATCCATCTGGTATGAAGCAGCGTTAGACCCTCGGAGATAAGTCGGCTAGTGACCAATGTATTGAATCGCGACGCAATTTCTGTGTTGCATCGTCATTAGGATGGTGGGAATGTCGCAATTAACTGTCAAATTTGCGTCGGATTCCCGAAACTTTACTCGTAGGACAACGTTCATGTGATGACACAGGCAGTAAAAGATGCTTGGAGATAAATCTGCTGGTAGACGATGTTCTGAAAACCATCGCAGTATGTGTGTTCCATCGTAATTGCGAGTATGGGAGGAATAAAATTAACTGCCAATCTTGCGTCGGATTTGTAAACTAGACTGACAAAACGCGACCATCCGGTGACCGAGGCACCAATAGACCCTTGTAGATAGTTACGCTAGACATCGATCTATTGAATCGCGACGCCATTTGAGTGTTCCATCGTCAATACCAGGATCTGACGGTAAGTATTAACTGTGAGTTATGAGAGGGAGATAACAAACTTGACTGCCAAAGAGTACGTCCATCTGGTATGAGGCAGCGATAGACCCTCGGAGATAAGTCGACTAGTGACCATTGTATTGAATCGCGACGCAATTTCTGTAATGCAACGTCGTTAGGATGGTGGGAATGTCGCAATTAACTGTCAAATTTGCGTCGGATTTGAAAACAAGACTGACAAAGAGGGAACATCCGGTGACCGAAGCACAATTAGACCCTTGTAGATAGTTACGCTAGACATCAATGTACTGAATCGCGACGATATTTGTGTGTTCCGTCGTCCATACCAGGATCTGACGGTGAGAATTAGCTGAGAGTTTTGAGTCGGAGACAAGAAACTTGACAGCCAAATAGTACATCCATCTGGTATGAAGCAGCGTTAGACCCTCGGAGATAAGTCGGATAGTGACCAATGTATTGAATCGCGACGCAATTTCTGTGTTGCATCGTCATTAGGATGGTGGAAATGTCGCAATTAACTGTCAAATTTGCGTCGGATTCCCGAAACTTTACTCGTAGGACAACGTTCATGTGGTGACCCAGGCAGTAATAGATGCTTGGAGATAAATCTGCTGGTAGACGATGTACTGAAAACCATCGCAGTATGTGTTGTATCGTCATTGAGAGGATGAGAGAAAATAAAATTAACTGTCAGTTTTGCGTCGGATTTGAAAACTAGACTGACAAAGCGCGACCATCCGGTGACCGAAGCACAAATAGACTCATCTAGATAGTTACGCTAGACGTCAATGTACTGAATCGAGACGCTATTTGTGTGTTCCGTCGTCCATACCAGGATCTGATGTTGAGAATTAGCTGAGAGTTTTGAGTCGGAGACAAGAAACTTGACAGCCAAATTGTACATCCATCTGGTATGAAGCAGCGTTAGACCCTCGGAGATAAGTCGGCTAGTGACCAATGTATTGAATCGCGACGCAATTTCTGTGTTGCATCGTCATTAGGATGGTGGGAATGTCGCAATTAACTGTCAAATTTGCGTCGGATTCCCGAAACTTTACTCGTGGGACAACGATCATGTGGTGACCAAGGCATGCTCGGAGGTAAATCTGCTGGAAGACGATGTTCTGAAAACCATCGCAGTATGTGTGTTCCATCGTAATTGAGAGTATGGGAGGAATAATTTTAACTGCCAATCTTGCGTCGGATATGTAAACTAGACTGACAAAACGCGACCATCCGGTGAGCGAGGCACCAATAGACCCTTGTAGATAGTTACGCTATACATCGATCTATTGAATCGCGACGTCATTTGTGTGTTCCATCGTCAATACCAAGATCTGACAATAAGAATTAACTGTGAGTTATGAGAGGGAGAAAACAAACTTGACTGCCAAAGAGTACGTCCATCTGGTATGAGGCAGCGATAGACCCTCGGAGATAAGTCGGCTAGTGACCAATGTATTGAATCGCGACGCAATTTCTGTGATGCAACGTCGTTAGGATGGTGGGAATGTCGCAATTAACTGTCAAATTTGCGTCGGATTTGAAAACAAGACTGACCAAGAGCGAACATCCGGTGACCGAGGCACCAATAGACCCTTATAGATAGTTACGCTACACATCAATGTACTGAATCACGACGCTATTTGTGTGTTCCGTCGTCCATACCAGGATCTGACGGTGAGAATTAGCTGAGAGTTTTGAGTCGGAGACAAGAAACTTGACAGCCAAATTATACATCCATCTGGTATGAAGCAGCGTTAGACCCTCGGAGATAAGTCGGCTAGTGACCAATGTATTGAATCGCGACGCAATTTCTGTGTTGCATCGTCATTTGGATGGTGCGAATGTCGCAATTAACTGTCAGATTTGCGTCGGATTCCCGAAACTTTACTCGTAGGACAACGATCATGTGGTGACCCAGGCATGCTCGGAGATAAATCTGCTGGAAGACAATGTTCTGAAAACCATCGCAGTATGTGTGTTCCATCGTAATTGAGAGTATGGGAGGAATAAAATTAACTGCCAATCTTGCGTCGGATTTGTAAACTAGACTGACAAAACGCGACCATCCGGTGACCGAGGCACCAATAGACCCTTGTAGATAGTTACGCTAGACATCGATCTATTGAATCGCGACGCCATTTGAGTGTTCCATCGTCAATACCAGGATCTGACGGTAAGTATTAACTGTGAGTTATGAGAGGGAGAAAACAAACTTGACTGCCAAAGAGTACGTCCATCTGGTATGAGGCAGCGATAGACCCTCGGAGATAAGTCGACTAGTGACCAATGTATTGAATCGCGACGCAATTTCTGTAATGCAACGTCGTTAGGATGGTGGGAATATCGCAATTAACTGTCAAATTTGCGTCGGATTTGAAAACAAGACTGACAAAGAGCGAACATCCGGTGACCGAGGCACCAATAGACCCTTATAGATAGTTACGCTAGACATCAATGTACTGAATCGCGACGCTATTTGTGTGTTCCGTCGTCCATACCAGGATCTGACGGTGAGAATTAGCTGAGAGTTTTGAGTCGGAAACAATAAACTTGACAGCCAAATTGTACATCCATCTGGTATGAAGCAGATCCTGGTATTGACGATGGAACACACAAATGGCGTCGCGATTCAATAGATCGATGTCCAGCGTAACTATCTACAAGGGTCTATTGGTGCCTCGGTCACCGGATGGTCGCGTTTTGTCAGTCTAGTTTACAAATCCGACGCAAGATTGGCAGTTAATTTTATTCCTCCCATACTCTCAATTACGATGGAACACACATACTGCGATGGTTTTCAGAACATTGTCTTCCAGCAGATTTATCTCCGAGCTTGCCTGGTTCACCACAAGATCGTTGTCCTACGAGTAAAGTTTCGGGAATCCGACGCAAATTTGACAGTTAATTGCGACATTCGCACCATCCTAATGACGATGCAACACAGAAATTTGCGTCGCGATTCAATACATTGGTCACTAGCCGACTTATCTCCGAGGGTCTAACGCTGCTTCATACCAGATGGATGTATAATTTGGCTGTCAAGTTTGTTTTCTCCCTCTCATAACTCACAGTTAATTCTTATTGTCAGATCTTGGTATTGACGATGGAACACACAAATGCCGCCGCGATTCAATAGATCTATGTATAGCGTACCTATCTACAAGGGTCTATTGGTGCCTCGGTCACCGGATTGTCGCGTTTTGTCAGTCTAGTTTACATATCCGACGCAAGATTGGCAGTTAAAATTATTCCTCCCATACTCTCAATTACGATGAAACACACATACTGCGATGGTTATCAGAACATCGTCTTCCAGCAGATTTATCTCCGAGCATGCCTTGGTCACCACATGATCGTTGTCCTACGAGTAAAGTTTCGGGAATCCGACGCAAATTTGACAGTTAATTGCGACATTCCCACCATCCTAATGACGATGCAACACAGAAATTGCGTCGCGATTCAATACATTGGTCACTAGCCGACTTATCTCCGAGGGTCTAACGCTGCTTCATACCAGATGGATGTATAATTTGGCTGTCAAGTTTCTTGTCTCCGACTCAAAACTCTCAGCTAATTCTCACCGTCAGATCCTGGTATGGACGACGGAACACACAAATAGCGTCTCGATTAAGTACATTGATGTCTAGCGTAACTATCTAGATGAGTCTATTTGTGCTTCGGTCACCGGATGGTCGCGCTTTGTCAGTCTAGTTTTCAAATCCGACGCAAAACTGACAGTTAATTGTATTCCTCTCATGCTCTCAATTACGATGGAACACACATTCTGCGATGGTTTCCAGAACATCGTCTTCCAGCAGTTTTATCTCCAAGCATCTATTACTGCCTGGGTCACCACATGATCGTTGTCCTACGAGTAAAGTTTCGGGGATCCAACGCAAATTTGAGAGTTAATTGCGACTATCCCACGATCCTAATGCCGATGCAACACAGAAATCGCGTCGCGATTCAATACATTGGTCACTAGCCGACTTACTCCGTGGGACTAACGCTCCCTCATACCAGATGGATGTACAATTTGGCTGTCAAGTTTCTTGTCTCCGACTCGTAACTCACAGTTAATTCTTACAGTCAGATCCTGGTATCGACCATGGAACACACAAATAGCGTCGCGATTCAGTACATCGATGTCTAGCGTAACTATCTACAAGGGTCTATTGGTGCCTCGGTCACCGGATGTTCTCTCTTTGTCAGTCTAGTTTTCAAATCCGACGCAAATTTGACAATTAATTGCGACATTCCCACCATCCTAACGACGTTGCAACACAGAAATTGCGTCGCGATTAAATACATTGGTCACTAGCCGACTTATCTCCGAGGGTCTATCGCTGCCTCATACCAGATGGACGTACTGTTTGGCAGTCAAGTTTGTTTTCTCCCTCTCATAACTCACAGTTAATTCTTACCGTCAGATCCTGGTATTGACGATGGAACACACAAATAGCGTCGCGATTCAATAGATCGATGTCCAGCGTAACTATCTACAAGGGTCAATTGGTGCCTCGGTCACCGGATGGTCGCGTTTTGTCATCTAGTTTTCAAATCCGACGCAAAACTGACAGTTAATTTTATTTTCTCTCATCCTCTCAATGACGATAGAACACATACTGCGATGGTTTTCAGTACATCGTCTACCAGCAGATTTATCTCCAAGCATCTATTACTGCCTGGGTCACCACATGAACGTTGTCCCACGAGTAAAGTTTCGGGGATCCAACGCAAATTTTACAGTTAATTGCGACTATCCCACCATCCTAATGACGATGCAACACAGAAATTGCGTCGCGATTCAATGCATTGGTCACTAGCCGACTTATCTCCGAGGGTCTAACGCTCCCTCATACCAAATGGATGTACAATTTGGCTGTCAAGTTTCTTGTCTCCGACTCAAAACTCTCAGCTAATTCTCACCGTCAGATCCTGGTATGGACGACGGAACACACAAATAGCGTCTCGATTCAGTACATTGATGTGTAGCGTAACTATCTATAAGGGTCTATTGGTGCCTCGGTCACCGGATGGTCGCGTTTTGTCAGCCTAGTTTACATATCCGACGCAAGATTGGCAGTTAATATTATTCCTCCCATACTCTCAATTACGATGGAACACACATACTGCGATGGTTTTCAGAACATCGTCTTCCAGCAGATTTATCTCCGAGCATGCCTTGGTCACCACATGATCGTTGTCCTACGAGTAAAGTTTTGGGAATCCGACGCAAATTTGACAGTCAATTGCGACATTCGCACCATCCTAATGACGATGCAACACAGAAATTGCGTCGCGATTCAATACATTGGTCACTAGCCGACTTATCTCCGAGGGTCTAACGCTGCTTCATACCAGATGGATGTACAATTTGGCTGTCAAGTTTCTTGTCTCCGGCTCAAAACTCTCAGCTAATTCTCACCGTCAGATCCTGGTATGGACGACGGAACACACAAATAGCGTCGCGATTCAGTACATTGATGGCTAGCGTAACTATCTATAAAGGTCTATTGGTGCCTCGGTCACCGGATGTTCGCTCTTTGTCAGTCTTGTTTTCAAATCCGACGCAAATTTGACAGTTAATTGCGACATTCCCACCACCCTAACGACGTTGCAACACAGAAATTGCGTCGCGATTCAATACATTGGTCACTAGTCGACTTATCTCCGAGGGTCTATCGCTGCCTCATACCAGATGGACGTACTCTTTGGCAGTCAAGTTTGTTTTCTCCCTCTCATAACTCACAGTTAATACTTACCGTCAGATCCTGGTATTGACGATGGAACACACAAATGGCGTCGTGATTCAATAGATCGATGTCCAGCCTAACTATCTACAAGGGTCTATTGGTGCCTCGGTCACCGGATGGTCGCGTTTTGTCAGTCTAGTTTACAAATCCGACGCAAGATTGGCAGTTAATTTTATTCCTCCCATACTCTCAATTACGATGGAACACACATACTGCGATGGTTTTCAGAACATTGTCTTCCAGCAGATTTATCTCCGAGCATGCCTGGGTCACCACATGATCGTTGTCCTACGAGTAAAGTTTCGGGAATCCGACGCAAATTTGACAGTTAATTGCGACATTCGCACCATCCAAATGACGATGCAACACAGAAATTGCGTCGCGATTCAATACATTGGTCACTAGCCGACTTATCTCCGAGGGTCTAACGCTGCTTCATACCAGATGGATGTATAATTTGGCTGTCAAGTTTCTTGTCTCCGATTCAAAACTCTCAGCTAATTCTCACCGTCAGATCCTGGTATGGACGACGGAACACACAAATAGCGTCGTGATTCAGTACATTGATGTGTAGCGTAACTATCTATAAGGGTCTATTGGTGCCTCGGTCACCGGATGTTCGCTCTTGGTCAGTCTTGTTTTCAAATGCGACGCAAATTTGACAGTTAATTGCGACATTCCCACCATCCTAACGACGTTTCATCACAGAAATTGCGTCGCGATTCAATACATTGGTCACTAGCCGACTTATCTCCGAGGGTCTATCGCTGCCTCATACCAGATGGAAGTACTCTTTGGCAGTCAAGTTTGTTTTCTCCCTCTCATAACTCACAGTTAATTCTTACCGTCAGATCATGGTATTGACGATGGAACACACAAATGGCGTCGCGATTCAATAGATCGATGTATAGCGTAACTATCTACAAGGGTCTATTGGTGCCTCGGTCACCGGATGGTCGCGTTTTGTCAGTCTAGTTTACATATCCGACGCAAGATTGGCAGTTAATATTATTCCTCCCATACTCTCAATTACGATGGAACACACATACTGCGATGGTTTTCAGAACATCGTCTTCCAGCAGATTTATCTCCGAGCATGCCTGGTTCACCACATGATCGTTCTCCTGCGAGTAAAGTGTCGGGAATCCGACGCAAATTTGACAGTTAATTGAGACATTCCCACGATCCTAATGACGATGCAACACAGAAATTGCGTCGCGATTCAATACATTGGTCACTAGCCGACTTATCTCCGAGGGTCTAACGCTGCCTCATACCAGATGGATGTATAATTTGGGCGTCAAGTTTCTTGTCTCCGACTCAAAACTCTCAGCTAATTCTCACCGTCAGATCCTGGTATGGACGACGGAACACACAAATAGCGTCGCGATTCAGTACATTGATGTCTAGCGTAACTATCTATAAGGGTCTATTGGTGCCTCGGTCACCGGATGTTCGCTCTTGGTCAGTCTTGTTTTCAAATCCGACGCAAATTTGACAGTTAATTGCGACATTCGCACCATCCTAACGACGTTGCATCACAGAAATTGCGTCGCGATTCAATACATTGGTCACTAGCCGACTAATCTCCGAGGGTCTATCGCTGCCTCATACCAGATGAACGTACTCTTTGGCAGTCAAGTTTGTTTTCTCCCTCTCATAACTCACAGTTAATTCTTATTGTCAGATCCTGGTATTGACGATGGAACACACAACTGGCGTCGCGATTCAATAGATCGATGTATAGCGTAACTATCTACAAGGGTCTATTGGTGCCTCGGTCACCGGATGGTCGCGTTTTGTCAGTCTAGTTTACAAATCCGACGCAAGATTGGCAGTTAATATTATTCCTCCCATACTCTCAATTACGATGGAACACACATACTGCGATGGTTTTCAGAACATCGTCTTCCAGCAGATTTATCTCCGAGCATGCCTTGGTCACCACATGATCGTTGTCCTACGAGGAAAGTTTCGGGAATCCGACGCAAATTTGACAGTTAATTGCGACATTCGCACCATCCTAATGACGATGCAACACAGATATTGCGTCGCGATTCAATACATTGGTCACTAGCCGACTAATCTCCGAGGGTCTATCGCTGCCTCATACCAGATGGACGTACTCTTTGGCAGTCAAGTTTGTTTTCTCCCCCTCATAACTCACAGTTAATTCTTACCGTCAGATCCTGGTATTGACGATGGAACACACTAATAGCGTCGCGATTCAATAGATCGATGTCCAGCGTAACTATCTACAAGGGTCTATTGGTGCCTCGGTCACCGGATGGTCGCGTTTTGTCATCTAGTTTTCAAATCCGACGCAAACCTGACAGTTAATTTTATTTTCTCTCATCCTCTCAATGACGATAGAACACATACTGCGATGGTTTTCAGTACATCGTCTACCAGCAGATTTATCTCCAAGCATTTATTACTGCCTGGGTCACCACATGAACGTTGTCCTACGAGTAAAGTTTCGGGAATCCGACGCAAATTTGACAGTTAATTGCGACATTCCCACCATCCTAATGACGATGCAACGCAGAAATTGCGTCGCGATTCAATACATTGGTCACTAGCCGACTTATCTCCGAGGGTCTAACGCTGCTTCATACCAGATGGATGTACAATTTGGCTGTCAAGTTTCTTGTCTCCGACTCAAAACTCTCAGATAATTCTCACCGTCAGATTCTGGTATGGACGACGGAACACACAAATAGCGTCGCGATTCAGTACACTGATGTCTAGCGTAACTATCTATAAGGGTCTATTGGTGCATCGGTCACCGGATGTTCGCTCTTTGTCAGTCTTGTTTTCAGATCCGACGCAAATTTGACAGTTAATTGCGACATTCCCACCATCCTAACGACGTTGCAACACAGAAATTGCGTCGCGATTCAATACATTGGTCACTAGCCGACTTATCTCCGAGGGTCTATCGCTGCATCATACCAGATGGACGTATTCTTTGGCAGTCAAGTTTGTTTTCTCCCTCTCATAACTCACAGTTAATTCTTACCGTCAGATCTTGGTATTGACGATGGAACACAAAAGTGGCGTCGGGAATCAATACATCAATGTCTAGCGTAACTATCTACAAGGGTCTATTGGTGCCTCGGTCACCGGATGTTCGCGCTTTGTCAGTCTAGTTTTCAAATCCGACGCAAAACTGATAGTTAATTTTATTCCTCAAGTACTCTCAATTACGATGGAATACACATACTGCGAAGGTTTTCAGAACATCGTCTTCCAGCAGATTTATCTCCAAGCATGTCTGGGTCACCACATGATCGTTCTCCTGCGAGTAAAGTTTCGGGAATCCGACGCAAATTTGACAGTTAATTGAGACATTCCCACCATCCTAATGACGATGCAACACAGAAATTGCGTCGCGATTCAATACATTGGTCACTAGCCGACTTATCTCCGAGGGTCTAACGCTGCCTCATACCAGATGGATGTACAATTTGGCTGTCAAGTTTCTTGTCTCCGACTCAAAACTCTCAGATAATTCTCACCGTCAGATTCTGGTATGGACGACGGAACACACAAATAGCGTCTCGATTCAGTACATTGATGTCTAGCGTAACTATAAGGGTCTATTGGTGCCTCGGTCGCCGGATGTTCGCTCTTGGTCAGTCTTGTTTTCAAATCCGACGCAAATTTGACAGTTAATTGCGACATTCCCACCATCCTAACGACGTTGCATCACAGAAATTGCGTCGCGATTCAATACATTGGTCACTAGCCGACTTATCTCCGAGGGTCTATCGCTGCCTCATACCAGATGGACGTACTCTTTGGCAGTCAAGTTTGTTTTCTCCCTCTCATAACTCACAGTTAATTCTTATTGTCAGATCCTGGTATTGACTATGGAACACAAAAATGGCGTCGCGATTCAATAGATCGATGTATAGCGTAACTATCTACAAGGGTCTATTGGTGCCTCGGTCACCGGATGGTCGCGTTTTGTCAGTCTAGTTTACAAATCCGACGCAAGATTGGCAGTTAATATTATTCCTCCCATACTCTCGATTACGATGGAACACACATACTGCGATGGTTTTCAGAACATCGTCTTCCAGCAGATTTATCTCCGAGCATGCCTTGGTCACCACATGATCGTTGTCCTACGAGTAAAGTTTCGGGAATCCGACGCAAATTTGACAGTTAATTGCGACATTCGCACCATCCTAATGACGATGCAACACAGAAATTGCGTCGCGATTCAATACATTAGTCACTAGCCGACTAATCTCCGGGGGTCTAACGCTGCCTCATACCAGATGGATGTACAATTTGACTGTCAAGTTTCTTGTCTCCGACTCATAACTCACAGTTAATTCTTACCGTCAGATTCTGGTATCGACCATGGAACACACAAATAGCGTCGCGATTCAGTACATCGATGTCTAGCGTAACTATCTACAAGGGTCTACTGGTGCCTCGGTCACCGGATGTTCTCACTTAGTCAGTCTAGTTTTCAAATCCGACGCAAATTAGACAATTAATTGCGACATTCCCACCATCCTAACGACGTTGCAACACAGAAATTGCGTCGCGATTAAATACATTGGTCACTAGCCGACTTATCTCCGAGGGTCTATCGCTGCCTCATACCAGATGGACGTACTCTTTGGCAGTCAAGTTTGTTTTCTCCCTCTCATAACTCACAGTTAATTCTTACCGTCAGATCCTGGTATTGACGATGGAACACACAAATAGCGTCGCGATTCAATAGATCGATGTCCAGCGTAACTGCCTCGGTCACCGGATGGTCGCGTTTTGTCATCTAGTTTTCAAATCCGACGCAAAACTGACAGTTAATTTTATTTTCTCTCATCCTCTCAATGACGATAGAACACATACTGCGATGGTTTTCAGTACATCGTCTACCAGCAGATTTATCTCCAAGCATTTATTACTGCCTGGGTCACCACATGAACGTTGTCCTACGAGTAAAGTTTCGGGAATCCGACGCAAATTTGACAGTTAATTGCGACATTCCCACCATCCTAATGACGATGCAACACAGAAATTGCGTCGCGATTCAATACATTGGTCACTAGCCGACTTATCTCCGAGGGTCTAACGCTGCTTCATACCAGATGGATGTACAATTTGGCTGTCAAGTTTCTTGTCTCCGACTCAAAACTCTCAGATAATTCTCACCGTCAGATTCTGGTATGGACGACGGAACACACAAATAGCGTCGCGATTCAGTACACTGATGTCTAGCGTAACTATCTATAAGGGTCTATTGGTGACTCGGTCACCGGATGTTCGCTCTTTGTCAGTCTTGTTTTCAGATCTGACGCAAATTTGACTGTTAATTGCGACATTCCCACCATCCTAACGACGTTGCAACACAGAAATTGCGTCGCGATTCAATACATTGGTCACTAGCCGACTTATCTCCGAGGGTCTATCGCTGCATCATACCAGATGGACGTATTCTTTGGCAGTCAAGTTCGTTTTCTCCCTCTCATAACTCACAGTTAATTCTTACCGTCAGATCTTGGTATTGACGATGGAACACAAAAATGGCGTCGGGATTCAATACATCAATGTCTAGCGTAACTATCTACAAGGGTCTATTGGTGCCTCGGTCACCGGATGGTCGCGCTTTGTCAGTCTAGTTTTCAAATCCGACGCAAAACTGATAGTTAATTTTATTCCTCAAGTACTCTCAATTACGATGGAACACACATACTGCGATGGTTTTCAGAACATCGTCTTCCAGCAGATTTATCTCCAAGCATGTCTGGGTCACCACATGATCATTCTCCTGCGAGTAAAGTTTCGGGAATCCGACGCAAATTTGACAGTTAATTGCGACATTCCCACCATCCTAATGACGATGCAACACAGAAATTGCGTCGCGATTCAATACATTGGTCACTAGCCGACTTATCTCCGAGGGTCTAACGCTGCCTTATACCAGATGGATGTACAATTTGGCTGTCAAGTTTCTTGTCTCCGACTCGTAACTCACAGTTAATTCATACCGTCAGAACCTGGTATCGACCATGGAACACACAAATAGCGTCGCGATTCAGTACATCGATGTCTAGCGTAACTATCTACAAGGGTCTATTGGTGCCTCGGTCACCGGATGTTCTCTCTTAGTCAGTCTAGTTTTCAAATCCGACGCAAATTTGACAATTAATTGCGACATTCCCACCATCCTAACGACGTTGCAACACAGAAATTGCGTCGCGATTAAATACATTGGTCACTAGCCGACTTATCTCCGAGGGTCTATCGCTGCCTCATACCAGATGGACGTACTCTTTGGCAGTCAAGTTTGTTTTCTCCCTCTCATAACTCACAGTTAATTCTTACCGTCAGATCCTGGTATTGACGACGGAACACACAAATAGCGTCGCGATTCAATAGATCGATGTCCAGCGTAACTGCCTCGGTCACCGGATGGTCGCGTTTTGTCATCTAGTTTTCAAATCCGACGCAAAACTGACAGTTAATTTTATTTTCTCTCATCCTCTCAATGACGATAGAACACATACTGCGATGGTTTTCAGTACATCGTCTACCAGCAGATTTATCTCCAAGCATTTATTACTGCCTGGCTCACCACATGAACGTTGTCCTACGAGTAAAGTTTCGGGAATCCGACGCAAATTTGACAGTTAATTGCGACATTCCCACCATCCTAATGACGATGCAACACAGAAATTGCGTCGCGATTCAATACATTGGTCACTAGCCGACATATCTCCGAGGGTCTAACGCTGCTTCATACCAGATGGATGTACAATTTGGCTGTCAAGTTTCTTGTCTCCGACTCAAAACTCTCAGATAA
Source organism: Schistocerca gregaria (assembly GCF_023897955.1). Lineage (NCBI taxonomy): Eukaryota > Metazoa > Arthropoda > Insecta > Orthoptera > Acrididae > Schistocerca > Schistocerca gregaria. The sequence continues at coordinate 2,538,649 of NW_026061833.1, read as the reverse complement.
TTCTCACCGTCAGATTCTGGTATGGACGACGGAACACACAAATAGCGTCGCGATTCAGTACACTGATGTCTAGCGTAACTATCTATAAGGGTCTACTGGTGCCTCGGTCACCGGATGTTCGCTCTTTGTCAGTCTTGTTTTCAGATCCGACGCAAATTTGACAGTTAATTGCGACATTCCCACCATCCTAACGACGTTGCAACACAGAAATTGCGTCGCGATTCAATACATTGGTCACTAGCCGACCTATCTCCGAGGGTCTATCGCTGCATCATACCAGATGGACGTATTCTTTGGCAGTCAAGTTTGTTTTCTCCCTCTCATAACTCACAATTAATTCTTACCGTCAGATCTTGGTATTGACGATGGAACACAAAAATGGCGTCGGGATTCAATACATCAATGTCTAGCGTAACTATCTAGAAGGGTCTACTTGTGCTTCGGTCACCGGATGGTCGCGCTTTGTCAGTCTAGTTTTCAAATCCGACGCAAAACTGACAGTTAATTGTATTCCTCTCATACTCTCAATTACGATGGAACACACATTCTGCGATGGTTTCCAGAACATCGTCTTCCAGCAGATTTATCTCCAAGCAACTATTACTGCCTGGGTCACCACATGAACGTTGTCCTACGAGTAAAGTTTCGGGAATCCGACGCAAATTTGACAGTTTGTCATCAAGTTTTCCGAGCATGCCTGGTTCACCACATGATCGTTCTCCTGCGAGTAAAGTTTCGGGAATCCGACGCAAATTTGACAGTTAATTGAGACATTCCCACCATCCTAGTGACGATGCAACACAGAAATTGCGTCGCGATTCAATACATTGGTCACTAGCCGACTTATCTCCGAGGGTCTAACGCTGCCTCATACCAGATGGATGTATATTTTGGGCGTCAAGTTTCTTGTCTCCGACTCAAAACTCTCAGCTAATTCTCACCGTCAGATCCTGGTATGGACGACGGAACACACAAACAGCGTCGCGATTCAGTACATTGATGTCTAGCGTAACTATCTATAAGGGTCTATTGGTGCCTCGTCCACCGGATGTTCGATCTTGGTCAGTCTTGTTTTCAAATCCGACGCAAATTTGACAGTTAATTGCGACATTCCCACCATCCTAACGACGTTGCATCACAGAAATTGCGTCGCGATGCAATACATTGGTCACTAGCCGACTTATCTCCGAGGGTCTATCGCTGCCTCATACCAGATGGACGTACTCTTTGGCAGTCAAGTTTGTTTTCTCCCTCTCATAACTCACAGTTAATTCTTATTGTCAGATCCTGGTATTGACGATGGAACACACAAATGGCGTCGCGATTCAATAGATCGATGTATAGCGTAACTATCTACAAGGGTCTATTGGTGCCTCGGATGGTCGCGTTTTGTCAGTCTAGTTTACAAATCCGACGCAAGATTGGCAGTTAATATTATTCCTCCCATACTCTCAATTACGATGGAACACACATACTGCGATGGTTTTCAGAACATCGTCTTCCAGCAGATTTATCTCCGAGCATTTATTACTGCCTGGGTCACCACATGAACGTTGTCCTACGAGTAAAGTTTCGGGAATGCGACGCAAATTTGACAGTTAATTGCGACATTCCCACCATCCTAATGACGATGCAACACAGAAATTTCGTCGCGATTCAATACATTGGTCACTAGCCGACTTATCTCCGAGGGTCTAACGCTGCCTCATACCAGGTGGATGTACAATTTGGCTGTCAAGTTTCTTGTCTCCGACTCAAAACTCCCAGCTAATTCTCACCGTCAGATTCTGGTATGGACGACGGAACACACAAATAGCGTCGCGATTCAGTACACTGACGTCTAGCGTAACTATCTATAAGGGTCTATTGGTGCCTCGGTCACCGGATGTTCGCTCTTTGTCAGTCTTGTTTTCAAATCCGACGCAAATTTGACAGTTAATTGCGACATTCCCACCATCCTAACGACGTTGCAACACCGAAATTGCGTCGCGATTCAATACATTGGTCACTAGCCGACTTATCTCCGAGGGTCTATCGCTGCATCATACCAGATGGACGTATTCTTTGGCAGTCAAGTTTGTTTTCTCCCTCTCATAACTCACAGTTAATTCTTACCGTCAGATCTTGGTATTGACGATGGAACACAAAAATGGCGTCGGGATTCAATACATCAATGTCTAGCGTAACTATCTACAAGGGTCTATTGGTGCCTCGGTCACCGGATGGTCGCGTTTTGTCAGTCTAGTTTTCAAATCCGACGCAAAACTGACAGTTAATTGTATTCCTCTCATACTCTCAATTACGATGGAACACACATTCTGCGATGGTTTCCAGAACATCGTCTTCCAGCAGATTTATCTCCAAGCAACTATTACTGCCTGGGTCACCACATGAACGTTGTCCTACGAGTAAAGTTTCGGGAATCCGACGCAAATTTGACAGTTTGTCATCAAGTTTTCCGAGCATGCCTGGTTCACCACATGATCGTTCTCCTGCGAGTAAAGTTTCGGAATCCGACGCAAATTTGACAGTTAATTGAGACATTCCCACCATCCTAGTGACGATGCAACACAGAAATTGCGTCGCGATTCAATACATTGGTCACTAGCCGACTTATCTCCGAGGGTCTAACGCTGCCTCATACCAGATGGATGTATATTTTGGGCGTCAAGTTTCTTGTCTCCGACTCAAAACTCTCAGCTAATTCTCACCGTCAGATCCTGGTATGGACGACGGAACACACAAACAGCGTCGCGATTCAGTACATTGATGTCTAGCGTAACTATCTATAAGGGTCTATTGGTGCCTCGTCCACCGGATGTTCGATCTTGGTCAGTCTTGTTTTCAAATCCGACGCAAATTTGACAGTTAATTGCGATATTCCCACCATCCTAACGACGTTGCATCACAGAAATTGCGTCGCGATGCAATACATTGGTCACTAGCCGACTTATCTCCGAGGGTCTATCGCTGCCTCATACCAGATGGACGTACTCTTTGGCAGTCAAGTTTGTTTTCTCCCTCTCATTACTCACAGTTAATTCTTATTGTCAGATCCTGGTATTGACGATGGAACACACAAATGGCGTCGCGATTCAATAGATCGATGTATAGCGTAACTATCTACAAGGGTCTATTGGTGCCTCGGTCACCGGATGGTCGCGCTTTGTCAGTCTAGTTTTCAAATCCGACGCAAAACTGATAGTTAATTTTATTCCTCAAGTACTCTCAATTACGATGGAACACACATACTGCGATGGTTTTCAGAACATCGTCTTCCAGCAGATTTATCTCCAAGCATGTCTGGGTCACCACATGATCATTCTCCTGCGTGTAAAGTTTCGGGAATCCGACGCAAATTTGACAGTTAATTGAGACATTCCCACCATCCTAATGACGATGCAACACAGAAATTGCGTCGCGATTCAATACATTGGTCACTAACCGACCTAACTCCGAGGGTCTAACGCTGCTTCATACCAGATGGATGTACAATTTGGCTCTCAAGTTTCTTGTCTCCGACTCAAAACTCTCAGCTAATTCTCACCGTCAGATCCTGGTATGGACGACGGAACACACAAATATCGTCGCAATTCAGTACATTGATGTCTAGCGTAACTATCTAGAAGGGTCTAATTGTGCTTCGGTCACCGGATGGTCGCGCTTTGTCAGTCTAGTTTTCAAATCCGACGCAAAACTGACAGTTAATTGTATTCCTCTCATACTCTCAATTACGATGGAACACACATTCTGCGATGGTTTCCAGAACATCGTCTTCCAGCAGATTTATCTCCAAGCAACTATTACTGCCTGGGTCACCACATGAACGTTGTCCTACGAGTAAAGTTTCGGGAATCCGACGCAAATTTGACAGTTTGTCATCAAGTGTTCCGAGCATGCCTGGTTCACCACATGATCGTTCTCCTGCGAGTAAAGTTTCGGGAATCCGACGCAAATTTGACAGTTAATTGAGACATTCCCACCATCCTAGTGACGATGCAACACAGAAATTGCGTCGCGATTCAATACATTGGTCACTAGCCGACTTATCTCCGAGGGTCTAACGCTGCCTCATACCAGATGGATGTATATTTTGGGCGTCAAGTTTCTTGTCTCCGACTCAAAACTCTCAGCTAATTCTCACCGTCAGATCCTGGTATGGACGACGGAACACACAAACAGCGTCGCGATTCAGTACATTGATGTCTAGCGTAACTATCTATAAGGGTCTATTGGTGCCTCGTCCACCGGATGTTCGATCTTGGTCAGTCTTGTTTTCAAATCCGACGCAAATTTGACAGTTAATTGCGACATTCCCACCTTCCTAACGACGTTGCATCACAGAAATTGCGTCGCGATGCAATACATTGGTCACTAGCCGACTTATCTCCGAGGGTCTATCGCTGCCTCATACCAGATGGACGTACTCTTTGGCAGTCAAGTTTGTTTTCTCCCTCTCATAACTCACAATTAATTCTTACCGTCAGATCTTGGTATTGACGATGGAACACAAAAATGGCGTCGGGATTCAATACATCAATGTCTAGCGTAACTATCTAGAAGGGTCTAATTGTGCTTCGGTCACCGGATGGTCGCGCTTTGTCAGTCTAGTTTTCAAATCCGACGCAAAACTGACAGTTAATTGTATTCCTCTCATACTCTCAATTACGATGGAACACACATTCTGCGATGGTTTCCAGAACATCGTCTTCCAGCAGATTTATCTCCAAGCAACTATTACTGCCTGGGTCACCACATGAACGTTGTCCTACGAGTAAAGTTTCGGGAATCCGACGCAAATTTGACAGTTTGTCATCAAGTTTTCCGAGCATGCCTGGTTCACCACATGATCGTTCTCCTGCGAGTAAAGTTTCGGGAATCCGACGCAAATTTGACAGTTAATTGAGACATTCCCACCATCCTAGTGACGATGCAACACAGAAATTGCGTCGCGATTCAATACATTGGTCACTAGCCGACTTATCTCCGAGGGTCTAACGCTGCCTCATACCAGATGGATGTATATTTTGGGCGTCAAGTTTCTTGTCTCCGACTCAAAACTCTCAGCTAATTCTCACCGTCAGATCCTGGTATGGACGACGGAACACACAAACAGCGTCGCGATTCAGTACATTGATGTCTAGCGTAACTATCTATAAGGGTCTATTGGTGCCTCGTCCACCGGATGTTCGATCTTGGTCAGTCTTGTTTTCAAATCCGACGCAAATTTGACAGTTAATTGCGACATTCCCACCATCCTAACGACGTTGCATCACAGAAATTGCGTCGCGATGCAATACATTGGTCACTAGCCGACTTATCTCCGAGGGTCTATCGCTGCCTCATACCAGATGGACGTACTCTTTGGCAGTCAAGTTTGTTTTCTCCCTCTCATAACTCACAGTTAATTCTTATTGTCAGATCCTGGTATTGACGATGGAACACACAAATGGCGTCGCGATTCAATAGATCGATGTATAGCGTAACTATCTACAAGGGTCTATTGGTGCCTCGGATGGTCGCGTTTTGTCAGTCTAGTTTACAAATCCGACGCAAGATTGGCAGTTAATATTATTCCTCCCATACTCTCAATTACGATGGAACACACATACTGCGATGGTTTTCAGAACATCGTCTTCCAGCAGATTTATCTCCGAGCATTTATTACTGCCTGGGTCACCACATGAACGTTGTCCTACGAGTAAAGTTTCGGGAATGCGACGCAAATTTGACAGTTAATTGCGACATTCCCACCATCCTAATGACGATGCAACACAGAAATTTCGTCGCGATTCAATACATTGGTCACTAGCCGACTTATCTCCGAGGGTCTAACGCTGCTTCATACCAGGTGGATGTACAATTTGGCTGTCAAGTTTCTTGTCTCCGACTCAAAACTCCCAGCTAATTCTCACCGTCAGATTCTGGTATGGACGACGGAACACACAAATAGCGTCGCGATTCAGTACACTGACGTCTAGCGTAACTATCTATAAGGGTCTATTGGTGCCTCGGTCACCGGATGTTCGCTCTTTGTCAGTCTTGTTTTCAAATCCGACGCAAATTTGACAGTTAATTGCGACATTCCCACCATCCTAACGACGTTGCAACACCGAAATTGCGTCGCGATTCAATACATTGGTCACTAGCCGACTTATCTCCGAGGGTCTATCGCTGCATCATACCAGATGGACGTATTCTTTGGCAGTCAAGTTTGTTTTCTCCCTCTCATAACTCACAGTTAATTCTTACCGTCAGATCTTGGTATTGACGATGGAACACAAAAATGGCGTCGGGATTCAATACATCAATGTCTAGCGTAACTATCTACAAGGGTCTATTGGTGCCTCGGTCACCGGATGGTCGCGTTTTGTCAGTCTAGTTTTCAAATCCGACGCAAAACTGACAGTTAATTGTATTCCTCTCATACTCTCAATTACGATGGAACACACATTCTGCGATGGTTTCCAGAACATCGTCTTCCAGCAGATTTATCTCCAAGCAACTATTACTGCCTGGGTCACCACATGAACGTTGTCCTACGAGTAAAGTTTCGGGAATCCGACGCAAATTTGACAGTTTGTCATCAAGTTTTCCGAGCATGCCTGGTTCACCACATGATCGTTCTCCTGCGAGTAAAGTTTCGGAATCCGACGCAAATTTGACAGTTAATTGAGACATTCCCACCATCCTAGTGACGATGCAACACAGAAATTGCGTCGCGATTCAATACATTGGTCACTAGCCGACTTATCTCCGAGGGTCTAACGCTGCCTCATACCAGATGGATGTATATTTTGGGCGTCAAGTTTCTTGTCTCCGACTCAAAACTCTCAGCTAATTCTCACCGTCAGATCCTGGTATGGACGACGGAACACACAAACAGCGTCGCGATTCAGTACATTGATGTCTAGCGTAACTATCTATAAGGGTCTATTGGTGCCTCGTCCACCGGATGTTCGATCTTGGTCAGTCTTGTTTTCAAATCCGACGCAAATTTGACAGTTAATTGCGATATTCCCACCATCCTAACGACGTTGCATCACAGAAATTGCGTCGCGATGCAATACATTGGTCACTAGCCGACTTATCTCCGAGGGTCTATCGCTGCCTCATACCAGATGGACGTACTCTTTGGCAGTCAAGTTTGTTTTCTCCCTCTCATTACTCACAGTTAATTCTTATTGTCAGATCCTGGTATTGACGATGGAACACACAAATGGCGTCGCGATTCAATAGATCGATGTATAGCGTAACTATCTACAAGGGTCTATTGGTGCCTCGGTCACCGGATGGTCGCGCTTTGTCAGTCTAGTTTTCAAATCCGACGCAAAACTGATAGTTAATTTTATTCCTCAAGTACTCTCAATTACGATGGAACACACATACTGCGATGGTTTTCAGAACATCGTCTTCCAGCAGATTTATCTCCAAGCATGTCTGGGTCACCACATGATCATTCTCCTGCGTGTAAAGTTTCGGGAATCCGACGCAAATTTGACAGTTAATTGAGACATTCCCACCATCCTAATGACGATGCAACACAGAAATTGCGTCGCGATTCAATACATTGGTCACTAACCGACCTAACTCCGAGGGTCTAACGCTGCTTCATACCAGATGGATGTACAATTTGGCTCTCAAGTTTCTTGTCTCCGACTCAAAACTCTCAGCTAATTCTCACCGTCAGATCCTGGTATGGACGACGGAACACACAAATATCGTCGCAATTCAGTACATTGATGTCTAGCGTAACTATCTAGAAGGGTCTAATTGTGCTTCGGTCACCGGATGGTCGCGCTTTGTCAGTCTAGTTTTCAAATCCGACGCAAAACTGACAGTTAATTGTATTCCTCTCATACTCTCAATTACGATGGAACACACATTCTGCGATGGTTTCCAGAACATCGTCTTCCAGCAGATTTATCTCCAAGCAACTATTACTGCCTGGGTCACCACATGAACGTTGTCCTACGAGTAAAGTTTCGGGAATCCGACGCAAATTTGACAGTTTGTCATCAAGTTTTCCGAGCATGCCTGGTTCACCACATGATCGTTCTCCTGCGAGTAAAGTTTCGGGAATCCGACGCAAATTTGACAGTTAATTGAGACATTCCCACCATCCTAGTGACGATGCAACACAGAAATTGCGTCGCGATTCAATACATTGGTCACTAGCCGACTTATCTCCGAGGGTCTAACGCTGCCTCATACCAGATGGATGTATATTTTGGGCGTCAAGTTTCTTGTCTCCGACTCAAAACTCTCAGCTAATTCTCACCGTCAGATCCTGGTATGGACGACGGAACACACAAACAGCGTCGCGATTCAGTACATTGATGTCTAGCGTAACTATCTATAAGGGTCTATTGGTGCCTCGTCCACCGGATGTTCGATCTTGGTCAGTCTTGTTTTCAAATCCGACGCAAATTTGACAGTTAATTGCGACATTCCCACCATCCTAACGACGTTGCATCACAGAAATTGCGTCGCGATGCAATACATTGGTCACTAGCCGACTTATCTCCGAGGGTCTATCGCTGCCTCATACCAGATGGACGTACTCTTTGGCAGTCAAGTTTGTTTTCTCCCTCTCATAACTCACAGTTAATTCTTATTGTCAGATCCTGGTATTGACGATGGAACACACAAATGGCGTCGCGATTCAATAGATCGATGTATAGCGTAACTATCTACAAGGGTCTATTGGTGCCTCGGATGGTCGCGTTTTGTCAGTCTAGTTTACAAATCCGACGCAAGATTGGCAGTTAATATTATTCCTCCCATACTCTCAATTACGATGGAACACACATACTGCGATGGTTTTCAGAACATCGTCTTCCAGCAGATTTATCTCCGAGCATTTATTACTGCCTGGGTCACCACATGAACGTTGTCCTACGAGTAAAGTTTCGGGAATGCGACGCAAATTTGACAGTTAATTGCGACATTCCCACCATCCTAATGACGATGCAACACAGAAATTTCGTCGCGATTCAATACATTGGTCACTAGCCGACTTATCTCCGAGGGTCTAACGCTGCTTCATACCAGGTGGATGTACAATTTGGCTGTCAAGTTTCTTGTCTCCGACTCAAAACTCCCAGCTAATTCTCACCGTCAGATTCTGGTATGGACGACGGAACACACAAATAGCGTCGCGATTCAGTACACTGACGTCTAGCGTAACTATCTATAAGGGTCTATTGGTGCCTCGGTCACCGGATGTTCGCTCTTTGTCAGTCTTGTTTTCAAATCCGACGCAAATTTGACAGTTAATTGCGACATTCCCACCATCCTAACGACGTTGCAACACCGAAATTGCGTCGCGATTCAATACATTGGTCACTAGCCGACTTATCTCCGAGGGTCTATCGCTGCATCATACCAGATGGACGTATTCTTTGGCAGTCAAGTTTGTTTTCTCCCTCTCATAACTCACAGTTAATTCTTACCGTCAGATCTTGGTATTGACGATGGAACACAAAAATGGCGTCGGGATTCAATACATCAATGTCTAGCGTAACTATCTACAAGGGTCTATTGGTGCCTCGGTCACCGGATGGTCGCGTTTTGTCAGTCTAGTTTTCAAATCCGACGCAAAACTGACAGTTAATTGTATTCCTCTCATACTCTCAATTACGATGGAACACACATTCTGCGATGGTTTCCAGAACATCGTCTTCCAGCAGATTTATCTCCAAGCAACTATTACTGCCTGGGTCACCACATGAACGTTGTCCTACGAGTAAAGTTTCGGGAATCCGACGCAAATTTGACAGTTTGTCATCAAGTTTTCCGAGCATGCCTGGTTCACCACATGATCGTTCTCCTGCGAGTAAAGTTTCGGAATCCGACGCAAATTTGACAGTTAATTGAGACATTCCCACCATCCTAGTGACGATGCAACACAGAAATTGCGTCGCGATTCAATACATTGGTCACTAGCCGACTTATCTCCGAGGGTCTAACGCTGCCTCATACCAGATGGATGTATATTTTGGGCGTCAAGTTTCTTGTCTCCGACTCAAAACTCTCAGCTAATTCTCACCGTCAGATCCTGGTATGGACGACGGAACACACAAACAGCGTCGCGATTCAGTACATTGATGTCTAGCGTAACTATCTATAAGGGTCTATTGGTGCCTCGTCCACCGGATGTTCGATCTTGGTCAGTCTTGTTTTCAAATCCGACGCAAATTTGACAGTTAATTGCGATATTCCCACCATCCTAACGACGTTGCATCACAGAAATTGCGTCGCGATGCAATACATTGGTCACTAGCCGACTTATCTCCGAGGGTCTATCGCTGCCTCATACCAGATGGACGTACTCTTTGGCAGTCAAGTTTGTTTTCTCCCTCTCATTACTCACAGTTAATTCTTATTGTCAGATCCTGGTATTGACGATGGAACACACAAATGGCGTCGCGATTCAATAGATCGATGTATAGCGTAACTATCTACAAGGGTCTATTGGTGCCTCGGTCACCGGATGGTCGCGCTTTGTCAGTCTAGTTTTCAAATCCGACGCAAAACTGATAGTTAATTTTATTCCTCAAGTACTCTCAATTACGATGGAACACACATACTGCGATGGTTTTCAGAACATCGTCTTCCAGCAGATTTATCTCCAAGCATGTCTGGGTCACCACATGATCATTCTCCTGCGTGTAAAGTTTCGGGAATCCGACGCAAATTTGACAGTTAATTGAGACATTCCCACCATCCTAATGACGATGCAACACAGAAATTGCGTCGCGATTCAATACATTGGTCACTAACCGACCTAACTCCGAGGGTCTAACGCTGCTTCATACCAGATGGATGTACAATTTGGCTCTCAAGTTTCTTGTCTCCGACTCAAAACTCTCAGCTAATTCTCACCGTCAGATCCTGGTATGGACGACGGAACACACAAATATCGTCGCAATTCAGTACATTGATGTCTAGCGTAACTATCTAGAAGGGTCTAATTGTGCTTCGGTCACCGGATGGTCGCGCTTTGTCAGTCTAGTTTTCAAATCCGACGCAAAACTGACAGTTAATTGTATTCCTCTCATACTCTCAATTACGATGGAACACACATTCTGCGATGGTTTCCAGAACATCGTCTTCCAGCAGATTTATCTCCAAGCAACTATTACTGCCTGGGTCACCACATGAACGTTGTCCTACGAGTAAAGTTTCGGGAATCCGACGCAAATTTGACAGTTTGTCATCAAGTGTTCCGAGCATGCCTGGTTCACCACATGATCGTTCTCCTGCGAGTAAAGTTTCGGGAATCCGACGCAAATTTGACAGTTAATTGAGACATTCCCACCATCCTAGTGACGATGCAACACAGAAATTGCGTCGCGATTCAATACATTGGTCACTAGCCGACTTATCTCCGAGGGTCTAACGCTGCCTCATACCAGATGGATGTATATTTTGGGCGTCAAGTTTCTTGTCTCCGACTCAAAACTCTCAGCTAATTCTCACCGTCAGATCCTGGTATGGACGACGGAACACACAAACAGCGTCGCGATTCAGTACATTGATGTCTAGCGTAACTATCTATAAGGGTCTATTGGTGCCTCGTCCACCGGATGTTCGATCTTGGTCAGTCTTGTTTTCAAATCCGACGCAAATTTGACAGTTAATTGCGACATTCCCACCTTCCTAACGACGTTGCATCACAGAAATTGCGTCGCGATGCAATACATTGGTCACTAGCCGACTTATCTCCGAGGGTCTATCGCTGCCTCATACCAGATGGACGTACTCTTTGGCAGTCAAGTTTGTTTTCTCCCTCTCATAACTCACAGTTAATTCTTATTGTCAGATCCTGGTATTGACGATGGAACACACAAATGGCGTCGCGATTCAATAGATCGATGTATAGCGTAACTATCTACAAGGGTCTATTGGTGCCTCGGATGGTCGCGTTTTGTCAGTCTAGTTTACAAATCCGACGCAAGATTGGCAGTTAATATTATTCCTCCCATACTCTCAATTACGATGGAACACACATACTGCGATGGTTTTCAGAACATCGTCTTCCAGCAGATTTATCTCCGAGCATTTATTACTGCCTGGGTCACCACATGAACGTTGTCCTACGAGTAAAGTTTCGGGAATGCGACGCAAATTTGACAGTTAATTGCGACATTCCCACCATCCTAATGACGATGCAACACAGAAATTTCGTCGCGATTCAATACATTGGTCACTAGCCGACTTATCTCCGAGGGTCTAACGCTGCTTCATACCAGGTGGATGTACAATTTGGCTGTCAAGTTTCTTGTCTCCGACTCAAAACTCTCAGCTAATTCTCACCGTCAGATTCTGGTATGGACGACGGAACACACAAATAGCGTCGCGATTCAGTACACTGATGTCTAGCGTAACTATCTATAAGGGTCTATTGGTGCCTCGGTAACCGGATGTTCGCTCTTTGTCAGGCTTGTTTTCAAATCCGACGCAAATTTGACAGTTAATTGAGACATTCCCACCATCCTAACGACGTTGCAACACCGAAATTGCGTCGCGATTCAATACATTGGTCACTAGCCGACTTATCTCCGAGGGTCTATCGCTGCATCATACCAGATGGACGTATTCTTTGGCAGTCAAGTTTGTTTTCTCCCTCTCATATCTCACAGTTAATTCTTACCGTCAGATCTTGGTATTGACGATGGAACACAAAAATGGCGTCGGGATTCAATACATCAATGTCTAGCGTAACTATCTACAAGGGTCTATTGGTGCCTCGGTCACCGGATGGTCGCGTTTTGTCGTCTAGTTTTCAAATCCGACGCAAAACTGACAGTTAATTTTATTTTCTCTCATCCTCTCAATGACGATAGAACACATACTGCGATGGTTTTCAGTACATCGTCTACCAGCAGATTTATCTCCAAGCATTTATTACTGCCTGGGTCACCACATGAACGTTGTCCTACGAGTAAAGTTTCGGGAATGCGACGCAAATTTGAAAGTTAATTGCGACATTCCCACCATCCTAATGACGATGCAACACAGAAATTTCGTCGCGATTCAATACATTGGTCACTAGCCGACTTATCTCCGAGGGTCTAACGCTGCTTCAAACCAGGTGGATGTACAATTTGGCTGTCAAGTTTCTTGTCTCCGACTCAAAACTCTCAGCTAATTCTCACCGTCAGATTCTGGTATGGACGACGGAACACACAAATAGCGTCGCGATTCAGTACACTGGTGTCTAGCGTAACTATCTATAAGGGTCTATTGGTGCCTCGGTCACCGGATGTTCGCTCTTTGTCAGTCTTGTTTTCAAATCCGACGCAAATTTGACAGTTAATTGCGACATACCCACCATCCTAACAACGTTGCAACACCGAAATTGCGTCGCGATTCAATACATTGGTCACTAGCCGACTTATCTCCGAGGGTCTATCGCTGCATCATACCAGATGGACGTATTCTTTGGCAGTCAAGTTTGTTTTCTCCCTCTCATAACTCACAGTTAATTCTTACCGTCAGATCTTGGTATTGACGATGGAACACAAAAATGGCGTCGGGATTCAATACATCAATGTCTAGCGTAACTATCTACAAGGGTCTATTGGTGCCTCGGTCACCGGATGGTCGCGCTTTGTCAGTCTAGTTTTCAAATCCGACGCAAAACTGATAGTTAATTTTATTCCTCAAGTACTCTCAATTACGATGGAACACACATACTGCGATGGTTTTCAGAACATCGTCTTCCAGCAGATTTATCTCCAAGCATGTCTGGGTCACCACATGATCATTCTCCTGCGTGTAAAGTTTCGGGAATCCGACGCAAATTTGACAGTTAATTGAGACATTCCCACCATCCTAATGACGATGCAACACAGAAATTGCGTCGCGATTCAATACATTGGTCACTAGCCGACTTATCTCCGAGGGTCTAACGCTGCCTCATACCAGATGGATGTACAATTTGGCTGTCAAGTTTCTTGTCTCCGACTCGTAACTCACAGTTAATTCTTACCGTCAGATCCTGGTATCGACCATGGAACACACAAATAGCGTCGCGATTCAGTACATCGATGTCTAGCGTAACTATCTACAAGGGTCTATTGGTGCCTCGGTCACCAGATGTTCTCTCTTAGTCAGACTAGTTTTCAAATCCGACGCAAATTTGACAATTAATTGCGACATTCCCACCATCCTAACGACGTTGCAACACAGAAATTGCGTCGCGATTAAATACATTGGTCACTAGCCGACTTATCTCCGAGGGTCTATCGCTGCCTCATACCAGATGGACGTACTCTTTGGCAGTCAAGTTTGTTTTCTCCCTCTCATAACTCACAGTTAATTCTTACCGTCAGATCCTGGTATTGACGATGGAACACACAAATAGCGTCGCGAATCAATAGATCGATGTCCAGCGTAACTGCCTCGGTCACCGGATGGTCGCGTTTTGTCATCTAGTTTTCAAATCCGACGCAAAACTGACAGTTAATTTTATTTTCTCTCATCCTCTCAATGACGATAGAACACATACTGCGATGGTTTTCAGTACATCGTCTACCAGCAGATTTATCTCCAAGCATCTATTACTGCCTGGGTCACCACATGAACGTTGTCCTACGAGTAAAGTTTCGGGAATCCGACGCAAATTTGACAGTTAATTGCGACATTCCCACCATCCTAATGACGATGCAACACAGAAATTGCGTCGCGATTCAATACATTGGTCACTAACCGACCTAACTCCGAGGGTCTAACGCTGCTTCATACCAGATGGATGTACAATTTGGCTCTCAAGTTTCTTGTCTCCGACTCAAAACTCTCAGCTAATTCTCACCGTCAGATCCTGGTATGGACGACGGAACACACAAATATCGTCGCAATTCAGTACATTGATGTCTAGCGTAACTATCTAGAAGGGTCTAATTGTGCTTCGGTCACCGGATGGTCGCGCTTTGTCAGTCTAGTTTTCAAATCCGACGCAAAACTGACAGTTAATTGTATTCCTCTCATACTCTCAATTACGATGGAACACACATTCTGCGATGGTTTCCAGAACATCGTCTTCCAGCAGATTTATCTCCAAGCAACTATTACTGCCTGGGTCACCACATGAACGTTGTCCTACGAGTAAAGTTTCGGGAATCCGACGCAAATTTGACAGTTTGTCATCAAGTTTTCCGAGCATGCCTGGTTCAAGACATGATCGTTCTCCTGCGAGTAAAGTTTCGGGAATCCGACGCAAATTTGACAGTTAATTGAGACATTCCCACCATCCTAGTGACGATGCAACACAGAAATTGCGTCGCGATTCAATACATTGGTCACTAGCCGACTTATCTCCGAGGGTCTAACGCTGCCTCATACCAGATGGATGTATAATTTGGGCGTCAAGTTTCTTGTCTCCGACTCAAAACTCTCAGCTAATTCTCACCGTCAGATCCTGGTATGGACGACGGAACACACAAACAGCGTCGCGATTCAGTACATTGATGTCTAGCGTAACTATCTATAAGGGTCTATTGGTGCCTCGGTCACCGGATGTTCGATCTTGGTCAGTCTTGTTTTCAAATCCGACGCAAATTTGACAGTTAATTGCGACATTCCCACCATCCTAACGACGTTGCATCACAGAAATTGCGTCGCGATGCAATACATTGGTCACTAGCCGACTTATCTCCGAGGGTCTATCGCTGCCTCATACCAGATGGACGTACTCTTTGGCAGTCAAGTTTGTTTTCTCCCTCTCATAACTCACAGTTAATTCTTATTGTCAGATCCTGGTATTGACGATGGAACACACAAATGGCGTCGCGATTCAATAGATCGATGTATAGCGTAACTATCTACAAGGGTCTATTGGTGCCTAGGATGGTCGCGTTTTGTCAGTCTAGTTTACAAATCCGACGCAAGATTGGCAGTTAATATTATTCCTCCCATACTCTCAATTACGATGGAACACACATACTGCGATGGTTTTCAGAACATCGTCTTCCAGCAGATTTATCTCCGAGCATGCCTACGAGTAAAGTTTCGGGATGCGACGCAAATTTGACAGTTAATTGCGACATTCGCACCATCCTAATGACGATGCAACACAGAAATTGCGTCGCGATTCAATACATTGGTCACTAGCCGACTTATCTCCGAGGGTCTAACGCTGCCTCATACCAGATGGATGTACAATTTGGCTGTCAAGTTTCTTGTCTCCGACTCATAACTCACAGTTAATTCTTACCGTCAGATCCTGGTATCGACCATGGAAAACACAAATATCGTCGCGATTCAGTACATCGATGTCTAGCGTAACAATCTACAAGGGTCTAATGGTGCCTCGGTCACCGGATGTTCTCTCTTTGTCAGTCTAGTTTTCAAATCCGACGCAAATTTGACAATTAATTGCGACATTCCCACCATCCTAACGACGTTGCAACACAGAAATTGCGCCGCGATTAAATACATTGGTCACTAGCCGACTTATCTCCGAGGGTCTATAGCTGCCTCATACCAGATGGACGTACTCTTTGGCAGTCAAGGTCGTTTTCTCCCTCTCATAACTCACAGTTAATTCTTACCGTCAGATCCTGGTATTGACGACGGAACACACAAATAGCGTCGCGATTTAATAGATCGATGTCCAGCGTAACTATCTACAAGGGTCTATTGGTGCCTCGGTCACCGGATGGTCGCGTTTTGTCATCTAGTTTTCAAATCCGACGCAAAACTGACAGTTAATTTTATTTTCTCTCATCCTCTCAATGACGATAGAACACATACTGCGATGGTTTTCAGTACATCGTCTACCAGCAGATTTATCTCCAAGCATTTATTACTGCCTGGGTCACCACATGAACGTTGTCCTACGAGTAAAGTTTCGGGAATGCGACGCAAATTTGACAGTTAATTGCGACATTCCCACCATCCTAATGACGATGCAACACAGAAATTGCGTCGCGATTCAATACATTGGTCACTAGCCGACTTATCTCCGAGGGTCTAACGCTGCTTCATACCAGGTGGATGTACAATTTGGCTGTCAAGTTTCTTGTCTCCGACTCAAAACTCTCAGCTAATTCTCACCGTCAGATTCTGGTATGGACGACGGAACACACAAATAGCGTCGCGATTCAGTACACTGATGTCTAGCGTAACTATCTATAAGGGTCTATTGGTGCCTCGGTCACCGGATGTTCGCTCTTTGTCAGTCTTGTTTTCAAATCCGACGCAAATTTGACAGTTAATTGCGACATTCCCACCATCCTAACGACGTTGCAACACAGAAATTGCGTCGCGATTCAATACATTGGTCACTAGCCGACTTATCTCCGAGGGTCTATCGCTGCATCATACCAGATGGACGTATTCTTTGGCAGTCAAGTTTGTTTTCTCCCTCTCATAACTCACAGTTAATTCTTACCGTCAGATCTTGGTATTGACGATGGAACACAAAAATGGCGTCGGGATTCAATACATCAATGTCTAGCGTAACTATCTACAAGGGTCTATTGGTGCCTCATTCACCGGATGGTCGAGCTTTGTCAGTCTAGTTTTCAAATCCGACGCAAAACTGATAGTTAATTTTATTCCACAAGTACTCTCAATTACGATGGAACACACATACTGCGATGGTTTTCAGAACATCGTCTTCCAGCAGATTTATCTCCGAGCATGCCTGGTTCACCACATGATCGTTCTCCTGCGAGTAAAGTTTCGGGAATCCGACGCAAATTCGACAGTTAATTGAGACAGTCCCATCATCCTAATGACGATGCAACGCAGAAATTGCGTCGCGATTCAATACATTGGTCACTAGCCGACTTATCTCCGAGGGCCTAACGCTGCCTCCTAACAGATGGATGTACAATTTGGCTGTCAAGTTTCTTGTCTCCGACTCAAAACGCTCAGCTAATTCTCACCGTCAGATCCTGGTATGGACGACGGAACACACAAATAGCGTCGCGATTCAGTACATTGATGTCCAGCGTAACTATCTACAAGGGTCTACTGGTGCCTCGGTCACGGGATGGTCGCGTTTTGTCATCTAGTTTTCAAATCCGACGCAAAACTGACAGTTAATTTATGTTCTCTCATCCTCTCAATGACGATGGAACACACATACTGCGATGGTTTTCAGAACATCGTCTTCCAGCAGATTTATCTCCGAGCATGCCTGGTTTACCACATGATCGTTCTCCTGCGAGTAAAGTTTCGGGAATCCGACGCAAATTTGACAGTTAATTGAGACATTCCCACCATCCTAATGACGATGCAACACAGAAATTGCGTCGCGATTCAATACATTGGTCACTAGCCGACTTATCTCCGAGGGTCTAACGCTGCTCATACCAGATGGATGAACAATTTGGCTGTCAAGTTTCTTGTCTCCGACTCAAAACTCTCAGCTAATTCTCACCGTCAGATCCTGGTATGGACGACGGAACACACAAATAGCGTCGCGATTCAGTACATTGATGTCTAGCGTAACTATCTATAAGGGTCTACTGGTGCCTCGGTCACCGGATGTTCACTCTTTGTCAGTCTTGTTTTCAAATCCGACGCAAATCTGACAGTTAATTGCGACATTCCCACCATCCTAACGACGTTGCATCACAGAAATTGCGTCGCGATTCAATACATTGGTCACTAGCCGACTTATCTCCGAGGGTCTAACGCTGCCTCATACCAGATGGATGTACAATGTGGCAGTCAAGTTTCTCTTCTCCCTCTCATAACTCACAGTTAATACTTACCGTTAGATGCTGGTATTGACGATGGAACACACAAATAGCGTCGTGATTCTATACATCGATGTCCAGCGTAACTATCTCGGTCACCGGATGTTCTCTCTTTGTCAGTCTAGTTTTCAAATCCGACGCAAATTTGTCAGTTAATTGCGACATTCCCAACATCCTAACGACGTTGCAACACAGAAATTGCGTCGCGATTAAATACATTGGTCACTAGCCGACTTATCTCCGAGGGTCTATCGCTGCCTCATACCAGATGGACGTACTCTTTGGCAGTCAAGTTTGTTTTCTCCCTCTCATAACTCACAGTTAATTCTTACCGTCAGATCCTGGTATTGACGATGGGACACTCAAATGGCGTCGCGATTCAATAGATCGATGTCCAGCGTAGCTATCTACAAGGGTCTATTGGTGCCTCGGTCACCGGATGGTCGCGTTTTGTCATCTAGTTTTCAAATCCGACGCAAAACTGACAGTTAATTTTATTTTCTCTCATCCTCTCAATGACGATAGAACACATACTGCGATGGTTTTCAGTACATCGTCTACCAGCAGATTTATCTCCAAGCATCAATTACTGCCAGGGTCACCACATGAACGTTGTCCTACGAGTAAAGTTTCGGGAATCCGACGCAAATTTGACAGTTAATTGCGACATTCCCACCATCCTAATGACGATGCAACACAGAAATTGCGTCGCGATTCAATACATTGGTCACTAGCCGACTTATCTCCGAGGGTCTAACGCTGCTTCATACCAGATGGATGTACAATTTGGCTGTCAAGTTTCTTGTCTCCGACTCAAAACGCTCAGCTAATTCTCACCGTCAGATCCTGGTATGGACGACGGAACACACAAATAGCGTCGCGATTCAGTACATTGATGTCTAGCGTAACTATCTATAAGGGTCTATTGGTGCCTCGGTCACCGGATGTTCGCTCTTTGTCAGTCTTGTTTTCAAATCCGACGCAAATTTGACAGTTAATTGCGACATTCCCACCATCCTAACGACGGTGCAACTCAGAAATTGCGTCGAGATTCAATACATTGGTCTCTAGCCGACTTATCTCCGAGGGTCTATCGCTGTCTCATACCAGATGGACGTATTCTTTGTCAGTCAAGTTTGTTTTCTCCCTCTCATAACTCACAGTTAATTCTTACCGTCAGATCTTGGTATTGACGATGGAACACAAAATTGCGTCGGGATTCAATACATCAATGTCTAGCGTAACTATCTACAAGGGTCTATTGGTGCCTCATTCACCGGATGGTCGCGTTTTGTCATCTAGTTTTCAAATCCGACGCAAAACTGACAGTTAATTTATGTTCTCTCATCCTCTCAATGACGATGGAACACACATACTGCGATTGTTTTCTGAACATCGTCTTCCAGCAGATTTATCTCCGAGCATGCCTTGGTCACCACATGATCGTTGTCCTACGAGTAAAGTTTCGGGAATCCGACGCAAATTTGACAGTTAATTGCGTCATTCGCACCATCCTAATGACGATGCAACACAGAAATTGAGTCGCGATTCAATACATTGGTCACTAGCCGACTTATCTCCGAGGGTCTAACGCTGCCTCATACCAGATGGATGTACAATGTGGCAGTCAAGTTTCTCTTCTCCCTCTCATAACTCACGGTTAATACTTACCGTTAGATCCTGGTATTGACGATGGAACACACAAATAGCGTCGCGATTCAATAGATCGATGTCCAGCGTAACTATCTACAAGGGTCTATTGGTGCCTCGGTCACCGGATGGTCGCGTTTTGTCATCTAGTTTTCAAATCCGACGCAAAACTGACAGTTAATTTTATTTTCTCTCATCCTCTCAATGACGATAGAACACATACTGCGATGGTTTTCAGTACATCGTCTACCAGCAGATTTATCTCCAAGCATCTATTACTGCCTGGGTCACAACATGAACGTTGTCCTACGAGTAAAGTTTCGGGAATCCGACGCAAATGTGACAGTTAATTGAGACATTCCCACCATCCTAATGACGATGCAACACAGAAATTGCGTCGCGATTCAATACATTGGTCACTAGCCCACTTATCTCCGAGGGTCTAACGCTGCCTCCTACCAGATGGATGTACAATTTGGCTGTCAAGTTTCTTGTCTCCGACTCAAAACGCTCAGCTAATTCTCACCGTCAGATCCTGGTATGGACGACGGAACACACAAATAGCGTCGCGATTCAGTACATTGATGTCTAGCGTAACTATCTATAAGGGTCTATTGGTGCCTCGGTCACCGGATGTTCGCTCTTTGTCAGTCTTGTTTTCAAATCCGACGCAAATTTGACAGTTAATTGCGACATTCCCACCATCCTAACGACGTTGCAACACAGAAATTGCGTCGCGATTCAATACATTGGTATCTAGCCGACTTATCTCCGAGGGTCTATCGCTGCCTCATACCAGATGGACGTATTCTTTGGCAGTCAAGTTTGTTTTCTCCCTCTCATAACTCACAGTTAATTCTTACCGTCAGATCTTGGTATTGACGATGGAACACAAAAATGGCGTCGCGATTCAATAGATCGATGTCCAGCGTAACTATCTACAAGGGTCTACTGGTGCCTCGGTCACCGTATGGTCGCGTTTTGTCATTTAGTTTTCAAATCCGACGCAAAACTGATAGTTAATTTATGTTCTCTCATCCTCTCAATGACGATGGAACACACATACTGCGATGGTTTTCAGAACATCGTCTTCCAGCAGATTTACCTCCGAGCATGCGTGGTTTACCACATGATCGTTCTCCTGCGAGTAAAGTTTCGGGAATCCGACGCAAATTTGACAGTTAATTGGGACATTCCCACCATCCTAATGACGATGCAACACAGAAATTGCGTCGCGATTCAATACATTGGTCACTAGCCGACTTATCTCCGAGGGTCTAACGCTGCTTCATACCAGATGGATGTATAATTTGGCTGTCAAGTTTCTTGTCTCCGACTCAAAACTCTCAGCTAATTCTCACCGTCAGATCCTGGTATGGACTACGGAACACACAAATAGCGTCGCGATTCAGTACATTGATGTCTAGCGTAACTATCTATAAGGGTCTATTGGTGCCTCGGTCACCGGATGTTCACTCTTGGTCAGTCTTGTTTTCAAATCCGACGCAAATTTGACAGTTAATTGCGACACTCCCACCATCCTAACGACGTTGCATCACAGAAATTGCGTCGCGATTCAATACATTGGTCACTAGCCGACTTATCTCCGAGGGTCTATCGCTGCCTCATACCAGATGGACGTACTCTTTGGCAGTCAAGTTTGTTTTCTCCCTCTCATAACTCACAGTTAATTCTTATTGTCAGATCCTGATATTGACGATGGAACACAAAAATGGCGTCGCGATTCAATAGATCGATGTCCTGCGTAACTATCTACAAGGGTCTATTGGTGCGTCGGTCACCGGATGGTCGCGTTTTCTCATCTAGTTTTCAAATCCGACGCAAAACTGACAGTTAGTTTTATTTTCTCTCATCCTCTCAATGACGATAGAACACATACTGCGATGGTTTTCAGAACATCGTCTTCCAGCAGATTTATCTCCGAGCATGCCTTGGTCACCACATGATCGTTGTCTTACGAGTAAAGTTTCGGGAATCCGACGCAAATTTGACAGTTAATTGCGACATTCGCACCATCCTAATGTCGATGCAACACAGAAATTCCGTCGCGATTCAATTCATTGGTCACTAGCCGACTTATCTCCGAGTGTCTAACGCTGCCTCATACCAGATGGATGTACAATGTGGCAGTCAAGTTTCTCTTCTCCCTCTCATAACTCACAATTAATACTTACCGTTAGATCCTGGTATTGACGATGGAAATCACAAATAGCGTCGCGATTCTATACATCGATGTCCAGCGTAACTATCTACAAGGGTCTATTGGTGCCTCGGTCACCGGATGGTCGCGTTTTGTCATCTAGTTTTCAAATCCGACGCAAAACTGACAGTTTTAATTTCTCTCATCCTCTCAATGACGATTGAACACATACTGCGGTGGTTTTCAGTACATCGTCTACCAGCAGATTTAACTCCAAGCATCTATTACTGCCTGGGTCACCACATGAACGTTGTCCTACGAGTAAAGTTTCGGGAATCCGACGCAAATTTGACAGTTAATTGGGACATTCCCACCATCCTAATGACGATGCAACACAGAAATTGCGTCGCGATTCAATACATTGGTCACTAGCCGACTTATCTCCGAGGGTCTAACGCTGCTTCATACCAGATGGATGTATAATTTGGCTGTCAAGTTTCTTGTCTCCGACTCAAAACTCTCAGCTAATTCTCACCGTCAGATCCTGGTATGGACGACGGAACACACAAATAGCGTCGCGATTCAGTACATTGATGTCTAGCGTAACTATCTATAAGGGTCTATTGGTGCCTCGGTCACCGGATGTTCGCTCTTTGTCAGTCTTGTTTTCAAATCCGACGCAAATTATGACAGTTAATTGCGACATTCCCACCATCCTAACGACGTTGCAACACAGAAATTGCGTCGCGATTCAATACATTGATCACTAGCCGACTTATCTCCGAGGGTCTATCGCTGCCTCATACCAGATGGACGTATTCTTTGGCAGTCAAGTTTGTTTTCTCCCTCTCATAACTCACAGTTAATTCTTATCGTCAGATCTTGGTATTGACGATGGAACACAAAAATGGCGTCACGATTCAATAGATCGATGTCCAGCGTAACTATCTACAAGGGTCTATTGGTACCTCGGTCACCGGATGGTCGCGTTTTGTCAGTCTGGTTTACAAATCCGACGCAAGATTGGCAGTTAATTTTATTCCTCCCATACTCTCAATTACGATGGAACACACATACTGCGATGGTTTTCAGAACAACGTCTTCCAGCAGATTGATCTCCGAGCATGCCTGGTTCACCACATGATCGTTCTCCTGCGAGTAAAGTTTCGGGAATCCGACGCAAATTTGACAGTTAATTGAGACATTCCCACCATCCTAATGACGATGCAACACAGAAATTGCGTCGCGATTCAATACATTGGTCACTAGCCGACTTATCTCCGAGGGTCTAACGTTGCCTCCTACCAGATGGATGTACAATTTGGCTGTCAAGTTTCTTGTCTCCGACTCAAAACGCTCAGCTAATTCTCACCGTCAGATCCTGGTATGGACGACGAAACACACAATTAGCGTCGCGATTCAGTGCATTGATGTGTAGCGTAACTATCTATAAGGGTCTATTGGTGCCTCGGTCACCGGATGTGCGCTCTTTGTCAGTCTTGTTTTCAAATCCGACGCAAATTTGACAGTTAATTGCGACATTCCCACCATCCTAACGACGTTGCAACACAGAAATTGCGTCGCGATTCAATACATTGGTCACTAGCCGACTTATCTCCGAGGGTCTAACGCTGCCTCATACCAGATGGATGTACAATTTGGCTGTCAAGTTTCTTGTCTCCCACTCAAAAATCACAGCTAATTCCTACCGTCAGATCTCGGTATTGACGATGGAACACACAAATAGCGTCGCGATTTTATACATCGATGTCCAGCGGAACTATCTAGAAGGGTCTATTTGTGCCTTGGTTCGCGCTTTGTCAGTCTTGTTTTCAAATCCGACGCAAAACTGACACTTAATTTTATTCCTCCCATAGTCTCAATTACTATGGAAATCACATTCTGCGATGGTTTTCTGAACATCGTCTTCCATCATATTTATCTCCAAGTATCTATTACTGCCTGGGTCACCACATGAACGTTCTCCTGCGAGTAAAGTTTCGGGAATCCGGCGCAAATTTGACAGTTACTTATTGTATTGAATCGCGACGCTATTTGTGTGTTCCATCGTCGATACCAGGATCTGACGGTAAGAATTAGATGTGAGTTCTGAGTCGGAGACAAGAAACTTGACAGCCAAATTGTACATCCATCTGGTATGAGGGTTAGACCCTCGGAGATAAGTCGGCTAGTGACCAATGTATTGAATCGCGACGCAATTTCTGTGTTGCATCGTCATTAGGATGGTGGGAATGTCGCATTAACTGTCAAATTTGCGTCGGATTCCCGAAAATTTACTCGTAGGACACCGATCATGTGGTGACCCAGGCAGTAATAGATGCTTGGAGATAAATCTGCTGGTAGACGATGTGCTGAAAACCATCGAAGTATGTGTGTTCCATCGTAATTGCGAGTATGGGAGGAATAAAGTTAAATGCGTTTTGCGTCGGATTTGTAAACTACACTAACAAAACGCGACCATCCGGTGACCGAGGCACAAATAACCCCTCTAGATAGTTACGCTGGACATCGATATATAGAATTGCGACGCTATTTGTGTGTTCCATCGTCAATACCAGGAACTGAAGGTAAGAATTAACTGAGTCATGAGAGGGAGAAAACAAACTTGACTGCCAAAGAGTACGTCCATCTGGTATGAGGCAGCGATAGACCCTCGGAGATAAGTCGGCTAGTGACCAATGTATTGAATCGCGACGCAATTTCTGTGTTGCAACTTCGTTAGGATGGTGGGAATGTAGCAATTAACTGTCAAAATTGCGTCGGATTCCCGTAACTTTCCTCGCAGGAGAACGATTATGTGATGACCCAGGCATGCTCGGAGATAAATCTGCTATAAGACGATGTTCTGAAAACCATCGCAGTATGTGTCTTCCATCGTCATTGAGAGGATGAGAGAACATAAATTAACTGTCAGTTTTGCGTCGGATTTGTAAACTAGATGACACAACGAGACCATCCGGTGACCGAGACACCAATAGACCCTTGTAGATAGTTACGCTGGACATCGATCTATTGAATCGCGACGCTATTAGTGTGTTCCATAGTCAATACCAGGATGTGACGGTAAGAATTAACTGTGAGTTATGAGAGGGAGAAAACAAACTTGACTGCCAAAGAGTACGTCCATCTGGTATGAGGCAACGGTAGACCCTCAGAGATAAGTATACTAGTGACCAATGTATTGAATCGCGACGCTATTTCTGTGTTGCATCGTCATTAGGGTGGTGGAAATGTCGCAATTAACTGTTAAATTTGCGTCGAATTTGAAAACTAGACTGACAAAGGGCGAACATCCGGTGACCGAGGCACCAATAGACCCTTGTAGATAGTTACGCTAGACATCGATGTACTGAATCGCGATGCTATTTGTGTGTTCCATCGTCGATACCAGGATCTGATGGTAAGAATTAGCTGTGAGTTTTGAGTCGGAGACAAGAAACTTGACAGCCAAATTGTACATCCATCTGGTATGAGGCAGCGTTAGACCCTCGGAGATAAGTCGGCTAGTGACCAATGTATTGAATCGCGACGCAATTTCTGTGTTGCATCGTCATTAGGATGGTGGGAATGTCGCAATTAACTGTCAAATTTGCGTCGGATTTGAAAACTACAATGACAAAGCGCGAACATCAGGTGACCGAGGCACCAATATACCCTTGTAGATAGTTACGCTGGACATCGATCTATTGAATCGCGACGCTATTTGTGTGTTCCATCTTCAATACCAGGATCTGACGGTAAGAATTAACTGTGAGTTATGAGAGGGAGAAAACAAACTTGACTGCCAAAGAGTACGTCCATCTGGTATGAGGCAGCGATAGCCCCTCGGAGATAAGTCGGCTAGTGACCAATGGATTGAATCGCGACGCAATTTCTGTGTTGCATCGTCATTAGTATGGTGGGAATATCGCAATTAACTGTTAAATTTGCGTCGCATTCCCGTAAATTTACTCGTAGGACAACGATCATGTGGTGACCCAGGCAGTTATAGATGCTTGGAGATAAATGTGCAGGTAGACGATGTTCTGAAAACCATCGCAGTATGTGTGTACTATCGTCATTGAGAGGATGAGAGAAAATAAAATTAACTGTCAGTTTTGCGTCGGATTTGAAAACTAGATGACAAAACGCGACCATCCGGTGACCGAGGCACCAATGGACCCTTGCTCATAGTTACGCTGGACATCGATCTATTGAATCGCGACGCTATTTGTGTGTTTCATCGTCGATACCAGGATCCGACGGTACGAATTAACTGTGAGTTATGAGAGGGAGAAAACAAACTTGACTGCCAAAGAGTACGTCCATCTGGTATGAGGCAGCGATAGACCCTCGGAGATAAGTCGGCTAGTGACCAATGTATTGAATCGCGACGCAATTTCTGTGTTGCATCGTCATTAGGATGGTGGGAATGTCGCATTAACTGTCAAATTTCCGTCGGGTTCCCGAAACTTTACTCGTAGGACAACGATGAGGCAGTAATAGATGCTTGGAGATAAATCTGCTGGAAGACGATGTTCTGAAAACCATCGCATTACGTGTGTTCCATCGTAATTGAGAGTATGGGAGGTATAAAATTAACTGCCAGTTTTGCGTCAGATTTGTAAACTAGACTGACAAAACGCGACCATCCCGTGACCGAGGCACCAATAGACCCTTGTAGGTAGTTACGCTGGTCATCGATGTATAGAATCGCGACGCTATTTGTGTGTTCCATCGTCAATACCAGGATCTGACGGTAAGAATTAGCTGTGAGTTCTGAGTCGGAGACAAGAAACTTGACAGCCAAATTGTACATCCATCTGGTGTGAGGGTTAGACCCTTGGAGATAAGTCGGCTAGTGACCAATGTATTGAATCGCGACGCAATTTCTGTGTTGCATCGTCATTAGGATGGTGGGAATGTCGCATTAACTGTCAAATTTGCGTCGGATTCCCGATAATTGACTCGTAGGACACCGATCATGTGGTGACCCAGGCAGTAACAGATGCTTGGAGATAAATCTGCTGGTAGACGATGTTCTGAAAACCATCGAAGTATGTGTGTTCCATCGTAATTGAGAGTATGGGAGGAATAAAGTTAAATGCCATTTTTGCGTCGGATTTGTAAACTAGACTAACAAAACGCGACCATCCGGTGACCGAGGCACCAATAGACCCTTGTAGATAGTTACGCTGGACATCGGTGTATAGAAGCGCGACGGTATTTGTGTGTTCCATCGTCAATACCAGGATCTGACGGTAAGAATTAACTGTGAGTTATGAGAGGGAGAAAACAAACTTGACTGCCAAAGAGTACGTCCATCTGATATAAGGCATCGTTAGACCCTCGGAGATAAGTGGGCTAGTGACCAATGTATTAAATCGCGACGCGATTTCTGTGTTGCATCGGCATTAGGATGGTGGGAATGTCGCAATTAACTGTCAAATTTGCGTCGGATTCCCGAAACTTTACTCGTAGGACAACGATAGTGTGGTGACCCAGGCATGCTTGGAGATAAATCTGCTGGAAGACGATGTTCTGAAAACAATCGCAGTATGTGTGTTCCATCGTAATTGAGAGTATGGGAGGAATAAAATTATCTGCCAGTTTTGCATCGGATTTGTAAACTAGACTGACAAAACGCGACCATCCGGTGACCGAGGCACCAATAGACCCTTGTAGATAGTTACGCTGGACATCGATGTATAGAATCGCGACGCTATTTGTGTGTTCCATCGTCAATACCAGGATCTGACGGTAAGAATTAACTGTGAGTTATGAGAGGGAGAAAACAAACTTGACTGCCAAAGAGTACGTCCATCTGATATAAGGCATCGTTAGACCCTCGGAGACAAGTGGGCTAGTGACCAATGTATTAAATCGCGACGCGGTTTCTGTGTTGCATCGGCATTAGCATGGTGGGAATGTCGCAATTAACTGTCAAATTTGCGTCGGATTCCCGAAACTTTACTCGTAGGACAACGATAATGTGGTGACCCAGGCATGCTTGGAGATAAATCTGCTGGAAGACGATGTTCTGAAAACAATCGCAGTATGTGTGTTCCATCGTAATTGAGAGTATGGGAGGAATAAAATTATCTGCCAGTTTTGCGTCGGATTTGTAAACTAGACTGACAAAACGCGACCATCCGGTGACCGAGACACCAATAGACCCTTGTAGATAGTTACGCTGGACATCGGTGTATAGAATCGCGACGGTATTTGTGTGTTCTTTCTTCAATACCAGGATCTGACGGTAAGAATTAACTGTGATTTATGAGAGGGAGGAAACAAACTTGACTGCCAAAGAGTACGTCCATCTGGTATGAGGCATCGTTAGACCCTCGGAGATAAGTCGGCTAGTTACCAATGTATTAAATCGTGACGCGATTTCTGTGTTGCATCGGCATTAGGATGGTGGGAATGTCGCAATTAACTGTCAAATTTGCGTCGGATTCCCGAAACTTTACTCGTAGGACAACGATCATGAGGTGACCCAGGCAGTAATAGATGCTTGGAGATAAATCTGCTGGTAGATGATGTTCTGAAAACCATCGCAGTATGTGTGTTCCATCGTCATTGAGATGATGAGAAAACATAAATTAACTGTCAGTTTTGCGTCGGATTTGTAAACTAGATGACAAAACGCGACCATCCGGTGACCGAGGCACAAATAGACCCATCTAGATAGTTACGTTGGACATCGATGTATAGAATCGCGACGCTATTTGTGTGTTCCATCGTCAATACCAGGATCTGACGGTAAGAATTAGCTGTGAGTTTTGAGTCGGAGACAAGAAACTTGACAGCCAAATTCTACATCCATCTAGTATGAGGCAGCGTTAGACTCTCGGAGATAAGTCGGCTAGTGACCAATTTATTGAACCGCGACGCAATTTCTGTGTTGCATCGTCATTAGGATGGTGGGAATGTCTCGTTTAACTGTCAAATTTGCGTCGGATTCCCGAAACTTTACTCGCAGTTGAACGATCATGTGGTGACCCAGGCATGGTCTGAGATAACTCTGCTGGAAGACGATGTTCTGAAAACCATCGAAGTATGTGTGTTCCATCGTAATTGAGAGTATGGGAGGACTAAAATTAACTTCCAGTTTTGCGTCGGATTTGTAAACTAGACTGAGAAAACGCGACCATCCGGTGACCGAGGCACCAATAGACCCTTGTAAATAGTTACGCTAGACATCGATGTATTGAATCGCGACACTATTTGTGTCTTCCATGTTCGATACCATGATATGCCGGTAAGAATTAACTGTGAGTTTTGAGTCGGAGACAAGAAACTTGACAGCCAAATTGTACATCCATCTGGTATGAGGCACCGTTAGACCCTCGGATATAAGTGGGCTAGCGACCAATGTATTGAATCGCGACGCGATTTCTGTGTTGCATCCGCATTAGGATGGTAGGAATGTCGCAATTAACTGTCAAATTTGCGTCGGATTCCCGAAACTTTACTCGTAGGATAACGATCATGTGGTGACCCAGGCAGTAATAGATGCTTGGAGATAAATCTGCTGGTACACTATGTTCTGAAAACCATCGCAGTAAGTCTGTTCCATCGTAATTGAGAGTATGGGAGGAATAACATTAACTGCCAGTTTTGCGTCGGATTTGCAAACTAGACTGACAAAACGCGACCATCCGGTGACCGAGGCAAAAATAGACCAATCTAGATAATTACGCTGGACATCGATGTATAGAATCGCGACGCTACTTGTGTGTTCCATCGTCAATACCAGGATCTGACGGTAAGAATTAACTGTGAGTTATGAGAGGGAGAAAACAAACTTGACTGCCAAAGAGTACGTCCATCTGGTATGAGGCAGCGATAGACCCTCGGTTATAAGTCGGCTAGTGACCAATTTCTGTGTTGCATCGTCATTAGTCTGGTGGGAATGTCGCAATTAACTGTCAAATTTGAGTCGGATTTGAAAACTAGAATGACAAAGCGCGACCATCCGGTGACCGAGGCACCAATAGACCCTTCTAGATAGTTACGCTATTCATCGATCTATTGAATCGCGACGCCATTTGTGTGTTCCATTGTCAATACCAAGATCTGACAATAAGAATTAACCGTGAGTTATGAGAGGGAGAAAACAAACTTTACTGCCAAAGAGTACGTCCATCTGGTATGAGGCAGCGATAGACCCTCGGAGATAAGTCGGCTAGTGACCAATGTATTGAATCGCGACGCAATTTCTGTGATGCAACGTCGTTAGGATGGTGGGAATGTCGCAATTAACTGTCAAATTTGCGTCGGATTTGAAAACAAGACTGACCAAGAGCGAACATCCGGTGACCGAGGCACCAATAGACCCTTATAGATAGTTACGCTACACATCAATGTACATAATCACGACGCTATTTGTGTGTTCCGTCGTCCATACCAGGATCTGACGGTGAGAATTAGCTGAGAGTTTTGAGTCGGAGACAAGAAACTTGACAGCCAAATTATACATCCATCTGGTATGAAGCAGCGTTAGACCCTCGGAGATAAGTCGGCTAGTGACCAATGTATTGAATCGCGACGCAATTTCTGTGTTGCATCGTCATTTGGATGGTGGGATAGTCGCAATTAACTGTCAAATTTGCGTCGGATTCCCGAAACGTTACTCGTAGGACAACGTTCATGTGGTGACCCAGGCAGTAATAGATGCTTGGAGATAAATCTGCTGGTAGACGATGTACTGAAAACCATCGCAGTATGTGTTCTATCGTCATTGAGAGGATGAGAGAAAATAAAATTAACTGTCAGTTTTGCGTCGGATTTGAAAACTAGATGACAAAACGCGACCATCCGGTGACCGAGGCACCAATTGACCCTTGTAGATAGTTACGCTGGACATCGATCTATTGAATCGCGACGCTATTTGTGTGTTCCATCGTCAATACCAGGATCTGACGGTAAGAATTAACTGTGAGTTATGAGAGGGAGAAAACAAACTTGACTGCCAAAGAGTACGTCCATCTGGTATGAGGCAGCGATAGACCCTCGGAGATAAGTCGGCTAGTGACCAATGTATTTAATCGCGACGCAATTTCTGTGTTGCAACGTCGTTAGGATGATGGGAATGTCGCAATTAATTGTCAAATTTGCGTCGGATTTGAAAACTAGACTGACAAAGAGAGAACATCCGGTGACCGAGGCACCAATAGACCCTTGTAGATAGTTACGCTAGACATCGATGTACTGAATCGCGACGCTATTTGTGTGTTCCATGGTCGATACCAGGATCTGACGGTAAGAATTAACTGTGAGTTACGAGTCGGAGACAAGAAACTTGACAGCCAAATTGTACATCCATCTGGTATGAGGCAGCGTTAGACCCTCGGAGTAAGTCGGCTAGTGACCAATGTATTGAATCGCGACGCGATTTCTGTGTTGCATCGGCATTAGGATGGTGGGATAGTCGCAATTAACTCTCAAATTTGCGTTGGATCCCCGAAACTTTACTCGTAGGACAACGATCATGTGGTGACCCAGGCAGTAATAGATGCTTGGAGATAAATCTGCTGGAAGACGATGTTCTGGAAACCATCGCAGAATGTGTGTTCCATCGTAATAGAGAGTATGAGAGGAATACAATTAACTGTCAGTTTTGCTTCGGATTTGAAAACTAGACTGACAAAGCACGACCATCCGGTGACCGAAGCACCAATAGAACCTTGTAGATAGTTACGCTGGACATCGATCTATTGAATCGCGACGCCATTTGTGTGTTGCAATGTCGTTAGGATGGTGGGAATGTCGCAATTAATTGTCAAATTTGCGTCGGATTTGAAAACTAGACTGACAAAGAGAGAACATCCGGTGACCGAGGCACCAATAGACCCTTGTAGATAGTTACGCTAGACATCGATGTACTGAATCGCGACGCTATTTGTGTGTTCCATCGTCAATACCAGGATATGACGGTAAGAATTAGCTGTGAGTTCTGGGTCGGAGACAAGAAACTTGACAGCTAAACTGTACATCCATCTGGTATGAGGCAGCGTTAGACCTTCGGAGATAAGTCGGCAAGTGACCAATGTATTGAATCGTGACGTAATTTCTGTGTTGCATCGTCATTAGGATGGTGGGAATGTCGCAATTAACTGTCAAATTTGCGTCGGATTCCCGAAACTTTACTCGCAGGAGAACGCTCATGTGGTGACCCAGGCATGCTTGGAGATAAATCTGCTGGAAGACGATGTTCTGATAACCATCGCAGTATGTGTGTTCCATCGTAATTGAGAGTATGGGAGGAATAAAATTATCTGCCAGTTTTGCATCGGATTTGTAAACTAGACAGACAAAACGCGACCATCCGGTGACCGAGGCACCAATAGACCCTTCTAGATAGTTACGCTGGACATCGGTGTATAGAATCGCGACGCTATTTGTGTGTTCCATCGTCAATACCAGGATCTGACGGTAAGAAGTATCTGTGAGTTATGAGAGGGAGAAAACAAACTTGACTGCCAAAGAGTACGTCCATCTGGTATGAGGCATCGTTTGACCCTCGGAGATAAGTCGGCTAGTGACCAATGTATTAAATCGCGACGCGATTTCTGTGTTGCATCGGCATTAGGATGGTGGGAATGTCGCAATTAACTGTCAAATTTGCGTCGGATTCCCGAAACTTTACTCGTAGGACAACGATCATGTGGTGACCCAGGCAGTAATTGATGCTTGGAGATAAATCTGCTGGAAGACGATGTTTTGAAAACCAACGCAGTAAGTGTGTTCCATCGTCATTGAGATGATGAGAGAACATAAATTAACTGTCAGTTTTGCGTCGGATTTGTAAACTAGATGACAAAACGCGACCATCCGCTGACCGAGGCACCAATAGACCCTTGTAGATAGTTACACTGGACGTCGGTGTATAGAATCGCGACGGTATTTGTGTGTTCCATCGTCAATACCAGGATCTGACGGTAAGAATTAGCTGTGAGTTTTGAGTCGGAGACAAGAAACTTGACAGCCAAATTGTACATCCATCTAGTATGAGGCAGCGTTAGACCTTCGGAGATAAGTCGGCTAGTGACCAATGTATTGAACCGCGACGCAATTTCTGTGTTGCATCGTCATTAGGATGGTGGGAATGTCTCGTTTAACTGTCAAATTTGCGTCGGATTCCCGAAACTTTACTCGTAGGACAACGTTCATGTGGTGACCCAGGCAGTAATATATGCTTGGAGATAAATCTGCTGGTAGACGATGTACTGAAAACCATCGCAGTATGTGTTCTATCGTCATTGACAGGATGAGAGAAAATAAAATTAACTGTCAGTTTTGCGTCGGATTTGAAAACTAGATGACAAAACGCGACCATCCGGTGACCGAGGCACCAATAGACCCTTGTAGATAGTTACGCTGGACAACGATCTATTTAATCGCGGCGCTATTTGTGTGTTCCATCGTCAATACCAGAATCTGACGGTAAGAATTAACTGTGAGTTATGAGGGAGAAAACAAACTTGACTGCCAAAGAGTACGTGCATCTGGTATGAGGCAGCGATAGACCCTCGGAGATAAGTCGGCTAGTGACCAATGTATTTAATCGCGACGCAATTTCTGTGTTGCAACGTCGTTAGGATGGTGGGAATGTCGCAATTAATTATCAAATTTGCGTCGGATTTGAAAACTAGACTGAAAAGAGAGAACATCCGGTGACCGAGGCACCAATAGATCCTTGTAGATAGTTACGCTAGACATCGATGTACT
Organism: Schistocerca gregaria; assembly: GCF_023897955.1. Taxonomy (NCBI): domain Eukaryota; kingdom Metazoa; phylum Arthropoda; class Insecta; order Orthoptera; family Acrididae; genus Schistocerca; species Schistocerca gregaria. Next base: position 2,504,383 of record NW_026061833.1, on the reverse strand, counting down.
GAATCGCGACGCTATTTGTGTGTTCCATGGTCGATACCAGGATCTGACGGTAAGAATTAACTGTGAGTTACGAGTCGGAGACAAGAAACTTGACAGCCAAATTGTACATCCATCTGGTATGAGGCAGCGTTAGACCCTCGGAGTAAGTCGGCTAGTGACCAATGTATTGATTCGCGACGCGATTTCTGTATTGCATCGGCATTAGGATGGTGGGATAGTCGCAATTAACTCTCAAATTTGCGTTGGATCCCCGAAACTTTACTCGTAGGACAACGATCATGTGGTGACCAAGGCATGCTCGGAGATAAATCTGCTGGAAGACGATGTTCTGAAAACCATCGCAGAATGTGTGTTCCATCGTAATAGAGAGTATGAGAGGAATACAATTAACTGTCAGTTTTGCGTCGGATTTGAAAACTAGACTGACAAAGCGCGACCATCCGGTGACCGAAGCACAAATAGACTCATCTAGATAGTTACGCTAGACATCAATGTACTGAATCGAGACGCTATTTGTGTGTTCCGTCGTCCATACCAGGATCTGACGGTGAGAATTAGCTGAGAGTTTTGAGTCGGAGACAAGAAACTTGACAGCCAAATTGTACATCCATCTGGTATGAAGCAGCGTTAGACCCTCGGAGATAAGTCGGCTAGTGACCAATGTATTGAATCGTGACGCGATTTCTGTGTTGCATCGGCATTAGGATGGTGGGAATGTCGCAATTAACTGTCAAATTTGCGTCGGATTCCCGAAACTTTACTCGTAGGACAACGATCATGTGGTGACCAAGGCATGCTCGGAGATAAATCTGCTGGAAGACGATGTTCTGAAAACCATCGCAGTATGTGTGTTCCATCGTAATTGAGAGTATGGGAGGAATAATATTAACTGCCAATCTTGCGTCGGATATGTAAACTAGACTGACAAAACGCGACCATCCGGTGACCGAGGCACCAATAGACCCTTGTAGATAGTTACGCTGGACATCGATCTATTGAATCGCGACGCTATTTGTGTGTTCCTTAGTTAATACCAGGATGTGACGGTAAGAAGTAACTGTGAGTTATGAGAGGGAGAAAACAAACTTGACTGCCAAAGAGTACGTCCATCTGGTATGGGGCATCGTTAGACCCTCGGAGATAAGTCGGCTAGTGACCAATGTATTAAATCGCGACCTGATTTCTGTGTTGCATCGGCATTAGGATGGTGGGAATGTCGCAATTAACTGTCAAATTTGCGTCGGATTCCCGAAACTTAACTCGTAGGACAACGATCATGTGGTGACCCAGGCAGTAATAGATGCTTGGAGATAAATCTGCTGGAAGACGATGTTTTGAAAACCAACGCAGTAAGTGTGTTCCATCGTCATTGAGATGATGATAGAACATAAATTAACTGTCAGTTTTGCGTCGGATTTGTAAACTAGATGACAAAACGCGACCATCCGGTGACCGAGGCACCAATAGACCCTTGTAGATAGTTACGCTGGACATCGGTGTATAGAATCGCGACGTTATTTGTGTGTTCCATCGTCAATACCAGGATCTGACGGTAAGAATTAGCTGTGAGTTTTGAGTCGGAGACAAGAAACTTGACAGCCAAATTGTACATCCATCTAGTATTAGGCAGCGTTAGACCTTCGGAGATAAGTCGGCTAGTGAACAATGTATTGAACCGCGACGCAATTTCTGTGTTGCATCGTCATTAGGATGGTGGGAATGTCTCGTTTAACTGTCAAATTTGCGTCGGATTCCCGAAACTTTACTCGTAGGACAACGTTCATGTGGTGACCCAGGCAGTAATAAATGCTTGGAGATAAATCTGCTGGTAGACGATGTACTGAAAACCATCGCACTATGTGTTCTATCGTCATTGACAGGATGAGAGAAAATAAAATTAACTGTCAGTTTTGCGTCGGATTTGAAAACTAGATGACAAAACGCGACCATCCGGTGACCGAGGCACCAATAGACCCTTGTAGATAGTTACGCTGGACAACGATCTATTTAATCGCGGCGCCATTTGTGTGTTCCATCGTCAATACCAGGATCTGACGGTAAGAATTAACTGTGAGTTATGAGGGAGAAAACAAACTTGACTGCCAAAGAGTACGTCCATCTGGTATGAGGCAGCGATAGACCCTCGGAGATAAGTCGGCTAGTGACCAATGTATTTAATCGCGACGCAATATCTGTGTTGCAACGTCGTTAGGATGGTGGGAATGTCGCAATTAATTATCAAATTTGCGTCGGATTTGAAAACTAGACTGACAAAGAGAGAACATCCGGTGACCGAGGCACCAATAGACTCTTGTAGATAGTTACGCTAGACATCGATGTACTGAATCGCGACGCTATTTGTGTGTTCCATGGTCGATACCAGGATCTGACGGTAAGAATTAACTGTGAGTTACGAGTCGGAGACAAGAAACTTGACAGGCAAATTGTACATCCATCTGGTATGAGGCTGCGTTAGACCCTCGGAGTAAGTCGGCTAGTGACCAATGTATTGATTCGCGACGCGATTTCTGTGTTGCATCGGCATTAGGATGGTGGGATAGTCGCAATTAACTCTCAAATTTGCGTTGGATCCCCGAAACTTTACTCGTAGGACAACGATCATGTGGTGACCCAGGCAGTAATAGATGCTTGGAGATAAATCTGCTGGAAGACGATGTTCTGGAAACCATCGCAGAATGTGTGTTCCATCGTAATAGAGAGTATGAGAGGAATACAATTAACTGTCAGTTTTCCGTCGGATTTGAAAACTAGACTGACAAAGCGCGACCATCCGGTGACCGAAGCACAAATAGACTCATCTAGATAGTTACGCTAGACATCAATGTACTGAATCGAGACGCTATTTGTGTGTTCCGTCGTCCATACCAGGATCTGACGGTGAGAATTAGCTGAGAGTTTTGAGTCGGAGACAAGAAACTTGACAGCTAAACTGTACATCCATCTGGTATGAGGCAGCGTTAGACCTTCGGAGATAAGTCGGCAAGTGACCAATGTATTGAATCGTGACGTAATTTCTGTGTTGCATCGTCATTAGGATGGTGGGAATGTCGCAATTAACTGTCAAATTTGCGTCGGATTCCCGAAACTTTACTCGCAGGAGAACGCTCATGTGGTGACCCAGGCATGCTTGGAGATAAATCTGCTGGAAGACGATGTTCTGATAACCATCGCAGTATGTGTGTTCCATCGTAATTGAGAGTATGGGAGGAATAAAATTATCTGCCAGTTTTGCATCGGATTTGTAAACTAGACAGACAAAACGCGACCATCCGGTGACCGAGGCACCAATAGACCCTTCTAGATAGTTACGCTGGACATCGGTGTATAGAATCGCGACGCTATTTGTGTGTTCCATCGTCAATACCAGGATCTGACGGTAAGAAGTATCTGTGAGTTATGAGAGGGAGAAAACAAACTTGACTGCCAAAGAGTACGTCCATCTGGTATGAGGCATCGTTAGACCCTCGGAGATAAGTCGGCTAGTGACCAATGTATTAAATCGCGACGCGATTTCTGTGTTGCATCGGCATTAGGATGGTGGGAATGTCGCAATTAACTGTCAAATTTGCGTCGGATTCCCGAAACTTTACTCGTAGGACAACGATCATGTGGTGACCCAGGCAGTAATTGATGCTTGGAGATAAATCTGCTGGAAGACGATGTTTTGAAAACCAACGCAGTAAGTGTGTTCCATCGTCATTGAGATGATGAGAGAACATAAATTAACTGTCAGTTTTGCGTCGGATTTGTAAACTAGATGACAAAACGCGACCATCCGGTGACCGAGGCACCAATAGACCCTTGTAGATAGTTACGCTGGACGTCGGTGTATAGAATCGCGACGGTATTTGTGTGTTCCATCGTCAATACCAGGATCTGACGGTAAGAATTAGCTGTGAGTTTTGAGTCGGAGACAAGAAACTTGACAGCCAAATTGTACATCCATCTAGTATGAGGCAGCGTTAGACCTTCGGAGATAAGTCGGCTAGTGACCAATGTATTGAACCGCGACGCAATTTCTGTGTTGCATCGTCATTAGGATGGTGGGAATGTCTCGTTTAACTGTCAAATTTGCGTCGGATTCCCGAAACTTTACTCGTAGGACAACGTTCATGTGGTGACCCAGGCAGTAATAAATGCTTGGAGATAAATCTGCTGGTAGACGATGTACTGAAAACCATCGCAGTATGTGTTCTATCGTCATTGACAGGATGAGAGAAAATAAAATTAACTGTCAGTTTTGCGTCGGATTTGAAAACTAGATGACAAAACGCGACCATCCGGTGACCGAGGCACCAATAGACCCTTGTAGATAGTTACGCTGGACAACGATCTATTTAATCGCGGCGCTATTTGTGTGTTCCATCGTCAATACCAGGATCTGACGGTAAGAATTAACTGTGAGTTATGAGGGAGAAAACAAACTTGACTGCCAAAGAGTACGTCCATCTGGTATGAGGCAGCGATAGACCCTCGGAGATAAGTCGGCTAGTGACCAATGTATTTAATCGCGACGCAATTTCTGTGTTGCAACGTCGTTAGGATGGTGGGAATGTCGCAATTAATTATCAAATTTGCGTCGGATTTGAAAACTAGACTGACAAAGAGAGAACATCCGGTGACCGAGGCACCAATAGATCCTTGTAGATAGTTACGCTAGACATCGATGTACTGAATCGCGACGCTATTTGTGTGTTCCATGGTCGATACCAGGATCTGACGGTAAGAATTAACTGTGAGTTACGAGTCGGAGACAAGAAACTTGACAGCCAAATTGTACATCCATCTGGTATGAGGCAGCGTTAGACCCTCGGAGTAAGTCGGCTAGTGACCAATGTATTGATTCGCGACGCGATTTCTGTATTGCATCGGCATTAGGATGGTGGGATAGTCGCAATTAACTCTCAAATTTGCGTTGGATCCCCGAAACTTTACTCGTAGGACAACGATCATGTGGTGACCCAGGCAGTAATAGATGCTTGGAGATAAATCTGCTGGAAGACGATGTTCTGGAAACCATCGCAGAATGTGTAGGACTCGTAATAGAGAGTATGAGAGGAATACAATTAACTGTCAGTTTTGCGTCGGATTTGAAAACTAGACTGACAAAGCGCGACAATCCGGTGACCGAAGCACAAATAGACTCATCTAGATAGTTACGCTAGACATCAATGTACTGAATCGAGACGCTATTTGTGTGTTCCGTCGTCCATACCAGGATCTGACGGTGAGAATTAGCTGAGAGTTTTGAGTCGGAGACAAGAAACTTGACAGCCAAATTGTACATCCATCTGGTATGAAGCAGCGTTAGACCCTCGGAGATAAGTCGGCTAGTGACCAATGTATTGAATCGTGACGCGATTTCTGTGTTGCATCGGCATTAGGATGGTGGGAATGTCGCAATTAACTGTCAAATTTGCGTCGGATTCCCGAAACTTTACTCGTAGGACAACGATCATGTGGTGACCAAGGCATGCTCGGAGATAAATCTGCTGGAAGACGATGTTCTGAAAACCATCGCAGTATGTGTGTTCCATCGTAATTGAGAGTATGGGAGGAATAATATTAACTGCCAATCTTGCGTCGGATATGTAAACTAGACTGACAAAACGCGACCATCCGGTGACCGAGGCACCAATAGACCCTTGTAGATAGTTACGCTGGACATCGATCTATTGAATCGCGACGCTATTTGTGTGTTCCATAGTTAATACCAGAATGTGACGGTAAGAAGTAACTGTGAGTTATGAGAGGGAGAAAACAAACTTGACTGCCAAAGAGTACGTCCATCTGGTATGAGGCATCGTTAGACCCTCGGAGATAAGTCGGCTAGTGACCAATGTATTAAATCGCGACGCGATTTCTGTGTTGCATCGGCATTAGGATGGTGGGAATGTCGCAATTAACTGTCAAATTTGCGTCGGATTCCCGAAACTTTACTCGTAGGACAACGATCATGTGGTGACCCAGGCAGTAATAGATGCTTGGAGATAAATCTGCTGGAAGACGATGTTTTGAAAACCAACGCAGTAAGTGTGTTCCATCGTCATTGAGATGATGATAGAACATAAATTAACTGTCAGTTTTGCGTAGGATTTGTAAACTAGATGACAAAACGCGACCATCCGGTGACCGAGGCACCAATAGACCCTTGTAGATAGTTACGCTGGACATCGGTGTATAGAATCGCGACGTTATTTGTGTGTTCCATCGTCAATACCAGGATCTGACGGTAAGAATTAGCTGTGAGTTTTGAGTCGGAGACAAGAAACTTGACAGCCAAATTGTACATCCATCTAGTATGAGGCAGCGTTAGACCTTCGGAGATAAGTCGGCTAGTGACCAATGTATTGAACCGCGACGCAATTTCTGTGTTGCATCGTCATTAGGATGGTGGGAATGTCTCGTTTAACTGTCAAATTTGCGTCGGATTCCCGAAACTTTACTCGTAGGACAACGTTCATGTGGTGACCCAGGCAGTAATAAATGCTTGGAGATAAATCTGCTGGTAGACGATGTACTGAAAACCATCGCAGTATGTGTTCTATCGTCATTGACAGGATGAGAGAAAATAAAATTAACTGTCAGTTTTGCGTCGGATTTGAAAACTAGATGACAAAACGCGACCATCCGGTGACCGAGGCACCAATAGACCCTTGTAGATAGTTACGCTGGACAACGATCTATTTAATCGCGGCGCCATTTGTGTGTTCCATCGTCAATACCAGGATCTGACGGTAAGAATTAACTGTGAGTTATGAGGGAGAAAACAAACTTGACTGCCAAAGAGTACGTCCATCTGGTATGAGGCAGCGATAGACCCTCGGAGATAAGTCGGCTAGTGACCAATGTATTTAATCGCGACGCAATATCTGTGTTGCAACGTCGTTAGGATGGTGGGAATGTCGCAATTAATTATCAAATTTGCGTCGGATTTGAAAACTAGACTGACAAAGAGAGAACATCCGGTGACCGAGGCACCAAAAGACCCTTGTAGATAGTTACGCTAGACATCGATGTACTGAATCGCGACGCTATTTGTGTGTTCCATGGTCGATACCAGGATCTGACGGTAAGAATTAACTGTGAGTTACGAGTCGGAGACAAGAAACTTGACAAGCAAATTGTACATCCATCTGGTATGAGGGAGCGTTAGACCCTCGGAGTAAGTCGGCTAGTGACCAATGTATTGATTCGCGACGCGATTTCTGTGTTGCATCGGCATTAGGATGGTGGGATAGTCGCAATTAACTCTCAAATTTGCGTTGGATCCCCGAAACTTTACTCGTAGGACAACGATCATGTGGTGACCCAGGCAGTAATAGATGCTTGGAGATAAATCTGCTGGAAGACGATGTTCTGGAAACCATCGCAGAATGTGTGTTCCATCGTAATAGAGAGTATGAGAGGAATACAATTAACTGTCAGTTTTCCGTCGGATTTGAAAACTAGACTGACAAAGCGCGACCATCCGGTGACCGAAGCACAAATAGACTCATCTAGATAGTTACGCTAGACATCAATGTACTGAATCGAGACGCTATTTGTGTGTTCCGTCGTCCATACCAGGATCTGACGGTGAGAATTAGCTGAGAGTTTTGAGTCGGAGACAAGAAACTTGACAGCCAAATTGTACATCCATCTGGTATGAAGCAGCGTTAGACCCTCGGAGATAAGTCGGCTAGTGACCAATGTATTGAATCGCGACGCAATTTCTGTGTTGCATCGTCATTAGGATGGTGCGAATGTCGCAATTAACTGTCAAATTTGCGTCGGATTCCCGAAACTTTACTCGTAGGACAACGATCATGTGGTGACCAATGCATGCTCGGAGATAAATCTGCTGGAAGACGATGTTCTGAAAACCATCGCAGTATGTGTGTTCCATCGTAATTGAGAGTATGGGAGGAATAATATTAACTGCCAATCTTGCGTCGGATATGTAAACTAGACTGACAAAACGCGACCATCCGGTGACCGAGGCACCAATAGACCCTTGTAGATAGTTACGCTGGACATCGATCTATTGAATCGCGACGCTATTTGTGTGTTCCATAGTTAATACCAGGATGTGACGGTAAGAAGTAACTGTGAGTTATGAGAGGGAGAAAACAAACTTGACTGCCAAAGAGTACGTCCATCTGGTATGAGGCAGCGATAGACCCTCGGTGATAAGTCGGCTAGTGACCAATTTCTGTGTTGCATCGTCATTAGTCTGGTGGGAATGTCGCAATTAACTGTTAAATTTGCGTCGGATTCCCGAAACTTTACTCGCAGGAGAACGCTCATGTGGTGACCCAGGCATGCTTGGAGATAAATCTGCTGGAAGACGATGTTCTGATAACCATCGCAGTATGTGTGTTCCATCGTAATTGAGAGTATGGGAGGAATAAAATTATCTGCCAGTTTTGCATCGGATTTGTAAACTAGACTGACAAAACGCGACCATCCGGTGACCGAGGCACCAATAGACCCTTCTAGATAGTTACGCTGGACATCGGTGTATAGAATCGCGACGCTATTTGTGTGTTCCATCGTCAATACCAGGATCTGACGGTAAGAATTATCTGTGAGTTATGAGGGGGAGAAAACAAACTTGACTGCCAAAGAGTACGTCCATCTGGTATGAGGCATCGTTAGACCCTCGGAGATAAGTCGGCTAGTGACCAATGTATTAAATCGCGACGCGATTTCTGTGTTGCATCGGCATTAGGATGGTGGGAATGTCGCAATTAACTGTCAAATTTGCGTCGGATTCCCGAAACTTTACTCGTAGGACAACGATCATGTGGTGACCCAGCCAGTAATAGATGCTTGGAGATAAATCTGCTGGAAGACGATGTTTTGAAAACCAACGCAGTAAGTGTGTTCCATCGTCATTGAGATGATGAGAGAACATAAATTAACTGTCAGTTTTGCGTCGGATTTGTAAACTAGATGACAAAACGCGACCATCCGGTGACCGAGGCACCAATAGACCCCATGTAGAGAGTTACGCTGGACATCGATCCATTGAATCACGACGCTATTTGTGTGTTCCATCGTCAATACCAGGATCTGACGGTAAGAATTAACTGTGAGTTATGAGAGGGACAAAACAAACTTGACTGCCAAAGAGTACGTCCATCTGGTATGAGGCAACGATAGACCCTCGGATATAAGTCGGCTAGTGACCACTGTATAGAATCGCGACGCAATTTCTGTGTTGCAACGTCGTTAGGATGGTGGGAATGTCGCGATTAACTGTCAAACTTGCGTCGGATTCCCGTAACTTTACTCGCAGGAGAACGATCATGTGGTGACCCAGGCTTGCTTGGAGATAAATCTGCTGGAAGACGATGTTCTGAAAACAATCGCAGTATGTGTGTTCCATCGTAATTGAGAGTATGGGAGGAATAAAATTATCTGCCAGTTTTGCGTCGGATTTGTAAACTAGACTGACAAAACGAGACCATCCGGTGACCGAGGCACCAATAGACCCTTGTAGATAGTTACGCTGGACATCGGTGTATAGAATCGCGACGGTATTTGTGTGTTCCATCGTCAATACCAGGATCTGACGGTAAGAATTAGCTGTGAGTTTTGAGTCGGAGACAAGAAACTTGACAGCCAAATTGTACATCCATCTAGTTGAGGCAGCGTTAGACCCTCGGAGATAAGTCGGCTAGTGACCAATGTATTGAACCGCGACGCAATTTCTGTGTTGCATCGTCATTAGGATGGTGGGAATGTCTCGTTTAACTGTCAAATTTGCGTCGGATTCCCGAAACTTTACTCGCAGTTGAACGATCATGTGGTGACCCAGGCATGCTCTGAGATAAATCTGCTGGAAGACGACGTTCTGAAAACCATCGAAGTATGTGTGTTCCATCGTAATTGAGAGTATGGGAGGAATAAAATTAACGGCCAGTTTTGCGTCGGATTTGTAAACTAGACTGACAAAACGCGACCATCCGGTGACCGAGGCACCAATAGACCCTTGTAGATAGTTACGCTGGACATCGGTGTATAGAATCGCGACGGTATTTGTGTGTTCTTTCGTCAATACCAGGATCTGACGGTAAGAATTAACTGTGATTTATGAGAGGGAGAAAACAAACTTGACTGCCAAAGAGTACGTCCATCTGGTATGAGGCATCGTTAGACAATCGGAGATAAGTCGGCTAGTGACCAATGTATTAAATCGCGACGCGATTTCTGTGTTGCATCGGCATTAGGATGGTGGGAATGTCGCAATTAACTGTCAAATTTGCGTCGGATTCCCGAAACTTTACTCGCAGGAGAACGTTCATGTCGTGACCCAGGCATGCTTGGAGATAAAACTTCTGGAAGACGATGTTCTGATAACCATCGCTGTACGTGTGTTCCATCGTAATTGAGAGTATGGGAGGAATAAAATTATCTGCCAGTTTTGCGTCGGATTTGAAAACTAGACTGACAAAGCGCGAACATCCGGTGACCGAGGCACCAATAGACCCTTCTAGATAGTTACGCTATACATCGATCTATTGAATCACGACGCCATTTGTGTGTTCCATTGTCAATACCAAGATCTGACAATAAGAATTAACTGTGAGTTATGAGAGGGAGAAAACAAACTTTACTGCCAAAGAGTACGTCCATCTGGTATGAGGCAGCGATAGACCCTCGGAGATAAGTCGGCTAGTGACCAATGTATTGAATCGCGACGCAATTTCTGTGATGCAACGTCGTTAGGATGGTGGGAATGTCGCAATTAACTGTCAAATTTCCTCGGATTTGAAAACAAGACTGACCAAGAGCGAACATCCGGTGACCGAGGCACCAATAGACCCTTATAGATAGTTAAGCTACACATCAATGTACATAATCACGACGCTATTTGTGTGTTCAGTCGTCCATACCAGGATCTGACGGTGAGAATTAGCTGAGAGTTTTGAGTCGGAGACAAGAAACTTGACAGCCAAATTATACATCCATCTGGTATGAAGCAGCGTTAGACCCTCGGAGATAAGTCGGCTAGTGACCAATGTATTGAATCGCGACGCAATTTCTGTGTTGCATCGTCATTTAGATGGTGCGAATGTCGCAATTAACTGTCAAATTTGCGTCGGATTCCCGAAACTTTACTCGTAGGACAACGTTCATGTGGTGACCCAGGCAGTAATAGATGCTTGGAGATAAATCTGCTGGTAGACGATGTACTGAAAACCATCGCAGTATGTGTTCTATCGTCATTGAGAGGATGAGAGAAAATTAACTGTCAGTTTTGCGTCGGATTTGAAAACTAGATGACAAAACGCGACCATCCGGTGATCGAGGCACCAATTGACCCTTGTAGATAGTTACGCTGGACATCGATCTATTGAATCGCGACGCTATTTGTGTGTTCCATCGTCAATACCAGGATCTGACGGTAAGAATTAACTGTGAGTTATGAGAGGGAGAAAACAAACTTGACTGCCAAAGAGTACGTCCATCTCGTATGAGGCAGCGATAGACCCTCGGAGATAAGTCGGCTAGTGACCAATGTATTTAATCGTGACGCAATTTCTGTGTTGCAACGTCGTTAGGATGGTGGGAATGTCGCAATTAATTGTCAAATTTGCGTCGGATTTGAAAACTAGACTGACAAAGAGAGAACATCCGGGGACCGAGGCACCAATAGACCCTTGTAGATAGTTACGCTAGACATCGATGTACTGAATCGCGACGCTATTTGTGTGTTCCATGGTCGATACCAGGATCTGACGGTAAGAATTAACTGTGAGTTACGAGTCGGAGACAAGAAACTTGACAGCCAAATTGTACATCCATCTGGTATGAGGCAGCGTTAGACCCTCGGATATAAGTCGGCTAGTGACCACTGTATAGAATCGCGACGCAATTTCTGTGTTGCAACGTCGTTAGGATGGTGGGAATGTCGCGATTAACTGTCAAACTTGCGTCGGATTCCCGTAACTTTACTCGCAGGAGAACGATCATGTGGTGACCCAGGCTTGCTTGGAGATAAATCTGCTGGAAGACGATGTTCTGAAAACAATCGCAGTATGTGTGTTCCATCGTAATTGAGAGTATGGGAGGAATAAAATTATCTGCCAGTTTTGCGTCGGATTTGTAAACTAGACTGACAAAACGAGACCATCCGGTGACCGAGGCACCAATAGACCCTTGTAGATAGTTACGCTGGACATCGGTGTATAGAATCGCGACGGTATTTGTGTGTTCCATCGTCAATACCAGGATCTGACGGTAAGAATTAGCTGTGAGTTTTGAGTCGGAGACAAGAAACTTGACAGCCAAATTGTACATCCATCTAGTTGAGGCAGCGTTAGACCCTCGGAGATAAGTCGGCTAGTGACCAATGTATTGAACCGCGACGCAATTTCTGTGTTGCATCGTCATTAGGATGGTGGGAATGTCTCGTTTAACTGTCAAATTTGCGTCGGATTCCCGAAACTTTACTCGCAGTTGAACGATCATGTGGTGACCCAGGCATGCTCTGAGATAAATCTGCTGGAAGACGACGTTCTGAAAACCATCGAAGTATGTGTGTTCCATCGTAATTGAGAGTATGGGAGGAATAAAATTAACGGCCAGTTTTGCGTCGGATTTGTAAACTAGACTGACAAAACGCGACCATCCGGTGACCGAGGCACCAATAGACCCTTGTAGATAGTTACGCTGGACATCGGTGTATAGAATCGCGACGCTATTTGTGTGTTCTTTCGTCAATACCAGGATCTGACGGTAAGAATTAACTGTGATTTATGAGAGGGAGAAAACAAACTTGACTGCCAAAGAGTACGTCCATCTGGTATGAGGCATCGTTAGACAATCGGAGATAAGTCGGCTAGTGACCAATGTATTAAATCGCGACGCGATTTCTGTGTTGCATCGGCATTAGGATGGTGGGAATGTCGCAATTAACTGTCAAATTTGCGTCGGATTCCCGAAACTTTACTCGTAGGACAACGATCATGTGGTGACCCAGGCAGTAATAGATGCTTGGAGATAAATCTGCTGGTAGATGATGTTCTGAAAACCATCGCAGTATGTGTGTTCCATCGTCATTGAGATGATGAGAAAACATAAATTAACTGTCAGTTTTGCGTCGGATTTGTAAACTAGACTGACAAAACGCGACCATCCGGTGACCGAGGCACCAATAGACCCTTATAAATAGTTACGCTAGACATCGATGTATTGAATCGCGACACTATTTGTGTCTTCCATGTTCGATACCATGATATGCCGGTAAGAATTAACTGTGAGTTTTGAGTCGGAGACAAGAAACTTGACAGCCAAATTGTACATCCATCTGGTATGAGGCAGCGTTAGACCCTCGGATATAAGTGGGCTAGCGACCAATGTATTGAATCGCGACGCGATTTCTGTGTTGCATCGGCATTAGGATGGTAGGAATGTCGCAATTAACTGTCAAATTTGCGTCGGATTCCCGAAACTTTACTCGTAGGATAACGATCATGTGGTGACCCAGGCAGTAATAGATGCTTGGAGATAAATCTGCTGGTACACGATGTTCTGAAAACCATCGCAGTAAGTCTGTTCCATCGTAATTGAGAGTATGGGAGGAATAACATTAACTGCCAGTGTTGCGTCGGATTTGCAAACTAGACTGACAAAACGCGACCATCCGGTGACCGAGGCAAAAATAGACCAATCTAGATAATTACGCTGGACATCGATGTATAGAATCGCGACGCTATTTGTGTCTTCCATGGTCGATACCAGGATATGCCGGTAAGAATTAACTGTGAGTTATGAGAGGGAAAAAACAAACTTGACTGCCAAAGAGTACGTCCATCTGGTATGAGGCAACGGTAGACCCTCGGAGATAAGTCGGCTAGTGACCAATATACTTAATCGCGACGCAATTTCTGTGTTGCATCGTCATTAGGATGGTGGGAATGTCGCAATTAACTGTCAAATTTGCGTCGGATTCCCGAAACTTTACTCGCAGGAGAACGTTCATGTCGTGACCCAGGCATGCTTAGAGATAAATCTTCTGGAAGACGATGTTCTGATAACCATCGCTGTACGTGTGTTCCATCGTAATTGAGAGTATGGGAGGAATAAAATTATCTGCCAGTTTTGCGTCGGATTTGAAAACTAGACTGACAAAGCGCGAACATCCGGTGACCGAGGCACCAATAGACCCTTCTAGATAGTTACGCTATACATCGATCTATTGAATCACGACGCCATTTGTGTGTTCCATTGTCAATACCAAGATCTGACAATAAGAATTAACTGTGAGTTATGAGAGGGAGAAAACAAACTTTACTGCCAAAGAGTACGTCCATCTGGTATGAGGCAGCGATAGACCCTCGGAGATAAGTCGGCTAGTGACCAATGTATTGAATCGCGACGCAATTTCTGTGATGCAACGTCGTTAGGATGGTGGGAATGTCGCAATTAACTGTCAAATTTCCTCGGATTTGAAAACAAGACTGACCAAGAGCGAACATCCGGTGACCGAGGCACCAATAGACCCTTATAGATAGTTAAGCTACACATCAATGTACATAATCACGACGCTATTTGTGTGTTCAGTCGTCCATACCAGGATCTGACGGTGAGAATTAGCTGAGAGTTTTGAGTCGGAGACAAGAAACTTGACAGCCAAATTATACATCCATCTGGTATGAAGCAGCGTTAGACCCTCGGAGATAAGTCGGCTAGTGACCAATGTATTGAATCGCGACGCAATTTCTGTGTTGCATCGTCATTTAGATGGTGCGAATGTCGCAATTAACTGTCAAATTTGCGTCGGATTCCCGAAACTTTACTCGTAGGACAACGTTCATGTGGTGACCCAGGCAGTAATAGATGCTTGGAGATAAATCTGCTGGTAGACGATGTACTGAAAACCATCGCAGTATGTGTTCTATCGTCATTGAGAGGATGAGAGAAAATTAACTGTCAGTTTTGCGTCGGATTTGAAAACTAGATGACAAAACGCGACCATCCGGTGATCGAGGCACCAATTGACCCTTGTAGATAGTTACGCTGGACATCGATCTATTGAATCGCGACGCTATTTGTGTGTTCCATCGTCAATACCAGGATCTGACGGTAAGAATTAACTGTGAGTTATGAGAGGGAGAAAACAAACTTGACTGCCAAAGAGTACGTCCATCTCGTATGAGGCAGCGATAGACCCTCGGAGATAAGTCGGCTAGTGACCAATGTATTTAATCGCGACGCAATTTCTGTGTTGCAACGTCGTTAGGATGGTGGGAATGTCGCAATTAATTGTCAAATTTGCGTCGGATTTGAAAACTAGACTGACAAAGAGAGAACATCCGGGGACCGAGGCACCAATAGACCCTTGTAGATAGTTACGCTAGACATCGATGTACTGAATCGCGACGCTATTTGTGTGTTCCATGGTCGATACCAGGATCTGACGGTAAGAATTAACTGTGAGTTACGAGTCGGAGACAAGAAACTTGACAGCCAAATTGTACATCCATCTGGTATGAGGCAGCGTTAGACCCTCGGATATAAGTCGGCTAGTGACCACTGTATAGAATCGCGACGCAATTTCTGTGTTGCAACGTCGTTAGGATGGTGGGAATGTCGCGATTAACTGTCAAACTTGCGTCGGATTCCCGTAACTTTACTCGCAGGAGAACGATCATGTGGTGACCCAAGCTTGCTTGGAGATAAATATGCTGGAAGACGATGTTCTGAAAACAATCGCAGTATGTGTGTTCCATCGTAATTGAGAGTATGGGAGGAATAAAATTATCTGCCAGTTTTGCGTCGGATTTGTAAACTAGACTGACAAAACGAGACCATCCGGTGACCGAGGCACCAATAGACCCTTGTAGATAGTTACGCTGGACATCGGTGTATAGAATCGCGACGGTATTTGTGTGTTCCATCGTCAATACCAGGATCTGACGGTAAGAATTAGCTGTGAGTTTTGAGTCGGAGACAAGAAACTTGACAGCCAAATTGTACATCCATCTAGTTGAGGCAGCGTTAGACCCTCGGAGATAAGTCGGCTAGTGACCAATGTATTGAACCGCGACGCAATTTCTGTGTTGCATCGTCATTAGGATGGTGGGAATGTCTCGTTTAACTGTCAAATTTGCGTCGGATTCCCGAAACTTTACTCGCAGTTGAACGATCATGTGGTGACCCAGGCATGCTCTGAGATAAATCTGCTGGAAGACGACGTTCTGAAAACCATCGAAGTATGTGTGTTCCATCGTAATTGAGAGTATGGGAGGAATAAAATTAACGGCCAGTTTTGCGTCGGATTTGTAAACTAGACTGACAAAACGCGACCATCCGGTGACCGAGGCACCAATAGACCCTTGTAGATAGTTACGCTGGACATCGGTGTATAGAATCGCGACGGTATTTGTGTGTTCTTTCGTCAATACCAGGATCTGACGGTAAGAATTAACTGTGATTTATGAGAGGGAGAAAACAAACTTGACTGCCAAAGAGTACGTCCATCTGGTATGAGGCATCGTTAGACAATCGGAGATAAGTCGGCTAGTGACCAATGTATTAAATCGCGACGCGATTTCTGTGTTGCATCGGCATTAGGATGGTGGGAATGTCGCAATTAACTGTCAAATTTGCGTCGGATTCCCGAAACCTTACTCGTAGGACAACGATCATGTGGTGACCCAGGCAGTAATAGATGCTTGGAGATAAATCTGCTGGTAGATGATGTTCTGAAAACCATCGCAGTATGTGTGTTCCATCGTCATTGAGATGATGAGAAAACATAAATTAACTGTCAGTTTTGCGTCGGATTTGTAAACTAGACTGACAAAACGCGACCATCCGGTGACCGAGGCACCAATAGACCCTTATAAATAGTTACGCTAGACATCGATGTATTGAATCGCGACACTATTTGTGTCTTCCATGTTCGATACCATGATATGCCGGTAAGAATTAACTGTGAGTTTTGAGTCGGAGACAAGAAACTTGACAGCCAAATTGTACATCCATCTGGTATGAGGCAGCGTTAGACCCTCGGATATAAGTGGGCTAGCGACCAATGTATTGAATCGCGACGCGATTTCTGTGTTGCATCGGCATTAGGATGGTAGGAATGTCGCAATTAACTGTCAAATTTGCGTCGGATTCCCGAAACTTTACTCGTAGGATAACGATCATGTGGTGACCCAGGCAGTAATAGATGCTTGGAGATAAATCTGCTGGTACACGATGTTCTGAAAACCATCGCAGTAAGTCTGTTCCATCGTAATTGAGAGTATGGGAGGAATAACATTAACTGCCAGTGTTGCGTCGGATTTGCAAACTAGACTGACAAAACGCGACCATCCGGTGACCGAGGCAAAAATAGACCAATCTAGATAATTACGCTGGACATCGATGTATAGAATCGCGACGCTATTTGTGTCTTCCATGGTCGATACCAGGATATGCCGGTAAGAATTAACTGTGAGTTATGAGAGGGAAAAAACAAACTTGACTGCCAAAGAGTACGTCCATCTGGTATGAGGCAACGGTAGACCCTCGGAGATAAGTCGGCTAGTGACCAATATACTTAATCGCGACGCAATTTCTGTGTTGCATCGTCATTAGGATGGTGGGAATGTCGCAATTAACTGTCAAATTTGCGTCGGATTCCCGAAACTTTACTCGCAGGAGAACGTTCATGTCGTGACCCAGGCATGCTTGGAGATAAATCTTCTGGAAGACGATGTTCTGATAACCATCGCTGTACGTGTGTTCCATCGTAATTGAGAGTATGGGAGGAATAAAATTATCTGCCAGTTTTGCGTCGGATTTGAAAACTAGACTGACAAAGCGCGAACATCCGGTGACCGAGGCACCAATAGACCCTTCTAGATAGTTACGCTATACATCGATCTATTGAATCACGACGCCATTTGTGTGTTCCATTGTCAATACCAAGATCTGACAATAAGAATTAACTGTGAGTTATGAGAGGGAGAAAACAAACTTTACTGCCAAAGAGTACGTCCATCTGGTATGAGGCAGCGATAGACCCTCGGAGATAAGTCGGCTAGTGACCAATGTATTGAATCGCGACGCAATTTCTGTGATGCAACGTCGTTAGGATGGTGGGAATGTCGCAATTAACTGTCAAATTTCCTCGGATTTGAAAACAAGACTGACCAAGAGCGAACATCCGGTGACCGAGGCACCAATAGACCCTTATAGATAGTTAAGCTACACATCAATGTACATAATCACGACGCTATTTGTGTGTTCAGTCGTCCATACCAGGATCTGACGGTGAGAATTAGCTGAGAGTTTTGAGTCGGAGACAAGAAACTTGACAGCCAAATTATACATCCATCTGGTATGAAGCAGCGTTAGACCCTCGGAGATAAGTCGGCTAGTGACCAATGTATTGAATCGCGACGATATTTCTGTGTTGCATCGTCATTTAGATGGTGCGAATGTCGCAATTAACTGTCAAATTTGCGTCGGATTCCCGAAACTTTACTCGTAGGACAACGTTCATGTGGTGACCCAGGCAGTAATAGATGCTTGGAGATAAATCTGCTGGTAGACGATGTACTGAAAAACATCGCAGTATGTGTTCTATCGTCATTGAGAGGATGAGAGAAAATTAACTGTCAGTTTTGCGTCGGATTTGAAAACTAGATGACAAAACGCGACCATCCGGTGATCGAGGCACCAATTGACCCTTGTAGATAGTTACGCTGGACATCGATCTATTGAATCGCGACGCTATTTGTGTGTTCCATCGTCAATACCAGGATCTGACGGTAAGAATTAACTGTGAGTTATGAGAGGGAGAAAACAAACTTGACTGCCAAAGAGTACGTCCATCTCGTATGAGGCAGCGATAGACCCTCGGAGATAAGTCGGCTAGTGACCAATGTATTTAATCGCGACGCAATTTCTGTGTTGCAACGTCGTTAGGATGGTGGGAATGTCGCGATTAACTGTCAAACTTGCGTCGGATTCCCGTAACTTTACTCGCAGGAGAACGATCATGTGGTGACCCAAGCTTGCTTGGAGATAAATATGCTGGAAGACGATGTTCTGAAAACAATCGCAGTATGTGTGTTCCATCGTAATTGAGAGTATGGGAGGAATAAAATTATCTGCCAGTTTTGCGTCGGATTTGTAAACTAGACTGACAAAACGAGACCATCCGGTGACCGAGGCACCAATAGACCCTTGTAGATAGTTACGCTGGACATCGGTGTATAGAATCGCGACGGTATTTGTGTGTTCCATCGTCAATACCAGGATCTGACGGTAAGAATTAGCTGTGAGTTTTGAGTCGGAGACAAGAAACTTGACAGCCAAATTGTACATCCATCTAGTTGAGGCAGCGTTAGACCCTCGGAGATAAGTCGGCTAGTGACCAATGTATTGAACCGCGACGCAATTTCTGTGTTGCATCGTCATTAGGATGGTGGGAATGTCTCGTTTAACTGTCAAATTTGCGTCGGATTCCCGAAACTTTACTCGCAGTTGAACGATCATGTGGTGACCCAGGCATGCTCTGAGATAAATCTGCTGGAAGACGACGTTCTGAAAACCATCGAAGTATGTGTGTTCCATCGTAATTGAGAGTATGGGAGGAATAAAATTAACGGCCAGTTTTGCGTCGGATTTGTAAACTAGACTGACAAAACGCGACCATCCGGTGACCGAGGCACCAATAGACCCTTGTAGATAGTTACGCTGGACATCGGTGTATAGAATCGCGACGGTATTTGTGTGTTCTTTCGTCAATACCAGGATCTGACGGTAAGAATTAACTGTGATTTATGAGAGGGAGAAAACAAACTTGACTGCCAAAGAGTACGTCCATCTGGTATGAGGCATCGTTAGACAATCGGAGATAAGTCGGCTAGTGACCAATGTATTAAATCGCGACGCGATTTCTGTGTTGCATCGGCATTAGGATGGTGGGAATGTCGCAATTAACTGTCAAATTTGCGTCGGATTCCCGAAACCTTACTCGTAGGACAACGATCATGTGGTGACCCAGGCAGTAATAGATGCTTGGAGATAAATCTGCTGGTAGATGATGTTCTGAAAACCATCGCAGTATGTGTGTTCCATCGTCATTGAGATGATGAGAAAACATAAATTAACTGTCAGTTTTGCGTCGGATTTGTAAACTAGACTGACAAAACGCGACCATCCGGTGACCGAGGCACCAATAGACCCTTATAAATAGTTACGCTAGACATCGATGTATTGAATCGCGACACTATTTGTGTCTTCCATGTTCGATACCATGATATGCCGGTAAGAATTAACTGTGAGTTTTGAGTCGGAGACAAGAAACTTGACAGCCAAATTGTACATCCATCTGGTATGAGGCAGCGTTAGACCCTCGGATATAAGTGGGCTAGCGACCAATGTATTGAATCGCGACGCGATTTCTGTGTTGCATCGGCATTAGGATGGTAGGAATGTCGCAATTAACTGTCAAATTTGCGTCGGATTCCCGAAACTTTACTCGTAGGATAACGATCATGTGGTGACCCAGGCAGTAATAGATGCTTGGAGATAAATCTGCTGGTACACGATGTTCTGAAAACCATCGCAGTAAGTCTGTTCCATCGTAATTGAGAGTATGGGAGGAATAACATTAACTGCCAGTGTTGCGTCGGATTTGCAAACTAGACTGACAAAACGCGACCATCCGGTGACCGAGGCAAAAATAGACCAATCTAGATAATTACGCTGGACATCGATGTATAGAATCGCGACGCTATTTGTGTCTTCCATGGTCGATACCAGGATATGCCGGTAAGAATTAACTGTGAGTTATGAGAGGGAAAAAACAAACTTGACTGCCAAAGAGTACGTCCATCTGGTATGAGGCAACGGTAGACCCTCGGAGATAAGTCGGCTAGTGACCAATATACTTAATCGCGACGCAATTTCTGTGTTGCATCGTCATTAGGATGGTGGGAATGTCGCAATTAACTGTCAAATTTGCGTCGGATTCCCGAAACTTTACTCGCAGGAGAACGTTCATGTCGTGACCCAGGCATGCTTGGAGATAAATCTTCTGGAAGACGATGTTCTGATAACCATCGCTGTACGTGTGTTCCATCGTAATTGAGAGTATGGGAGGAATAAAATTATCTGCCAGTTTTGCGTCGGATTTGAAAACTAGACTGACAAAGCGCGAACATCCGGTGACCGAGGCACCAATAGACCCTTCTAGATAGTTACGCTATACATCGATCTATTGAATCACGACGCCATTTGTGTGTTCCATTGTCAATACCAAGATCTGACAATAAGAATTAACTGTGAGTTATGAGAGGGAGAAAACAAACTTTACTGCCAAAGAGTACGTCCATCTGGTATGAGGCAGCGATAGACCCTCGGAGATAAGTCGGCTAGTGACCAATGTATTGAATCGCGACGCAATTTCTGTGATGCAACGTCGTTAGGATGGTGGGAATGTCGCAATTAACTGTCAAATTTCCTCGGATTTGAAAACAAGACTGACCAAGAGCGAACATCCGGTGACCGAGGCACCAATAGACCCTTATAGATAGTTAAGCTACACATCAATGTACATAATCACGACGCTATTTGTGTGTTCAGTCGTCCATACCAGGATCTGACGGTGAGAATTAGCTGAGAGTTTTGAGTCGGAGACAAGAAACTTGACAGCCAAATTATACATCCATCTGGTATGAAGCAGCGTTAGACCCTCGGAGATAAGTCGGCTAGTGACCAATGTATTGAATCGCGACGCAATTTCTGTGTTGCATCGTCATTTAGATGGTGCGAATGTCGCAATTAACTGTCAAATTTGCGTCGGATTCCCGAAACTTTACTCGTAGGACAACGTTCATGTGGTGACCCAGGCAGTAATAGATGCTTGGAGATAAATCTGCTGGTAGACGATGTACTGAAAAACATCGCAGTATGTGTTCTATCGTCATTGAGAGGATGAGAGAAAATTAACTGTCAGTTTTGCGTCGGATTTGAAAACTAGATGACAAAACGCGACCATCCGGTGATCGAGGCACCAATTGACCCTTGTAGATAGTTACGCTGGACATCGATCTATTGAATCGCGACGCTATTTGTGTGTTCCATCGTCAATACCAGGATCTGACGGTAAGAATTAACTGTGAGTTATGAGAGGGAGAAAACAAACTTGACTGCCAAAGAGTACGTCCATCTCGTATGAGGCAGCGATAGACCCTCGGAGATAAGTCGGCTAGTGACCAATGTATTTAATCGCGACGCAATTTCTGTGTTGCAACGTCGTTAGGATGGTGGGAATGTCGCAATTAATTGTCAAATTTGCGTCGGATTTGAAAACTAGACTGACAAAGAGAGAACATCCGGGGACCGAGGCACCAATAGACCCTTGTAGATAGTTACGCTAGACATCGATGTACTGAATCGCGACGCTATTTGTGTGTTCCATGGTCGATACCAGGATCTGACGGTAAGAATTAACTGTGAGTTACGAGTCGGAGACAAGAAACTTGACAGCCAAATTGTACATCCATCTGGTATGAGGCAGCGTTAGACCCTCGGATATAAGTCGGCTAGTGACCACTGTATAGAATCGCGACGCAATTTCTGTGTTGCAACGTCGTTAGGATGGTGGGAATGTCGCGATTAACTGTCAAACTTGCGTCGGATTCCCGTAACTTTACTCGCAGGAGAACGATCATGTGGTGACCCAAGCTTGCTTGGAGATAAATATGCTGGAAGACGATGTTCTGAAAACAATCGCAGTATGTGTGTTCCATCGTAATTGAGAGTATGGGAGGAATAAAATTATCTGCCAGTTTTGCGTCGGATTTGTAAACTAGACTGACAAAACGAGACCATCCGGTGACCGAGGCACCAATAGACCCTTGTAGATAGTTACGCTGGACATCGGTGTATAGAATCGCGACGGTATTTGTGTGTTCCATCGTCAATACCAGGATCTGACGGTAAGAATTAGCTGTGAGTTTTGAGTCGGAGACAAGAAACTTGACAGCCAAATTGTACATCCATCTAGTTGAGGCAGCGTTAGACCCTCGGAGATAAGTCGGCTAGTGACCAATGTATTGAACCGCGACGCAATTTCTGTGTTGCATCGTCATTAGGATGGTGGGAATGTCTCGTTTAACTGTCAAATTTGCGTCGGATTCCCGAAACTTTACTCGCAGTTGAACGATCATGTGGTGACCCAGGCATGCTCTGAGATAAATCTGCTGGAAGACGACGTTCTGAAAACCATCGAAGTATGTGTGTTCCATCGTAATTGAGAGTATGGGAGGAATAAAATTAACGGCCAGTTTTGCGTCGGATTTGTAAACTAGACTGACAAAACGCGACCATCCGGTGACCGAGGCACCAATAGACCCTTGTAGATAGTTACGCTGGACATCGGTGTATAGAATCGCGACGGTATTTGTGTGTTCTTTCGTCAATACCAGGATCTGACGGTAAGAATTAACTGTGATTTATGAGAGGGAGAAAACAAACTTGACTGCCAAAGAGTACGTCCATCTGGTATGAGGCATCGTTAGACAATCGGAGATAAGTCGGCTAGTGACCAATGTATTAAATCGCGACGCGATTTCTGTGTTGCATCGGCATTAGGATGGTGGGAATGTCGCAATTAACTGTCAAATTTGCGTCGGATTCCCGAAACCTTACTCGTAGGACAACGATCATGTGGTGACCCAGGCAGTAATAGATGCTTGGAGATAAATCTGCTGGTAGATGATGTTCTGAAAACCATCGCAGTATGTGTGTTCCATCGTCATTGAGATGATGAGAAAACATAAATTAACTGTCAGTTTTGCGTCGGATTTGTAAACTAGACTGACAAAACGCGACCATCCGGTGACCGAGGCACCAATAGACCCTTATAAATAGTTACGCTAGACATCGATGTATTGAATCGCGACACTATTTGTGTCTTCCATGTTCGATACCATGATATGCCGGTAAGAATTAACTGTGAGTTTTGAGTCGGAGACAAGAAACTTGACAGCCAAATTGTACATCCATCTGGTATGAGGCAGCGTTAGACCCTCGGATATAAGTGGGCTAGCGACCAATGTATTGAATCGCGACGCGATTTCTGTGTTGCATCGGCATTAGGATGGTAGGAATGTCGCAATTAACTGTCAAATTTGCGTCGGATTCCCGAAACTTTACTCGTAGGATAACGATCATGTGGTGACCCAGGCAGTAATAGATGCTTGGAGATAAATCTGCTGGTACACGATGTTCTGAAAACCATCGCAGTAAGTCTGTTCCATCGTAATTGAGAGTATGGGAGGAATAACATTAACTGCCAGTGTTGCGTCGGATTTGCAAACTAGACTGACAAAACGCGACCATCCGGTGACCGAGGCAAAAATAGACCAATCTAGATAATTACGCTGGACATCGATGTATAGAATCGCGACGCTATTTGTGTCTTCCATGGTCGATACCAGGATATGCCGGTAAGAATTAACTGTGAGTTATGAGAGGGAAAAAACAAACTTGACTGCCAAAGAGTACGTCCATCTGGTATGAGGCAACGGTAGACCCTCGGAGATAAGTCGGCTAGTGACCAATATACTTAATCGCGACGCAATTTCTGTGTTGCATCGTCATTAGGATGGTGGGAATGTCGCAATTAACTGTCAAATTTGCGTCGGATTCCCGAAACTTTACTCGCAGGAGAACGTTCATGTCGTGACCCAGGCATGCTTGGAGATAAATCTTCTGGAAGACGATGTTCTGATAACCATCGCTGTACGTGTGTTCCATCGTAATTGAGAGTATGGGAGGAATAAAATTATCTGCCAGTTTTGCGTCGGATTTGAAAACTAGACTGACAAAGCGCGAACATCCGGTGACCGAGGCACCAATAGACCCTTCTAGATAGTTACGCTATACATCGATCTATTGAATCACGACGCCATTTGTGTGTTCCATTGTCAATACCAAGATCTGACAATAAGAATTAACTGTGAGTTATGAGAGGGAGAAAACAAACTTTACTGCCAAAGAGTACGTCCATCTGGTATGAGGCAGCGATAGACCCTCGGAGATAAGTCGGCTAGTGACCAATGTATTGAATCGCGACGCAATTTCTGTGATGCAACGTCGTTAGGATGGTGGGAATGTCGCAATTAACTGTCAAATTTCCTCGGATTTGAAAACAAGACTGACCAAGAGCGAACATCCGGTGACCGAGGCACCAATAGACCCTTATAGATAGTTAAGCTACACATCAATGTACATAATCACGACGCTATTTGTGTGTTCAGTCGTCCATACCAGGATCTGACGGTGAGAATTAGCTGAGAGTTTTGAGTCGGAGACAAGAAACTTGACAGCCAAATTATACATCCATCTGGTATGAAGCAGCGTTAGACCCTCGGAGATAAGTCGGCTAGTGACCAATGTATTGAATCGCGACGCAATTTCTGTGTTGCATCGTCATTTAGATGGTGCGAATGTCGCAATTAACTGTCAAATTTGCGTCGGATTCCCGAAACTTTACTCGTAGGACAACGTTCATGTGGTGACCCAGGCAGTAATAGATGCTTGGAGATAAATCTGCTGGTAGACGATGTACTGAAAAACATCGCAGTATGTGTTCTATCGTCATTGAGAGGATGAGAGAAAATTAACTGTCAGTTTTGCGTCGGATTTGAAAACTAGATGACAAAACGCGACCATCCGGTGATCGAGGCACCAATTGACCCTTGTAGATAGTTACGCTGGACATCGATCTATTGAATCGCGACGCTATTTGTGTGTTCCATCGTCAATACCAGGATCTGACGGTAAGAATTAACTGTGAGTTATGAGAGGGAGAAAACAAACTTGACTGCCAAAGAGTACGTCCATCTCGTATGAGGCAGCGATAGACCCTCGGAGATAAGTCGGCTAGTGACCAATGTATTTAATCGCGACGCAATTTCTGTGTTGCAACGTCGTTAGGATGGTGGGAATGTCGCAATTAATTGTCAAATTTGCGTCGGATTTGAAAACTAGACTGACAAAGAGAGAACATCCTGGGACCGAGGCACCAATAGACCCTTGTAGATAGTTACGCTAGACATCGATGTACTGAATCGCGACGCTATTTGTGTGTTCCATGGTCGATACCAGGATCTGACGGTAAGAATTAACTGTGAGTTACGAGTCGGAGACAAGAAACTTGACAGCCAAATTGTACATCCATCTGGTATGAGGCAGCGTTAGACCCTCGGAGTAAGTCGGCTAGTGACCAATGTATTGAATCGTGACGTAATTTCTGTGTTGCATCGTCATTAGGATGGTGGGAATGTCGCAATTAACTGTCAAATTTGCGTCGGATTCCCGAAACTTTACTCGCAGGAGAACGCTCATGTGGTGACCCAGGCATGCTTGGAGATAAATCTGCTGGAAGACGATGTTCTGATAACCATCGCAGTATGTGTGTTCCATCGTAATTGAGAGTGTGGGAGGAATAAAATTATCTGCCAGTTTTGCATCGGATTTGTAAACTAGACAGACAAAACGCGACCATCCGGTGACCGTGGCACCAATAGACCCTTCTAGATAGTTACGCTGGACATCGGTGTATAGAATCGCGACGCTATTTGTGTGTTCCATCGTCAATACCAGGATCTGACGGTAAGAATTATCTGTGAGTTATGAGAGGGAGAAAACAAACTTGACTGCCAAAGAGTACGTCCATCTGGTATGAGGCATCGTTAGACCCTCGGAGATAAGTCGGCTAGTGACCAATGTATTAAATCGCGACGCGATTTCTGTGTTGCATCGGCATTAGGATGGTGGGAATGTCGCAATTAACTGTCAAATTTGCGTCGGATTCCCGAAACTTTACTCGTAGGACAACGATCATGTGGTGACCCAGGCAGTAATAGATGCTTGGAGATAAATCTGCTGGAAGACGATGTTCTGGAAACCATCGCAGAATGTGTGTTCCATCGTAATAGAGAGTATGAGAGGAATACAATTAACTGTCAGTTTTGCGTCGGATTTGAAAACTAGACTGACAAAGCGCGACCATCCGGTGACCGAAGCACAAATAGACTCATCTAGATAGTTACGCTAGACATCAATGTACTGAATCGAGACGCTATTTGTGTGTTCCGTCGTCCATACCAGGATCTGACGGTGAGAATTAACTGAGAGTTTTGAGTCGGAGACAAGAAACTTGACAGCCAAATTGTACATCCATCTGGTATGAAGCAGCGTTAGACCCTCGGAGATAAGTCGGCTAGTGACCAATGTATTGAATCGTGACGCGATTTCTGTGTTGCATCGGCATTAGGATGGTGGGAATGTCGCAATTAACTGTCAAATTTGCGTCGGATTCCCGAAACTTTACTCGTAGGACAACGATCATGTGGTGACCAAGGCATGCTCGGAGATAAATCTGCTGGAAGACGATGTTCTGAAAACCATCGCAGTATGTGTGTTCCATCGTAATTGAGAGTATGGGAGGAATAATATTAACTGCCAATCTTGCGTCGGATATGTAAACTAGACTGACAAAACGCGACCATCCGGTGACCGAGGCACCAATAGACCCTTGTAAATAGTTACGCTGGACATCGATCTATTGAATCGCGACGCTATTTGTGTGTTCCATAGTTAATACCAGGATGTGACGGTAAGAAGTAACTGTGAGTTATGAGAGGGAGAAAACAAACTTGACTGCCAAAGAGTACGTCCATCTGGTATGAGGCATCGTTAGACCCTCGGAGATAAGTCGGCTAGTGACCAATGTATTAAATCGCGACGCGATTTCTGTGTTGCATCGGCATTAGGATGGTGGGAATGTCGCAATTAACTGTCAAATTTGCGTCGGATTCCCGAAACTTTACTCGTAGGACAACGTTCATGTGGTGACCCAGGCAGTAATAAATGCTTGGAGATAAATCTGCTGATAGACGATGTACAGAAAACCATCGCAGTATGTGTTCTATCGTCATTGACAGGATGAGAGAAAATAAAATTAACTGTCAGTTTTGCGTCGGATTTGAAAACTAGATGACAAAACGCGACCATCCGGTGACCGAGGCACCAATAGACCCTTGTAGATAGTTACGCTGGACAACGATCTATTTAATCGCGGCGCTATTTGTGTGTTCCATCGTCAATACCAGGATCTGACGGTAAGAATTAACTGTGAGTTATGAGGGAGAAAACAAACTTGACTGCCAAAGAGTACGTCCATCTGGTATGAGGCAGCGATAGACCCTCGGAGATAAGTCGGCTAGTGACCAATGTATTTAATCGCGACGCAATATCTGTGTTGCAACGTCGTTAGGATGGTGGGAATGGCGCAATTAATCATCAAATTTGCGTCGGATTTGAAAACTAGACTGACAAAGAGAGAACATCCGGTGACCGAGGCACCAATAGACCCTTGTAGATAGTTACGCTAGACATCGATGTACTGAATCGCGACGCTATTTGTGTGTTCCATGGTCGATACCAGGATCTGACGGTAAGAATTAACTGTGAGTTACGAGTCGGAGACAAGAAACTTGACAGGCAAATTGTACATCCATCTGGTATGAGGCAGCGTTACACCCTCGGAGTAAGTCGGCTAGTGACCAATGTATTGATTCGCGAGGCGATTTCTGTGTTGCATCGGCATTAGGATGGTGGGATAGTCGCAATTAACTCTCAAATTTGCGTTGGATCCCCGAAACTTTACTCGTAGGACAACGATCATGTGGTGACCCAGGCAGTAATAGATGCTTGGAGATAAATCTGCTGGAAGACGATGTTCTGGAAACCATCGCAGAATGTGTGTTCCATCGTAATAGAGAGTATGAGAGGAATACAATTAACTGTCAGTTTTCCGTCGGATTTGAAAACTAGACTGACAAAGCGCGACCATCCGGTGACCGAAGCACAAATAGACTCATCTAGATAGTTACGCTAGACATCAATGTACTGAATCGAGACGCTATTTGTGTGTTCCGTCGTCCATACCAGGATCTGACGGTGAGAATTAGCTGAGAGTTTTGAGTCGGAGACAAGAAACTTGACAGCCAAATTGTACATCCATCTGGTATGAAGCAGCGTTAGACCCTCGGAGATAAGTCGGCTAGTGACAAATGTATTGAATCGCGACGCAATTTCTGTGTTGCATCGTCATTAGGATGGTGCGAATGTCGCAATTAACTGTCAAATTTGCGTCGGATTCCCGAAACTTTACTCGCAGGAGAACGCTCATGTGGTGACCCAGGCATGCTTGGAGATAAATCTGCTGGAAGACGATGTTCTGATAACCATCGCAGTATGTGTGTTCCATCGTAATTGAGAGTATGGGAGGAATAAAATTATCTGCCAGTTTTGCATCGGATTTGTAAACTAGACTGACAAAACGCGACCATCCGGTGACCGAGGCACCAATAGACCCTTCTAGATAGTTACGCTGGACATCGGTGTATAGAATCGCGACGCTATTTGTGTGTTCCATCGTCAATACCAGGATCTGACGGTAAGAATTATCTGTGAGTTATGAGAGGGACAAAACAAACTTGACTGCCAAAGAGTACGTCCATCTGGTATGAGGCAACGATAGACCCTCGGATATAAGTCGGCTAGTGACCACTGTATAGAATCGCGACGCAATTTCTGTGTTGCAACGTCGTTAGGATGGTGGGAATGTCGCGATTAACTGTCAAACTTGCGTCGGATTCCCGTAACTTTACTCGCAGGAGAACGATCATGTGGTGACCCAGGCTTGCTTGGAGATAAATCTGCTGGAAGACGATGTTCTGAAAACAATCGCAGTATGTGTGTTCCATCGTAATTGAGAGTATGGGAGGAATAAAATTATCTGCCAGTTTTGCGTCGGATTTGTAAACTAGACTGACAAAACGCGACCATCCGGTGACCGAGGCACCAATAGACCCTTGTAGATAGTTACGCTGGACATCGGTGTATAGAATCGCGACGGTATTTGTGTGTTCCATCGTCAATACCAGGATCTGACGGTAAGAATTAGCTGTGAGTTTTGAGTCGGAGACAAGAAACTTGACAGCCAAATTGTACATCCATCTAGTTGAGGCAGCGTTAGACCCTCGGAGATAAGTCGGCTAGTGACCAATGTATTGAACCGCGACGCAATTTCTGTGTTGCATCGTCATTAGGATGGTGGGAATGTCTCGTTTAACTGTCAAATTTGCGTCGGATTCCCGAAACTTTACTCGCAGTTGAACGATCATGTGGTGACCCAGGCATGCTCTGAGATAAATCTGCTGGAAGAGGATGTTCTGAAAACCATCGAAGTATGTGTGTTCCATCGTAATTGAGAGTATGGGAGGAATAAAATTAACGGCCAGTTTTGCGTCGGATTTGTAAACTAGACTGACAAAACGCGACCATCCGGTGACCGAGGCACCAATAGACCCTTGTAGATAGTTACGCTGGACATCGGTGTATAGAATCGCGACGGTATTTGTGTGTTCTTTCGTCAATACCAGGATCTGACGGTAAGAATTAACTGTGATTTATGAGAGGGAGAAAACAAACTTGACTGCCAAAGAGTACGTCCATCTGGTATGAGGCATCGTTAGACAATCGGAGATAAGTCGGCTAGTGACCAATGTATTAAATCGCGACGCGATTTCTGTGTTGCATCGGCATTAGGATGGTGGGAATGTCGCAATTAACTGTCAAATTTGCGTCGGATTCCCGAAACTTTACTCGTAGGACAACGATCATGTGGTGACCCAGGCAGTAATAGATGCTTGGAGATAAATCTGCTGGTAGATGATGTTCTGAAAACCATCGCAGTATGTGTGTTCCATCGTCATTGAGATGATGAGAAAACATAAATTAACTGTCAGTTTTGCGTCGGATTTGTAAACTAGACTGACAAAACGCGACCATCCGGTGACCGAGGCACCAATAGACCCTTGTAAATAGTTACGCTAGACATCGATGTATTGAATCGCGACACTATTTGTGTCTTCCATGTTCGATACCATGATATGCCGGTAAGAATTAACTGTGAGTTTTGAGTCGGAGACAAGAAACTTGACAGCCAAATTGTACATCCATCTGGTATGAGGCAGCGTTAGACCCTCGGATATAAGTGGGCTAGCGACCAATGTATTGAATCGCGACGCGATTTCTGTGTTGCATCGGCATTAGGATGGTAGGAATGTCGCAATTAACTGTCAAATTTGCGTCGGATTCCCGAAACTTTACTCGTAGGATAACGATCATGTGGTGACCCAGGCAGTAATAGATGCTTGGAGATAAATCTGCTGGTACACGATGTTCTGAAAACCATCGCAGTAAGTCTGTTCCATCGTAATTGAGAGTATGGGAGGAATAACATTAACTGCCAGTGTTGCGTCGGATTTGCAAACTAGACTGACAAAACGCGACCATCCGGTGACCGAGGCAAAAATAGACCAATCTAGATAATTACGCTGGACATCGATGTATAGAATCGCGACGCTACTTGTGTGTTCCATCGTCAATACCAGGATCTGACGGTAAGAATTAACTGTGAGTTATGAGAGGGAGAAAACAAACTTGACTGCCAAAGAGTACGTCCATCTGGTATGAGGCAGCGATAGACCCTCGGTGATAAGTCGGCTAGTGACCAATTTCTGTGTTGCATCGTCATTAGTCTGGTGGGAATGTCGCAATTAACTGTCCAATTTGAGTCGGATTTGAAAACTAGAATGTCAAAGCGCGACCATCCGGAACCGAGGCACCAATAGACCCTTGTAAACAGTTACGCTAGACATCGATGTATTGAATCGCGACGCTATTTGTGTCTTCCATGGTCGATACCAGGATATGCCAGTAAGAATTAACTGTGAGTTATGAGAGGGAAAAAACAAACTTGACTGCCAAAGAGTACGTCCATCTGGTATGAGGCAACGGTAGACCCTCGGAGATAAGTCGGCTAGTGACCAATATACTTAATCGCGACGCTATTTCTGTGTTGCATCGTCATTAGGATGGTGGGAATGTCGCAATTAACTGTCAAATTTGCGTCGGATTCCCGAAACTTTACTCGCAGGAGAACGTTCATGTCGTGACCCAGGCATGCTTGGAGATAAATCTGCTGGAAGACGATGTTCTGATAACCATCGCTGTATGTGTGTTCCATCGTAATTGAGAGTATGGGAGGAATAAAATTATCTGCCAGTTTTGCGTCGGATTTGAAAACTAGACTGACAAAGCGCGAACATCCGGTGACCGAGGCACCAATAGAACCTTCTAGATAGTTACGCTATACATCGATCTATTGAATCGCGACGCCATTTGTGTGTTCCATTGTCAATACCAAGATCTGACAATAAGAATTAACTGTGAGTTATGAGAGGGAGAAAACAAACTTTACTGACAAAGAGTACGTCCATCTGGTATGAGGCAGCGATAGACCCTCGGAGATAAGTCGGCTAGTGACCAATGTATTGAATCGCGACGCAATTTCTGTGATGCAACGTCGTTAGGATGGTGGGAATGTCGCAATTAACTGTCAAATTTGCGTCGGATTTGAAAACAAGACTGACCAAGAGCGAACATCCGGTGACCGAGGCACCAATAGACCCTTATAGATAGTTAAGCTACACATCAATGTACATAATCACGACGCTATTTGTGTGTTCAGTCGTCCATACCAGGATCTGACGGTGAAAATTAGCTGAGAGTTTTGAGTCGGAGACAAGAAACTTGACAGCCAAATTATACATCCATCTGGTATGAAGCAGCGTTAGACCCTCGGAGATAAGTCGGCTAGTGACCAATGTATTGAATCGCGACGCAATTTCTGTGTTGCATCGTCATTTGGATGGTGCGAATGTCGCAATTAACTGTCAAATTTGCGTCGGATTCCCGAAACTTTACTCGTAGGACAACGTTCATGTGGTGACCCAGGCAGTAATAGATGCTTGGAGATAAATCTGCTGGTAGACGATGTACTGAAAACCATCGCAGTATGTGTTCTATCGTCATTGAGAGGATGAGAGAAAATTAACTGTCAGTTTTGCGTCGGATTTGAAAACTAGATGACAAAACGCGACCATCCGGTGATCGAGGCACCAATTGACCCTTGTAGATAGTTACGCTGGACATCGATCTATTGAATCGCGACGCTATTTGTGTGTTCCATCGTCAATACCAGGATCTGACGGTAAGAATTAACTGTGAGTTATGAGAGGGAGAAAACAAACTTGACTGCCAAAGAGTACGTCCATCTCGTATGAGGCAGCGATAGACCCTCGGAGATAAGTCGGCTAGTGACCAATGTATTTAATCGCGACGCAATTTCTGTGTTGCAACGTCGTTAGGATGGTGGGAATGTCGCAATTAATTGTCAAATTTGCGTCGGATTTGAAAACTAGACTGACAAAGAGAGAACATCCGGTGACCGAGGCACCAATAGACCCTTGTAGATAGTTACGCTAGACATCGATGTACTGAATCGCGACGCTATTTGTGTGTTCCATGGTCGATACCAGGATCTGACGGTAAGAATTAACTGTGAGTTACGAGTCGGAGACAAGAAACTTGACAGCCAAATTGTACATCCATCTGGTATGAGGCAGCGTTAGACCCTCGGAGTAAGTCGGCTAGTGACCAATGTATTGAATCGTGACGTAATTTCTGTGTTGCATCGTCATTAGGATGGTGGGAATGTCGCAATTAACTGTCAAATTTGCGTCGGATTCCCGAAACTTTACTCGCAGGAGAACGCTCATGTGGTGACCCAGGCATGCTTGGAGATAAATCTGCTGGAAGACGATGTTCTGATAACCATCGCAGTATGTGTGTTCCATCGTAATTGAGAGTATGGGAGGAATAAAATTATCTGCCAGTTTTGCATCGGATTTGTAAACTAGACAGACAAAACGCGACCATCCGGCGACCGAGGCACCAATAGACCCTTCTAGATAGTTACGCTGGACATCGGTGTATAGAATCGCGACGCTATTTGTGTGTTCCATCGTCAATACCAGGATCTGACGGTAAGAATTATCTGTGAGTTATGAGAGGGAGAAAACAAACTTGACTGCCAAAGAGTACGTCCATCTGGTATGAGGCATCGTTAGACCCTCGGAGATAAGTCGGCTAGTGACCAATGTATTAAATCGCGACGCGATTTCTGTGTTGCATCGGCATTAGGATGGTGGGAATGTCGCAATTAATTGTCAAATTTGCGTCGGATTCCCGAAACTTTACTCGTAGGACAACGATCATGTGGTGACCCAGGCAGTAATAGATGCTTGGAGATAAATCTGCTGGAAGACGATGTTCTGGAAACCATCGCAGAATGTGTGTTCCATCGTAATAGAGAGTATGAGAGGAATACAATTAACTGTCAGTTTTGCGTCGGATTTGAAAACTAGACTGACAAAGCGCGACCATCCGGTGACCGAAGCACAAATAGACTCATCTAGATAGTTACGCTAGACATCAATGTACTGAATCGAGACGCTATTTGTGTGTTCCGTCGTCCATACCAGGATCTGACGGTGAGAATTAACTGAGAGTTTTGAGTCGGAGACAAGAAACTTGACAGCCAAATTGTACATCCATCTGGTATGAAGCAGCGTTAGACCCTCGGAGATAAGTCGGCTAGTGACCAATGTATTGAATCGTGACGCGATTTCTGTGTTGCATCGGCATTAGGATGGTGGGAATGTCGCAATTAACTGTCAAATTTGCGTCGGATTCCCGAAACTTTACTCGTAGGACAACGATCATGTGGTGACCAAGGCATGCTCGGAGATAAATCTGCTGGAAGACGATGTTCTGAAAACCATCGCAGTATGTGTGTTCCATCGTAATTGAGAGTATGGGAGGAATAATATTAACTGCCAATCTTGCGTCGGATATGTAAACTAGACTGACAAAACGCGACCATCCGGTGACCGAGGCACCAATAGACCCTTGTAGATAGTTACGCTGGACATCGATCTATTGAATCGCGACACTATTTGTGTGTTCCATAGTTAATACCAGGATGTGACGGTAAGAAGTAACTGTGAGTTATGAGAGGGAGAAAACAAACTTGACTGCCAAAGAGTACGTCCATCTGGTATGAGGCATCGTTAGACCCTCGGAGATAAGTCGGCTAGTGACCAATGTATTAAATCGCGACGCGATTTCTGTGTTGCATCGGCATTAGGATGGTGGGAATGTCGCAATTAACTGTCAAATTTGCGTCGGATTCCCGAAACTTTACTCGTAGGACAACGATCATGTGGTGACCCAGGCAGTAATAGATGCTTGGAGATAAATCTGCTGGAAGACGATGTTTTGAAAACCAACGCAGTAAGTGTGTTCCATCGTCATTGAGATGATGATAGAACATAAATTAACTGTCAGTTTTGCGTCGGATTTGTAAACTAGATGACAAAACGCGACCATCCGGTGACCGAGGCACCAATAGACCCTTGTAGATAGTTACGCTGGACATCGGTGTATAGAATACGACGTTATTTGTGTGTTCCATCGTCAATACCAGGATCTGACGGTAAGAATTAGCTGTGAGTTTTGAGTCGGAGACAAGAAACTTGACAGCCAAATTGTACATCCATCTAGTATGAGGCAGCGTTGGACCTTCGGAGATAAGTCGGCTAGTGACCAATGTATTGAACCGCGACGCAATTTCTGTGTTGCATCGTCATTAGGATGGTGGGAATGTCTCGTTTAACTGTCAAATTTGCGTCGGATTCCCGAAACTTTACTCGTAGGACAACGTTCATGTGGTGACCCAGGCAGTAA
Organism: Schistocerca gregaria; assembly: GCF_023897955.1. NCBI lineage: Eukaryota > Metazoa > Arthropoda > Insecta > Orthoptera > Acrididae > Schistocerca > Schistocerca gregaria. The sequence goes on along the minus strand of NW_026061833.1, from coordinate 2,468,626 downwards.
TAAATGCTTGGAGATAAATCTGCTGGTAGACGATGTACAGAAAACCATCGCAGTATGTGTTCTATCGTCATTGACAGGATGAGAGAAAATAAAATTAACTGTCAGTTTTGCGTCGGATTTGAAAACTAGATGACAAAACGCGACCATCCGGTGACCGAGGCACCAATAGACCCTTGTAGATAGTTACGCTGGACAACGATCTATTTAATCGCGGCGCTATTTGTGTGTTCCATCGTCTATACCAGGATCTGACGGTAAGAATTAACTGTGAGTTATGAGGGAGAAAACAAACTTGACTGCCAAAGAGTCGTCCATCTGGTATGAGGCAGCGATAGACCCTCGGAGATAAGTCGGCTAGTGACCAATGTATTTAATCGCGACGCAATATCTGTGTTGCAACGTCGTTAGGATGGTGGGAATGTCGCAATTAATTATCAAATTTGCGTCGGATTTGAAAACTAGACTGACAAAGAGAGAACATCCGGTGACCGAGGCACCAATAGACCCTTGTAGATAGTTACGCTAGACATCGATGTACTGAATCGCGACGCTATTTGTGTGTTCCATGGTCGATACCAGGATCTGACGGTAAGAATTAACTGTGAGTTACGAGTCGGAGACAAGAAACTTGAAAGGCAAATTGTACATCCATCAGGTATGAGGCAGCGTTAGACCCTCGGAGTAAGTCGGCTAGTGACCAATGTATTGATTCGCGACGCGATTTCTGTGTTGCATCGGCATTAGGATGGTGGGATAGTCGCAATTAACTCTCAAATTTGCGTTGGATCCCCGAAACTTTACTCGTAGGACAACGATCATGTGGTGACCCAGGCAGTAATAGATGCTTGGAGATAAATCTGCTGGAAGACGATGTTCTGGAAACCATCGCAGAATGTGTGTTCCATCGTAATAGAGAGTATGAGAGGAATACAATTAACTGTCAGTTTTCCGTCGGATTTGAAAACTAGACTGACAAAGCGCGACCATCCGGTGACCGAAGCACAAATAGACTCATCTAGATAGTTACGCTAGACATCAATGTACTGAATCGAGACGCTATTTGTGTGTTCCGTCGTCCATACCAGGATCTGACGGTGAGAATTAGCTGAGAGTTTTGAGTCGGAGACAAGAAACTTGACAGCCAAATTGTACATCCATCTGGTATGAAGCAGCGTTAGACCCTCGGAGATAAGTCGGCTAGTGACCAATGTATTGAATCGCGACGCAATTTCTGTGTTGCATCGTCATTAGGATGGTGCGAATGTCGCAATTAACTGTCAAATTTGCGTCGGATTCCCGAAACTTTACTCGTAGGACAACGATCATGTGGTGACCAATGCATGCTCGGAGATAAATCTGCTGGAAGACGATGTTCTGAAAACCATCGCAGTATGTGTGTTCCATCGTAATTGAGAGTATGGGAGGAATAATATTAACTGCCAATCTTGCGTCGGATATGTAAACTAGACTGACAAAACGCGACCATCCGGTGACCGAGGCACCAATAGACCCTTGTAGATAGTTACGCTGGACATCGATCTATTGAATCGCGACGCTATTTGTGTGTTCCATAGTTAATACCAGGAAGTGACGGTAAGAAGTAACTGTGAGTTATGAGAGGGAGAAAACAAACTTGACTGCCAAAGAGTACGTCCATCTGGTATGAGGCAGCGATAGACCCTCGGTGATAAGTCGGCTAGTGACCAATTTCTGTGTTGCATCGTCATTAGTCTGGTGGGAATGTCGCAATTAACTGTTAAATTTGCGTCGAATTTGAAAACTAGACTGACAAAGAGCGAACATCCGGTGACCGAGGCACCAATAGACCCTTGTTGATAGTTACGCTAGACATCGATGTACTGAATCGCGACGCTATTTGTGTGTTCCATCGTCAATACCAGGATCTGACGGTAAGAATTAGCTGTGAGTTCTGAGTCGGAGACAAGAAACTTGACAGCTAAACTGTACATCCATCTGGTATGAGGCAGCGTTAGACCTTCGGAGATAAGTCGGCAAGTGACCAATGTATTGAATCGTGACGTAATTTCTGTGTTGCATCGTCATTAGGATGGTGGGAATGTCGCAATTAACTGTCAAATTTGCGTCGGATTCCCGAAACTTTACTCGCAGGAGAACGCTCATGTGGTGACCCAGGCATGCTTGGAGATAAATCTGCTGGAAGACGATGTTCTGATAACCATCGCAGTATGTGTGTTCCATCGTAATTGAGAGTATGGGAGGAATAAAATTATCTGCCAGTTTTGCATCGGATTTGTAAACTAGACTGACAAAACGCGACCATCCGGTGACCGAGGCACCAATAGACCCTTCTAGATAGTTACGCTGGACATCGGTGTATAGAATCGCGACGCTATTTGTGTGTTCCATCGTCAATACCAGGATCTGACGGTAAGAATTATCTGTGAGTTATGAGGGGGAGAAAACAAACTTGACTGCCAAAGAGTACGTCCATCTGGTATGAGGCATCGTTAGACCCTCGGAGATAAGTCGGCTAGTGACCAATGTATTAAATCGCGACGCGATTTCTGTGTTGCATCGGCATTAGGATGGTGGGAATGTCGCAATTAACTGTCAAATTTGCGTCGGATTCCCGAAACTTTACTCGTAGGACAACGATCATGTGGTGACCCAGGCAGTAATAGATGCTTGGAGATAAATCTGCTGGAAGACGATGTTTTGAAAACCAACGCAGTAAGTGTGTTCCATCGTCATTGAGATGATGAGAGAACATAAATTAACTGTCAGTTTTGCGTCGGATTTGTAAACTAGATGACAAAACGCGACCATCCGGTGACCGAGGCACCAATAGACCCCATGTAGAGAGTTACGCTGGACATCGATCCATTGAATCACGACGCTATTTGTGTGTTCCATCGTCAATACCAGGATCTGACGGTAAGAATTAACTGTGAGTTATGAGAGGGACAAAACAAACTTGACTGCCAAAGAGTACGTCCATCTGGTAAGAGGCAACGATAGACCCTCGGATATAAGTCGGCTAGTGACCACTGTATAGAATCGCGACGCAATTTCTGTGTTGCAACGTCGTTAGGATGGTGGGAATGTCGCGATTAACTGTCAAACTTGCGTCGGATTCCCGTAACTTTACTCGCAGGAGAACGATCATGTGGTGACCCAGGCTTGCTTGGAGATAAATCTGCTGGAAGACGATGTTCTGAAAACAATCGCAGTATGTGTGTTCCATCGTAATTGAGAGTATGGGAGGAATAAAATTATCTGCCAGTTTTGCGTCGGATTTGTAAACTAGACTGACAAAACGCGACCATCCGGTGACCGAGGCACCAATAGACCCTTGTAGATAGTTACGCTGGACATCGGTGTATAGAATCGCGACGGTATTTGTGTGTTCCATCGTCAATACCAGGATCTGACGGTAAGAATTAGCTGTGAGTTTTGAGTCGGAGACAAGAAACTTGACAGCCAAATTGTACATCCATCTAGTTGAGGCAGCGTTAGACCCTCGGAGATAAGTCGGCTAGTGACCAATGTATTGAACCGCGACGCAATTTCTGTGTTGCATCGTCATTAGGATGGTGGGAATGTCTCGTTTAACTGTCAAATTTGCGTCGGATTCCCGAAACTTTACTCGCAGTTGAACGATCATGTGGTGACCCAGGCATGCTCTGAGATAAATCTGCTGGAAGACGATGTTCTGAAAACCATCGAAGTATGTGTGTTCCATCGTAATTGAGAGTATGGGAGGAATAAAATTAACGGCCAGTTTTGAGTCGGATTTGTAAACTAGACTGACAAAACGCGACCATCCGGTGACCCTTGTGGATGGTTACGCTGGACATCGGTGTATAGAATCGCGACGGTATTTGTGTGTTCTTTCGTCAATACCAGGATCTGACGGTAAGAATTAACTGTGATTTATGAGAGGGAGAAAACAAACTTGACTGCCAAAGAGTACGTCCATCTGGTATGAGGCATCGTTAGACAATCGGAGATATGTCGGCTAGTGACCAATGTATTAAATCGCGACGCGATTTCTGTGTTTCATCGGCATTAGGATGGTGGGAATGTCGCAATTAACTGTCAAATTTGCGTCGGATTCCCGAAACTTTACTCGTAGGACAACGATCATGTGGTGACCCAGGCAGTAATAGATGCTTGGAGATAAATCTGCTGGTAGATGATGTTCTGAAAACCATCGCAGTATGTGTGTTCCATCGTCATTGAGATGATGAGAAAACATAAATTAACTGTCAGTTTTGCGTCGGATTTGTAAACTAGACTGACAAAACGCGACCATCCGGTGACCGAGGCACCAATAGACCCTTGTAAATAGTTACGCTAGACATCGATGTATTGAATCGCCACACTATTTGTGTCTTCCATGTTCGATACCATGATATGCCGGTAAGAATTAACTGTGAGTTTTGAGTCGGAGACAAGAAACTTGACAGCCAAATTGTACATCCATCTGGTATGAGGCAGCGTTAGACCCTCGGATATAAGTGGGCTAGCGACCAATGTATTGAATCGCGACGCGATTTCTGTGTTGCATCGGCATTAGGATGGTAGGAATGTCGCAATTAACTGTCAAATTTGCGTCGGATTCCCGAAACTTTACTCGTAGGATAACGATCATGTGGTGACCCAGGCAGTAATAGATGCTTGGAGATAAATCTGCTGGTACACGATGTTCTGAAAACCATCGCAGTAAGTCTGTTCCATCGTAATTGAGAGTATGGGAGGAATAACATTAACTGCCAGTGTTGCGTCGGATTTGCAAACTAGACTGACAAAACGCGACCATCCGGTGACCGAGGCAAAAATAGACCAATCTAGATAATTACGCTGGACATCGATGTATAGAATCGCGACGCTACTTGTGTGTTCCATCGTCAATACCAGGATCTGACGGTAAGAATTAACTGTGAGTTATGAGAGGGAGAAAACAAACTTGACTGCCAAAGAGTACGTCCATCTGGTATGAGGCAGCGATAGACCCTCGGTGATAAGTCGGCTAGTGACCAATTTCTGTGTTGCATCGTCATTAGTCTGGTGGGAATGTCGCAATTAACTGTCCAATTTGAGTCGGATTTGAAAACTAGAATGACAAAGCGCGACCATCCGGAACCGAGGCACCAATAGACCCTTGTAAACAGTTACGCTAGACATCGATGTATTGAATCGCGACGCTATTTGTGTCTTCCATGGTCGATACCAGGATATGCCGGTAAGAATTAACTGTGAGTTATGAGAGGGAAAAAACAAACTTGACTGCCAAAGAGTACATCCATCTGGTATGAGGCAACGGTAGACCCTCGGAGATAAGTCGGCTAGTGACCAATATACTTAATCGCGACGCAATTTCTGTGTTGCATCGTCATTAGGATGGTGGGAATGTCGCAATTAACTGTCAAATTTGCGTCGGATTCCCGAAACTTTACTCGCAGGAGAACGTTCATGTCGTGACCCAGGCATGCTTGGAGATAAATCTGCTGGAAGACGATGTTCTGATAACCATCGCTGTACGTGTGTTCCATCGTAATTGAGAGTATGGGAGGAATAAAATTATCTGCCAGTTTTGCGTCGGATTTGAAAACTAGACTGACAAAGCGCGAACATCCGGTGACCGAGGCACCAATAGACCCTTCTAGATAGTTACGCTATACATCGATCTATTGAATCGCGACGCCATTTGTGTGTTCCATTGTCAATACCAAGATCTGACAATAAGAATTAACTGTGAGTTATGAGAGGGAGAAAACAAACTTTACTGCCAAAGAGTACGTCCATCTGGTATGAGGCAGCGATAGACCCTCGGAGATAAGTCGGCTAGTGACCAATGTATTGAATCGCGACGCAATTTCTGTGATGCAACGTCGTTAGGATGGTGGGAATGTCGCAATTAACTGTCAAATTTGCGTCGGATTTGAAAACAAGACTGACCAAGAGCGAACATCCGGTGACCGAGGCACCAATAGACCCTTATAGATAGTTAAGCTACACATCAATGTACATAATCACGACGCTATTTGTGTGTTCAGTCGTCCATACCAGGATCTGACGGTGAGAATTAGCTGAGAGTTTTGAGTCGGAGACAAGAAACTTGACAGCCAAATTATACATCCATCTGGTATGAAGCAGCGTTAGACCCTCGGAGATAAGTCGGCTAGTGACCAATGTATTGAATCGCGACGCAATTTCTGTGTTGCATCGTCATTTGGATGGTGCGAATGTCGCAATTAACTGTCAAATTTGCGTCGGATTCCCGAAACTTTACTCGTAGGACAACGTTCATGTGGTGACCCAGGCAGTAATAGATGCTTGGAGATAAATCTGCTGGTAGACGATGTACTGAAAACCATCGCAGTATGTGTTCTATCGTCATTGAGAGGATGAGAGAAAATTAACTGTCAGTTTTGCGTCGGATTTGAAAACTAGATGACAAAACGCGACCATCCGGTGATCGAGGCACCAATAGATCCTTGTAGATAGTTACGCTGGACATCGATCTATTTAATCGCGGCGCTATTTGTGTGTTCCATCGTCAATACCAGGATCTGACGGTAAGAATTAACTGTGAGTTATGAGGGAGAAAACAAACTTGACTGCCAAAGAGTACGTCCATCTGGTATGAGGCAGCGATAGACCCTCGGAGATAAGTCGGCTAGTGACCAATGTATTGAATAGCGACGCAATTTCTGTGATGCAACGTCGTTAGGATGGTGGGAATGTCGCAATTAACTGTCAAATTTGCGTCGGATTTGAAAACAAGACTGACCAAGAGCGAACATCCGGTGACCGAGGCACCAATAGACCCTTATAGATAGTTACGCTACACATCAATGTACATAATCACGACGCTATTTGTGTGTTCCGTCGTCCATACCAGGATCTGACGGTGAGAATTAGCTGAGAGTTTTGAGTCGGAGACAAGAAACTTGACAGCCAAATTATACATCCATCTGGTATGAAGCAGCGTTAGACCCTCGGAGATAAGTCGGCTAGTGACCTATGTATTGAATCGCGACGCAATTTCTGTGTTGCATCGTCATTTGGATGGTGCGAATGTCGCAATTAACTGTCAAATTTGCGTCGGATTCCCGAAACTTTACTCGTAGGACAACGTTCATGTGGTGACCCAGGCAGTAATAGATGCTTGGAGATAAATCTGCTGGTAGACGATGTACTGAAAACCATCGCAGTATGTGTTCTATCGTCATTGAGAGGATGAGAGAAAATTAACTGTCAGTTTTGCGTCGGATTTGAAAACTAGATGACAAAACGCGACCATCCGGTGATCGAGGCACCAATTGACCCTTGTAGATAGTTACGCTGGACATCGATCTATTGAATCGCGACGCGATTTCTGTGTTGCATCGGCATTAGGATGGTAGGAATGTCGCAATTAACTGTCAAATTTGCGTCGGATTCCCGAAACTTTACTCGTAGGATAACGATAATGTGGTGACCCAGGCAGTAATAGATGCTTGGAGATAAATCTGCTGGTACACGATGTTCTGAAAACCATCGCAGTAAGTCTGTTCCATCGTAATTGAGAGTATGGGAGGAATAACATTAACTGCCAGTGTTGCGTCGGATTTGCAAACTAGACTGCAAAACGCGACCATCCGGTGACCGAGGCAAAAATAGACCAATCTAGATAATTACGCTGGACATCGATGTATAGAATCGCGACGCTACTTGTGTGTTCCATCGTCAATACCAGGATCTGACGGTAAGAATTAACTGTGAGTTATGAGAGGGAGAAAACAAACTTGACTGCCAAAGAGTACGTCCATCTGGTATGAGGCAGCGATAGACCCTCGGTGATAAGTCGGCTAGTGACCAATATCTGTGTTGCATCGTCATTAGTCTGGTGGGAATGTCGCAATTAACTGTCAAATTTGAGTCGGATTTGAAAACTAGAATGTCAAAGCGCGACCATCCGGAACCGAGGCACCAATAGACCCTTGTAAACAGTTACGCTAGACATCGATGTATTGAATCGCGACGCTATTTGTGTCTTCCATGGTCGATACCAGGATATGCCAGTAAGAATTAACTGTGAGTTATGAGAGGGAAAAAACAAACTTGACTGCCAAAGAGTACGTCCATCTGGTATGAGGCAACGGTAGACCCTCGGAGATAAGTCGGCTAGTGACCAATATACTTAATCGCGACGCTATTTCTGTGTTGCATCGTCATTAGGATGGTGGGAATGTCGCAATTAACTGTCAAATTTGCGTCGGATTCCCGAAACTTTACTCGCAGGAGAACGTTCATGTCGTGACCCAGGCATGCTTGGAAATAAATCTGCTGGAAGACGATGTTCTGATAACCATCGCTGTATGTGTGTTCCATCGTAATTGAGAGTATGGGAGGAATAAAATTATCTGCCAGTTTTGCGTCGGATTTGAAAACTAGACTGACAAAGCGCGAACATCCGGTGACCGAGGCACCAATAGAACCTTCTAGATAGTTACGCTATACATCGATCTATTGAATCGCGACGCCATTTGTGTGTTCCATTGTCAATACCAAGATCTGACAATAAGAATTAACTGTGAGTTATGAGAGGGAGAAAACAAACTTTACTGACAAAGAGTACGTCCATCTGGTATGAGGCAGCGATAGACCCTCGGAGATAAGTCGGCTAGTGACCAATGTATTGAATCGCGACGCAATTTCTGTGATGCAACGTCGTTAGGATGGTGGGAATGTCGCAATTAACTGTCAAATTTGCGTCGGATTTGAAAACAAGACTGACCAAGAGCGAACATCCGGTGACCGAGGCACCAATAGACCCTTATAGATAGTTAAGCTACACATCAATGTACATAATCACGACGCTATTTGTGTGTTCAGTCGTCCATACCAGGATCTGACGGTGAAAATTAGCTGAGAGTTTTGAGTCGGAGACAAGAAACTTGACAGCCAAATTATACATCCATCTGGTATGAAGCAGCGTTAGACCCTCGGAGATAAGTCGGCTAGTGACCAATGTATTGAATCGCGACGCAATTTCTGTGTTGCATCGTCATTTGGATGGTGCGAATGTCGCAATTAACTGTCAAATTTGCGTCGGATTCCCGAAACTTTACTCGTAGGACAACGTTCATGTGGTGACCCAGGCAGTAATAGATGCTTGGAGATAAATCTGCTGGTAGACGATGTACTGAAAACCATCGCAGTATGTGTTCTATCGTCATTGAGAGGATGAGAGAAAATTAACTGTCAGTTTTGCGTCGGATTTGAAAACTAGATGACAAAACGCGACCATCCGGTGATCGAGGCACCAATTGACCCTTGTAGATAGTTACGCTGGACATCGATCTATTGAATCGCGACGCTATTTGTGTGTTCCATCGTCAATACCAGGATCTGACGGTAAGAATTAACTGTGAGTTATGAGAGGGAGAAAACAAACTTGACTGCCAAAGAGTACGTCCATCTCGTATGAGGCAGCGATAGACCCTCGGAGATAAGTCGGCTAGTGACCAATGTATTTAATCGCGACGCAATTTCTGTGTTGCAACGTCGTTAGGATGGTGGGAATGTCGCAATTAATTGTCAAATTTGCGTCGGATTTGAAAACTAGACTGACAAAGAGAGAACATCCGGTGACCGAGGCACCAATAGACCCTTGTAGATAGTTACGCTAGACATCGATGTACTGAATCGCGACGCTATTTGTGTGTTCCATGGTCGATACCAGGATCTGACGGTAAGAATTAACTGTGAGTTACGAGTCGGAGACAAGAAACTTGACAGCCAAATTGTACATCCATCTGGTATGAGGCAGCGTTAGACCCTCGGAGTAAGTCGGCTAGTGACCAATGTATTGAATCGCTACGCGATTTCTGAGTTGCATCGGCATTAGGATGGTGGGATAGTCGCAATTAACTCTCAAATTTGCGTTGGATCCCCGAAACTTTACTCGTAGGACAACGATCATGTGGTGACCCAGGCAGTAATAGATGCTTGGAGATAAATCTGCTGGAAGACGATGTTCTGGAAACCATCGCAGAATGTGTGTTCCATCGTAATAGAGAGTATGAGAGGAATACAATTAACTGTCAGTTTTGCTTCGGATTTGAAAACTAGACTGACAAAGCACGACCATCCGGTGACCGAAGCACAAATAGACTCATCTAGATAGTTACGCTAGACATCAATGTACTGAATCGAGACGCTATTTGTGTGTTCCGTCGTCCATACCAGGATCTGACGGTGACAATTAGCTGAGAGTTTTGAGTCGGAGACAAGAAACTTGACAGCTAAATTGTACATCCATCTGTTATGAAGCAGCGTTAGACCCTCGGAGATAAGTCGGCTAGTGACCAATGTATTTAATCGCGACGCAATTTCTGTGTTGCAACGTCGTTAGGATGGTGGGAATGTCGCAATTAATTATCAAATTTGCGTCGGATTTGAAAACTAGACTGACAAAGAGAGAACATCCGGTGACCGAGGCACCAATAGACCCTTGTAGATAGTTACGCTAGACATCGATGTACTGAATCGCGACGCTATTTGTGTGTTCCATGGTCGATACCAGGATCTGACGGTAAGAAATAACTGTGAGTTACAAGTCGGAGACAAGAAACTTGACAGCCAAATTGTACATCCATCTGGTATGAGGCAGCGTTAGACCCTCGGAGTAAGTCGGCTAGTGACCAATGTATTGATTCGCGACGCGATTTCTGTGTTGCATCGGCATTAGGATGGTGGGATAGTCGCAATTAACTCTCAAATTTGCGTTGGATCCCCGAAACTTTACTCGTAGGACAACGATCATGTGGTGACCCAGGCAGTAATAGATGCTTGGAGATAAATCTGCTGGAAGACGATGTTCTGGAAACCATCGCAGAATGTGTGTTCCATCGTAATAGAGAGTATGAGAGGAATACAATTAACTGTCAGTTTTGCGTCGGATTTGAAAACTAGACTGACAAAGCGCGACCATCCGCTGACCGAAGCACAAATAGACTCATCTAGATAGTTACGCTAGACATCAATGTACTGAATCGAGACGCTATTTGTGTGTTCCGTCGTCGATACCAGGATCTGACGGTGAGAATTAGCTGAGAGTTTTGAGTCGGAGACAAGAAACTTGACAGCCAAATTGTACATCCATCTGGTATGAAGCAGCGTTAGACCCTCGGAGATAAGTCGGATAGTGACCAATGTATTGAATCGCGACGCAATTTCTGTGTTGCATCGTCATTAGGATGGTGCGAATGTCGCAATTAACTGTCAAATTTGCGTCGGATTCCCGAAACTTTACTCGTAGGACAACGATCATGTGGTGACCAAGGCATGCTCGGAGATAAATCTGATGGAAGACGATGTTCTGAAAACCATCGCAGTATGTGTGTTCCATCGTAATTGAGAGTATGGGAGGAATAATATTAACTGCCAATCTTGCGTCGGATATGTAAACTAGACTGACAAAACGCGACCATCCGGTGACCGAGGCACCAATAGACCCTTGTAGATAGTTACGCTATACATCGATCTATTGAATTGCGACGCCGTTTTTGTGTGTTCCATCGTCAATACCAGGATCTGACGGTAAGAATTAACTGTGAGTTATGAGAGGGAGAAAACAAACTTGACTGCCAAAGAGTACGTCCATCTGGTATGAGGCAGCGATAGACCCTCGGAGATAAGTCGGCTAGTGACCAATGTATTTAATCGCGACGTAATTTCTGTGTTGCAACGTCGTTAGGATGGTGGGAATGTCGCAATTAATTGTCAAATTTGCGTCGGATTTGAAAACTAGACTGACAAAGAGAGAACATCCGGTGACCGAGGCACCAATAGACCCTTGTAGATAGTTACGCTAGACATCGATGTACTGAATCGCGACGCTATTTGTGTGTTCCATGGTCGATACCAGGATCTGACGGTAATAATTAGCTGTGAGTTATGAGTCGGAGACAAGAAACTTGACAGCCAAATTGTACATCCATCTGGTATGAGGCAGCGTTAGACCCTCGGAGATAAGTCGGCTAGTGACCAATGTATTGCATCGCGACGCAATTTCTGTGTTGCATCGTCATTAGGATGGTGGGAATGTCGCAATTAACTGTCAAATTTGCGTCGGATTCCCGAAACTTTACTCGTAGGACAACGATCATGTGGAGACCAAGGCATGCTCGGAGATAAATCTGCTGGAAGACGATGTTCTGAAAACCATCGCAGGATGGGTGTTCCATCGTAATTGAGAGTATGGGAGGAATAATTTTAACTGCCAATCTTGCGTCGGATATGTAAACTAGACCGACAAAACGCGACAATCCGGTGACCGAGGCACCAATAGACCCTTGTAGATAGTTACGCTATACATCGATCTATTGAATCGCGACGACATTTGTGTGTTCCATCGTCAATACCAAGATCTGACAATAAGAATTAACTGTGAGTTATGAGAGGGAGAAAACAAACTTGACTGCCAAAGAGTACGTCCATCTGGTATGAGGCAGCGATAGACCCTCGGAGATAAGTCGGCTAGTGACCAATGTATTCAATCGCGACGCAATTTCTGTGATGCAACGTCGTTAGGATGGTGGGAATGTCGCAATTAACTGTCAAATTTGCGTCGGATTTGAAAACAAGACTGACCAAGAGCGAACATCCGGTTACGCTACACATCAATGTACTGAATCACGACGCTATTTGTGTGTTCCGTCGTCCATACCAGGATCTGACGGTGAGAATTAGCTGAGAGTTTTGAGTCGGAGACAAGAAACTTGACAGCCAAATTATACATCCAACTGGTATGAAGCAGCGTTAGACCCACGGAGATTAGTCGGCTAGTGACCAATGTATTGAATCGCGACGCAATTTCTGTGTTGCATCGTCATTAGGATGGTGGGAATGTCTCAATTATCTGTCAAATTTGCGTCGGATTCCCGAAACATTACTCGTAGGACAACGTTCATGTGGTGACCCAGGCAGTAATAGATGCTTGGAGATAAATCTGCTGGTAGACGATGTACTGAAAACCATCGCAGTATGTGTTCTATCGTCATTGAGAGGATGAGAGAAAATAAAATTAACTGTCAGTTTTGCGTCGGATTTGAAAACTAGATGACAAAACGCGACCATCCGGTGACCGAGGCACCAATAGACCCTTGTAGATAGTTACGCTGGACATCGATCTATTGAATCGCGACGCTATTTGTGTGTTCCATCGTCAATACCAGGATCTGACGGTAAGAATTAACTGTGAGTTATGAGAGGGAGAAAACAAACTTGACTGCCAAAGAGTACGTCCATCTGGTATGAGGCAGCGATAGACCCTCGGATATAAGTCGGCTAGTGACCAATGTATTTAATCGCGACGCAATTTCTGTGTTGCAACGTCGTTAGGATGGTGGGAATGTCGCAATTAATTGTCAAATTTGCGTCGGATTTGAAAACTAGACTGACAAAGAGAGAACATCCGGTGACCGAGGCACCAATAGACCCTTGTAGATAGTTACGCTAGACATCGCTGTACTGAATCGCGACGCTATTTGTGTGTTCCGTGGTCGATACCAGGATCTGACGGTAAGAATTAACGGTGAGTTATGAGTCGGAGACAAGAAACTTGACAGCCAAATTGTACATCCATCTGGTATGAGGCAGCGTTAGACCCTCTTAGATAAGTCGGCTAGTGACCAATGTATTGAATCGCGACGCAATTTCTGTGTTGCATCGTCATTAGGATGGTGCGAATGTCGCAATTAACTGTCAAATTTGCGTCGGATTCCCGAAACTTTACTCGTAGGACAACGATCATGTGGTGACCAAGGCATGCTCGCAGATAAATCTGCTGGAAGACGATGTTCTGAAAACCATCGCAGTATGTGTGTTCCATCGTAATTGAGAGTATGGGAGGAATAATATTAACTGCCAATCTTGCGTCGGATATTTAAACTAGACTGACAAAACGCGACCATCCGGTGACCGAGGCACCAATAGACCCTTGTAGATAGTTACGCTATACATCGATCTATTGAATCGCGACGCCATTTGTGTGTTCCAACGTCAATACCAAGATCTGACAATAAGAATTAACTGTGAGTTATGAGAGGGAGAAAACAAACTTGACTGCCAAAGAGTACGTCCATCTGGTATGAGGCAGCGATAGACCCTCGGAGATAAGTCGGCTAGTGACCAATGTATTTAATCGCGACGCAATTTCTGTGATGCAACGTCGTTAGGATGGTGGGAATGCCGCAATTAACTGTCAAATTTGCGTCGGATTTAAAAACAAGACTGACAAAGAGCGAACATCGGGTGACCGAGGCACCAATAGACCCTTATAGATAGTTACGCTAGACATCAATGTACTGAATCGCGACGCTATTTGTGTGTTCCGTCGTCCATACCAGGATCTGACGGTGAGAATTAGCTGAGAGTTTTGAGTCGGAGACAAGAAACTTGACAGCCAAATTGTACATCCATCTGGTATGAAGCAGCGTTAGACACTCGGAGATAAGTCGGCTAGTGAGCAATGTATTGAATCGCGACGCAATTTCTGTGTTGCATCGTCATTAGGATGGTGGGAATGTCGCAATTAACTGTGAAATTTGCGTCGGATTCCTGAAACTTTACTCGTAGGACAACGTTCATGTGGTGACCCAGGCAGTAATAGATGCTTGGAGATAAATCTGCTGGTAGACGATGTACTGAAAACCATCGCAGTATGTGTTCTATCGTCATTGAGAGGATGAGAGAAAATAAAATTAACTGTCAGTTTTGCGTTGGATTTGAAAACTAGATGACAAAACGCGACCATCCGGTGACCGAGGCACCAATAGACCCTTGTAGATAGTTACGCTGGACATCGATCTATTGAATCGCGACGCTATTTGTGTGTTCCATCGTCAATACCAGGATCTGACGGTAAGAATTAACTGTGAGTTATGAGAGGGAGAAAACAAACTTGACTGCCAAAGAGTACGTCCATCTGGTATGAGGCAGCGATAGACCCTCGGAGATAAGTCGGCTAGTGACCAATGTAATTAATCGCGACGCAATTTCTGTGTTGCAACGTCGTTAGGATGGTGGGAATGTCGCAATTAATTGTCAAATTTGCGTCGGATTTGAAAACTAGACTGACAAAGAGAGAACATCCGGTGACCGAGGCACCAATAGACCCTTGTAGATAGTTATGCTAGACATCGATGTACTGAATCGCAACGCTATTTGTGTGTTCCATGGTCGATACCAGGATCTGACGGTAAGAATTAACTGTGAGTTATGAGTCGGAGACAAGAAACTTGACAGCCAAATTGTACATCCATCTGGTATGAGGCAGCGTTAGACCCTCGGAGATAAGTCGGCTAGTGACCAATGTATTGAATCGCGACGCGATTTCTGTGTTGCATCGTCATTAGGATGGTGGGATAGTCGCAATTAACTCTCAAATTTGCGTCGGATCCAAAAAACTTTACTCGTAGGACAACGATCATGTGGTGACCCAGGCAGTAATAGATGTTTGGAGATAAATCTGCTGGAAGACGATGTTCTGGAAACCATCGCAGTATGTGTTCTATCGTCATTGACAGGATGAGAGAAAATAAAATTAACTGTCAGTTTTGCGTCGGATTTGAAAACTAGACTGACAAAGCGCGACCATCCGCTGACCGAAGCACAAATAGACTCATCTAGATAGTTACGCTAGACATCAATGTACTGAATCGAGACGCTATTTGTGTGTTCCGTCGTCGATACCAGGATCTGACGGTGAGAATTAGCTGAGAGTTTTGAGTCGGAGACAAGAAACTTGACAGCCAAATTGTACATCCATCTGGTATGAAGCAGCGTTAGACCCTCGGAGATAAGTCGGATAGTGACCAATGTATTGAATCGCGACGCAATTTCTGTGTTGCATCGTCATTAGGATGGTGCGAATGTCGCAATTAACTGTCAAATTTGCGTCGGATTCCCGAAACTTTACTCGTAGGACAACGATCATGTGGTGACCAAGGCATGCTCGGAGATAAATCTGATGGAAGACGATGTTCTGAAAACCATCGCAGTATGTGTGTTCCATCGTAATTGAGAGTATGGGAGGAATAATATTAACTGCCAATCTTGCGTCGGATATGTAAACTAGACTGACAAAACGCGACCATCCGGTGACCGAGGCACCAATAGACCCTTGTAGATAGTTACGCTATACATCGATCTATTGAATTGCGACGCCGTTTTTGTGTGTTCCATCGTCAATACCAGGATCTGACGGTAAGAATTAACTGTGAGTTATGAGAGGGAGAAAACAAACTTGACTGCCAAAGAGTACGTCCATCTGGTATGAGGCAGCGATAGACCCTCGGAGATAAGTCGGCTAGTGACCAATGTATTTAATCGCGACGTAATTTCTGTGTTGCAACGTCGTTAGGATGGTGGGAATGTCGCAATTAATTGTCAAATTTGCGTCGGATTTGAAAACTAGACTGACAAAGAGAGAACATCCGGTGACCGAGGCACCAATAGACCCTTGTAGATAGTTACGCTAGACATCGATGTACTGAATCGCGACGCTATTTGTGTGTTCCATGGTCGATACCAGGATCTGACGGTAATAATTAGCTGTGAGTTATGAGTCGGAGACAAGAAACTTGACAGCCAAATTGTACATCCATCTGGTATGAGGCAGCGTTAGACCCTCGGAGATAAGTCGGCTAGTGACCAATGTATTGCATCGCGACGCAATTTCTGTGTTGCATCGTCATTAGGATGGTGGGAATGTCGCAATTAACTGTCAAATTTGCGTCGGATTCCCGAAACTTTACTCGTAGGACAACGATCATGTGGAGACCAAGGCATGCTCGGAGATAAATCTGCTGGAAGACGATGTTCTGAAAACCATCGCAGGATGGGTGTTCCATCGTAATTGAGAGTATGGGAGGAATAATTTTAACTGCCAATCTTGCGTCGGATATGTAAACTAGACCGACAAAACGCGACAATCCGGTGACCGAGGCACCAATAGACCCTTGTAGATAGTTACGCTATACATCGATCTATTGAATCGCGACGACATTTGTGTGTTCCATCGTCAATACCAAGATCTGACAATAAGAATTAACTGTGAGTTATGAGAGGGAGAAAACAAACTTGACTGCCAAAGAGTACGTCCATCTGGTATGAGGCAGCGATAGACCCTCGGAGATAAGTCGGCTAGTGACCAATGTATTCAATCGCGACGCAATTTCTGTGATGCAACGTCGTTAGGATGGTGGGAATGTCGCAATTAACTGTCAAATTTGCGTCGGATTTGAAAACAAGACTGACCAAGAGCGAACATCCGGTTACGCTACACATCAATGTACTGAATCACGACGCTATTTGTGTGTTCCGTCGTCCATACCAGGATCTGACGGTGAGAATTAGCTGAGAGTTTTGAGTCGGAGACAAGAAACTTGACAGCCAAATTATACATCCAACTGGTATGAAGCAGCGTTAGACCCACGGAGATTAGTCGGCTAGTGACCAATGTATTGAATCGCGACGCAATTTCTGTGTTGCATCGTCATTAGGATGGTGGGAATGTCTCAATTATCTGTCAAATTTGCGTCGGATTCCCGAAACATTACTCGTAGGACAACGTTCATGTGGTGACCCAGGCAGTAATAGATGCTTGGAGATAAATCTGCTGGTAGACGATGTACTGAAAACCATCGCAGTATGTGTTCTATCGTCATTGAGAGGATGAGAGAAAATAAAATTAACTGTCAGTTTTGCGTCGGATTTGAAAACTAGATGACAAAACGCGACCATCCGGTGACCGAGGCACCAATAGACCCTTGTAGATAGTTACGCTGGACATCGATCTATTGAATCGCGACGCTATTTGTGTGTTCCATCGTCAATACCAGGATCTGACGGTAAGAATTAACTGTGAGTTATGAGAGGGAGAAAACAAACTTGACTGCCAAAGAGTACGTCCATCTGGTATGAGGCAGCGATAGACCCTCGGATATAAGTCGGCTAGTGACCAATGTATTTAATCGCGACGCAATTTCTCTGTTGCAACGTCGTTAGGATGGTGGGAATGTCGCAATTAATTGTCAAATTTGCGTCGGATTTGAAAACTAGACTGACAAAGAGAGAACATCCGGTGACCGAGGCACCAATAGACCCTTGTAGATAGTTACGCTAGACATCGACGTACTGAATCGCGACGCTATTTGTGTGTTCCGTGGTCGATACCAGGATCTGACGGTAAGAATTAACGGTGAGTTATGAGTCGGAGACAAGAAACTTGACAGCCAAATTGTACATCCATCTGGTATGAGGCAGCGTTAGACCCTCTTAGATAAGTCGGCTAGTGACCAATGTATTGAATCGCGACGCAATTTCTGTGTTGCATCGTCATTAGGATGGTGCGAATGTCGCAATTAACTGTCAAATTTGCGTCGGATTCCCGAAACTTTACTCGTAGGACAACGATCATGTGGTGACCAAGGCATGCTCGCAGATAAATCTGCTGGAAGACGATGTTCTGAAAACCATCGCAGTATGTGTGTTCCATCGTAATTGAGAGTATGGGAGGAATAATATTAACTGCCAATCTTGCGTCGGATATTTAAACTAGACTGACAAAACGCGACCATCCGGTGACCGAGGCACCAATAGACCCTTGTAGATAGTTACGCTATACATCGATCTATTGAATCGCGACGCCATTTGTGTGTTCCAACGTCAATACCAAGATCTGACAATAAGAATTAACTGTGAGTTATGAGAGGGAGAAAACAAACTTGACTGCCAAAGAGTACGTCCATCTGGTATGAGGCAGCGATAGACCCTCGGAGATAAGTCGGCTAGTGACCAATGTATTTAATCGCGACGCAATTTCTGTGATGCAACGTCGTTAGGATGGTGGGAATGCCGCAATTAACTGTCAAATTTGCGTCGGATTTAAAAACAAGACTGACAAAGAGCGAACATCGGGTGACCGAGGCACCAATAGACCCTTATAGATAGTTACGCTAGACATCAATGTACTGAATCGCGACGCTATTTGTGTGTTCCGTCGTCCATACCAGGATCTGACGGTGAGAATTAGCTGAGAGTTTTGAGTCGGAGACAAGAAACTTGACAGCCAAATTGTACATCCATCTGGTATGAAGCAGCGTTAGACACTCGGAGATAAGTCGGCTAGTGAGCAATGTATTGAATCGCGACGCAATTTCTGTGTTGCATCGTCATTAGGATGGTGGGAATGTCGCAATTAACTGTGAAATTTGCGTCGGATTCCTGAAACTTTACTCGTAGGACAACGTTCATGTGGTGACCCAGGCAGTAATAGATGCTTGGAGATAAATCTGCTGGTAGACGATGTACTGAAAACCATCGCAGTATGTGTTCTATCGTCATTGAGAGGATGAGAGAAAATAAAATTAACTGTCAGTTTTGCGTTGGATTTGAAAACTAGATGACAAAACGCGACCATCCGGTGACCGAGGCACCAATAGACCCTTGTAGATAGTTACGCTGGACATCGATCTATTGAATCGCGACGCTATTTGTGTGTTCCATCGTCAATACCAGGATCTGACGGTAAGAATTAACTGTGAGTTATGAGAGGGAGAAAACAAACTTGACTGCCAAAGAGTACGTCCATCTGGTATGAGGCAGCGATAGACCCTCGGAGATAAGTCGGCAAGTGACCAATGTAATTAATCGCGACGCAATTTCTGTGTTGCAACGTCGTTAGGATGGTGGGAATGTCGCAATTAATTGTCAAATTTGCGTCGGATTTGAAAACTAGACTGACAAAGAGAGAACATCCGGTGACCGAGGCACCAATAGACCCTTGTAGATAGTTATGCTAGACATCGATGTACTGAATCGCAACGCTATTTGTGTGTTCCATGGTCGATACCAGGATCTGACGGTAAGAATTAACTGTGAGTTATGAGTCGGAGACAAGAAACTTGACAGCCAAATTGTACATCCATCTGGTATGAGGCAGCGTTAGACCCTCGGAGATAAGTCGGCTAGTGACCAATGTATTGAATCGCGACGCGATTTCTGTGTTGCATCGTCATTAGGATGGTGGGATAGTCGCAATTAACTCTCAAATTTGCGTCGGATCCAAAAAACTTTACTCGTAGGACAACGATCATGTGGTGACCCAGGCAGTAATAGATGTTTGGAGATAAATCTGCTGGAAGACGATGTTCTGGAAACCATCGCAGTATGTGTTCTATCGTCATTGACAGGATGAGAGAAAATAAAATTAACTGTCAGTTTTGCGTCGGATTTGAAAACTAGGTGACAAAACGCGACCATCCGGTGACCGAGGCACCAATAGACCCTTGTAGATAGTTACGCTGGACATCGATCTATTTAATCGCGGCGCTATTTGTGTGTTCCATCGTCAATACCAGGATCTGACGGTAAGAATTAACTGTGAGTTATGAGGGAGAAAACAAACTTGACTGCCAAAGAGTACGTCCATCTGGTATGAGGCAGCTATAGACCCTCGGAGATAAGTCGGCTAGTGACCAATGTATTTAATCGCGACGCAATTTCTGTGTTGCAACGTCGTTAGGATGGTGGGAATGTCGCAATTAATTATCAAATTTGCGTCGGATTTGAAAACTAGACTGACAAAGAGAGAACATCCGGTGACCGAGGCACCAATAGACCCTTGTAGATAGTTACGCTAGACATCGCTGTACTGAATCGCGACGCTATTTGTGTGTTCCATGGTCGATACCAGGATCTGACGGTAAGAATTAACTGTGAGTTATGAGTCGGAGACAAGAAACTTGACAGCCAAATTGTACATCCATCTGGTATGAGGCAGCGTTAGACCCTCGGAGATAAGTCGGCTAGTGACCAATGTATTGAATCGCGACGCGATTTCTGTGTTGCATCGGCATTAGGATGGTGGGATAGTCGCAATTAACTCTCAAATTTGCGTCGGATCCCCAAAACTTCACTCGTAGGACAACGATCATGTGGTGCCCCAGGCAGTAATAGATGCTTGGAGATAAATCTGCTGGAATACGATGTTCTGGAAACCAACGCAGAATGTGTGTTCGATCGTAATTAGGAGTATGAGAGGAATACAATTAACTGTCAGTTTTGCGTCGGATTTGAAAACTAGACATACAAAGCGCGACCATCCGGTGACCGAAGCACAAATAGACTCATCTAGATAGTTACGCTAGACATCAATGTACTGAATCGAGACGCTATTTGTGTATTCCGTCGTCGATACCAGGATCTGCCAGTGAGAATTAGCTGAGAGTTTTGAGTCGGAGACAAGAAACTTGACAGCCAAATTGTACATCCATCTGGTATGAGGCAGCGGTAGACCCTCGGAGATAAGTCGGCTAGTGACCAATGTATTGAATCGCGACGCAATTTCTGTGTTGCATCGTCATTAGGATGGTGGGAATGTCGCATTTAACTGTCAAATTTGCGTCGGATTCCCGAAACTTTACTCGTAGGACAACGATCATGTGGTGACCCAGGCATGCTCGGAGATAAATCTGCTGGAACACAATGTTCTGAAAACCATCGCAGTATGTGTGTTCCATCGTAATTGAGAGTATGGGAGGAATAAAATTAACTGCCAATCTTGCGTCGGATTTGTAAACTAGACTGGCAAAACGCGACCATCCGGTGACCGAGGCACCAATAGACCCTTGTAGATAGTTACGCTGGACATCGATCTATTGAATCGCGACGCCATTTGTGTGTTCCATCGTGAATACCAGTATATGACGGTAAGAATTAACTGTGAGTTATGAGGGAGAAAACAAACTTGACTGCCAAAGAGTACGTCCATCTGGTATGAGGCAGCGATAGACCCTCGGAGATAAGTCGGCTAGTGACCAATGTATTGAATCGCGACGCAATTTCTGTGATGCAACGTCGTTAGGATGGTGGGAATGTCGCAATTAACTGTCAAATTTGCGTCGGATTTGAAAACAAGACTGACCAAGAGCGAACATCCGGTTACGCTACACATCAATGTACTGAATCACGACGCTATTTGTGTGTTCCGTCGTCCATACCAGGATCTGACGGTGAGAATTAGCTGAGAGTTTTGAGTCGGAGACAAGAAACTTGACAGCCAAATTATACATCCATCTGGTATGAAGCAGCGTTAGACCCACGGAGATTAGTCGGCTAGTGACCAATGTATTGAATCGCGACGCAATTTCTGTGTTGCATCGTCATTAGGATGGTGGGAATGTCTCAATTATCTGTCAAATTTGCGTCGGATTCCCGAAACATTACTCGTAGGACAACGTTCATGTGGTGACCCAGGCAGTAATAGATGCTTGGAGATAAATCTGCTGGTAGACGATGTACTGAAAACCATCGCAGTATGTGTTCTATCGTCATTGAGAGGATGAGAGAAAATAAAATTAACTGTCAGTTTTGCGTCGGATTTGAAAACTAGATGACAAAACGCGACCATCCGGTGACCGAGGCACCAATAGACCCTTGTAGATAGTTACGCTGGACATCGATCTATTGAATCGCGACGCTATTTGTGTGTTCCATCGTCAATACCAGGATCTGACGGTAAGAATTAACTGTGAGTTATGAGAGGGAGAAAACAAACTTGACTGCCAAAGAGTACGTCCATCTGGTATGAGGCAGCGATAGACCCTCGGATATAAGTCGGCTAGTGACCAATGTATTTAATCGCGACGCAATTTCTGTGTTGCAACGTCGTTAGGATGGTGGGAATGTCGCAATTAATTGTCAAATTTGCGTCGGATTTGAAAACTAGACTGACAAAGAGAGAACATCCGGTGACCGAGGCACCAATAGACCCTTGTAGATAGTTACGCTAGACATCGACGTACTGAATCGCGACGTTATTTGTGTGTTCCATGGTCGATACCAGGATCAGACCGTAAGAATTAACTGTGAGTTGCGAGTCGGAGACAAGAAACTTGACAGCCAAATTGTACATCCATCTGGTATGAGGCAGCGTTAGACCCTCGGAGATAAGTCGGCTAGTGACCAATGTATTGAATCGCGACGCGATTTCTGTGTTGCATCGGCATTAGGATGGTGGGATAGTCGCAATTAACTCTCAAATTTGCGTCGGATCCCCAAAACTTTACTCGTAGGACAACGATCATGTGGTGACCAAGGCATGCTCGCAGATAAATCTGCTGGAAGACGATGTTCTGAAAACCATCGCAGTATGTGTGTTCCATCGTAATTGAGAGTATGGGAGGAATAATATTAACTGCCAATCTTGCGTCGGATATTTAAACTAGACTGACAAAACGCGACCATCCGGTGACCGAGGCACCAATAGACCCTTGTAGATAGTTACGCTGGACATCGATCTATTGAATCGCGACGCTATTTGTGTGTTCCATCGTCAATACCAGGATCTGACGGTAAGAATTAACTGTGAGTTATGAGAGGGAGAAAACAAACTTGACTGCCAAAGAGTACGTCCATCTGGTATGAGGCAGCGATAGACCCTCGGAGATACGTCGGCTAGTGACCAATGTATTTAATCGCGACGCAATTTCTGTGTTGCAACGTCGTTAGGATGGTGGGAATGTCGCAATTAATTGTCAAATTTGCGTCGGATTTGAAAACTAGACTGACAAAGAGAGAACATCCGGTGACCGAGGCACCAATAGACCCTTGTAGATAGTTATGCTAGACATCGATGTACTGAATCGCGACGCTATTTGTGTGTTCCATGGTCGATACCAGGATCTGACGGTAAGAATTAACTGTGAGTTATGAGTCGGAGACAAGAAACTTGACAGCCAAATTGTACATCCATCTGGTATGAGGCAGCGTTAGACCCTCGGAGATAAGTCGGCTAGTGACCAATGTATTGAATCGCGACGCGATTTCTGTGTTGCATCGGCATTAGGATGGTGGGATAGTCGCAATTAACTCTCAAATTTGCGTCGGATCCCCAAAACTTCACTCGTAGGACAACGATCATGTGGTGACCCAGGCAGTAATAGATGCTTGGAGATAAATCTGCTGGAATACGATGTTCTGGAAACCAACGCAGAATGTGTGTTCGATCGTAATTGAGAGTATGAGAGGAATACAATTAACTGTCAGTTTTGCGTCGGATTTGAAAACTAGACATACAAAGCGCGACCATCCGGTGACCGAAGCACAAATAGACTCATCTAGATAGTTACGCTAGACATCAATGTACTGAATCGAGACGCTATTTGTGTGTTCCGTCGTCGATACCAGGATCTGCCAGTGAGAATTAGCTGAGAGTTTTGAGTCGGAGACAAGAAACTTGACAGCCAAATTGTACATCCATCTGGTATGAGGCAGCGGTAGACCCTCGGAGATAAGTCGGCTAGTGACCAATGTATTGAATCGCGACGCAATTTCTGTGTTGCATCGTCATTAGGATGGTGGGAATGTCGCAATTAACTGTCAAATTTGCGTCGGATTCCCGAAACTTTACTCGTAGGACAACGTTCATGTGGTGACCCAGCCAGTAATAAATGCTTGGAGATAAATCTGCTGGTAGACGATGTACTGAAAACCATCGCAGTATGTGTTCTATCGTCATTGAGAGGATGAGAGAAAATAAAATTAACTGTCAGTTTTGCGTCGGATTTGAAAACTTGATGACTAAACGCGACCATCCGGTGACCGAGGCACCAATAGACCCTTGTAGATAGTTACGCTGGACATCGATCTATTGAATCGCGACGCTATTTGTGTGTTCCATCGTCAATACCAGGATCTGACGGTAAGAATTAACTGTGAGTTATGAGGGAGAAAACAAACTTGACTGCCAAAGAGTACGTCCATCTGGTATGAGGCAGCGATAGACCCTCGGAGATAAGTCGGCTAGTGACCAATGTATTTAATCGCGACGCAATTTCTGTGTTGCAACGTCGTTAGGATGGTGGGAATGTCGCAATTAATTGTCAAATTTGCGTCGGATTTGAAAACTAGACTGACAAAGAGAGAACATCCGGTGACCTAGGCACCAATAGACCCTTGTAGATAGTTACGCTAGACATCGATGTACTGAATCGCGACGCTATTTGTGTGTTCCATGGTCGATACCAGGATCTGACGGTAAGAATTAACTGTGAGTTATGAGTCGGAGACAAGAAACTTGACAGCCAAATTGTACATCCATCTGGTATGAGGCAGCGTTAGACCCTAGGAGATAAGTCGGCTAGTGACCAATGTATTGAATCGCGACGCAATTTCTGTGTTGCATCGTCATTAGGATGTTGCGAATGTTGCAATTAACTGTCAAATTTGCGTCGGATTCCCGAAACTATACTCGTAGGACAACGATCATGTGGTGACCCAGGCATGCTCGGAGATAAATCTGCTGGAACAAAATGTTCTGAAAACCATCGCAGTATGTGTGTTCCATCGTAATTGAGAGTATGGGAGGAATAAAATTAACTGCCAATCTTGCGTCGGATTTGTAAACTAGACTGGCAAAACGCGACCATCCGGTGACCGAGGCACCAATAGACCCTTGTAGATAGTTACGCTGGACATCGATCTATTGAATCGCGACGCCATTTGTGTGTTCCATCGTGAATACCAGTATATGACGGTAAGAATTAACTGTGAGTTATGAGGGAGAAAACAAACTTGACTGCCAAAGAGTACGTCCATCTGGTATGAGGCAGCGATAGACCCTCGGAGATAAGTCGGCTAGTGACCAATGTATTGAATCGCGACGCAATTTCTGTGATGCAACGTCGTTAGGATGGTGGGAATGTCGCAATTAACTGTCAAATTTGCGTCGGATTTGAAAACAAGACTGACCAAGAGCGAACATCCGGTTACGCTACACATCAATGTACTGAATCACGACGCTATTTGTGTGTTCCGTCGTCCATACCAGGATCTGACGGTGAGAATTAGCTGAGAGTTTTGAGTCGGAGATAAGAAACTTGACAGCCACATTATACATCCATCTGGTATGAAGCAGCGTTAGACCCTCGGAGATAAGTCGGCTAGTGACCAATGTATTGAATCGCGACGCAATTTCTGTGTTGCATCGTCATTAGGATGGTGGGAATGTCTCAATTATCTGTCAATTTTGCGTCGGATTCCCGAAACATTACTCGTAGGACAACGTTCATGTGGTGACCCAGGCAGTAATAGATGCTTGGAGATAAATCTGCTGGTAGACGATGTACTGAAAACCATCGCAGTATGTGTTCTATCGTCATTGAGAGGATGAGAGAAAATAAAATTAACCGTCAGTTTTGCGTCGGATTTGAAAACTAGATGACAAAACGCAACCATCCAGTGACCGAGGCACCAATAGACCCTTGTAGATAGTTACGCTGGACATCGATCTATTGAATCGCGACGCTATTTGTGTGTTCCATCGTCAATACCAGGATCTGACGGTAAGAATTAACTGTGAGTTATGAGAGGGAGAAAACAAACTTGACTGCCAAAGAGTACGTCCATCTGGTATGAGGCAGCGATAGACCCTCGGAGATAAGTCGGCTAGTGACCAATGTATTTAATCGCGACGCAATTTCTGTGTTGCAACGTCGTTAGGATGGTGGGAATGTCGCAATTAATTGTCAAATTTGCGTCGGATTTGAAAACTAGACTGACAAAGAGAGAACATCCGGTGACCGAGGCACCAATAGACCCTTGTAGATAGTTATGCTAGACATCGATGTACTGAATCGCGACGCTATTTGTGTGTTCCATGGTCGATACCAGGATCTGACGGTAAGAATTAACTGTGAGTTATGAGTCGGAGACAAGAAACTTGACAGCCAAATTGTACATCCATCTGGTATGAGGCAGCGTTAGACCCTCGGAGATAAGTCGGCTAGTGACCAATGTATTGAATCGCGACGCGATTTCTGTGTTGCATCGTCATTAGGATGGTGGGATAGTCGCAATTAACTCTCAAATTTGCGTCGGATCCAAAAAACTTTACTCGTAGGACAACGATCATGTGGTGACCCAGGCAGTAATAGATGCTTGGAGATAAATCTGCTGGAATACGATGTTCTGGAAACCAACGCAGAATGTGTGTTCGATCGTAATTGAGAGTATGAGAGGAATACAATTAACTGTCAGTTTTGCGTCGGATTTGAAAACTAGACATACAAAGCGCGACCATCCGGTGACCGAAGCACAAATAGACTCATCTAGATAGTTACGCTAGACATCAATGTACTGAATCGAGACGCTATTTGTGTGTTCCGTCGTCGATACCAGGATCTGCCAGTGAGAATTAGCTGAGAGTTTTGAGTCGGAGACAAGAAACTTGACAGCCAAATTGTACATCCATCTGGTATGAGGCAGCGGTAGACCCTCGGAGATAAGTCGGCTAGTGACCAATGTATTGAATCGCTACGCAATTTCTGTGTTGCATCGTCATTAGGATGGTGGGAATGTCGCAATTAACTGTCAAATTTGCGTCGGATTCCCGAAACTTTACTCGTAGGACAACGTTCATGTGGTGACCCAGGCAGTAATAAATGCTTGGAGATAAATCTGCTGGTAGACGATGTACTGAAAACCATCGCAGTATGTGTTCTATCGTCATTGAGAGGATGAGAGAAAATAAAATTAACTGTCAGTTTTGCGTCGGATTTGAAAACTTGATGACTAAACGCGACCATCCGGTGACCGAGGCACAAATAGACCCTTGTAGATAGTTACGCTGGACATCGATCTATTGAATCGCGACGCTATTTGTGTGTTCCATCGTCAATACCAGGATCTGACGGTAAGAATTAACTGTGAGTTATGAGGGAGAAAACAAACTTGACTGCCAAAGAGTACGTCCATCTGGTATGAGGCAGCGATAGACCCTCGGAGATAAGTCGGCTAGTGACCAATGTATTTAATCGCGACGCAATTTCTGTGTTGCAACGTCGTTAGGATGGTGGGAATGTCGCAATTAATTGTCAAATTTGCGTCGGATTTGAAAACTAGACTGACAAAGAGAGAACATCCGGTGACCTAGGCACCAATAGACCCTTGTAGATAGTTACGGTAGACATCGATGTACTGTATCGCGACGCTATTTGTGTGTTCCATGGTCGATACCAGGATCTGACGGTAAGAATTAACTGTGAGTTATGAGTCGGAGACAAGAAACTTGACAGCCAAATTGTACATCCATCTGGTATGAGGCAGCGTTAGACCCTAGGAGATAAGTCGGCTAGTGACCAATGTATTGAATCGCGACGCAATTTCTGTGTTGCATCGTCATTAGGATGTTGCGAATGTTGCAATTAACTGTCAAATTTGCGTCGGATTCCCGAAACTTTACTCGTAGGACAACGATCATGTGGTGACCCAGGCATGCTCGGAGATAAATCTGCTGGAACACAATGTTCTGAAAACCATCGCAGTATGTGTGTTCCATCGTAATTGAGAGTATGGGAGGAATAAAATTAACTGCCAATCTTGCGTCGGATTTGTAAACTAGACTGGCAAAACGCGACCATCCGGTGACCGAGGCACCAATAGACCCTTGTAGATAGTTACGCTGGACATCGATCTATTGAATCGCGACGCCATTTGTGTGTTCCATCGTGAATACCAGTATATGACGGTAAGAATTAACTGTGAGTTATGAGGGAGAAAACAAACTTGACTGCCAAAGAGTATGAGGCAGCGATAGACCCTCGGAGATAAGTCGGCTAGTGACCAATGTATTGAATCGCGACGCAATTTCTGTGATGCAACGTCGTTAGGATGGTGGGAATGTCGCAATTAACTGTCAAATTTGCGTCGGATTTGAAAACAAGACTGACCAAGAGCGAACATCCGGTTACGCTACACATCAATGTACTGAATCACGACGCTATTTGTGTGTTCCGTCGTCCATACCAGGATCTGACGGTGAGAATTAGCTGAGAGTTTTGAGTCGGAGATAAGAAACTTGACAGCCACATTATACATCCATCTGGTATGAAGCAGCGTTAGACCCTCGGAGATAAGTCGGCTAGTGACCAATGTATTGAATCGCGACGCAATTTCAGTGTTGCATCGTCATTAGGATGGTGGGAATGTCTCAATTATCTGTCAATTTTGCGTCGGATTCCCGAAACATTACTCGTAGGACAACGTTCATGTGGTGACCCAGGCAGTAATAGATGCTTGGAGACAAATCTGCTGGTAGACGATGTACTGAAAACCATCGCAGTATGTGTTCTATCGTCATTGAGAGGATGAGAGAAAATAAAATTAACTGTCAGTTTTGCGTCGGATTTGAAAACTAGATGACAAAACGCGACCATCCGGTGACCGAGGCACCAATAGACCCTTGTAGATAGTTACGCTGGACATCGATCTATTGAATCGCGACGCCATTTGTGTGTTCCATCGTGAATACCAGTATATGACGGTAAGAATTAACTGTGAGTTATGAGGGAGAAAACAAACTTGACTGCCAAAGAGTACGTCCATCTGGTATGAGGCAGCGATAGACCCTCGGAGATAAGTCGGCTAGTGACCAATGTATTGAATCGCGACGCAATTTCTGTGATGCAACATCGTTAGGATGGTGGGAATGTCGCAATTAACTGTCAAATTTGCGTCGGATTTGAAAACAAGACTGACCAAGAGCGAACATCCGGTTACGCTACACATCAATGTACTGAATCACGACGCTATTTGTGTGTTCCGTCGTCCATACCAGGATCTGACGGTGAGAATTAGCTGAGAGTTTTGAGTCGGAGATAAGAAACTTGACAGCCACATTATACATCCATCTGGTATGAAGCAGCGTTAGACCCTCGGAGATAAGTCGGCTAGTGACCAATGTATTGAATCGCGACGCAATTTCTGTGTTGCATCGTCATTAGGATGGTGGGAATGTCTCAATTATCTGTCAATTTTGCGTCGGATTCCCGAAACATTACTCGTAGGACAACGTTCATGTGGTGACCCAGGCAGTAATAGATGCTTGGAGATAAATCTGCTGGTAGACGATGTACTGAAAACCATCGCAGTATGTGTTCTATCGTCATTGAGAGGATGAGAGAAAATAAAATTAACTGTCAGTTTTGCGTCGGATTTGAAAACTAGATGACAAAACGCAACCATCCGGTGACCGAGGCACCAATAGACCCTTGTAGATAGTTACGCTGGACATCGATCTATTGAATCGCGACGCTATTTGTGTGTTCCATCGTCAATACCAGGATCTGACGGTAAGAATTAACTGTGAGTTATGAGAGGGAGAAAACAAACTTGACTGCCAAAGAGTACGTCCATCTGGTATGAGGCAGCGATAGACCCTCGGATATAAGTCGGCTAGTGACCAATGTATTGAATCGCGACGCAATTTCTGTGTTGCATCGTCATTAGGATGGTGGGAATGTCGCAATTAACTGTGAAATTTGCGTCGGATTCCTGAAACTTTACTCGTAGGACAACGTTCATGTGGTGACCCAGGCAGTAATAGATGCTTGGAGATAAATCTGCTGGTAGACGATGTACTGAAAACCATCGCAGTATGTGTTCTATCGTCATTGAGAGGATGAGAGAAAATAAAATTAACTGTCAGTTTTGCGTTGGATTTGAAAACTAGATGACAAAACGCGACCATCCGGTGACCGAGGCACCAATAGACCCTTGTAGATAGTTACGCTGGACATCGATCTATTGAATCGCGACGCTATTTGTGTGTTCCATCGTCAATACCAGGATCTGACGGTAAGAATTAACTGTGAGTTATGAGAGGGAGAAAACAAACTTGACTGCCAAAGAATACGTCCATCTGGTATGAGGCAGCGATAGACCCTCGGAGATAAGTCGGCTAGTGACCAATGTATTTAATCGCGACGCAATTTCTGTGTTGCAACGTCGTTAGGATGGTGGGAATGTCGCAATTAATTGTCAAATTTGCGTCGGATTTGAAAACTAGACTGACAAAGAGAGAACATCCGGTGACCGAGGCACCAATAGACCCTTGTAGATAGTTATGCTAGACATCGATGTACTGAATCGCGACGCTATTTGTGTGTTCCATGGTCGATACCAGGATCTGACGGTAAGAATTAACTGTGAGTTATGAGTCGGAGACAAGAAACTTGACAGCCAAATTGTACATCCATCTGGTATGAGGCAGCGTTAGACCCTCGGAGATAAGTCGGCTAGTGACCAATGTATTGAATCGCGACGCGATTTCTGTGTTGCATCGTCATTAGGATGGTGGGATAGTCGCAATTAACTCTCAAATTTGCGTCGGATCCAAAAAACTTTACTCGTAGGACAACGATCATGTGGTGACCCAGGCAGTAATAGATGCTTGGAGATAAATCTGCTGGAAGACGATGTACTGAAAACCATCGCAGTATGTGTTCTATCGTCATTGAGAGGATGAGAGAAAATAAAATTAACTGTCAGTTTTGCGTCGGATTTGAAAACTAGGTGACAAAACGCGACCATCCGGTGACCGAGGCACCAATAGACCCTTGTAGATAGTTACGCTGGACATCGATCTATTTAATCGCGGCGCTATTTGTGTGTTCCATCGTCAATACCAGGATCTGACGGTAAGAATTAACTGTGAGTTATGAGGGAGAAAACAAACTTGACTGCAAAAGAGTACGTCCATCTGGTATGAGGCAGCGATAGACCCTCGGATATAAGTCGGCTAGTGACCAATGTATTTAATCGCGACGCAATTTCTGTGTTGCAACGTCGTTAGGATGGTGGGAATGTCGCAATTAATTATCAAATTTGCGTCGGATTTGAAAACTAGACTGACAAAGAGAGAACATCCGGTGACCGAGGCACCAATAGACCCTTGTAGATAGTTACGCTAGACATCGCTGTACTGAATCGCGACGCTATTTGTGTGTTCCATGGTCGATACCAGGATCTGACGGTAAGAATTAACTGTGAGTTATGAGTCGGAGACAAGAAACTTGACAGCCAAATTGTACATCCATCTGGTATGAGGCAGCGTTAGACCCTCGGAGATAAGTCGGCTAGTGACCAATGTATTGAATCGCGACGCGATTTCTGTGTTGCATCGGCATTAGGATGGTGGGATAGTCGCAATTAACTCTCAAATTTGCGTCGGATCCCCAAAACTTTACTCGTAGGACAACGATCATGTGGTGACCCAGGCAGTAATAGATGCTTGGAGATAAATCTGCTGGAATACGATGTTCTGGAAACCAACGCAGAATGTGTGTTCGATCGTAATTGAGAGTATGAGAGGAATACAATTAACTGTCAGTTTTGCGTCGGATTTGAAAACTAGACATACAAAGCGCGACCATCCGGTGACCGAAGCACAAATAGACTCATCTAGATAGTTACGCTAGACATCAATGTACTGAATCGAGACGCTATTTGTGTGTTCCGTCGTCGATACCAGGATCTGCCAGTGAGAATTAGCTGAGAGTTTTGAGTCGGAGACAAGAAACTTGACAGCCAAATTGTACATCCATCTGGTATGAGGCAGCGGTAGACCCTCGGAGATAAGTCGGCTAGTGACCAATGTATTGAATCGCGACGCAATTTCTGTGTTGCATCGTCATTAGGATGGTGGGAATGTCGCAATTAACTGTCAAATTTGCGTCGGATTCCCGAAACTTTACTCGTAGGACAACGTTCATGTGGTGACCCAGGCAGTAATAGATGCTTGGAGATAAATCTGCTGGTAGACGATGTACTGAAAACCATCGCAGTATGTGTTCTATCGTCATTGAGAGGATGAGAGAAAATAAAATTAACTGTCAGTTTTGCGTCGGATTTGAAAACTAGATGACAAAACGCGACCATCCGGTGACCGAGGCACCAATAGACCCTTGTAGATAGTTACGCTGGACATCGATCTATTGAATCGCGACGCTATTTGTGTGTTCCATCGTCAATACCAGGATCTGACGGTAAGAATTAACTGTGAGTTATGAGAGGGAGAAAACAAACTTGACTGCCAAAGAGTACGTCCATCTGGTATGAGGCAGCGATAGACCCTCGGATATAAGTCGGCTAGTGACCAATGTATTTAATCGCGACGCAATTTCTGTGTTGCAACGTCGTTAGGATGGTGGGAATGTCGCAATTAATTGTCAAATTTGCGTCGGATTTGAAAACTAGACTGACAAAGAGAGAACATCCGGTGACCGAGGCACCAATAGACCCTTGTAGATAGTTACGCTAGACATCGATGTACTGAATCGCGACGCTATTTGTGTGTTCCATGGTCGATACCAGGATCAGACGGTAAGAATTAACTGTGAGTTACGAGTCGGAGACAAGAAACTTGACAGCCAAATTGTACATCCATCTGGTATGAGGCAGCGTTAGACCCTCGGAGATAAGTCGGCTAGTGACCAATGTATTGAATCGCGACGCAATTTCTGTGTTGCATCGTCATTAGGATGGTGGGAATGTCGCAATTAACTGTCAAATTTGCGTCGGATTCCCGAAACTTTACTCGTAGGACAACGTTCATGTGGTGACCCAGGCAGTAATAAATGCTTGGAGATAAATCTGCTGGTAGACGATGTACTGAAAACCATCGCAGTATGTGTTCTATCGTCATTGAGAGGATGAGAGAAAATAAAATTAACTGTCAGTTTTGCGTCGGATTTGAAAACTTGATGACTAAACGCGACCATCCGGTGACCGAGGCACCAATAGACCCTTGTAGATAGTTACGCTGGACATCGATCTATTTAATCGCGGCGCTATTTGTGTGTTCCATCGTCAATACCAGGATCTGACGGTAAGAATTAACTGTGAGTTATGAGGGAGAAAACAAACTTGACTGCCAAAGAGTACGTCCATCTGGTATGAGGCAGCGATAGACCCTCGGATATAAGTCGGCTAGTGACCAATGTATTTAATCGCGACGCAATTTCTGTGTTGCAACGTCGTTAGGATGGTGGGAATGTCGCAATTAATTATCAAATTTGCGTCGGATTCGAAAACTAGACTGACAAAGAGAGAACATCCGGTGACCGAGGCACCAATAGACCCTTGTAGATGGTTACGCTAGACATCGCTGTACTGAATCGCGACGCTATTTGTGTGTTCCATGGTCGATACCAGGATCTGACGGTAAGAATTAACTGTGAGTTATGAGTCGGAGACAAGAAACTTGACAGCCAAATTGTACATCCATCTGGTATGAGGCAGCGTTAGACCCTCGGAGATAAGTCGGCTAGTGACCAATGTATTGAATCGCGACGCGATTTCTGTGTTGCATCGGCATTAGGATGGTGGGATAGTCGCAATTAACTCTCAAATTTGCGTCGGATCCCCAAAACTTTACTCGTAGGACAACGATCATGTGGTGACCCAGGCAGTAATAGATGCTTGGAGATAAATCTGCTGGAATACGATGTTCTGGAAACCAACGCAGAATGTGTGTTCGATCGTAATTGAGAGTATGAGAGGAATACAATTAACTGTCAGTTTTGCGTCGGATTTGAAAACTAGACATACAAAGCGCGACCATCCGGTGACCGAAGCACAAATAGACTCATCTAGATAGTTACGCTAGACATCAATGTACTGAATCGAGACGCTATTTGTGTGTTCCGTCGTCGATACCAGGATCTGCCAGTGAGAATTAGCTGAGAGTTTTGAGTCGGAGACAAGAAACTTGACAGCCAAATTGTACATCCATCTGGTATGAGGCAGCGGTAGACCCTCGGAGATAAGTCGGCTAGTGACCAATGTATTGAATCGCGACGCAATTTCTGTGTTGCATCGTCATTAGGATGGTGGGAATGTCGCAATTAACTGTCAAATTTGCGTCGGATTCCCGAAACTTTACTCGTAGGACAACGTTCATGTGGTGACCCAGGCAGTAATAGATGCTTGGAGATAAATCTGC
The DNA here is from genome assembly GCF_023897955.1 of Schistocerca gregaria. Lineage (NCBI taxonomy): Eukaryota > Metazoa > Arthropoda > Insecta > Orthoptera > Acrididae > Schistocerca > Schistocerca gregaria. The sequence continues at coordinate 2,433,804 of NW_026061833.1, read as the reverse complement.
TGGTAGACGATGTACTGAAAACCATCGCAGTATGTGTTCTATCGTCATTGAGAGGATGAGAGAAAATAAAATTAACTGTCAGTTTTGCGTCGGATTTGAAAACTAGATGACAAAACGCGACCATCCGGTGACCGAGGCACCAATAGACCCTTGTAGATAGTTACGCTGGACATCGATCTATTGAATCGCGACGCTATTTGTGTGTTCCATCGTCAATACCAGGATCTGACGGTAAGAATTAACTGTGAGTTATGAGAGGGAGAAAACAAACTTGACTGCCAAAGAGTACGTCCATCTGGTATGAGGCAGCGATAGACCCTCGGATATAAGTCGGCTAGTGACCAATGTATTTAATCGCGACGCAATTTCTGTGTTGCAACGTCGTTAGGATGGTGGGAATGTCGCAATTAATTGTCAAATTTGCGTCGGATTTGAAAACTAGACTGACAAAGAGAGAACATCCGGTGACCGAGGCACCAATAGACCCTTGTAGATAGTTACGCTAGACATCGATGTACTGAATCGCGACGCTATTTGTGTGTTCCATGGTCGATACCAGGATCAGACGGTAAGAATTAACTGTGAGTTACGAGTCGGAGACAAGAAACTTGACAGCCAAATTGTACATCCATCTGGTATGAGGCAGCGTTAGACCCTCGGAGATAAGTCGGCTAGTGACCAATGTATTGAATCGCGACGCAATTTCTGTGTTGCATCGTCATTAGGATGGTGGGAATGTCGCAATTAACTGTCAAATTTGCGTCGGATTCCCGAAACTTTACTCGTAGGACAACGTTCATGTGGTGACCCAGGCAGTAATAAATGCTTGGAGATAAATCTGCTGGTAGACGATGTACTGAAAACCATCGCAGTATGTGTTCTATCGTCATTGAGAGGATGAGAGAAAATAAAATTAACTGTCAGTTTTGCGTCGGATTTGAAAACTTGATGACTAAACGCGACCATCCGGTGACCGAGGCACCAATAGACCCTTGTAGATAGTTACGCTGGACATCGATCTATTTAATCGCGGCGCTATTTGTGTGTTCCATCGTCAATACCAGGATCTGACGGTAAGAATTAACTGTGAGTTATGAGGGAGAAAACAAACTTGACTGCCAAAGAGTACGTCCATCTGGTATGAGGCAGCGATAGACCCTCGGATATAAGTCGGCTAGTGACCAATGTATTTAATCGCGACGCAATTTCTGTGTTGCAACGTCGTTAGGATGGTGGGAATGTCGCAATTAATTATCAAATTTGCGTCGGATTCGAAAACTAGACTGACAAAGAGAGAACATCCGGTGACCGAGGCACCAATAGACCCTTGTAGATGGTTACGCTAGACATCGCTGTACTGAATCGCGACGCTATTTGTGTGTTCCATGGTCGATACCAGGATCTGACGGTAAGAATTAACTGTGAGTTATGAGTCGGAGACAAGAAACTTGACAGCCAAATTGTACATCCATCTGGTATGAGGCAGCGTTAGACCCTCGGAGATAAGTCGGCTAGTGACCAATGTATTGAATCGCGACGCGATTTCTGTGTTGCATCGGCATTAGGATGGTGGGATAGTCGCAATTAACTCTCAAATTTGCGTCGGATCCCCAAAACTTTACTCGTAGGACAACGATCATGTGGTGACCCAGGCAGTAATAGATGCTTGGAGATAAATCTGCTGGAATACGATGTTCTGGAAACCAACGCAGAATGTGTGTTCGATCGTAATTGAGAGTATGAGAGGAATACAATTAACTGTCAGTTTTGCGTCGGATTTGAAAACTAGACATACAAAGCGCGACCATCCGGTGACCGAAGCACAAATAGACTCATCTAGATAGTTACGCTAGACATCAATGTACTGAATCGAGACGCTATTTGTGTGTTCCGTCGTCGATACCAGGATCTGCCAGTGAGAATTAGCTGAGAGTTTTGAGTCGGAGACAAGAAACTTGACAGCCAAATTGTACATCCATCTGGTATGAGGCAGCGGTAGACCCTCGGAGATAAGTCGGCTAGTGACCAATGTATTGAATCGCGACGCAATTTCTGTGTTGCATCGTCATTAGGATGGTGGGAATGTCGCAATTAACTGTCAAATTTGCGTCGGATTCCCGAAACTTTACTCGTAGGACAACGTTCATGTGGTGACCCAGGCAGTAATAAATGCTTGGAGATAAATCTGCTGGTAGACGATGTACTGAAAACCATCGCAGTATGTGTTCTATCGTCATTGAGAGGATGAGAGAAAATAAAATTAACTGTCAGTTTTGCGTCGGATTTGAAAACTTGATGACTAAACGCGACCATCCGGTGACCGAGGCACCAATAGACCCTTGTAGATAGTTACGCTGGACATCGATCTATTGAATCGCGACGCTATTTGTGTGTTCCATCGTCAATACCAGGATCTGACGGTAAGAATTAACTGTGAGTTATGAGGGAGAAAACAAACTTGACTGCCAAAGAGTACGTCCATCTGGTATGAGGCAGCGATAGACCCTCGGAGATAAGTCGGCTAGTGACCAATGTATTTAATCGCGACGCAATTTCTGTGTTGCAACGTCGTTAGGATGGTGGGAATGTCGCAATTAATTGTCAAATTTGCGTCGGATTTGAAAACTAGACTGACAAAGAGAGAACATCCGGTGACCTAGGCACCAATAGACCCTTGTAGATAGTTACGCTAGACATCGATGTACTGAATCGCGACGCTATTTGTGTGTTCCATGGTCGATACCAGGATCTGACGGTAAGAATTAACTGTGAGTTATGAGTCGGAGACAAGAAACTTGACAGCCAAATTGTACATCCATCTGGTATGGGGCAGCGTTAGACCCTAGGAGATAAGTCGGCTAGTGACCAATGTATTGAATCGCGACGCAATTTCTGTGTTGCATCGTCATTAGGATGTTGCGAATGTTGCAATTAACTGTCAAATTTGCGTCGGATTCCCGAAACTTTACTCGTAGGACAACGATCATGTGGTGACCCAGGCATGCTCGGAGATAAATCTGCTGGAACACAATGTTCTGAAAACCATCGCAGTATGTGTGTTCCATCGTAATTGAGAGTATGGGAGGAATAAAATTAACTGCCAATCTTGCGTCCGATTTGTAAACTAGACTGGCAAAACGCGACCATCCGGTGACCGAGGCACCAATAGACCCTTGTAGATAGTTACGCTGGACATCGATCTATTGAATCGCGACGCCATTTGTGTGTTCCATCGTGAATACCAGTATATGACGGTAAGAATTAACTGTGAGTTATGAGGGAGAAAACAAACTTGACTGCCAAAGAGTACGTCCATCTGGTATGAGGCAGCGATAGACCCTCGGAGATAAGTCGGCTAGTGACCAATGTATTGAATCGCGACGCAATTTCTGTGATGCAACGTCGTTAGGATGGTGGGAATGTCGCAATTAACTGTCAAATTTGCGTCGGATTTGAAAACAAGACTGACCAAGAGCGAACATCCGGTTACGCTACACATCAATGTACTGAATCACGACGCTATTTGTGTGTTCCGTCGTCCATACCAGGATCTGACGGTGAGAATTAGCTGAGAGTTTTGAGTCGGAGATAAGAAACTTGACAGCCACATTATACATCCATCTGGTATGAAGCAGCGTTAGACCCTCGGAGATAAGTCGGCTAGTGTCTAATGTATTGAATCGCGACGCAATTTCAGTGTTGCATCGTCATTAGGATGGTGGGAATGTCTCAATTATCTGTCAATTTTGCGTCGGATTCCCGAAACATTACTCGTAGGACAACGTTCATGTGGTGACCCAGGCGGTAATAGATGCTTGGAGATAAATCTGCTGGTAGACGATGTACTGAAAACCATCGCAGTATGTGTTCTATCGTCATTGAGAGGATGAGAGAAAATAAAATTAACTGTCAGTTTTGCGTCGGATTTGAAAACTAGATGACAAAACGCGACCATCCGGTGACCGAGGCACCAATAGACCCTTGTAGATAGTTACGCTGGACATCGATCTATTGAATCGCGACGCTATTTGTGTGTTCCATCGTCAATACCAGGATCTGACGGTAAGAATTAACTGTGAGTTATGAGAGGGAGAAAACAAACTTGACTGCCAAAGAGTACGTCCATCTGGTATGAGGCAGCGATAGACCCTCGGATATAAGTCGGCTAGTGACCAATGTATTTAATCGCGACGCAATTTCTGTGTTGCAACGTCGTTAGGATGGTGGGAATGTCGCAATTAATTGTCAAATTTGCGTCGGATTTGAAAACTAGACTGACAAAGAGAGAACATCCGGTGACCGAGGCACCAATAGACCCTTGTAGATAGTTACGCTAGACATCGATGTACTGAATCGCGACGCTATTTGTGTGTTCCATGGTCGATACCAGGATCAGACGGTAAGAATTAACTGTGAGTTACGAGTCGGAGACAAGAAACTTGACAGCCAAATTGTACATCCATCTGGTATGAGGCAGCGTTAGACCCTCGGAGATAAGTCGGCTAGTGACCAATGTATTGAATCGCGACGCGATTTCTGTGTTGCATCGGCATTAGGATGGTGGGATAGTCGCAATTAACTCTCAAATTTGCGTCGGATCCCCAAAACTTTACTCGTAGGACAACGATCATGTGGTGACCCAGGCAGTAATAGATGATGCTTGGAGATAAATCTGCTGGAAGACGATGTTCTGGAAACCATCGCAGAATGTGTTCTATCGTCATTGAGAGGATGAGAGAAAATAAAATTAACTGTCAGTTTTGCGTCGGATTTGAAAACTAGGTGACAAAACGCGACCATCCGGTGACCGAGGCACCAATAGACCCTTGTAGATAGTTACGCTGGACATCGATCTATTTAATCGCGGCGCTATTTGTGTGTTCCATCGTCAATACCAGGATCTGACGGTAAGAATTAACTGTGAGTTATGAGGGAGAAAACAAACTTGACTGCCAAAGAGTACGTCCATCTGGTATGAGGCAGCGATAGACCCTCGGAGATAAGTCGGCTAGTGACCAATGTATTTAATCGCGACGCAATTTCTGTGTTGCAACGTCGTTAGGATGGTGGGAATGTCGCAATTAATTATCAAATTTGCGTCGGATTTGAAAACTAGACTGACAAAGAGAGAACATCCGGTGACCGAGGCACCAATAGACCCTTGTAGATAGTTACGTTAGACATCGCTGTACTGAATCGCGACGCTATTTGTGTGTTCCGTGGTCGATACCAGGATCTGACGGTAAGAATTAACTGTGAGTTATGAGTCGGAGACAAGAAACTTGACAGCCAAATTGTACATCCATCTGGTATGAGGCAGCGTTAGACCCTCGGAGATAAGTCGGCTAGTGACCAATGTATTGAATCGCGACGCAATTTCTGTGTTGCATCGTCATTAGGATGGTGCGAATGTCGCAATTAACTGTCGAATTTGCGTCGGATTCCCGAAACTTTACTCGTAGGACAACGATCATGTGGTGACCAAGGCATGCTCGGAGATAAATCTGCTGGAAGACGATGTTCTGAAAACCATCGCAGTATGTGTGTTCCATCGTAATTGAGAGTATGGGAGGAATAATATTAACTGCCAATCTTTCGTCGGATATTTAAACTAGACTGACAAAACGCGACCATCCGGTGACCGAGGCACCAATAGACCCTTGTAGATAGTTACGCTATACATCGATCTATTGAATCGCGACGCCATTTGTGTGTTCCATCGTCAATACCAAGATCTGACAATAAGAATTAACTGTGAGTTATGAGAGGGAGAAAACAAACTTGACTGCCAAAGAGTACGTCCATCTGGTATGAGGCAGCGATAGACCCTCGGAGATAAGTCGGCTAGTGACCAATGTATTTAATCGCGACGCAATTTCTGTGATGCAACGTCGTTAGGATGGTGGGAATGCCGCAATTAACTGTCAAATTTGCGTCGGATTTAAAAACAAGACTGACAAAGAGCGAACATCGGGTGACCGAGGCACCAATAGACCCTTATAGATAGTTACGCTAGACATCAATGTACTGAATCGCGACGCTATTTGTGTGTTCCGTCGTCCATACCAGGATCTGACGGTGAGAATTAGCTGAGAGTTTTGAGTCGGACACAAGAAACTTGACAGCCAAATTGTACATCCATCTGGTATGAAGCAGCGTTAGACACTCGGAGATAAGTCGGCTAGTGAGCTATGTATTGAATCGCGACGCAATTTCTGTGTTGCATCGTCATTAGGATGGTGGGAATGTCGCAATTAACTGTCAAATTTGCGTCGGATTCCTGAAACTTTACTCGTAGGACAACGTTCATGTGGTGACCCAGGCAGTAATAGATGCTTGGAGATAAATCTGCTGGTAGACGATGTACTGAAAACCATCGCAGTATGTGTTCTATCGTCATTGAGAGGATGAGAGAAAATAAAATTAACTGTCAGTTTTGCGTCGGATTTGAAAACTAGGTGACAAAACGCGACCATCCGGTGACCGAGGCACCAATAGACCCTTGTAGATAGTTACGCTGGACATCGATCTATTTAATCGCGGCGCTAGTTGTGTGTTCCATCGTCAATACCAGGATCTGACGGTAAGAATTAACTGTGAGTTATGAGGGAGAAAACAAACTTGACTGCCAAAGAGTACGTCCATCTGGTATGAGGCAGCGATAGACCCTCGGAGATAAGTCGGCTAGTGACCAATGTATTTAATCGCGACGCAATTTCTGTGTTGCAACGTCGTTAGGATGGTGGGAATGTCGCAATTAATTATCAAATTTGCGTCGGATTTGAAAACTAGACTGACAAAGAGAGAACATCCGGTGACCGAGGCACCAATAGACCCTTGTAGATAGTTACGCCAGACATCGCTGTACTGAATCGCGACGCTATTTGTGTGTTCCATGGTCGATACCAGGATCTGATGGTAAGAATTAACTGTGAGTTACGAGTCGGAGACAAGAAACTTGACAGCCAAATTGTACATCCATCTGGTATGAGGCAGCGGTAGACCCTCGGAGATAAGTCGGCTAGTGACCAATGTATTGAATCGCGACGCGAATTCTGTGTTGCATCGGCATTAGGATGGTGGGATAGTCGCAATTAACTCTCAAATTTGCGTCGGATCCCCAAAACTTTACTCGTAGGACAACGATCATGTGGTGACCCAGGCAGTAATAGATGCTTGGAGATAAATCTGCTGGAATACGATGTTCTGGAAACCAACGCAGAATGTGTGTTCGATCGTAATTGAGAGTATGAGAGGAATACAATTAACTGTCAGTTTTGCGTCGGATTTGAAAACTAGACATACAAAGCGCGACCATCCGGTGACCGAAGCACAAATAGACTCATCTAGATAGTTACGCTAGACATCAATGTACTGAATCGAGACGCTATTTGTGTGTTCCGTCGTCGATACCAGGATCTGCCAGTGAGAATTAGCTGAGAGTTTTGAGTCGGAGACAAGAAACTTGACAGCCAAATTGTACATCCATCTGGTATGAGGCAGCGGTAGACGCTCGGAGATAAGTCGGCTAGTGACCAATGTATTGAATCGCGACGCAATTTCTGTGTTGCATCGTCATTAGGATGGTGGGAATGTCGCAATTAACTGTCAAATTTGCGTCGGATTCCCGAAACTTTACTCGTAGGACAACGTTCATGTGGTGACCCAGGCAGTAATAAATGCTTGGAGATAAATCTGCTGGTAGACGATGAACTGAAAACCATCGCAGTATGTGTTCTATCGTCATTGAGAGGATGAGAGAAAATAAAATTAACTGTCAGTTTTGCGTCGGATTTGAAAACTTGATGACTAAACGCGACCATCCGGTGACCGAGGCACCAATAGACCCTTGTAGATAGTTACGCTGGACATCGATCTATTGAATCGCGACGCTATTTGTGTGTTCCATCGTCAATACCAGGATCTGACGGTAAGAATTAACTGTGAGTTATGAGGGAGAAAACAAACTTGACTGCCAAAGAGTACGTCCATCTGGTATGAGGCAGCGATAGACCCTCGGAGATAAGTCGGCTAGTGACCAATGTATTTAATCGCGACGCAATTTCTGTGTTGCAACGTCGTTAGGATGGTGGGAATGTCGCAATTAATTGTCAAATTTGCGTCGGATTTGAAAACTAGACTGACAAGAACATCCGGTGACCTAGGCACCAATAGACCCTTGTAGATAGTTACGCTAGACATCGATGTACTGAATCGCGACGCTATTTGTGTGTTCCATGGTCGATACCAGGATCTGACGGTAAGAATTAACTGTGAGTTATGAGTCGGAGACAAGAAACTTGACAGCCAAATTGTACATCCATCTGGTATGAGGCAGCGTTAGACCCTAGGAGATAAGTCGGCTAGTGACCAATGTATTGAATCGCGACGCAATTTCTGTGTTGCATCGTCATTAGGATGTTGCGAATGTTGCAATTAACTGTCAAATTTGCGTCGGATTCCCGAAACTTTACTCGTAGGACAACGATCATGTGGTGACCCAGGCATGCTCGGAGATAAATCTGCTGGAACACAATGTTCTGAAAACCATCGCAGTATGTGTGTTCCATCGTAATTGAGAGTATGGGAGGAATAAAATTAACTGCCAATCTTGCGTCCGATTTGTAAACTAGACTGGCAATACGCGACCATCCGGTGACCGAGGCACCAATAGACCCTTGTAGATAGTTACGCTGGACATCGATCTATTGAATCGCGACGCCATTTGTGTGTTCCATCGTGAATACCAGTATATGACGGTAAGAATTAACTGTGAGTTATGAGGGAGAAAACAAACTTGACTGCCAAAGAGTACGTCCATCTGGTATGAGGCAGCGATAGACCCTCGGAGATAAGTCGGCTAGTGACCAATGTATTGAATCGCGACGCAATTTCTGTGATGCAACGTCGTTAGGATGGTGGGAATGTCGCAATTAACTGTCAAATTTGCGTCGGATTTGAAAACAAGACTGACCAAGAGCGAACATCCGGTTACGCTACACATCAATGTACTGAATCACGACGCTATTTGTGTGTTCCGTCGTCCATACCAGGATCTGACGGTGAGAATTAGCTGAGAGTTTTGAGTCGGAGATAAGAAACTTGACAGCCACATTATACATCCATCTGGTATGAAGCAGCGTTAGACCCTCGGAGATAAGTCGGCTAGTGTCTAATGTATTGAATCGCGACGCAATTTCAGTGTTGCATCGTCATTAGGATGGTGGGAATGTCTCAATTATCTGTCAATTTTGCGTCGGATTCCCGAAACATTACTCGTAGGACAACGTTCATGTGGTGACCCAGGCGGTAATAGATGCTTGGAGATAAATCTGCTGGTAGACGATGTACTGAAAACCATCGCAGTATGTGTTCTATCGTCATTGAGAGGATGAGAGAAAATAAAATTAACTGTCAGTTTTGCGTCGGATTTGAAAACTAGATGACAAAACGCGACCATCCGGTGACCGAGGCACCAATAGACCCTTGTAGATAGTTACGCTGGACATCGATCTATTGAATCGCGACGCTATTTGTGTGTTCCATCGTCAATACCAGGATCTGACGGTAAGAATTAACTGTGAGTTATGAGAGGGAGAAAACAAACTTGAGTGCCAAAGAGTACGTCCATCTGGTATGAGGCAGCGATAGACCCTCGGATATAAGTCGGCTAGTGACCAATGTATTTAATCGCGACGCAATTTCTGTGTTGCAACGTCGTTAGGATGGTGGGAATGTCGCAATTAATTGTCAAATTTGCGTCGGATTTGAAAACTAGACTGACAAAGAGAGAACATCCGGTGACCGAGGCACCAATAGACCCTTGTAGATAGTTACGCTAGACATCGATGTACTGAATCGCGACGCTATTTGTGTGTTCCATGGTCGATACCAGGATCAGACGGTAAGAATTAACTGTGAGTTACGAGTCGGAGACAAGAAACTTGACAGCCAAATTGTACATCCATCTGGTATGAGGCAGCGTTAGACCCTCGGAGATAAGTCGGCTAGTGACCAATGTATTGAATCGCGACGCGATTTCTGTGTTGCATCGGCATTAGGATGGTGGGATAGTCGCAATTAACTCTCAAATTTGCGTCGGATCCCCAAAACTTTACTCGTAGGACAACGATCATGTGGTGACCCAGGCAGTAATAGATGATGCTTGGAGATAAATCTGCTGGAAGACGATGTTCTGGAAACCATCGCAGAATGTGTTCTATCGTCATTGAGAGGATGAGAGAAAATAAAATTAACTGTCAGTTTTGCGTCGGATTTGAAAACTAGGTGACAAAACGCGACCATCCGGTGACCGAGGCACCAATAGACCCTTGTAGATAGTTACGCTGGACATCGATCTATTTAATCGCGGCGCTATTTGTGTGTTCCATCGTCAATACCAGGATCTGACGGTAAGAATTAACTGTGAGTTATGAGGGAGAAAACAAACTTGACTGCCAAAGAGTACGTCCATCTGGTATGAGGCAGCGATAGACCCTCGGAGATAAGTCGGCTAGTGACCAATGTATTTAATCGCGACGCAATTTCTGTGTTGCAACGTCGTTAGGATGGTGGGAATGTCGCAATTAATTATCAAATTTGCGTCGGATTTGAAAACTAGACTGACAAAGAGAGAACATCCGGTGACCGAGGCACCAATAGACCCTTGTAGATAGTTACGTTAGACATCGCTGTACTGAATCGCGACGCTATTTGTGTGTTCCGTGGTCGATACCAGGATCTGACGGTAAGAATTAACTGTGAGTTATGAGTCGGAGACAAGAAACTTGACAGCTAAATTGTACATCCATCTGGTATGAGGCAGCGTTAGACCCTCGGAGATAAGTCGGCTAGTGACCAATGTATTGAATCGCGACGCAATTTCTGTGTTGCATCGTCATTAGGATGGTGCGAATGTCGCAATTAACTGTCAAATTTGCGTCGGATTCCCGAAACTTTACTCGTAGGACAACGATCATGTGGTGACCAAGGCATGCTCGGAGATAAATCTGCTGGAAGACGATGTTCTGAAAACCATCGCAGTATGTGTGTTCCATCGTAATTGAGAGTATGGGAGGAATAATATTAACTGCCAATCTTTCGTCGGATATTTAAACTAGACTGACAAAACGCGACCATCCGGTGACCGAGGCACCAATAGACCCTTGTAGATAGTTACGCTATACATCGATCTATTGAATCGCGACGCCATTTGTGTGTTCCATCGTCAATACCAAGATCTGACAATAAGAATTAACTGTGAGTTATGAGAGGGAGAAAACAAACTTGACTGCCAAAGAGTACGTCCATCTGGTATGAGGCAGCGATAGACCCTCGGAGATAAGTCGGCTAGTGACCAATGTATTTAATCGCGACGCAATTTCTGTGATGCAACGTCGTTAGGATGGTGGGAATGCCGCAATTAACTGTCAAATTTGCGTCGGATTTAAAAACAAGACTGACAAAGAGCGAACATCGGGTGACCGAGGCACCAATAGACCCTTATAGATAGTTACGCTAGACATCAATGTACTGAATCGCGACGCTATTTGTGTGTTCCGTCGTCCATACCAGGATCTGACGGTGAGAATTAGCTGAGAGTTTTGAGTCGGACACAAGAAACTTGACAGCCAAATTGTACATCCATCTGGTATGAAGCAGCGTTAGACACTCGGAGATAAGTCGGCTAGTGAGCTATGTATTGAATCGCGACGCAATTTCTGTGTTGCATCGTCATTAGGATGGTGGGAATGTCGCAATTAACTGTCAAATTTGCGTCGGATTCCTGAAACTTTACTCGTAGGACAACGTTCATGTGGTGACCCAGGCAGTAATAGATGCTTGGAGATAAATCTGCTGGTAGACGATGTACTGAAAACCATCGCAGTATGTGTTCTATCGTCATTGAGAGGATGAGAGAAAATAAAATTAACTGTCAGTTTTGCGTCGGATTTGAAAACTAGGTGACAAAACGCGACCATCCGGTGACCGAGGCACCAATAGACCCTTGTAGATAGTTACGCTGGACATCGATCTATTTAATCGCGGCGCTAGTTGTGTGTTCCATCGTCAATACCAGGATCTGACGGTAAGAATTAACTGTGAGTTATGAGGGAGAAAACAAACTTGACTGCCAAAGAGTACGTCCATCTGGTATGAGGCAGCGATAGACCCTCGGAGATAAGTCGGCTAGTGACCAATGTATTTAATCGCGACGCAATTTCTGTGTTGCAACGTCGTTAGGATGGTGGGAATGTCGCAATTAATTATCAAATTTGCGTCGGATTTGAAAACTAGACTGACAAAGAGAGAACATCCGGTGACCGAGGCACCAATAGACCCTTGTAGATAGTTACGCTAGACATCGCTGTACTGAATCGCGACGCTATTTGTGTGTTCCATGGTCGATACCAGGATCTGATGGTAAGAATTAACTGTGAGTTACGAGTCAGAGACAAGAAACTTGACAGCCAAATTGTACATCCATCTGGTATGAGGCAGCGGTAGACCCTCGGAGATAAGTCGGCTAGTGACCAATGTATTGAATCGCGACGCGATTTCTGTGTTGCATCGGCATTAGGATGGTGGGATAGTCGCAATTAACTCTCAAATTTGCGTCGGATCCCCAAAACTTTACTCGTAGGACAACGATCATGTGGTGACCCAGGCAGTAATAGATGGTTGGAGATAAATCTGCTGGAATACGATGTTCTGGAAACCAACGCAGAATGTGTGTTCGATCGTAATTGAGAGTATGAGAGGAATACAATTAACTGTCAGTTTTGCGTCGGATTTGAAAACTAGACATACAAAGCGCGACCATCCGGTGACCGAAGCACAAATAGACTCATCTAGATAGTTACGCTAGACATCAATGTACTGAATCGAGACGCTATTTGTGTGTTCCGTCGTCGATACCAGGATCTGCCAGTGAGAATTAGCTGAGAGTTTTGAGTCGGAGACAAGAAACTTGACAGCCAAATTGTACATCCATCTGGTATGAGGCAGCGGTAGACCCTCGGAGATAAGTCGGCTAGTGACCAATGTATTGAATCGCGACGCAATTTCTGTGTTGCATCGTCATTAGGATGGTGGGAATGTCGCAATTAACTGTCAAATTTGCGTCGGATTCCCGAAACTTTACTCGTAGGACAACGTTCATGTGGTGACCCAGGCAGTAATAAATGCTTGGAGATAAATCTGCTGGTAGACGATGAACTGAAAACCATCGCAGTATGTGTTCTATCGTCATTGAGAGGATGAGAGAAAATAAAATTAACTGTCAGTTTTGCGTCGGATTTGAAAACTTGATGACTAAACGCGACCATCCGGTGACCGAGGCACCAATAGACCCTTGTAGATAGTTACGCTGGACATCGATCTATTGAATCGCGACGCTATTTGTGTGTTCCATCGTCAATACCAGGATCTGACGGTAAGAATTAACTGTGAGTTATGAGGGAGAAAACAAACTTGACTGCCAAAGAGTACGTCCATCTGGTATGAGGCAGCGATAGACCCTCGGAGATAAGTCGGCTAGTGACCAATGTATTTAATCGCGACGCAATTTCTGTGTTGCAACGTCGTTAGGATGGTGGGAATGTCGCAATTAATTGTCAAATTTGCGTCGGATTTGAAAACTAGACTGACAAAGAGAGAACATCCGGTGACCTAGGCACCAATAGACCCTTGTAGATAGTTACGCTAGACATCGATGTACTGAATCGCGACGCTATTTGTGTGTTCCATGGTCGATACCAGGATCTGACGGTAAGAATTAACTGTGAGTTATGAGTCGGAGACAAGAAACTTGACAGCCAAATTGTACATCCATCTGGTATGAGGCAGCGTTAGACCCTAGGAGATAAGTCGGCTAGTGACCAATGTATTGAATCGCGACGCAATTTCTGTGTTGCATCGTCATTAGGATGTTGCGAATGTTGCAATTAACTGTCAAATTTGCGTCGGATTCCCGAAACTTTACTCGTAGGACAACGATCATGTGGTGACCCAGGCATGCTCGGAGATAAATCTGCTGGAACACAATGTTCTGAAAACCATCGCAGTATGTGTGTTCCATCGTAATTGAGAGTATGGGAGGAATAAAATTAACTGCCAATCTTGCGTCCGATTTGTAACTAGACTGGCAAAACGCGACCATCCGGTGACCGAGGCACCAATAGACCCTTGTAGATAGTTACGCTGGACATCGATCTATTGAATCGCGACGCCATTTGTGTGTTCCATCGTGAATACCAGTATATGACGGTAAGAATTAACTGTGAGTTATGAGGGAGAAAACAAACTTGACTGCCAAAGAGTACGTCCATCTGGTATGAGGCAGCGATAGACCCTCGGAGATAAGTCGGCTAGTGACCAATGTATTGAATCGCGACGCAATTTCTGTGATGCAACGTCGTTAGGATGGTGGGAATGTCGCAATTAACTGTCAAATTTGCGTCGGATTTGAAAACAAGACTGACCAAGAGCGAACATCCGGTTACGCTACACATCAATGTACTGAATCACGACGCTATTTGTGTGTTCCGTCGTCCATACCAGGATCTGACGGTGAGAATTAGCTGAGAGTTTTGAGTCGGAGATAAGAAACTTGACAGCCACATTATACATCCATCTGGTATGAAGCAGCGTTAGACCCTCGGAGATAAGTCGGCTAGTGACTAATGTATTGAATCGCGACGCAATTTCAGTGTTGCATCGTCATTAGGATGGTGGGAATGTCTCAATTATCTGTCAATTTTGCGTCGGATTCCCGAAACATTACTCGTAGGACAACGTTCATGTGGTGACCCAGGCAGTAATAGATGCTTGGAGATAAATCTGCTGGTAGACGATGTACTGAAAACCATCGCAGTATGTGTTCTATCGTCATTGAGAGGATGAGAGAAAATAAAATTAACTGTCAGTTTTGCGTCGGATTTGAAAACTAGATGACAAAACGCGACCATCCGGTGACCGAGGCACCAATAGACCCTTGTAGATAGTTACGCTGGACATCGATCTATTGAATCGCGACGCTATTTGTGTGTTCCATCGTCAATACCAGGATCTGACGGTAAGAATTAACTGTGAGTTATGAGAGGGAGAAAACAAACTTGACTGCCAAAGAGTACGTCCATCTGGTATGAGGCAGCGATAGACCCTCGGATATAAGTCGGCTAGTGACCAATGTATTTAATCGCGACGCAATTTCTGTGTTGCAACGTCGTTAGGATGGTGGGAATGTCGCAATTAATTGTCAAATTTGCGTCGGATTTGAAAACTAGACTGACAAAGAGAGAACATCCGGTGACCGAGGCACCAATAGACCCTTGTAGATAGTTACGCTAGACATCGATGTACTGAATCGCGACGCTATTTGTGTGTTCCATGGTCGATACCAGGATCAGACGGTAAGAATTAACTGTGAGTTACGAGTCGGAGACAAGAAACTTGACAGCCAAATTGTACATCCATCTGGTATGAGGCAGCGTTAGACCCTCGGAGATAAGTCGGCTAGTGACCAATGTATTGAATCGCGACGCGATTTCTGTGTTGCATCGGCATTAGGATGGTGGGATAGTCGCAATTAACTCTCAAATTTGCGTCGGATCCCCAAAACTTTACTCGTAGGACAACGATCATGTGGTGACCCAGGCAGTAATAGATGATGCTTGGAGATAAATCTGCTGGAAGACGATGTTCTGGAAACCATCGCAGAATGTGTTCTATCGTCATTGAGAGGATGAGAGAAAATAAAATTAACTGTCAGTTTTGCGTCGGATTTGAAAACTAGGTGACAAAACGCGACCATCCGGTGACCGAGGCACCAATAGACCCTTGTAGATAGTTACGCTGGACATCGATCTATTTAATCGCGGCGCTATTTGTGTGTTCCATCGTCAATACCAGGATCTGACGGTAAGAATTAACTGTGAGTTATGAGGGAGAAAACAAACTTGACTGCCAAAGAGTACGTCCATCTGGTATGAGGCAGCGATAGACCCTCGGAGATAAGTCGGCTAGTGACCAATGTATTTAATCGCGACGCAATTTCTGTGTTGCAACGTCGTTAGGATGGTGGGAATGTCGCAATTAATTATCAAATTTGCGTCGGATTTGAAAACTAGACTGACAAAGAGAGAACATCCGGTGACCGAGGCACCAATAGACCCTTGTAGATAGTTACGTTAGACATCGCTGTACTGAATCGCGACGCTATTTGTGTGTTCCGTGGTCGATACCAGGATCTGACGGTAAGAATTAACTGTGAG
Source organism: Schistocerca gregaria (assembly GCF_023897955.1). Taxonomy (NCBI): domain Eukaryota; kingdom Metazoa; phylum Arthropoda; class Insecta; order Orthoptera; family Acrididae; genus Schistocerca; species Schistocerca gregaria. Next base: position 2,417,530 of record NW_026061833.1, on the reverse strand, counting down.
TTATGAGTCGGAGACAAGAAACTTGACAGCCAAATTGTACATCCATCTGGTATGAGGCAGCGTTAGACCCTCGGAGATAAGTCGGCTAGTGACCAATGTATTGAATCGCGACGCAATTTCTGTGTTGCATCGTCATTAGGATGGTGCGAATGTCGCAATTAACTGTCAAATTTGCGTCGGATTCCCGAAACTTTACTCGTAGGACAACGATCATGTGGTGACCAAGGCATGCTCGGAGATAAATCTGCTGGAAGACGATGTTCTGAAAACCATCGCAGTATGTGTGTTCCATCGTAATTGAGAGTATGGGAGGAATAATATTAACTGCCAATCTTTCGTCGGATATTTAAACTAGACTGACAAAACGCGACCATCCGGTGACCGAGGCACCAATAGACCCTTGTAGATAGTTACGCTATACATCGATCTATTGAATCGCGACGCCATTTGTGTGTTCCGTCGTCAATACCAAGATCTGACAATAAGAATTAACTGTGAGTTATGAGAGGGAGAAAACAAACTTGACTGCCAAAGAGTACGTCCATCTGGTATGAGGCAGCGATAGACCCTCGGAGATAAGTCGGCTAGTGACCAATGTAATTAATCGCGACGCAATTTCTGTGATGCAACGTCGTTAGGATGGTGGGAATGCCGCAATTAACTGTCAAATTTGCGTCGGATTTAAAAACAAGACTGACAAAGAGCGAACATCGGGTGACCGAGGCACCAATAGACCCTTATAGATAGTTACGCTAGACATCAATGTACTGAATCGCGACGCTATTTGTGTGTTCCGTCGTCCATACCAGGATCTGACGGTGAGAATTAGCTGAGAGTTTTGAGTCGGACACAAGAAACTTGACAGCCAAATTGTACATCCATCTGGTATGAAGCAGCGTTAGACACTCGGAGATAAGTCGGCTAGTGAGCAATGTATTGAATCGCGACGCAATATCTGTGTTGCATCGTCATTAGGATGGTGGGAATGTCGCAATTAACTGTCAAATTTGCGTCGGATTCCTGAAACTTTACTCGTAGGACAACGTTCATGTGGTGACCCAGGCAGTAATAGATGCTTGGAGATAAATCTGCTGGTAGACGATGTACTGAAAACCATCGCAGTATGTGTTCTATCGTCATTGAGAGGATGAGAGAAAATAAAATTAACTGTCAGTTTTGCGTCGGATTTGAAAACTAGGTGACAAAACGCGACCATCCGGTGACCGAGGCACCAATAGACCCTTGTAGATAGTTACGCTGGACATCGATCTATTTAATCGCGGCGCTAGTTGTGTGTTCCATCGTCAATACCAGGATCTGACGGTAAGAATTAACTGTGAGTTATGAGGGAGAAAACAAACTTGACTGCCAAAGAGTACGTCCATCTGGTATGAGGCAGCGATAGACCCTCGGAGATAAGTCGGCTAGTGACCAATGTATTTAATCGCGACGCAATTTCTGTGTTGCAACGTCGTTAGGATGGTGGGAATGTCGCAATTAATTATCAAATTTGCGTCGGATTTGAAAACTAGACTGACAAAGAGAGAACATCCGGTAACCGAGGCACCAATAGACCCTTGTAGATAGTTACGCTAGACATCGCTGTACTGAATCGCGACGCTATTTGTGTGTTCCATGGTCGATACCATGATCTGACGGTAAGAATTAACTGTGAGTTATGAGTCGGAGACAAGAAACTTGACAGCCAAATTGTACATCCATCTGGTATGAGGCAGCGGTAGACCCTCGGAGATAAGTCGGCTAGTGACCAATGTATTGAATCGCGACGCGATTTCTGTGTTGCATCGGCATTAGGATGGTGGGATAGTCGCAATTAACTCTCAAATTTGCGTCGGATCCCCAAAACTTTACTCGTAGGACAACGATCATGTGGTGACCCAGGCAGTAATAGATGGTTGGAGATAAATCTGCTGGAATACGATGTTCTGGAAACCAACGCAGAATGTGTGTTCGATCGTAATTGAGAGTATGAGAGGAATACAATTAACTGTCAGTTTTGCGTCGGATTTGAAAACTAGACATACAAAGCGCGACCATCCGGTGACCGAAGCACAAATAGACTCATCTAGATAGTTACGCTAGACATCAATGTACTGAATCGAGACGCTATTTGTGTGTTCCGTCGTCGATACCAGGATCTGCCAGTGAGAATTAGCTGAGAGTTTTGAGTCGGAGACAAGAAACTTGACAGCCAAATTGTACATCCATCTGGTATGAGGCAGCGGTAGACCCTCGGAGATAAGTCGGCTAGTGACCAATATATTGAATCGCGACGCAATTTCTGTGTTGCATCGTCATTAGGATGGTGGGAATGTCGCAATTAACTGTCAAATTTGCGTCGGATTCCCGAAACTTTACTCGTAGGACAACGTTCATGTGGTGACCCAGGCAGTAATAAATGCTTGGAGATAAATCTGCTGGTAGACGATGTACTGAAAACCATCGCAGTATGTGTTCTATCGTCATTGAGAGGATGAGAGAAAATAAAATTAACTGTCAGTTTTGCGTCGGATTTGAAAACTTGATGACTAAACGCGACCATCCGGTGACCGAGGCACCAATAGACCCTTGTAGATAGTTACGCTGGACATCGATCTATTGAATCGCGACGCTATTTGTGTGTTCCATCGTCAATACTAGGATCTGACGGTAAGAATTAACTGTGAGTTATGAGGGAGAAAACAAACTTGACTGCCAAAGAGTACGTCCATCTGGTATGAGGCAGCGATAGACCCTCGGAGATAAGTCGGCTAGTGACCAATGTATTTAATCGCGACGCAATTTCTGTGTTGCAACGACGTTAGGATGGTGGGAATGTCGCAATTAATTGTCAAATTTGCGTCGGATTTGAAAACTAGACTGACAAAGAGAGAACATCCGGTGACCTAGGCACCAATAGACCCTTGTAGATAGTTACGCTAGACATCGATGTACTGAATCGCGACGCTATTTGTGTGTTCCATGGTCGATACCAGGATCTGACGGTAAGAATTAACTGTGAGTTATGAGTCGGAGACAAGAAACTTGACAGCCAAATTGTACATCCATCTGGTATGAGGCAGCGTTAGACCCTAGGAGATAAGTCGGCTAGTGACCAATGTATTGAATCGCGACGCAATTTCTGTGTTGCATCGTCATTAGGATGTTGCGAATGTTGCAATTAACTGTCAAATTTGCGTCGGATTCCCGAAACTTTACTCGTAGGACAACGATCATGTGGTGACCCAGGCATGCTCGGAGATAAATCTGCTGGAACACAATGTTCTGAAAACCATCGCAGTATGTGTGTTCCATCGTAATTGAGAGTATGGGAGGAATAAAATTAACTGCCAATCTTGCGTCGGATTTGTAAACTAGACTGGCAAAACGCGACCATCCGGTGACCGAGGCACCAATAGACCCTTGTAGATAGTTACGCTGGACATCGATCTATTGAATCGCGACGCCATTTGTGTGTTGCATCGTGAATACCAGTATATGACGGTAAGAATTAACTGTGAGTTATGAGGGAGAAAACAAACTTGACTGCCAAAGAGTACGTCCATCTGGTATGAGGCAGCGATAGACCCTCGGAGATAAGTCGGCTAGTGACCAATGTATTGAATCGCGACGCAATTTCTGTGATGCAACGTCGTTAGGATGGTGGGAATGTCGCAATTAACTGTCAAATTTGCGTCGGATTTGAAAACAAGACTGACCAAGAGCGAACATCCGGTTACGCTACACATCAATGTACTGAATCACGACGCTATTTGTGTGTTCCGTCGTCCATACCAGGATCTGACGGTGAGAATTAGCTGAGAGTTTTGAGTCGGAGATAAGAAACTTGACAGCCACATTATACATCCATCTGGTATGAAGCAGCGTTAGACCCTCGGAGATAAGTCGGCTAGTGACCAATGTATTGAATCGCGACGCAATTTCTGTGTTGCATCGTCATTAGGATGGTGGGAATGTCTCAATTATCTGTCAATTTTGCGTCGGATTCCCGAAACATTACTCGTAGGACAACGTTCATGTGGTGACCCAGGCAGTAATAGATGCTTGGAGATAAATCTGCTGGTAGACGATGTACTGAAAACCATCGCAGTATGTGTTCTATCGTCATTGAGAGGATGAGAGAAAATAAAATTAACTGTCAGTTTTGCGTCGGATTTGAAAACTAGATGACAAAACGCGACCATCCGGTGACCGAGGCACCAATAGACCCTTGTAGATAGTTACGCTGGACATCGATCTATTGAATCGCGACGCTATTTGTGTGTTCCATCGTCAATACCAGGATCTGACGGTAAGAATTAACTGTGAGTTATGAGAGGGAGAAAACAAACTTGACTGCCAAAGAGTACGTCCATCTGGTATGAGGCAGCGATAGACCCTCGGATATAAGTCGGCTAGTGACCAATGTATTTAATCGCGACGCAATTTCTGTGTTGCAACGTCGTTAGGATGGTGGGAATGTCGCAATTAATTGTCAAATTTGCGTCGGATTTGAAAACTAGACTGACAAAGAGAGAACATCCGGTGACCGAGGCACCAATAGACCCTTGTAGATAGTTACGCTAGACATCGATGTACTGAATCGCGACGCTATTTGTGTGTTCCATGGTCGATACCAGGATCAGACGGTAAGAATTAACTGTGAGTTACGAGTCGGAGACAAGAAACTTGACAGCCAAATTGTACATCCATCTGGTATGAGGCAGCGTTAGACCCTCGGAGATAAGTCGGCTAGTGACCAATGTATTGAATCGCGACGCGATTTCTGTGTTGCATCGGCATTAGGATGGTGGGATAGTCGCAATTAACTCTCAAATTTGCGTCGGATCCCCAAAACTTTACTCGTAGGACAACGATCATGTGGTGACCCAGGCAGTAATAGATGATGCTTGGAGATAAATCTGCTGGAAGACGATGTTCTGGAAACCATCGCAGAATGTGTTCTATCGTCATTGAGAGGATGAGAGAAAATAAAATTAACTGTCAGTTTTGCGTCGGATTTGAAAACTAGGTGACAAAACGCGACCATCCGGTGACCGAGGCACCAATAGACCCTTGTAGATAGTTACGCTGGACATCGATGTATAGAATCGCGACGCTATTTGTGATTTCCATCGTCAATACCAGGATCTGACGGTAAGAATTAACTGTGAGTTATGAGGGAGAAAACAAACTTGACTGCCAAAGAGTACGTCCATCTGGTATGAGGCAGCGATAGACCCTCGGAGATAAGTCGGCTAGTAACCAATGTATTTAATCGCGACGCAATTTCTGTGTTGCAACGTCGTTAGGATGGTGGGAATGTCGCAATTAATTATCAAATTTGCGTCGGATTTGAAAACTAGACTGACAAAGAGAGAACATCCGGTGACCGAGGCACCAATAGACCCTTGTAGATAGTTACGCTAGACATCGCTGTACTGAATCGCGACGCTATTTGTGTGTTCCGTGGTCGATACCAGGATCTGACGGTAAGAATTAACTGTGAGTTATGAGTCGGAGACAAGAAACTTGACAGCCAAATTGTACATCCATCTGGTATGAGGCAGCGTTAGACCCTCGGAGATAAGTCGGCTAGTGACCAATGTATTGAATCGCGACGCAATTTCTGTGTTGCATCGTCATTAGGATGGTGCGAATGTCGCAATTAACTGTCAAATTTGCGTCGGATTCCAGAAACTTTACTCGTAGGACAACGATCATGTGGTGACCAAGGCATGCTCGGAGATAAATCTGCTGGAAGACGATGTTCTGAAAACCATCGCAGTATGTGTGTTCCATCGTAATTGAGAGTATGGGAGGAATAATATTAACTGCCAATCTTGCGTCGGATATTTAAACTAGACTGACAAAACGCGACCATCCGGTGACCGAGGCACCAATAGACCCTTGTAGATAGTTACGCTATACATCGATCTATTGAATCGCGACGCCATTTGTGTGTTCCATCGTCAATACCAAGATCTGACAATAAGAATTAACTGTGAGTTATGAGAGGGAGAAAACAAACTTGACTGCCAAAGAGTACGTCCATCTGGTATGAGGCAGCGATAGACCCTCGGAGATAAGTCGGCTAGTGACCAATGTATTTAATCGCGACGCAATTTCTGTGATGCAACGTCGTTAGGATGGTGGGAATGCCGCAATTAACTGTCAAATTTGCGTCGGATTTAAAAACAAGACTGACAAAGAGCGAACATCGGGTGACCGAGGCACCAATAGACCCTTATAGATAGTTACGCTAGACATCGATGTACTGAATCGCGACGCTATTTGTGTGTTCCGTCGTCCATACCAGGATCTGACGGTGAGAATTAGCTGAGAGTTTTGAGTCGGACACAAGAAACTTGACAGCCAAATTGTACATCCATCTGGTATGAAGCAGCGTTAGACACTCGGAGATAAGTCGGCTAGTGAGCAATGTATTGAATCGCGACGCAATTTCTGTGTTGCATCGTCATTAGGATGGTGGGAATGTCGCAGTTAACTGTCAAATTAGCGTCGGATTCCCGAAACTTTACTCGTAGGACAACGATCATGTGGAGACCAAGGCATGCTCGGAGATAAATCTGCTGGAAGACGATGTTCTGAAAACCATCGCAGTATGTGTGTTCCATCGTAATTGAGAGTATGGGAGGAATAATTTTAACTGCCAATCTTGCGTCGGATATGTAAACTAGACTGACAAAACGCGACAATCCGGTGACCGAGGCACTAATAGACCCTTGTAGATAGTTACGCTATACATCGATCTATTGAATCGCGACGCCATTTGTGTGTTCCATCGTCAATACCAAGATCTGACAATAAGAATTAACTGTGAGTTATGAGAGGGAGAAAACAAACTTGACTGCCAAAGAGTACGTCCATCTGGTATGAGGCAGCGATAGACCCTCGGAGATAAGTCGGCTAGTGACCAATGTATTGAATCGCGACGCAATTTCTGTGATGCAACGTCGTTAGGATGGTGGGAATGTCGCAATTAACTGTCAAATTTGCGTCGGATTTGAAAACAAGACTGACCAAGAGCGAACATCCGGTGACCGAGGCACCAATAGACCCTTATAGATAGTTACGCTACACATCAATGTACATAATCACGTCGCTATTTGTGTGTTCCGACGTCCATACCAGGATCTGACGGTGAGAATTAGCTGAGAGTTTTGAGTCGGAGACAAGAAACTTGACAGCCAAATTATACATCCATCTGGTATGAAGCAGCGTTAGACCCTCGGAGATAAGTCGGCTAGTGACCAATGTATTGAATCGCGACGCAATTTCTGTGTTGCATCGTCATTAGGATGGTGCGAATGTCGCAATTAACTGTCAAATTTGCGTCGGATTCCCGAAACTTTACTCGTAGGAAAACGTTCATGTGGTGACCCAGGCAGTAATAGATGCTTGGAGATAAATCTGCTGGTAGACGATGTACTGAAAACCATCGCAGTATGTGTTCTATCGTCATTGAGAGGATGAGAGAAAATAAAATTAACTGTCAGTTTTGCGTCGGATTTGAAAACTAGATGACAAAACGCGACCATCCGGTGACCGAGGCACCAATAGACCCTTGTAGATAGTTACGCTGGACATCGATCTATTGAATCGCGACGCTATTTGTGTGTTCCATCGTCAATACCAGGATCTGACGGTAAGAATTAACTGTGAGTTATGAGAGGGAGAAAACAAACTTGACTGCCAAAGAGTACGTCCATCTGGGATGAGGCAGCGATAGACCCTCGGAGATAAGTCGGCTAGTGACCAATGTATTTAATCGCGACGCAATTTCTGTGTTGCAACGTCGTTAGGATGGTGGGAATGTCGCAATTAATTGTCAAATTTGCGTCGGATTTGAAAACTAGACTGACAAAGAGAGAACATCCGGTGACCGAGGCACCAATAGACCCTTGTAGATAGTTACGCTAGACATCGATGTACTGAATCGCGACGCTATTTGTGTGTTCCATGGTCGATACCAGGATCTGACGGTAAGAATTAACTGTGAGTTACGAGTCGGAGACAAGAAACTTGACAGCCAAATTGTACATCCATCTGGTATGAGGCAGCGTTAGACCCTCGGAGATAAGTCGGCTAGTGACCAATGTATTGAATCGCGACGCGATTTCTGTGATGCATCGGCATTAGGATGGTGGGATAGTCGCAATTAACTCTCAAATTTGCGTCGGATCCCCAAAACTTTACTCGTAGGACAACGATCATGTGGTGACCCAGGCAGTAATAGATGCTTGGAGATAAATCTGCTGGAAGACGATGTTCTGGAAACCATCGCAGAATGTGTTCTATCGTCATTGAGAGGATGAGAGAAAATAAAATTAACTGTCAGTTTTGCGTCGGATTTGAAAACTAGGTGACAAGACGCGACCATCCGGTGACCGAGGCACCAATAGACCCTTGTAGATAGTTACGCTGGACATCGATCTATTTAATCGCGGCGCTATTTGTGTTCCATCGTCAATACCAGGATCTGACGGTAAGAATTAACTGTGAGTTATGAGGGAGAAAACAAACTTGACTGCCAAAGAGTACGTCCATCTGGTATGAGGCAGCGATAGACCCTCGGAGATAAGTCGGCTAGTGACCAATGTATTTAATCGCCACGCAATTTCTGTGTTGCAACGTCGTTAGGATGGTGGGAATGTCGCAATTAATTATCATATTTGCGTCGGATTTGAAAACTAGACTGACAAAGAGAGAACATCCGGTGACCGAGGCACCAATAGACCCTTGTAGATAGTTACGCTAGACATCGCTGTATTGAATCGCGACGCTATTTGTGTGTTCCATGGTCGATACCAGGATCTGACGGTAAGAATTAACTGTGAGTTATGAGTCGGAGACAAGAAACTTGACAGCCAAATTGTACATCCATCTGGTATGAGGCAGCGTTAGACCCTCGGAGATAAGTCGGCTAGTGACCAATGTATTGAATCGCGACGCAATTTCTGTGTTGCATCGTCATTAGGATGGTGCGAATGTCGCAATTAACTGTCAAATTTGCGTCGGATTCCCGAAACTTTACTCGTAGGACAACGATCATGTGGTGACCAAGGCATGCTCGGAGATAAATCTGCTGGAAGACGATGTTCTGAAAACCATCGCAGTATGTGTGTTCCATCGTAATTGAGAGTATGGGAGGAATAATATTAACTGCCAATCTTGCGTCGGATATGTAAACTAGACTGACAAAACGCGACCATCCGGTGACCGAGGCACCAAAAGACCCTTGTAGATAGTTACGCTATACATCGATCTATTGAATCGCGACGCCATTTGTGTGTTCCATCGTCAATACCAAGATCTGACAATAAGAATTAACTGTGAGTTATGAGAGGGAGAAAACAAACTTGACTGCCAAAGAGTACGTCCATCTGGTATGAGGCAGCGATAGACCCTCGGAGATAAGTCGGCTAGTGACCAATGTATTTAATCGCGACGCAATTTCTGTGATGCAACGTCGTTAGGATGGTGGGAATGTCGCAATTAACTGTCAAATTTGCGTCGGACTTGAAAACAAGACTGACAAAGAGCGAACATCGGGTGACCGAGGCACCAATAGACCCTTATACATAGTTACACTAGACATCAATGTACTGAATCGCGACGCTATTTGTGTGTTCCGTCGTCCATACCAGGATCTGACGGTGAGAATTAGCTGAGAGTTTTGAGTCGGAGACAAGAAACTTGACAGCCAAATTGTACATCCATCTGGTATGAAGCAGCGTTAGACACTCAGAGATAAGTCGGCTAGTGACCAATGTATTGAATCGCGACGCAATTTCTGTGTTGCATCGTCATTAGGATGGTGGGAATGTCGCAATTAACTGTCAAATTTGCGTCGGATTCCTAAAACTTTACTCGTAGGACAACGTTCATGTGGTGACCCAGGCAGTAATAGATGCTTGGAGATAAATCTGCTGGAAGACGATGTACTGAAAACCATCGCAGTATGTGTGTTCTATCGTCATTGAGAGGATGAGAGAAAATAAAATTAACTGTCAGTTTTGCGTCGGATTTGAAAACTAGATGACAAAACGCGACCATCCGGTGACCGAGGCACCAATAGACCCTTGTAGATAGTTACGCTGGACATCGATCTATTGAATCGCGACGCTATTTGTGTGTTCCATTGTCAATACCAGGATCTGACGGTAAGAATTAACTGTGAGTTATGAGAGGGAGAAAACGAACTTGACTGCCAAAGAGTACGTCCATCTGGTATGAGGCAGCGGTAGACCCTCGGAGATAAGTCGGCTAGTGACCAATGTATTTAATCGCGACGCAATTTCTGTGTTGCAACGTCGTTACGATGGTGGGAATGTCGCAATTAATTGTCAAATTTGCGTCGGATATGAAAACTAGACTGACAAAGAGAGAACATCCGGTGACCGAGGCACCAATAGACCCTTGTAGATAGTTACGCTAGACATCGATGTACTGAATCGCGACGCTATTTGTGTGTTCCATAGTCGATACCAGGATCTGACGGTAAGAATTAACTGTGAGTTATGAGTCGGAGACAAGAAACTTGACAGCCAAATTGTACATCCATCTCGTATGAGGCAGCGTTAGACCCTCGGAGATAAGTCGGCTAGTGACCAATGTATTGAATCGCGACGCGATTTCTGTGTTGCATCGGCATTAGGATGGTGGGATAGTCGCAATTAACTCTCAAATTTGCGTCGGATCCCCAAAACTTTACTCGTAGGTCAACGATCATGTGGTGACCCAGGCAGTAATAGATGCTTGGAGATAAATCTGCTGGAAGACGATGTTCTGGAAACCATCGCAGAATGTGTGTTCCATCGTAATTGAGAGTATGAGAGGAATACAATCAACTGTCAGTTTTGCGTCGGATTTGAAAACTAGATGACAAAACGCGACCATCCGGTGACCGAGGCACCAATAGACCCTTGTAGATAGTTACGTTGGACATCGATCTATTGAATCGCGACGCCATTTGTGTGTTCCATCGTGAATACCACGATCTGACGGTAAATATTAACTGTGAGTTATGAGGGAGAAAACAAACTTGACTGCCAAAGAGTACGTCCATCTGGTATGAGGCAGCGATAGACCCTCGGAGATAAGTCGGCTAGTGACCAGTGTATTGAATCGCGACGCAATTTCTGTGTTGCATCGTCATTAGGATGGTGGGAATGTCGCAATTAACTGTCAAATTTGCGTCGGATTCCCGAAACTTTACTCGTGGGACAACGTTCATGTGGTGACCCAGGCAGTACTAAATGCTTGGAGATAAATCTGCTGGTAGACGATGTACTGAAAACCATCGCAGTATGTGTTCTATCGTCATTGAGAGGATGAGAGAAAATAAAATTAACTGTCAGTTTTCCGTCGGATTTGAAAACTAGATGACAAAACGCGACCATCCGGTGACCGAGGCACCAATAGACCCTTGTAGATAGTTACGTTGGACATCGATCTATTGAATCGCGACGCCATTTGTGTGTTCCATCGTGAATACCAGGATCTGACGGTAAGAATTAACTGTGAGTTATGAGGGAGAAAACAAACTTGACTGCCAAAGAGTACGTCCATCTGGTATGAGGCAGCGATAGACCCTCGGAGATAAGTCGGCTAGTGACCAATGTATTTAATCGCGACGCAATTTCTGTGTTGCAACGTCGTTAGGATGGTGGGAATGTCGCAATTAATTGTCAAATTTGCGTCGGATTTGAAAACTAGACTGACAAAGAGGGAACATCCGGTGACCGAGGCACCAATAGACCCTTGTAGATAGTTATGCTAGACATCGATGTACTGAATCGCGACGCTATTTGTGTGTTCCATGGTCGATACCAGGATCTGACGGTAAGAATTAACTGTGAGTTATGAGTCGGAGACAAGAAACTTGACAGCCAAATTGTACAGCCATCTGGTATGAGGCAGCGTTAGACCCTCGGAGATAAGTCGGCTAGTGACCAATGTATTGAATCGCGACGCAATTTCTGTGTTGCATCGTCATTAGGATGGTGCGAATGCCGCAATTAACTGTCAAATTTGCGTCGGATTCCCGAAACTTTACTCGTAGGACAACGATCATGTGGTGACCAAGGCATGCTCGGAGATAAATCTGCTGGAAGACGATGTTCTGAAAACCATCGCAGTATGTGTGTTCCATCGTAATTGAGAGTATGGGAGGAATAATATTAACTGCCAATCTTGCGTCGGATATGTAAACTAGACTGACAAAACGCGACCATCCGGTGACCGAGGCACCAAAAGACCCTTGTAGATAGTTACGCTATACATCGATCTATTGAATCGCGACGCCATTTGTGTGTTCCATCGTCAATACCAAGATCTGACAATAAGAATTAACTGTGAGTTATGAGAGGGAGAAAACAAACTTGACTGCCAAAGAGTACGTCCATCTGGTATGAGGCAGCGATAGACCCTCGGAGATAAGTCGGCTAGTGACCAATGTATTTAATCGCGACGCAATTTCTGTGATGCAACGTCGTTAGGATGGTGGGAATGTCGCAATTAACTGTCAAATTTGCGTCGGACTTGAAAACAAGACTGACGAAGAGCGACCATCGGGTGACCGAGGCACCAATAGACCCTTATACATAGTTATACTAGACATCAATGTACTGAATCGCGACGCTATTTGTGTGTTCCGTCGTCCATACCAGGATCTGACGGTGAGAATTAGCTGAGAGTTTTGAGTCGGAGACAAGAAACTTGACAGCCAAATTGTACATCCATCTGGTATGAAGCAGCGTTAGACACTCGGAGATAAGTCGGCTAGTGACCAATGTATTGAATCGCGACGCAATTTCTGTGTTGCATCGTCATTAGGATGGTGGGAATGTCGCAATTAACTGTCAAATTTGCGTCGGATTCCTAAAACTTTACTCGTAGGACAACGTTCATGTGGTGACCCAGGCAGTAATACATGCTTGGAGATAAATCTGCTGGAAGACGATGTACTGAAAACCATCGCAGTATGTGTGTTCTATCGTCATTGAGAGGATGAGAGAAAGTAAAATTAACTGTCAGTTTTGCGTCGGATTTGAAAACTAGATGACAAAACGCGACCATCCGGTGACCGAGGCACCAATAGACCCTTGTAGATAGTTACGCTGGACATCGATCTATTGAATCGCGACGCTATTTGTGTGTTCCATTGTCAATACCAGGATCTGACGGTAAGAATTAACTGTGAGTTATGAGAGGGAGAAAACAAACTTGACTGCCAAAGAGTACGTCCATCTGGTATGAGACAGCGGTAGACCCTCGGAGATAAGTCGGCTAGTGACCAATGTATTTAATCGCGACGCAATTTCTGTGTTGCAACGTCGTTACGATGGTGGGAATGTCGCAATTAATTGTCAAATTTGCGTCGGATTTGAAAACTAGACTGACAAAGAGAGAACATCCGGTGACCGAGGCACCAATAGACCCTTGTAGATAGTTACGCTAGACATCGATGTACTGAATCGCGACGCTATTTGTGTGTTCCATGGTCGATACCAGGATCTGACGGTAAGAATTAACTGTGAGTTACGAGTCGGAGACAAGAAACTTGACAGCCAAATTGTACATCCATCTCGTATGAGGCAGCGTTAGACCCTCGGAGATAAGTCGGCTAGTGACCAATGTATTGAATCGCGACGCGATTTCTGTGTTGCATCGGCATTAGGATGGTGGGATAGTCGCAATTAACTCTCAAATTTGCGTCGGATCCCCAAAACTTTACTCGTAGGTCAACGATCATGTGGTGACCCAGGCAGTAATAGATGCTTGGAGATAAATCTGCTGGAAGACGATGTTCTGGAAACCATCGCAGAATGTGTGTTCCATCGTAATTGAGAGTATGAGAGGAATACAATTAACTGTCAGTTTTGCGTCGGATTTGAAAACTAGATGACAAAACGCGACCATCCGGTGACCGAGGCACCAATAGACCCTTGTAGATAGTTACGTTGGACATCGATCTATTGAATCGCGACGCCATTTGTGTGTTCCATCGTGAATACCAGGATCTGACGGTAAGAATTAACTGTGAGTTATGAGGGAGAAAACAAACTTGACTGCCAAAGAGTACGTCCATCTGGTATGAGGCAGCGATAGACCCTCGGAGATAAGTCGGCTAGTGACCAATGTATTGAATCGCGACGCAATTTCTGTGTTGCATCGTCATTAGGATGGTGGGAATGTCGCAATTAACTGTCAAATTTGCGTCGGATTCCCGAAACTTTACTCGTAGGACAACGTTCATGTGGTGACCCAGGCAGTACTAAATGCTTGGAGATAAATCTGCTGGTAGACGATGTACTGAAAACCATCGCAGTATGTGTTCTATCGTCATTGAGAGGATGAGAGAAAATAAAATTAACTGTCAGTTTTCCGTCGGATTTGAAAACTAGATGACAAAACGCGACCATCCGGTGACCGAGGCACCAATAGACCCTTGTAGATAGTTACGTTGGACATCGATCTATTGAATCGCGACGCCATTTGTGTGTTCCATCGTGAATACCAGGATCTGACGGTAAGAATTAACTGTGAGTTATGAGTCGGAGACAAGAAACTTGACAGTAAAAATTGTACATCCATCTGGTATGAGGCAGCGTTAGACCCTCGGAGATAAGTCGGCTAGTGACCAATGTATTGAATCGCGACGCAATTTCTGTGTTGCATCGTCATTAGGATGGTGCGAATGTCGCAATTAACTGTCAAATTTGGGTCGGATTCCCGAAACCTTACTCGTAGGACAACGATCATGTGGTGAGCCAGGCATGCTCGGAGATAAATCTGCTGGGAGACAATGTTCTGAAAACCATCGCAGTATGTGTGTTCCATCGTAATTGAGAGTAAGGGAGGAATAAAATTAACTGCTAATCTTGCGTCGGATTTGTAAACTAGACTGGCAAAACGCGACAATCCGGTGACCGAGGCACCAATAGACCCTTGTAGATAGTTACGCTATACATCGATCTATTGAATCGCGACGCCATTTGTGTGTTCCATCGTCAATACCAAGATCTGACAATAAGAATTAACTGTGAGTTATGAGAGGGAGAAAACAAACTTGACTGCCAAAGAGTACGTCCATCTGGTATGAGGCAGCGTTAGACCCTCGGAGATAAGTCGGCTAGTGACCAATGTATTGAATCGCGACGCAATTTCTGTGATGCAACGTCGTTAGGATGGTGGGAATGTCGCAATTAACTGTCAAATTTACGTCGGATTTGAAAACAAGACTGACCAAGAGCGAACATCCGGTGACCGAGGCACCAATAGACCCTTATAGATAGTTACGCTACACATCAATGTACTGAATCACGACGCTATTTGTGTGTTCCGTCGTCCATACCAGGATCTGACGGTGAGAATTAGCTGAGAGTTTTGAGTCGGAGACAAGAAACTTGACAGCCAAATTATACATCCATCTGGTATGAAGCAGCGTTAGACCCTCGGAGATAAGTCGGCTAGTGACCAATGTATTGAATCGCGACGCAATTTCTGTGTTGCATCGTCATTAGGATGGTGGGAATGTCGCAATTAACTGTCAAATTTGCGTCGGATTCCCGAAACTTTACTCGTAGGACAACGATCATGTGGTGACCAAGGCATGCTCGGAGATAAATCTGCTGGAAGACGATGTTCTGAAAACCATCGCAGTATGTGTGTTCCATCGTAATTGAGAGTATGGGAGGAATAATATTAACTGCCAATCTTGCGTCGGATATGTAAACTAGACTGACAAAACGCGACCATCCGGTGACCGAGGCACCAATAGACCCTTGTAGATAGTTACGCTGGACATCGATCTATTGAATCGCGACGCCATTTGTGTGTTCCATCGTGAATACCAGGATCTGACGGTAAGAATTAACTGTGAGTTATGAGGGAGAAAACAAACTTGACTGCTAAAGAGTACGTTCATCTGGTATGAGGCAGCGATAGACCCTCGGAGATAAGTCAGCTAGTGACCAATGTATCTATCGCGACGCAATTTCTGTGTTGCAACGTCGTTAGGATGGTGGGAATGTCGCAATTAATTGTCAAATTTGCGTCGGATTTGAAAACTAGACTGACAAAGAGAGAACATCCGGTGACCGAGGCACCAATAGACCCTTGTAGATAGTTATGCTAGACATCGATGTACTGAATCGCGACGCTATTTGTGTGTTCCATGGTCGATACCAGGATCTGACGGTAAGAATTAATTGTAAGTTATGAGTCGGAGACAAGAAACTTCACAGCCAAATTGTACATCCATCTGGTATGAGGCAGCGTTAGACCCTCGGAGATATGTCGGCTAGTGACCAATGTATTGAATCGCGACGCAATTTCTGTGTTGCATCGTCATTAGGATGGTGCGAATGTCGCAATTAACTGTCAAATTTGCGTCGGATTCCCGAAACCTTACTCGTAGGACAACGATCATGTGGTGAGCCAGGCATCATCGGAGATAAATCTGCGGGAAGACAATGTTCTGAAAACCATCGCAGTATGTGTGTTCCATCGTAATTGAGAGTATGGGAGGAATAAAATTAACTGCCAATCTTGCGTCGGATTTGTAAACTAGACTGGCAAAACGCGACCATCCGGTGACCGAGGCACCAATAGACCCTTGTAGATAGTTACGCTGGACATCGATCTATTCAATCGCTGCGCCATTTGTGTGCTCCATCGTCAATACCAGGATCTGACGGTAAGAATTACCTGTGAGTTATGAGAGGGAGAAGACAAACTTGACTGCCAAAGAGTACGTCCATCTGGTATGAGGCAGCGATAGACCCTCGGAGATAAGTCGACTAGTGACCAATGTATTGAATCGCGACGCAATTTCTGTGTTGCAACGTCGTTAGGATGGTGGGAATGTCGCAATTAATTGTCAAATTTGCGTCGGATTTGAAAACTAGACTGACAAAGAGAGAACATCCGGTGACCGAGGCACCAATAGACCCTTGTAGATAGTTATGCTAGACATCGATGTACTGAATCGCGACGCTATTTGTGTGTTCCATGGTCGATACCAGGATCTGACGGTAAGAATTAACTGTGAGTTATGAGTCGGAGACAAGAAAATTGACAGTAAAAATTGTACATCCATCTGGTATGAGGCAGCGTTAGACCCTCGGAGATAAGTCGGCTAGTGACCAATGTATTGAATCGCGACGCAATTTCTGTGTTGCATCGTCATTAGGATGGTGCAAATGTCGCAATTAACTGTCAAATTTGCGTCGGATTCCCGAAACCTTACTCGTAGGACAACGATCATGTGGTGAGCCAGGCATGCTCGGAGATAAATCTGCTGGAAGACAATGTTCTGAAAACCATCGCAGTATGTGTGTTCCATCGTAATTGAGAGTATGGGAGAAATAAAATTAACTGCTAATCTTGCGTCGGATTTGTAAACTAGACTGGCAAAACGCGACAATCCGGTGACCGAGGCACCAATAGACCCTTGTAGATAGTTACGCTGGACATCGATCTATTGAATCGCCACGCCATTTGTGTGTTCCATCGTCAATACCAAGATCTGACAATAAGAATTAACTGTGAGTTATGAGAGGGAGAAAACAAACTTGACTGCCAAAGAGTACGTCCATCTGGTATGAGGCAGCGTTAGACCCTCGGAGATAAGTCGGCTAGTGACCAATGTATTGAATCGCGACGCAATTTCTGTGATGCAACGTCGTTAGGATGGTGGGAATGTCGCAATTAACTGTCAAATTTACGTCGGATTTGAAAACAAGACTGACCAAGAGCGAACATCCGGTGACCGAGGCACCAATAGACCCTTATAGATAGTTACGCTACACATCAATGTACTGAATCACGACGCTA
Organism: Schistocerca gregaria; assembly: GCF_023897955.1. NCBI lineage: Eukaryota > Metazoa > Arthropoda > Insecta > Orthoptera > Acrididae > Schistocerca > Schistocerca gregaria. The sequence goes on along the minus strand of NW_026061833.1, from coordinate 2,399,665 downwards.
TTTGTGTGTTCCGTCGTCCATACCAGGATCTGACGGTGAGAATTAGCTGAGAGTTTTGAGTCGGAGACAAGAAACTTGACAGCCAAATTATACATCCATCTGGTATGAAGCAGCGTTAGACCCTCGGAGATAAGTCGGCTAGTGACCAATGTATTGAATCGCGACGCAATTTCTGTGTTGCATCGTCATTAGGATGGTGCGAATGTCGCAATTAACTGTCAAATTCGCGTCGGATTCCCGAAACTTTACTCGTAAGACAACGATCATGTGGTGAGCCAGGCATGCTCGGAGATAAATCTGCTGGAAGACAATGTTCTGAAAACCATCGCAGTATGTGTGTTCCATCGTAATTGAGAGTATGGGAGGAATAAAATTAACTGCCAATCTTGCGGCCGATTTGTAAACTAGACTGACAAAACGCGACCATCCGGTGACCGAGGCACCAATAGACCCTTGTAGATAGTTACGCTGGACATCGATCTATTGAATCGCGACGCCATTTGTGTGTTCCATCGTCAATACCAGGATCTGACGGTAAGTATTAACTGTGAGTTATGAGAGGGAGAAAACATACTTGACTGCCAAAGAGTACGTCCATCTGGTATGAGGCAACGATAGACCCTCGGAGATAAGTCGACTAGTGACCAATGTATTGAATCGCGACGCAATTTCTATGATGCAACGTCGTTAGGATGGTGGGAATGTCGCAATTAACTGTCAAATTTGCGTCGGATTTGAAAACAAGACTGACAAAGAGCGAACATCCGGTGACCGAGGCACCAATAGACCCTTATAGATAGTTACGCTAGACATCAATGTACTGAATCGCGACGCTATTTGTGTGTTCCGTCGTCCATACCAGGATCTGACGGTGAGAATTAGCTGAGAGTTATGAGTCGGAGACAAGAAACCTGACATCCAAATTGTACATCCATCTGGTATGAAGCAGCGTTAGACCCTCGGAGATAAGTCGGCTAGTGACCAATGTATTGAATCGCGACGCAATTTCTGTGTTGCATCGTCATTAGGATGGTGGGAATGTCGCAATTAACTGTCAAATTTGCGTCGGATTCCCGAAACTTTACTCGTAGGACAACGTTCATGTTGTGACCCTTGCAGTAATAAATGCTTGGAGATAAATCTGCTGGTAGACGATGTACTGAAAACCATCGCAGTATGTGTTCTATCGTCATTGAGAGGATGAGAGAAAATAAAATTAACTGTCAGTTTTGCGTCGGATTTGAAAACTAGATGACAAAACGCGACCATCCGGTGACCGAGGCACCAATAGACCCTTGTAGATAGTTACGCTGGTCATCGAATCGCGACGCTATTTGTGTGTTCCATCGTCAATACCAGGATCTGACGGTAAGAATTAACTGTGAGTTATGAGAGGGAGAAAAACTTGACTGCCAAAGAGTACGTCCATCTGGTATGAGGCAGCGATAGACCCTCGGAGATAAGTCGGCTAGTGACCAATGTATTTAATCGCGACGCAATTTCTGTGTTGCAACGTCGTTAGGATGGTGGGAATGTCGCAATTAATTGTCAAATTTGCGTCGGATTTGAAAACTAGACTGACAAAGAGGGAACATCCGGTGACCGAGGCACCAATAGACCCTTGTAGATAGTTATGCTAGACATCGATGTACTGAATCGCGACGCTATTTATGTGTTCCATGGTCGATACCAGGATCTGACGGTAAGAATTAACTGTGAGTTATGAGTCGGAGACAAGAAACTTGACAGCCAAATTGTACATCCATCTGGTATGAGGCAGCGTTAGACCCTCGGAGATAAGTCGGCTAGTGACCAATGTATTGAATCGCGACGCAATTTCTATGTTGCATCGTCATTAGGATGGTGGGAATGTCGCAATTAACTGTCAAATTTGCGTCGGATTCCCGAAACTTTACTCGTAGGACAACGATCATGTGGTGACCCAGGCATGCTCGGAGATAAATCTGTTGCAAGACAATGTTCTGAAAACCATCGCAGTATGTGTGTTCCATCGTAATTAAGAGTATGGGAGGAATAAAATTAACTGCCAATCTTGCGTGGGATTTGTAAACTAGACTGGCAAAACGCGACCATCCGGTGACCGAGGCACCAATAGACCCTTGTAGATAATTCGCTGGACATCGATCTATTGAATCGCGACGCCATTTGTGTGTTCCATCGTGAATACCAGTATCTGACGGTAGAATTAACTGTGAGCTATGAGGGAGAAAACAAACTTGACTGCCAAAGAGTACGTCCATCTGGTATGAGGCAGCGATAGACCCTCGGAGATAAGTCGGCTAGTGACCAATGTATTTATCGCGACGCAATTTCTGTGTTGCAACGTCGTTAGGATGGTGGGAATGTAGCAATTAATTGTCAAATTTGCGTCGGATTTGAAAACTAGACTGACAAAGAGAGAACATCCGGTGACCGAGGCACCAATAGACCCTTGTAGATTGTTATGCTAGGCATCGATGTACTGAATCGCGACGCTATTTGTGTGTTCCATGGTCGATACCAGGATCTGACGGTAAGAATTAACTGTGAGTTATGAGTCGGAGACAAGAAACTTGACAGTAAAAATTGTACATCCATCTGGTATGAGGCAGCGTTAGACCCTCGGAGATAAGTCGGCTAGTGACCAATGTATTGAATCGCGACGCAATTTCTGTGTTGCATCGTCATTAGGATGGTGCGAATGTCGCAATTAACTGTCAAATTTGCGTCGGATTCCCGAAACCTTACTCGTAGGACAACGATCATGTGGTGAGCCAGGCATGCTCGGAGGTAAATCTGCTGGAAGACAATGTTCTGAAAACCATCGCAGTATGTGTGTTCCATCGTAATTGAGAGTATGGGAGGAATAAAATTAACTGCTAATCTTGCGTCGGATTTGTAAACTAGACTGGCAAAACGCGACAATCTGGTGACCGAGGCACCAATAGACCCTTGTAGATAGTTACGCTATACATCGATCTATTGAATCGCGACGCCATTTGTGTGTTCCATCGTCAATACCAAGATCTGACAATAAGAATTAACTGTGAGTTATGAGAGGGAGAAAACAAACTTGACTGCCAAAGAGTACGTCCATCTGGTATGAGGCAGCGTTAGACCCTCGGAGATAAGTCGGCTAGTGACCAATGTATTGAATCGTGACGCAATTTCTGTGATGCAACGTCGTTAGGATGGTGGGAATGTCGCAATTAACTGTCAAATTTACGTCGGATTTGAAAACAAGACTGACCAAGAGCGAACATCCGGTGACCCAGGCACCAATAGACCCTTATAGATAGTTACGCTACACATCAATGTACTGAATCACGACGCTATTTGTGTGTTCCGTCGTCCATACCAGGATCTGACGGTGAGAATTAGCTGAGAGTTTTGAGTCGGAGACAAGAAACTTGACAGCCAAATTATACATCCATCAGGTATGAAGCAGCGTTAGACCCTCGGAGATAAGTCGGCTAGTGACCAATGTATTGAATCGCGACGCAATTTCTGTGTTGCATCGTCATTAGGATGGTGCGAATGTCGCAATTAACTGTCAAATTCGCGTCGGATTCCCGAAACTTTACTCGTAGGACAACGATCATGTGGTGAGCCAGGCATGCTCGGAGATAAATCTGCTGGAAGACAATGTTCTGAAAACCATCGCAGTATGTGTTCTATCGTCATTGAGAGGATGAGAGAAAATAAAATTAACTGTCAGTTTTGCGTCGGATTTGAAAACTAGATGACAAAACGCGACCATCCGGTGACCGAGGCACCAATAGACCCTTGTAGATAGTTACGCTGGACATCGATCTATTGAATCGCGACGCTATTTGTGTGTTCCATCGTCAATACCAGGATCTGACGGTAAGAATTAACTGTGAGTTATGAGAGGGAGAAAACAAACTTGACTGCCAAAGAGTACGTCCATCTGGTATGAGGCAGCGATAGACCCTCGGAGATAAGTCGGCTAGTGACCAATGTATTTAATCGCGACGCAATTTCTGTGTTGCAACGTCGTTAGGATGGTGGGAATGTCGCAATTAATTGTCAAATTTGCGTCGGATTTGAAAACTAGACTGACAAAGAGAGAACATCCGGTGACCGAGGCACCAATAGACCCTTGTAGATAGTTACGATAGACATCGATGTACTGAATCGCGACGCTATTTGTGTGTTCCATGGTCGATACCAGGATCTGACGGTAAGAATTAACTGTGAGTTACGAGTCGGGGACAAGAAACTTGACAGCCAAATTGTACATCCATCTGGTATGAGGCAGCGTTAGACCCTCGGAGATAAGTCGGCTAGTGACCAATGTATTGAATCGCGACGCGATTTCTGTGTTGCATCGGCATTAGGATGGTGGGATAGTCGCAATTAACTCTCAAATTTGCGTCGGATCCCCGAAACTTTACTCGTAGGACAACGATCATGTGGTGACCCAGGCAGTAATAGATGCTTGGAGATAAATCTGCTGGAAGACGATGTTCTGGAAACCATCGCAGTATGTGTGTTCCATCGTAATTGAGAGTATGGGAGGAATAAAATTAACTGCCAATCTTGCGTCGGATTTGTAAACTAGACTGACAAAACGCGACCATCCGGTGACCGAGGCACCAATAGACCCTTGTAGATAGTTAGGCTATACATCGATCTATTGAATCGCGACGCCATTTGTGTGTTCCATCGTCAATACCAAGATCTGACAATAAGAATTAACTGTGAGTTATGGGAGGGAGAAAACAAACTTGACTGCCAAAGAGTACGTCCATCTGGTATGAGGCAGCGATAGACCCTCGGAGATAAGTCGGCTAGTGACCAGTGTATTGAATCGCGACGCAATTTCTGTGATGCAACGTCGTTAGGATGGTGGGAATGTCGCAATTAACTGTCAAATTTGCGTCGGATTTGAAAACAAGACTGACCAAGAGCGAACATCCGGTGACCGAGGCACCAATAGACCCTTATAGATAGTTACGCTACACATCAATGTACTGAATCACGACGCTATTTGTGTGTTCCGTCGTCCAACCCCGGATCTGACGGTGAGAATTAGCTGAGAGTTTTGAGTCGGAGACAAGAAACTTGACAGCCAAATTATACATCCATCTGGTATGAAACAGCGTTTGACCCTCGGAGATAAGTCGGCTAGTGACCAATGTATTGAATCGCGACGCAATTTCTGTGTTGCATCGTCATTAGGATGGTGGGAATGTCGCAATTAACTGTCAAATTTGCGTCGGATTCCCGAAACTTTACTCGTAGGACAACGATCATGTGGTGACCAAGGCATGCTCGGAGATAAATCTGCTGGAAGACGATGTTCTGAAAACCATCGCAGTATGTGTGTTCCATCATAATTGAGAGTATGGGAGGAATAATATTAACTGCCAATCTTGCGTCGGATATGTAAACTAGACTGACAAAACGCGACCATCCGGTGACCGAGGCACCAATAGACCCTTGTAGATAGTTACGCTGGACATCGATCTATTGAATCGCGACGCCATTTGTGTGTTCCATCGTGAATACCAGGATCTGACGGTAAGAATTAACTGTGAGTTATGAGGGAGAAAACAAACTTGACTGCTAAAGAGTACGTCCATCTGGTATGAGGCAGCGATAGACCCTCGGAGATAAGTCAGCTAGTGACCAATGTATTTATCGCGACGCAATTTCTGTGTTGCAACGTCGTTAGGATGGTGGGAATGTCGCAATTAATTGTCAAATTTGCGTCGGATTTGAAAACTAGACTGACAAAGAGAGAACATCCGGTGACCGAGGCACCAATAGACCCTTGTAGATAGTTATGCTAGACATCGATGTACTGAATCGTGACGCTATTTGTGTGTTCCATGGTCGATACCAGGATCTGACGGTAAGAATTAATTGTGAGTTATGAGTCGGAGACAAGAAACTTGACAGCCAAATTGTACATCCATCTCGTATGAGGCAGCGTTAGACCCTCGGAGATATGTCGGCTAGTGACCAATGTATTGAATCGCGACGCAATTTCTGTGTTGCATCGTCATTAGGGTGGTGCGAATGTCGCAATTAAGTGTGAAATTTGCGTCGGATTCCCGAAACCTTACTCGTAGGACAACGATCATGTGGTGAGCCAGGCATGCTCGGAGATAAATCTGCTGGAAGACAATGTTCTGAAAACCATCGCAGTATGTGTGTTCCATCGTAAATGAGAGTATGGGAGGAATAAAATTAACTGCCAATCTTGCGTCGGATTTGTAAACTAGACTGGCAAAACGCGACCATCCGGTGACCGAGGCACCAATAGACCCTTGTAGATAGTTACGCTGGAAATCGATCTATTGAATCGCGGCGCCATTTGTGTGTTCCATCGTCAATACCAGGATCTGACGGTAAGAATTAACTGTGAGTTATGAGAGGGAGAAGACAAACTTGACTGCCAAAGAGTACGTCCATCTGGTATGAGGCAGCGATAGACCCTCGGAGATAAGTCGACTAGTGACCAATGTATTGAATCGCGACGCAATTTCTGTGTTGCAACGTCGTTAGGATGGTGGGAATGTCGCAATTAATTGTCAAATTTGCGTCGGATTTGAAAACTAGACTGACAAAGAGAGAGCATCCGGTGACCGAGGCACCAATAGACCCTTGTAGATAGTTATGCTAGACATCGATGTACTGAATCGCGACGCTATTTGTGTGTTCCATGGTCGATACCAGGATCTGACGGTAAGAATTAACTGTGAGTTATGAGTCGGAGACAAGAAAATTGACAGTAAAAATTGTACATCCATCTGGTATGAGGCAGCGTTAGACCCTCGGAGATAAGTCGGCTAGTGACCAATGTATTGAATCGCGACGCAATTTCTGTGTTGCATCGTCATTAGGATGGTACGAATGTCGCAATTAACTGTCAAATTTGCGTCGGATTCCCGAAACCTAACTCGTAGGACAACGATCATGTGGTGAGCCAGGCATGCTCGGAGATAAATCTGCTGGAAGACAATGTTCTGAAAACCATCGCAGTATGTGTGTTCCATCGTAATTGAGAGTATGGGAGGAATAAAATTAACTGCTAATCTTGCGTCGGATTTGTAAACTAGACTGGCAAAACGCGACAATCCGGTGACCGAGGCACCAATAGACCCTTGTAGATAGTTACGCTATACATCGATCTATTGAATCGCGACGCCATTTGTGTGTTCCATCGTCAATACCAAGATCTGACAATAGGAATTAACTGTGAGTTATGAGAGGGAGAAAACAAACTTGACTGCCAAAGAGTACGTCCATCTGGTATGAGGCAGCGTTAGACCCTCGGAGATAAGTCGGCTAGTGACCAATGTATTGAATCGTGACGCAATTTCTGTGATGCAACGTCGTTAGGATGGTGGGAATGTCGCAATTAACTGTCAAATTTACGTCGGATTTGAAAACAAGACTGACCAAGAGCGAACATCCGGTGACCGAGGCACCAATAGACCCTTATAGATGGTTACGCTACACATCAATGTACTGAATCACGACGCTATTTGTGTGTTCCGTCGTCCATACCAGGATCTGACGGTGAGAATTAGCTGAGAGTTTTGAGTCGGAGACAAGAAACTTGACAGCCAAATTATACATCCATCTGGTATGAAGCAGCGTTAGACCCTCGGAGATAAGTCGGCTAGTGACCAATGTATTGAATCGCGACGCAATTTCTGTGTTGCATCGTCATTAGGATGGTGCGAATGTCGCAATTAACTGTCAAATTCGCGTCGGATTCCCGAAACTTTACTCGTAGGACAACGATCATGTGGTGAGCCAGGCATGCTCGGAGATAAATCTGCTGGAAGACAATGTTCTGAAAACCATCGCAGTATGTGTGTTCCATCGTAATTGAGAGTATGGGAGGAATAAAATTAACTGCCAATCTTGCGGCCGATTTGTAAACTAGACTGACAAAACGCGACCATCCGGTGACCGAGGCACCGATAGACCCTTGTAGATAGTTACGCTGGACATCGATCTATTGAATCGCGACGCCATTTGTGTGTTCCATCGTCAATACCAGGATCTGACGGTAAGTATTAACTGTGAGTTATGAGAGGGAGAAAACAAACTTGACTGCCAAAGAGTACGTCCATCTGGTATGAGGCAACGATAGACCCTCGGAGATAAGTCGACTAGTGACCAATGTATTGAATCGCGACGCAATTTCTATGATGCAACGTCGTTAGGATGGTGGGAATGTCGCAATTAACTGTCAAATTTGCGTCGGATTTGAAAACAAGACTGACAAAGAGCGAACATCCGGTGACCGAGGCACCAATAGACCCTTATAGTTAGTTACGCTAGACATCAATGTACTGAATCGCGACGCTATTTGTGTGTTCCGTCGTCCATACCAGGATCTGACGGTGAGAATTAGCTGAGAGTTATGAGTCGGAGACAAGAAACTTGACAGCCAAATTGTACATCCATCTGGTATGAAGCAGCGTTAGACCCTCGGAGATAAGTCGGCTAGTGACCAATGTATTGAATCGCGACGCAATTTCTGTGTTGCATCGTCATTAGGATGGTGGGAATGTCGCAATTAACTGTCAAATTTGCGTCGGATTCCCGAAACTTTACTCGTAGGACAACGTTCATGTTGTGACCCTTGCAGTAATAAATGCTTGGAGATAAATCTGCTGGTAGACGATGTACTGAAAACCATCGCAGTATGTGTTCTATCGTCATTGAGAGGATGAGAGAAAATAAAATTAACTGTCAGTTTTGCGTCGGATTTGAAAACTAGATGACAAAACGCGACCATCCGGTGACCGAGGCACCAATAGACCCTTGTAGATAGTTACGCTGGACATCGATCTATTGAATCGCGACGCTATTTGTGTGTTCCATCGTCAATACCAGGATCTGACGGTAAGAATTAACTGTGAGTTATGAGAGGGAGAAAACAAACTTGACTGCCAAAGAGTACGTCCATCTGGTATGAGGCAGCGATAGACCCTCGGAGATAAGTCGGCTAGTGACCAATGTATTTAATCGCGACGCAATTTCTGTGTTGCAACGTCGTTAGGATGGTGGGAATGTCGCAATTAATTGTCAAATTTGCGTCGGATTTGAAAACTAGACTGACAAAGAGAGAACATCCGGTGACCGAGGCACCAATAGACCCTTGTAGATAGTTACGATAGACATCGATGTACTGAATCGCGACGCTATTTGTGTGTTCCATGGTCGATACCAGGATCTGACGGTAAGAATTAACTGTGAGTTACGAGTCGGGGACAAGAAACTTGACAGCCAAATTGTACATCCATCTGGTATGAGGCAGCGTTAGACCCTCGGAGATAAGTCGGCTAGTGACCAATGTATTGAATCGCGACGCGATTTCTGTGTTGCATCGGCATTAGGATGGTGGGATAGTCGCAATTAACTCTCAAATTTGCGTCGGATCCCCGAAACTTTACTCGTAGGACAACGATCATGTGGTGACCCAGGCAGTAATAGATGCTTGGAGATAAATCTGCTGGAAGACGATGTTCTGGAAACCATCGCAGTATGTGTGTTCCATCGTAATTGAGAGTATGGGAGGAATAAAATTAACTGCCAATCTTGCGTCGGATTTGTAAACTAGACTGACAAAACGCGACCATCCGGTGACCGAGGCACCAATAGACCCTTGTAGATAGTTAGGCTATACATCGATCTATTGAATCGCGACGCCATTTGTGTGTTCCATCGTCAATACCAAGATCTGACAATAAGAATTAACTGTGAGTTATGGGAGGGAGAAAACAAACTTGACTGCCAAAGAGTACGTCCATCTGGTATGAGGCAGCGATAGACCCTCGGAGATAAGTCGGCTAGTGACCAGTGTATTGAATCGCGACGCAATTTCTGTGATGCAACGTCGTTAGGATGGTGGGAATGTCGCAATTAACTGTCAAATTTGCGTCGGATTTGAAAACAAGACTGACCAAGAGCGAACATCCGGTGACCGAGGCACCAATAGACCCTTATAGATAGTTACGCTACACATCAATGTACTGAATCACGACGCTATTTGTGTGTTCCGTCGTCCAACCCCGGATCTGACGGTGAGAATTAGCTGAGAGTTTTGAGTCGGAGACAAGAAACTTGACAGCCAAATTATACATCCATCTGGTATGAAACAGCGTTTGACCCTCGGAGATAAGTCGGCTAGTGACCAATGTATTGAATCGCGACGCAATTTCTGTGTTGCATCGTCATTAGGATGGTGGGAATGTCGCAATTAACTGTCAAATTTGCGTCGGATTCCCGAAACTTTACTCGTAGGACAACGATCATGTGGTGACCAAGGCATGCTCGGAGATAAATCTGCTGGAAGACGATGTTCTGAAAACCATCGCAGTATGTGTGTTCCATCATAATTGAGAGTATGGGAGGAATAATATTAACTGCCAATCTTGCGTCGGATATGTAAACTAGACTGACAAAACGCGACCATCCTGTGACCGAGGCACCAATAGACCCTTGTAGATAGTTACGCTGGACATCGATCTATTGAATCGCGACGCCATTTGTGTGTTCCATCGTGAATACCAGGATCTGACGGTAAGAATTAACTGTGAGTTATGAGGGAGAAAACAAACTTGACTGCTAAAGAGTACGTCCATCTGGTATGAGGCAGCGATAGACCCTCGGAGATAAGTCAGCTAGTGACCAATGTATTTATCGCGACGCAATTTCTGTGTTGCAACGTCGTTAGGATGGTGGGAATGTCGCAATTAATTGTCAAATTTGCGTCGGATTTGAAAACTAGACTGACAAAGAGAGAACATCCGGTGACCGAGGCACCAATAGACCCTTGTAGATAGTTATGCTAGACATCGATGTACTGAATCGTGACGCTATTTGTGTGTTCCATGGTCGATACCAGGATCTGACGGTAAGAATTAATTGTGAGTTATGAGTCGGAGACAAGAAACTTGACAGCCAAATTGTACATCCATCTCGTATGAGGCAGCGTTAGACCCTCGGAGATAAGTCGGCTAGTGACCAATGTATTGAATCGCGACGCAATTTCTGTGTTGCATCGTCATTAGGATGGTGCGAATGTCGCAATTAACTGTCAAATTTGCGTCGGATTCCCGAAACCTAACTCGTAGGACAACGATCATGTGGTGAGCCAGGCATGCTCGGAGATAAATCTGCTGGAAGACAATGTTCTGAAAACCATCGCAGTATGTGTGTTCCATCGTAATTGAGAGTATGGGAGGAATAAAATTAACTGCTAATCTTGCGTCGGATTTGTAAACTAGACTGGCAAAACGCGACAATCCGGTGACCGAGGCACCAATAGACCCTTGTAGATAGTTACGCTATACATCGATCTATTGAATCGCGACGCCATTTGTGTGTTCCATCGTCAATACCAAGATCTGACAATAGGAATTAACTGTGAGTTATGAGAGGGAGAAAACAAACTTGACTGCCAAAGAGTACGTCCATCTGGTATGAGGCAGCGTTAGACCCTCGGAGATAAGTCGGCTAGTGACCAATGTATTGAATCGTGACGCAATTTCTGTGATGCAACGTCGTTAGGATGGTGGGAATGTCGCAATTAACTGTCAAATTTACGTCGGATTTGAAAACAAGACTGACCAAGAGCGAACATCCGGTGACCGAGGCACCAATAGACCCTTATAGATGGTTACGCTACACATCAATGTACTGAATCACGACGCTATTTGTGTGTTCCGTCGTCCATACCAGTATCTGACGGTGAGAATTAGCTGAGAGTTTTGAGTCGGAGACAAGAAACTTGACAGCCAAATTATACATCCATCTGGTATGAAGCAGCGTTAGACCCTCGGAGATAAGTCGGCTAGTGACCAATGTATTGAATCGCGACGCAATTTCTGTGTTGCATCGTCATTAGGATGGTGCGAATGTCGCAATTAACTGTCAAATTCGCGTCGGATTCCCGAAACTTTACTCGTAGGACAACGATCATGTGGTGAGCCAGGCATGCTCGGAGATAAATCTGCTGGAAGACAATGTTCTGAAAACCATCGCAGTATGTGTGTTCCATCGTAATTGAGAGTATGGGAGGAATAAAATTAACTGCCAATCTTGCGGCCGATTTGTAAACTAGACTGACAAAACGCGACCATCCGGTGACCGAGGCACCGATAGACCCTTGTAGATAGTTACGCTGGACATCGATCTATTGAATCGCGACGCCATTTGTGTGTTCCATCGTCAATACCAGGATCTGACGGTAAGTATTAACTGTGAGTTATGAGAGGGAGAAAACAAACTTGACTGCCAAAGAGTACGTCCATCTGGTATGAGGCAACGATAGACCCTCGGAGATAAGTCGACTAGTGACCAATGTATTGAATCGCGACGCAATTTCTATGATGCAACGTCGTTAGGATGGTGGGAATGTCGCAATTAACTGTCAAATTTGCGTCGGATTTGAAAACAAGACTGACAAAGAGCGAACATCCGGTGACCGAGGCACCAATAGACCCTTATAGATAGTTACGCTAGACATCAATGTACTGAATCGCGACGCTATTTGTGTGTTCTGTCGTCCATACCAGGATCTGACGGTGAGAATTAGCTGAGAGTTATGAGTCGGAGACAAGAAACTTGACAGCCAAATTGTACATCCATCTGGTATGAAGCAGCGTTAGACCCTCGGAGATAAGTCGGCTAGTGACCAATGTATTGAATCGCGACGCAATTTCTGTGTTGCATCGTCATTAGGATGGTGGGAATGTCGCAATTAACTGTCAAATTTGCGTCGGATTCCCGAAACTTTACTCGTAGGACAACGTTCATGTTGTGACCCTTGCAGTAATATATGCTTGGAGATAAATCTGCTGGTAGACGATGTACTGAAAACCATCGCAGTATGTGTTCTATCGTCATTGAGAGGATGAGAGAAAATAAAATTAACTGTCAGTTTTGCGTCGGATTTGAAAACTAGATGACAAAACGCGACCATCCGGTGACCGAGGCACCAATAGACCCTTGTAGATAGTTACGCTGGACATCGATCTATTGAATCGCGACGCTATTTGTGTGTTCCATCGTCAATACCAGGATCTGACGGTAAGAATTAACTGTGAGTTATGAGAGGGAGAAAACAAACTTGACTGCCAAAGAGTACGTCCATCTGGTATGAGGCAGCGATAGACCCTCGGAGATAAGTCGGCTAGTGACCAATGTATTTAATCGCGACGCAATTTCTGTGTTGCAACGTCGTTAGGATGGTGGGAATGTCGCAATTAATTGTCAAATTTGCGTCGGATTTGAAAACTAGACTGACAAAGAGAGAACATCCGGTGACCGAGGCACCAATAGACCCTTGTAGATAGTTACGATAGACATCGATGTACTGAATCGCGACGCTATTTGTGTGTTCCATGGTCGATACCAGGATCTGACGGTAAGAATTAACTGTGAGTTACGAGTCGGAGACAAGAAACTTGACAGCCAAATTGTACATCCATCTGGTATGAGGCAGCGTTAGACCCTCGGAGATAAGTCGGCTAGTGACCAATGTATTGAATCGCGACGCGATTTCTGTGTTGCATCGGCATTAGGATGGTGGGATAGTCGCAATTAACTCTCAAATTTGCGTCGGATCCCCGAAACTTTACTCGTAGGACAACGATCATGTGGTGACCCAGGCAGTAATAGATGCTTGGAGATAAATCTGCTGGAAGACGATGTTCTGGAAACCATCGCAGTATGTGTGTTCCATCGTATTTGAGAGTATGGGAGGAATAAAATTAACTGCCAATCTTGCGTCGGATATGTAAACTAGACTGACAAAACGCGACCATCCGGTGACCGAGGCACCAATAGACCCTTGTAGATAGTTAGGCTATACATCGATCTATTGAATCGCGACGCCATTTGTGTGTTCCATCGTCAATACCAAGATCTGACAATAAGAATTAACTGTGAGTTATGGGAGGGAGAAAACAAACTTGACTGCCAAAGAGTACGTCCATCTGGTATGAGGCAGCGATAGACCCTCGGAGATAAGTCGGCTAGTGACCAGTGTATTGAATCGCGACGCAATTTCTGTGTTGCAACGTCGTTAGGATGGTGGGAATGTCGCAATTAACTGTCAAATTTGCGTCGGATTTGAAAACAAGACTGACCAAGAGCGAACATCCGGTGACCGAGGCACCAATACACCCTTATAGATAGTTACGCTACACATCAATGTACTGAATCACGACGCTATTTGTGTGTTCCGTCGTCCATACCAGGATCTGACGGTGAGAATTAGCTGAGAGTTTTGAGTCGGAGACAAGAAACTTGACAGCCAAATTATACATCCATCTGGTATGAAACAGCGTTTGACCCTCGGAGATAAGTCGGCTAGTGACCAATGTATTGAATCGCGACGCAATTTCTGTGTTGCATCGTCATTAGGATGGTGGGAATGTCGCAATTAACTGTCAAATTTGCGTCGGATTCCCGAAACTTTACTCGTAGGACAACGATCATGTGGTGACCAAGGCATGCTCGGAGATAAATCTGCTGGAAGACGATGTTCTGAAAACCATCGCAGTATGTGTGTTCCATCGTAATTGAGAGTATGGGAGGAATAATATTAACTGCCAATCTTGCGTCGGATATGTAAACTAGACTGACAAAACGCGACCATCCGGTGACCGAGGCACCAATAGACCCTTGTAGATAGTTACGCTGGACATCGATCTATTGAATCGCGACGCCATTTGTGTGTTCCATCGTGAATACCAGGATCTGACGGTAAGAATTAACTGTGAGTTATGAGGGAGAAAACAAACTTGACTGCTAAAGAGTACGTCCATCTGGTATGAGGCAGCGATAGACCCTCGGAGATAAGTCAGCTAGTGACCAATGTATTTATCGCGACGCAATTTCTGTGTTGCAACGTCGTTAGGATGGTGGGAATGTCGCAATTAATTGTCAAATTTGCGTCGGATTTGAAAACTAGACTGACAAAGAGAGAACATCCGGTGACCGAGGCACCAATAGACCCTTGTAGATAGTTATGCTAGACATCGATGTACTGAATCGCGACGCTATTTGTGTGTTCCATGGTCGATACCAGGATCTGACGGTAAGAATTAACTGTGAGTTATGAGTCGGAGACAAGAAAATTGACAGTAAAAATTGTACATCCATCTGGTATGAGGCAGCGTTAGACCCTCGGAGATAAGTCGGCTAGTGACCAATGTATTGAATCGCGACGCAATTTCTGTGTTGCATCGTCATTAGGATGGTGCGAATGTCGCAATTAACTGTCAAATTTGCGTCGGATTCCCGAAACCTTACTCGTAGGACAACGATCATGTGGTGAGCCAGGCATGCTCGGAGATAAATCTGCTGGAAGACAATGTTCTGAAAACCATCGCAGTATGTGTGTTCCATCGTAATTGAGAGTATGGGAGGAATAAAATTAACTGCTAATCTTGCGTCGGATTTGTAAACTAGACTGGCAAAACGCGACAATCCGGTGACCGAGGCACCAATAGACCCTTGTAGATAGTTACGCTATACATCGATCTATTGAATCGCGACGCCATTTGTGTGTTCCATCGTCAATACCAAGATCTGACAATAGGAATTAACTGTGAGTTATGAGAGGGAGAAAACAAACTTGACTGCCAAAGAGTACGTCCATCTGGTATGAGTCAGCGTTAGACCCTCGGAGATAAGTCGGCTAGTGACCAATGTATTGAATCGTGACGCAATTTCTGTGATGCAACGTCGTTAGGATGGTGGGAATGTCGCAATTAACTGTCAAATTTACGTCGGATTTGAAAACAAGACTGACCAAGAGCGAACATCCGGTGACCGAGGCACCAATAGACCCTTATAGATAGTTACGCTACACATCAATGTACTGAATCACGACGCTATTTGTGTGTTCCGTCGTCCATACCAGGATCTGACGGTGAGAATTAGCTGAGAGTTTTGAGTCGGAGACAAGAAACTTGACAGCCAAATTATACATCCATCTGGTATGAAGCAGCGTTAGACCCTCGGAGATAAGTCGGCTAGTGACCAATGTATTGAATCGCGACGCAATTTCTGTGTTGCATCGTCATTAGGATGGTGCGAATGTCGCAATTAACTGTCAAATTCGCGTCGGATTCCCGAAACTTTACTCGTAGGACAACGATCATGTGGTGAGCCAGGCATGCTCGGAGATAAATCTGCTGGAAGACAATGTTCTGAAAACCATCGCAGTATGTGTGTTCCATCGTAATTGAGAGTATGGGAGGAATAAAATTAACTGCCAATCTTGCGGCCGATTTGTAAACTAGACTGACAAATCGCGACCATCCGGTGACCGAGGCACCGATAGACCCTTGTAGATAGTTACGCTGGACATCGATCTATTGAATCGCGACGCCATTTGTGTGTTCCATCGTCAATACCAGGATCTGACGGTAAGTATTAACTGTGAGTTATGAGAGGGAGAAAACAAACTTGACTGCCAAAGAGTACGTCCATCTGGTATGAGGCAACGATAGACCCTCGGAGATAAGTCGACTAGTGACCAATGTATTGAATCGCGACGCAATTTCTATGATGCAACGTCGTTAGGATGGTGGGAATGTCGCAATTAACTGTCAAATTTGCGTCGGATTTGAAAACAAGACTGACAAAGAGCGAACATCCGGTGACCGAGGCACCAATAGACCCTTATAGATAGTTACGCTAGACATCAATGTACTGAATCGCGACGCTATTTGTGTGTTCCGTCGTCCATACCAGGATCTGACGGTGAGAATTAGCTGAGAGTTATGAGTCGGAGACAAGAAACTTGACAGCCAAATTGTACATCCATCTGGTATGAAGCAGCGTTAGACCCTCGGAGATAAGTCGGCTAGTGACCAATGTATTGAATCGCGACGCAATTTCTGTGTTGCATCGTCATTAGGATGGTGGGAATGTCGCAATTAACTGTCAAATTTGCGTCGGATTCCCGAAACTTTACTCGTAGGACAACGTTCATGTTGTGACCCTTGCAGTAATATATGCTTGGAGATAAATCTGCTGGTAGACGATGTACTGAAAACCATCGCAGTATGTGTTCTATCGTCATTGAGAGGATGAGAGAAAATAAAATTAACTGTCAGTTTTGCGTCGGATTTGAAAACTAGATGACAAAACGCGACCATCCGGTGACCGAGGCACCAATAGACCCTTGTAGATAGTTACGCTGGACATCGATCTATTGAATCGCGACGCTATTTGTGTGTTCCATCGTCAATACCAGGATCTGACGGTAAGAATTAACTGTGAGTTATGAGAGGGAGAAAACAAACTTGACTGCCAAAGAGTACGTCCATCTGGTATGAGGCAGCGATAGACCCTCGGAGATAAGTCGGCTAGTGACCAATGTATTTAATCGCGACGCAATTTCTGTGTTGCAACGTCGTTAGGATGGTGGGAATGTCGCAATTAATTGTCAAATTTGCGTCGGATTTGAAAACTAGACTGACAAAGAGAGAACATCCGGTGACCGAGGCACCAATAGACCCTTGTAGATAGTTACGATAGACATCGATGTACTGAATCGCGACGCTATTTGTGTGTTCCATGGTCGATACCAGGATCTGACGGTAAGAATTAACTGTGAGTTACGAGTCGGAGACAAGAAACTTGACAGCCAAATTGTACATCCATCTGGTATGAGGCAGCGTTAGACCCTCGGAGATAAGTCGGCTAGTGACCAATGTATTGAATCGCGACGCGATTTCTGTGTTGCATCGGCATTAGGATGGTGGGATAGTCGCAATTAACTCTCAAATTTGCGTCGGATCCCCGAAACTTTACTCGTAGGACAACGATCATGTGGTGACCCAGGCAGTAATAGATGCTTGGAGATAAATCTGCTGGAAGACGATGTTCTGGAAACCATCGCAGTATGTGTGTTCCATCGTATTTGAGAGTATGGGAGGAATAAAATTAACTGCCAATCTTGCGTCGGATATGTAAACTAGACTGACAAAACGCGACCATCCGGTGACCGAGGCACCAATAGACCCTTGTAGATAGTTAGGCTATACATCGATCTATTGAATCGCGACGCCATTTGTGTGTTCCATCGTCAATACCAAGATCTGACAATAAGAATTAACTGTGAGTTATGGGAGGGAGAAAACAAACTTGACTGCCAAAGAGTACGTCCATCTGGTATGAGGCAGCGATAGACCCTCGGAGATAAGTCGGCTAGTGACCAGTGTATTGAATCGCGACGCAATTTCTGTGTTGCAACGTCGTTAGGATGGTGGGAATGTCGCAATTAACTGTCAAATTTGCGTCGGATTTGAAAACAAGACTGACCAAGAGCGAACATCCGGTGACCGAGGCACCAATACACCCTTATAGATAGTTACGCTACACATCAATGTACTGAATCACGACGCTATTTGTGTGTTCCGTCGTCCATACCAGGATCTGACGGTGAGAATTAGCTGAGAGTTTTGAGTCGGAGACAAGAAACTTGACAGCCAAATTATACATCCATCTGGTATGAAACAGCGTTTGACCCTCGGAGATAAGTCGGCTAGTGACCAATGTATTGAATCGCGACGCAATTTCTGTGTTGCATCGTCATTAGGATGGTGGGAATGTCGCAATTAACTGTCAAATTTGCGTCGGATTCCCGAAACTTTACTCGTAGGACAACGATCATGTGGTGACCAAGGCATGCTCGGAGATAAATCTGCTGGAAGACGATGTTCTGAAAACCATCGCAGTATGTGTGTTCCATCGTAATTGAGAGTATGGGAGGAATAATATTAACTGCCAATCTTGCGTCGGATATGTAAACTAGACTGACAAAACGCGACCATCCGGTGACCGAGGCACCAATAGACCCTTGTAGATAGTTACGCTGGACATCGATCTATTGAATCGCGACGCCATTTGTGTGTTCCATCGTGAATACCAGGATCTGACGGTAAGAATTAACTGTGAGTTATGAGGGAGAAAACAAACTTGACTGCTAAAGAGTACGTCCATCTGGTATGAGGCAGCGATAGACCCTCGGAGATAAGTCAGCTAGTGACCAATGTATTTATCGCGACGCAATTTCTGTGTTGCAACGTCGTTAGGATGGTGGGAATGTCGCAATTAATTGTCAAATTTGCGTCGGATTTGAAAACTAGACTGACAAAGAGAGAACATCCGGTGACCGAGGCACCAATAGACCCTTGTAGATAGTTATGCTAGACATCGATGTACTGAATCGCGACGCTATTTGTGTGTTCCATGGTCGATACCAGGATCTGACGGTAAGAATTAACTGTGAGTTATGAGTCGGAGACAAGAAAATTGACAGTAAAAATTGTACATCCATCTGGTATGAGGCAGCGTTAGACCCTCGGAGATAAGTCGGCTAGTGACCAATGTATTGAATCGCGACGCAATTTCTGTGTTGCATCGTCATTAGGATGGTGCGAATGTCGCAATTAACTGTCAAATTTGCGTCGGATTCCCGAAACCTTACTCGTAGGACAACGATCATGTGGTGAGCCAGGCATGCTCGGAGATAAATCTGCTGGAAGACAATGTTCTGAAAACCATCGCAGTATGTGTGTTCCATCGTAATTGAGAGTATGGGAGGAATAAAATTAACTGCTAATCTTGCGTCGGATTTGTAAACTAGACTGGCAAAACGCGACAATCCGGTGACCGAGGCACCAATAGACCCTTGTAGATAGTTACGCTATACATCGATCTATTGAATCGCGACGCCATTTGTGTGTTCCATCGTCAATACCAAGATCTGACAATAGGAATTAACTGTGAGTTATGAGAGGGAGAAAACAAACTTGACTGCCAAAGAGTACGTCCATCTGGTATGAGTCAGCGTTAGACCCTCGGAGATAAGTCGGCTAGTGACCAATGTATTGAATCGTGACGCAATTTCTGTGATGCAACGTCGTTAGGATGGTGGGAATGTCGCAATTAACTGTCAAATTTACGTCGGATTTGAAAACAAGACTGACCAAGAGCGAACATCCGGTGACCGAGGCACCAATAGACCCTTATAGATAGTTACGCTACACATCAATGTACTGAATCACGACGCTATTTGTGTGTTCCGTCGTCCATACCAGGATCTGACGGTGAGAATTAGCTGAGAGTTTTGAGTCGGAGACAAGAAACTTGACAGCCAAATTATACATCCATCTGGTATGAAGCAGCGTTAGACCCTCGGAGATAAGTCGGCTAGTGACCAATGTATTGAATCGCGACGCAATTTCTGTGTTGCATCGTCATTAGGATGGTGCGAATGTCGCAATTAACTGTCAAATTCGCGTCGGATTCCCGAAACTTTACTCGTAGGACAACGATCATGTGGTGAGCCAGGCATGCTCGGAGATAAATCTGCTGGAAGACAATGTTCTGAAAACCATCGCAGTATGTGTGTTCCATCGTAATTGAGAGTATGGGAGGAATAAAATTAACTGCCAATCTTGCGGCCGATTTGTAAACTAGACTGACAAATCGCGACCATCCGGTGACCGAGGCACCGATAGACCCTTGTAGATAGTTACGCTGGACATCGATCTATTGAATCGCGACGCCATTTGTGTGTTCCATCGTCAATACCAGGATCTGACGGTAAGTATTAACTGTGAGTTATGAGAGGGAGAAAACAAACTTGACTGCCAAAGAGTACGTCCATCTGGTATGAGGCAACGATAGACCCTCGGAGATAAGTCGACTAGTGACCAATGTATTGAATCGCGACGCAATTTCTATGATGCAACGTCGTTAGGATGGTGGGAATGTCGCAATTAACTGTCAAATTTGCGTCGGATTTGAAAACAAGACTGACAAAGAGCGAACATCCGGTGACCGAGGCACCAATAGACCCTTATAGATAGTTACGCTAGACATCAATGTACTGAATCGCGACGCTATTTGTGTGTTCCGTCGTCCATACCAGGATCTGACGGTGAGAATTAGCTGAGAGTTATGAGTCGGAGACAAGAAACTTGACAGCCAAATTGTACATCCATCTGGTATGAAGCAGCGTTAGACCCTCGGAGATAAGTCGGCTAGTGACCAATGTATTGAATCGCGACGCAATTTCTGTGTTGCATCGTCATTAGGATGGTGGGAATGTCGCAATTAACTGTCAAATTTGCGTCGGATTCCCGAAACTTTACTCGTAGGACAACGTTCATGTTGTGACCCTTGCAGTAATATATGCTTGGAGATAAATCTGCTGGTAGACGATGTACTGAAAACGATCGCAGTATGTGTTCTATCGTCATTGAGAGGATGAGAGAAAATAAAATTAACTGTCAGTTTTGCGTCGGATTTGAAAACTAGATGACAAAACGCGACCATCCGTCGACCGAGGCACCAATAGACCCTTGTAGATAGTTTCGCTGGACATCGATCTATTGAATCGCGACGCTATTTGTGTGTTCCATCGTCAATACCAGGATCTGACGGTAAGAATTAACTGTGAGTTATGAGAGGGAGAAAACAAACTTGACTGCCAAAGAGTACGTCCATCTGGTATGAGGCAGCGATAGACCCTCGGAGATAAGTCGGCTAGTGACCAATGTATTTAATCGCGACGCAATTTCTGTGTTGCAACGTCGTTAGGATGGTGGGAATGTCGCAATTAATTGTCAAATTTGCGTCGGATTTGAAAACTAGACTGACAAAGAGAGAACATCCGGTGACCGAGGCACCAATAGACCCTTGTAGATAGTTACGATAGACATCGATGTACTGAATCGCGACGCTATTTGTGTGTTCCATGGTCGATACCAGGATCTGACGGTAAGAATTAACTGTGAGTTACGAGTCGGAGACAAGAAACTTGACAGCCAAATTGTACATCCATCTGGTATGAGGCAGCGTTAGACCCTCGGAGATAAGTCGGCTAGTGACCAATGTATTGAATCGCGACGCGATTTCTGTGTTGCATCGGCATTAGGATGGTGGGATAGTCGCAATTAACTCTCAAATTTGCGTCGGATCCCCGAAACTTTACTCGTAGGACAACGATCATGTGGTGACCCAGGCAGTAATAGATGCTTGGAGATAAATCTGCTGGAAGACGATGTTCTGGAAACCATCGCAGTATGTGTGTTCCATCGTATTTGAGAGTATGGGAGGAATAAAATTAACTGCCAATCTTGCGTCGGATATGTAAACTAGACTGACAAAACGCGACCATCCGGTGACCGAGGCACCAATAGACCCTTGTAGATAGTTAGGCTATACATCGATCTATTGAATCGCGACGCCATTTGTGTGTTCCATCGTCAATACCAAGATCTGACAATAAGAATTAACTGTGAGTTATGGGAGGGAGAAAACAAACTTGACTGCCAAAGAGTACGTCCATCTGGTATGAGGCAGCGATAGACCCTCGGAGATAAGTCGGCTAGTGACCAGTGTATTGAATCGCGACGCAATTTCTGTGATGCAACGTCGTTAGGATGGTGGGAATGTCGCAATTAACTGTCAAATTTGCGTCGGATTTGAAAACAAGACTGACCAAGAGCGAACATCCGGTGACCGAGGCACCAATACACCCTTATAGATAGTTACGCTACACATCAATGTACTGAATCACGACGCTATTTGTGTGTTCCATGGTCGATACCAGGATCTGACGGTAAGAATTAACTGTGAGTTATGAGTCGGAGACAAGAAAATTGACAGTAAAAATTGTACATCCATCTGGTATGAGGCAGCGTTAGACCCTCCGAGATAAGTCGGCTAGTGACCAATGTATTGAATCGCGACGCAATTTCTGTGTTGCATCGTCATTAGGATGGTGCGAATGTCGCAATTAACTGTCAAATTTGCGTCGGATTCCCGAAACCTTACTCGTAGGACAACGATCATGTGGTGAGCCAGGCATGCTCGGAGATAAATCTGCTGGAAGACAATGTTCTGAAAACCATCGCAGTATGTGTGTTCCATCGTAATTGAGAGTATGGGAGGAATAAAATTAACTGCTAATCTTGCGTCGGGTTTGTAAACTAGACTGGCAAAACGCGACAATCCGGTGACCGAGGCACCAATAGACCCTTGTAGATAGTTACGTTATACATCGATCTATTGAATCGCGACGCCATTTGTGTGTTCCATCGTCAATACCAAGATCTGACAATAGGAATTAACTGTGAGTTATGAGAGGGAGAAAACAAACTTGACTGCCAAAGAGTACGTCCATCTGGTATGAGGCAGCGTTAGACCCTCGGAGATAAGTCGGCTAGTGACCAATGTATTGAATCGTGACGCAATTTCTGTGATGCAACGTCGTTAGGATGGTGGGAATGTCGCAATTAACTGTCAAATTTACGTCGGATTTGAAAACAAGACTGACCAAGAGCGAACATCCGGTGACCGAGGCACCAATAGACCCTTATAGATAGTTACGCTACACATCAATGTACTGAATCACGACGCTATTTGTGTGTTCCGTCGTCCATACCAGGATCTGACGGTGAGAATTAGCTGAGAGTTTTGAGTCGGAGACAAGAAACTTGACAGCCAAATTATACATCCATCTGGTATGAAGCAGCGTTAGACCCTCGGAGATAAGTCGGCTAGTGACCAATGTATTGAATCGCGACGCAATTTCTGTGTTGCATCGTCATTAGGATGGTGCGAATGTCGCAATTAACTGTCAAATTCGCGTCGGATTCCCGAAACTTTACTCGTAGGACAACGATCATGTGGTGAGCCAGGCATGCTCGGAGATAAATCTGCTGGAAGACAATGTTCTGAAAACCATCGCAGTATGTGTGTTCCATCGTAATTGAGAGTATGGGAGGAATAAAATTAACTGCCAATCTTGCGGCCGATTTGTAAACTAGACTGACAAAACGCGACCATCCGGTGACCGAGGCACCGATAGACCCTTGTAGATAGTTACGCTGGACATCGATCTATTGAATCGCGACGCCATTTGTGTGTTCCATCGTCAATACCAGGATCTGACGGTAAGTATTAACTGTGAGTTATGAGAGGGAGAAAACAAACTTGACTGCCAAAGAGTACGTCCATCTGGTATGAGGCAACGATAGACCCTCGGAGATAAGTCGACTAGTGACCAATGTATTGAATCGCGAAGCAATTTATATGATGCAACGTCGTTAGGATGGTGGGAATGTCGCAATTAACTGTCAAATTTGCGTCGGATTTGAAAACAAGACTGACAAAGAGCGAACATCCGGTGACCGAGGCACCAATAGACCCTTATAGATAGTTACGCTAGACATCAATGTACTGAATCGCGACGCTATTTGTGTGTTCCGTCGTCCATACCAGGATCTGACGGTGAGAATTAGCTGAGAGTTATGAGTCGGAGACAAGAAACTTGACAGCCAAATTGTACATCCATCTGGTATGAAGCAGCGTTAGACCCTCGGAGATAAGTGGCTAGTGACCAATGTATTGAATCGCGACGCAATTTCTGTGTTGCATCGTCATTAGGATGGTGCGAATGTCGCAATTAACTGTCAAATTTGCGTCGGATTCCCGAAACTTTACTCGTAGGACAACGTTCATGTTGTGACCCTTGCAGTAATATATGCTTGGAGATAAATCTGCTGGTAGACGATGTACTGAAAACCATCGCAGTATGTGTTCTATCGTCATTGAGAGGATGAGAGAAAATAAAATTAACTGTCAGTTTTGCGTCGGATTTGAAAACTAGATGACAAAACGCGACCATCCGGTGACCGAGGCACCAATAGACCCTTGTAGATAGTTACGCTGGACATCGATCTATTGAATCGCGACGCTATTTGTGTGTTCCATCGTCAATACCAGGATCTGACGGTAAGAATTAACTGTGAGTTATGAGAGGGAGAAAACAAACTTGACTGCCAAAGAGTACGTCCATCTGGTATGAGGCAGCGATAGACCCTCGGAGATAAGTCGGCTAGTGACCAATGTATTTAATCGCGACGCAATTTCTGTGTTGCAACGTCGTTAGGATGGTGGGAATGTCGCAATTAATTGTCAAATTTGCGTCGGATTTGAAAACTAGACTGACAAAGAGAGAACATCCGGTGACCGAGGCACCAATAGACCCTTGTAGATAGTTACGATAGACATCGATGTACTGAATCGCGACGCTATTTGTGTGTTCCATGGTCGATACCAGGATCTGACGGTAAGAATTAACTGTGAGTTACGAGTCGGAGACAAGAAACTTGACAGCCAAATTGTACATCCATCTGGTATGAGGCAGCGTTAGACCCTCGGAGATAAGTCGGCTAGTGACCAATGTATTGAATCGCGACGCGATTTCTGTGTTGCATCGGCATTAGGATGGTAGGATAGTCGCAATTAACTCTCAAATTTGCGTCGGATCCCCGAAACTTTACTCGTAGGACAACGATCATGTGGTGACCCAGGCAGTAATAGATGCTTGGAGATAAATCTGCTGGAAGACGATGTTCTGGAAACCATCGCAGTATGTGTGTTCCATCGTATTTGAGAGTATGGGAGGAATAAAATTAACTGCCAATCTTGCGTCGGATATGTAAACTAGACTGACAAAACGCGACCATCCGGTGACCGAGGCACCAATAGACCCTTGTAGATAGTTACGCTGGACATCGATCTATTGAATCGCGGCGCCATTTGTGTGTTCCATCGTCAATACCAGGATCTGACGGTAAGAATTAACTGTGAGTTATGAGAGGGAGAAGACAAACTCGACTGCCAAAGAGTACGTCCATCTGGTATGAGGCAGCGATAGACCCTCGGAGATAAGTCGACTAGTGACCAATGAATTGAATCGCGACGCAATTTCTGTGTTGCATCGTCATTAGGATGGTGCGAATGTCGCAATTAACTGTCAAATTTGCGTCGGATTCCCGAAACCTTACTCGTAGGACAACGATCATGTGGTGAGCCAGGCATGCTCGGAGATAAATCTGCTGGAAGACAATGTTCTGAAAACCATCGCAGTATGTGTGTTCCATCGTAATTGAGAGTATGGGACGAATAAAATTAACTGCTAATCTTGCGTCGGATTTGTAAACTAGACTGGCAAAACGCGACAATCCGGTGACCGAGGCACCAATAGACCCTTGTAGATAGTTACGCTATACATCGATCTATTGAATCGCGACGCCATTTGTGTGTTTCATCGTCAATACCAAGATCTGACAATAGGAATTAACTGTGAGTTATGAGAGGGAGAAAACAAACTTGACTGCCAAAGAGTACGTCCATCTGGTATGAGGCAGCGTTAGACCCTCGGAGATAAGTCGGCTAGTGACCAATGTATTGAATCGTGACGCAATTTCTGTGATGCAACGTCGTTAGGATGGTGGGAATGTCGCAATTAACTGTCAAATTTACGTCGGATTTGAAAACAAGACTGACCAAGAGCGAACATCCGGTGACCGAGGCACCAATAGACCCTTATAGATAGTTACGCTACACATCAATGTACTGAATCACGACGCTATTTGTGTGTTCCGTCGTCCATACCAGGATCTGACGGTGAGAATTAGCTGAGAGTTTTGAGTCGGAGACAAGAAACTTGACAGCCAAATTATACATCCATCTGGTATGAAGCAGCGTTAGACCCTCGGAGATAAGTCGGCTAGTGACCAATGTATTGAATCGCGACGCAATTTCTGTGTTGCATCGTCATTAGGATGGTGCGAATGTCGCAATTAACTGTCAAATTCGCGTCGGATTCCCGAAACTTTACTCGTAGGACAACGATCATGTGGTGAGCCAGGCATGCTCGGAGATAAATCTGCTGGAAGACAATGTTCTGAAAACCATCGCAGTATGTGTGTTCCATCGTAATTGAGAGTATGGGAGGAATAAAATTAACTGCCAATCTTGCGGCCGATTTGTAAACTAGACTGACAAAACGCGACCATCCGGTGACCGAGGCACCGATAGACCCTTGTAGATAGTTACGCTGGACATCGATCTATTGAATCGCGACGCCATTTGTGTGTTCCATCGTCAATACCAGGATCTGACGGTAAGTATTAACTGTGAGTTATGAGAGGGAGAAAACAAACTTGACTGCCAAAGAGTACGTCCATCTGGTATGAGGCAACGATAGACCCTCGGAGATAAGTCGACTAGTGGCCAATGTATTGAATCGCGACGCAATTTCTATGATGCAACGTCGTTAGGATGGTGGGAATGTCGCAATTAACTGTCAAATTTGCGTCGGATTTGAAAACAAGACTGACAAAGAGCGAACATCCGGTGACCGAGGCACCAATAGACCCTTATAGATAGTTACGCTAGACATCAATGTACTGAATCGCGACGCTATTTGTGTGTTCCGTCGTCCATACCAGGATCTGACGGTGAGAATTAGCTGAGAGTTATGAGTCGGAGACAAGAAACTTGACAGCCAAATTGTACATCCATCTGGTATGAAGCAGCGTTAGACCCTCGGAGATAAGTGGCTAGTGACCAATGTATTGAATCGCGACGCAATTTCTGTGTTGCATCGTCATTAGGATGGTGGGAATGTCGCAATTAACTGTCAAATTTGCGTCGGATTCCCGAAACTTTACTCGTAGGACAACGTTCATGTTGTGACCCTTGCAGTAATATATGCTTGGAGATAAATCTGCTGGTAGACGATGTACTGAAAACCATCGCAGTATGTGTTCTATCGTCATTGAGAGGATGAGAGAAAATAAAATTAACTGTCAGTTTTGCGTCGGATTTGAAAACTAGATGACAAAACGCGACCATCCGGTGACCGAGGCACCAATAGACCCTTGTAGATAGTTACGCTGGACATCGATCTATTGAATCGCGACGCTATTTGTGTGTTCCATCGTCAATACCAGGATCTGACGGTAAGAATTAACTGTGAGTTATGAGAGGGAGAAAACAAACTTGACTGCCAAAGAGTACGTCCATCTGGTATGAGGCAGCGATAGACCCTCGGAGATAAGTCGGCTAGTGACCAATGTATTTAATCGCGACGCAATTTCTGTGTTGCAACGTCGTTAGGATGGTGGGAATGTCGCAATTAATTGTCAAATTTGCGTCGGATTTGAAAACTAGACTGACAAAGAGAGAACATCCGGTGACCGAGGCACCAATAGACCCTTGTAGATAGTTACGATAGACATCGATGTACTGAATCGCGACGCTATTTGTGTGTTCCATGGTCGATACCAGGATCTGACGGTAAGAATTAACTGTGAGTTACGAGTCGGAGACAAGAAACTTGACAGCCAAATTGTACATCCATCTGGTATGAGGCAGCGTTAGACCCTCGGAGATAAGTCGGCTAGTGACCAATGTATTGAATCGCGACGCGATTTCTGTGTTGCATCGGCATTAGGATGGTGGGATAGTCGCAATTAACTCTCAAATTTGCGTCGGATCCCCGAAACTTTACTCGTAGGACAACGATCATGTGGTGACCCAGGCAGTAATAGATGCTTGAAGATAAATCTGCTGGAAGACGATGTTCTGGAAACCATCGCAGTATGTGTGTTCCATCGTATTTGAGAGTATGGGAGGAATAAAATTAACTGCCAATCTTGCGTCGGATTTGTAAACTAGACTGGCAAAACGCGACCATCCGGTGACCGAGGCACCAATAGACCCTTGTAGATAGTTACGCTGGACATCGATCTATTGAATCGCGGCGCCATTTGTGTGTTCCATCGTCAATACCAGGATCTGACGGTAAGAATTAACTGTGAGTTATGGGAGGGAGAAAACAAACTTGACTGCCAAAGAGTACGTCCATCTGGTATGAGGCAGCGATAGACCCTCGGAGATAAGTCGGCTAGTGACCAGTGTATTGAATCGCGACGCAATTTCTGTGATGCAACGTCGTTAGGATGGTGGGAATGTCGCAATTAACTGTCAAATTTGCGTCGGATTTGAAAACAAGACTGACCAAGAGCGAACATCCGGTGACCGAGGCACCAATACACCCTTATAGATAGTTACGCTACACATCAATGTACTGAATCACGACGCTATTTGTGTGTTCCATGGTCGATACCAGGATCTGACGGTAAGAATTAACTGTGAGTTATGAGTCGGAGACAAGAAAATTGACAGTAAAAATTGTACATCCATCTGGTATGAGGCAGCGTTAGACCCTCGGAGATAAGTCGGCTAGTGACCAATGTATTGAATCGCGACGCAATTTCTGTGTTGCATCGTCATTAGGATGGTGCGAATGTCGCAATTAACTGTCAAATTTGCGTCGGATTCCCGAAACCTTACTCGTAGGACAACGATCATGTGGTGAGCCAGGCATGCTCGGAGATAAATCTGCTGGAAGACAATGTTCTGAAAACCATCGCAGTATGTGTGTTCCATCGTAATTGAGAGTATGGGAGGAATAAAATTAACTGCTAATCTTGCGTCGGGTTTGTAAACTAGACTGGCAAAACGCGACAATCCGGTGACCGAGGCACCAATAGACCCTTGTAGATAGTTACGCTATACATCGATCTATTGAATCGCGACGCCATTTGTGTGTTCCATCGTCAATACCAAGATCTGACAATAGGAATTAACTGTGAGTTATGAGAGGGAGAAAACAAACTTGACTGCCAAAGAGTACGTCCATCTGGTATGAGGCAGCGTTAGACCCTCGGAGATAAGTCGGCTAGTGACCAATGTATTGAATCGTGACGCAATTTCTGTGATGCAACGTCGTTAGGATGGTGGGAATGTCGCAATTAACTGTCAAATTTACGTCGGATTTGAAAACAAGACTGACCAAGAGCGAACATCCGGTGACCGAGGCACCAATAGACCCTTATAGATAGTTACGCTACACATCAATGTACTGAATCACGACGCTATTTGTGTGTTCCGTCGTCCATACCAGGAT
This sequence comes from Schistocerca gregaria, assembly GCF_023897955.1. NCBI lineage: Eukaryota > Metazoa > Arthropoda > Insecta > Orthoptera > Acrididae > Schistocerca > Schistocerca gregaria. The sequence goes on along the minus strand of NW_026061833.1, from coordinate 2,369,805 downwards.
CTGACGGTGAGAATTAGCTGAGAGTTTTGAGTCGGAGACAAGAAACTTGACAGCCAAATTATACATCCATCTGGTATGAAGCAGCGTTAGACCCTCGGAGATAAGTCGGCTAGTGACCAATGTATTGAATCGCGACGCAATTTCTGTGTTGCATCGTCATTAGGATGGTGCGAATGTCGCAATTAACTGTCAAATTCGCGTCGGATTCCCGAAACTTTACTCGTAGGACAACGATCATGTGGTGAGCCAGGCATGCTCGGAGATAAATCTGCTGGAAGACAATGTTCTGAAAACCATCGCAGTATGTGTGTTCCATCGTAATTGAGAGTATGGGAGGAATAAAATTAACTGCCAATCTTGCGGCCGATTTGTAAACTAGACTGACAAAACGCGACCATCCGGTGACCGAGGCACCGATAGACCCTTGTAGATAGTTACGCTGGACATCGATCTATTGAATCGCGACGCCATTTGTGTGTTCCATCGTCAATACCAGGATCTGACGGTAAGTATTAACTGTGAGTTATGAGAGGGAGAAAACAAACTTGACTGCCAAAGAGTACGTCCATCTGGTATGAGGCAACGTTAGACCCTCGGAGATAAGTCGACTAGTGACCAATGTATTGAATCGCGAAGCAATTTATATGATGCAACGTCGTTAGGATGGTGGGAATGTCGCAATTAACTGTCAAATTTGCGTCGGATTTGAAAACAAGACTGACAAAGAGCGAACATCCGGTGACCGAGGCACCAATAGACCCTTATAGATAGTTACGCTAGACATCAATGTACTGAATCGCGACGCTATTTGTGTGTTCCGTCGTCCATACCAGGATCTGACGGTGAGAATTAGCTGAGAGTTATGAGTCGGAGACAAGAAACTTGACAGCCAAATTGTACATCCATCTGGTATGAAGCAGCGTTAGACCCTCGGAGATAAGTGGCTAGTGACCAATGTATTGAATCGCGACGCAATTTCTGTGTTGCATCGTCATTAGGATGGTGGGAATGTCGCAATTAACTGTCAAATTTGCGTCGGATTCCCGAAACTTTACTCGTAGGACAACGTTCATGTTGTGACCCTTGCAGTAATATATGCTTGGAGATAAATCTGCTGGTAGACGATGTACTGAAAACCATCGCAGTATGTGTTCTATCGTCATTGAGAGGATGAGAGAAAATAAAATTAACTGTCAGTTTTGCGTCGGATTTGAAAACTAGATGACAAAACGCGACCATCCGGTGACCGAGGCACCAATAGACCCTTGTAGATAGTTACGCTGGACATCGATCTATTGAATCGCGACGCTATTTGTGTGTTCCATCGTCAATACCAGGATCTGACGGTAAGAATTAACTGTGAGTTATGAGAGGGAGAAAACAAACTTGACTGCCAAAGAGTACGTCCATCTGGTATGAGGCAGCGATAGACCCTCGGAGATAAGTCGGCTAGTGACCAATGTATTTAATCGCGACGCAATTTCTGTGTTGCAACGTCGTTAGGATGGTGGGAATGTCGCAATTAATTGTCAAATTTGCGTCGGATTTGAAAACTAGACTGACAAAGAGAGAACATCCGGTGACCGAGGCACCAATAGACCCTTGTAGATAGTTACGATAGACATCGATGTACTGAATCGCGACGCTATTTGTGTGTTCCATGGTCGATACCAGGATCTGACGGTAAGAATTAACTGTGAGTTACGAGTCGGAGACAAGAAACTTGACAGCCAAATTGTACATCCATCTGGTATGAGGCAGCGTTAGACCCTCGGAGATAAGTCGGCTAGTGACCAATGTATTGAATCGCGACGCAATTTCTGTGTTGCATCGTCATTAGGATGGTGCGAATGTCGCAATTAACTGTCAAATTTGCGTCGGATTCCCGAAACCTTACTCGTAGGACAACGATCATGTGGTGACCCAGGCAGTAATAGATGCTTGGAGATAAATCTGCTGGAAGACGATGTTCTGGAAACCATCGCAGTATGTGTGTTCCATCGTATTTGAGAGTATGGGAGGAATAAAATTAACTGCCAATCTTGCGTCGGATATGTAAACTAGACTGACAAAACGCGACCATCCGGTGACCGAGGCACCAATAGACCCTTGTAGATAGTTAGGCTATACATCGATCTATTGAATCGCGACGCCATTTGTGTGTTCCATCGTCAATACCAAGATCTGACAATAAGAATTAACTGTGAGTTATGGGAGGGAGAAAACAAACTTGACTGCCAAAGAGTACGTCCATCTGGTATGAGGCAGCGATAGACCCTCGGAGATAAGTCGGCTAGTGACCAGTGTATTGAATCGCGACGCAATTTCTGTGATGCAACGTCGTTAGGATGGTGGGAATGTCGCAATTAACTGTCAAATTTGCGTCGGATTTGAAAACAAGACTGACCAAGAGCGAACATCCGGTGACCGAGGCACCAATACACCCTTATAGATAGTTACGCTACACATCAATGTACTGAATCACGACGCTATTTGTGTGTTCCGTCGTCCATACCAGGATCTGACGGTGAGAATTAGCTGAGAGTTTTGAGTCGGAGACAAGAAACTTGACAGCCAAATTATACATCCATCTCGTATGAGGCAGCGTTAGACCCTCGGAGATATGTCGGCTAGTGACCAATGTATTGAATCGCGACGCAATTTCTGTGTTGCATCGTCATTAGGATGGTGCGAATGTCGCAATTAACTGTCAAATTTGCGTCGGATTCCCGAAACCTTACTCGTAGGACAACGATCATGTGGTGAGCCAGGCATGCTCGGAGATAAATCTGCTGGAAGACAATGTTCTGAAAACCATCGCAGTATGTGTGTTCCATCGTAATTGAGAGTATGGGAGGAATAAAATTAACTGCCAATCTTGCGTCGGATTTGTAAACTAGACTGGCAAAACGCGACCATCCGGTGACCGAGGCACCAATAGACCCTTGTAGATAGTTACGCTGGACATCGATCTATTGAATCGCGGCGCCATTTGTGTGTTCCATCGTCAATACCAGGATCTGACGGTAAGAATTAACTGTGAGTTATGAGAGGGAGAAGACAAACTCGACTGCCAAAGAGTACGTCCATCTGGTATGAGGCAGCGATAGACCCTCGGAGATAAGTCGACTAGTGACCAATGTATTGAATCGCGACGCAATTTCTGTGTTGCAACGTCGTTAAGATGGTGGGAATGTCGCAATTAATTGTCAAATTTGCGTCGGATTTGAAAACTAGACTGACAAAGAGAGAGCATCCGGTGACCGAGGCACCAATAGACCCTTGTAGATAGTTTTGCTAGACATCGATGTACTGAATCGCGACGCTATTTGTGTGTTCCATGGTCGATACCAGGATCTGACGGTAAGAATTAACTGTGAGTTATGAGTCGGAGACAAGAAAATTGACAGCAAAACTGTACATCCATCTGGTATGAGGCAGCGTTAGACCCTCGGAGATAAGTCGGCTAGTGACCAATGTATTGAATCGCGACGCAATTTCTGTGTTGCATCGTCATTAGGATGGTGCGAATGTCGCAATTAACTGTCAAATTTGCGTCGGATTCCCGAAACCTTACTCGTAGGACAACGATCATGTGGTGAGCCAGGCATGCTCGGAGATAAATCTGCTGGAAGACAATGTTCTGAAAACCATCGCAGTATGTGTGTTCCATCGTAATTGAGAGTATGGGACGAATAAAATTAACTGCTAATCTTGCGTCGGATTTGTAAACTAGACTGGCAAAACGCGACAATCCGGTGACCGAGGCACCAATAGACCCTTGTAGATAGTTACGCTATACATCGATCTATTGAATCGCGACGCCATTTGTGTGTTTCATCGTCAATACCAAGATCTGACAATAGGAATTAACTGTGAGTTATGAGAGGGAGAAAACAAACTTGACTGCCAAAGAGTACGTCCATCTGGTATGAGGCAGCGTTAGACCCTCGGAGATAAGTCGGCTAGTGACCAATGTATTGAATCGTGACGCAATTTCTGTGATGCAACGTCGTTAGGATGGTGGGAATGTCGCAATTAACTGTCAAATTTACGTCGGATTTGAAAACAAGACTGACCAAGAGCGAACATCCGGTGACCGAGGCACCAATAGACCCTTATAGATAGTTACGCTACACATCAATGTACTGAATCACGACGCTATTTGTGTGTTCCGTCGTCCATACCAGGATCTGACGGTGAGAATTAGCTGAGAGTTTTGAGTCGGAGACAAGAAACTTGACAGCCAAATTATACATCCATCTGGTATGAAGCAGCGTTAGACCCTCGGAGATAAGTCGGCTAGTGACCAATGTATTGAATCGCGACGCAATTTCTGTGTTGCATCGTCATTAGGATGGTGCGAATGTCGCAATTAACTGTCAAATTCGCGTCGGATTCCCGAAACTTTACTCGTAGGACAACGATCATGTGGTGAGCCAGGCATGCTCGGAGATAAATCTGCTGGAAGACAATGTTCTGAAAACCATCGCAGTATGTGTGTTCCATCGTAATTGAGAGTATGGGAGGAATAAAATTAACTGCCAATCTTGCGGCCGATTTGTAAACTAGACTGACAAAACGCGACCATCCGGTGACCGAGGCACCGATAGACCCTTGTAGATAGTTACGCTGGACATCGATCTATTGAATCGCGACGCCATTTGTGTGTTCCATCGTCAATACCAGGATCTGACGGTAAGTATTAACTGTGAGTTATGAGAGGGAGAAAACAAACTTGACTGCCAAAGAGTACGTCCATCTGGTATGAGGCAACGATAGACCCTCGGAGATAAGTCGACTAGTGGCCAATGTATTGAATCGCGACGCAATTTCTATGATGCAACGTCGTTAGGATGGTGGGAATGTCGCAATTAACTGTCAAATTTGCGTCGGATTTGAAACAAGACTGACAAAGAGCGAACATCCGGTGACCGAGGCACCAATAGACCCTTATAGATAGTTACGCTAGACATCAATGTACTGAATCGCGACGCTATTTGTGTGTTCCGTCGTCCATACCAGGATCTGACGGTGAGAATTAGCTGAGAGTTATGAGTCGGAGACAAGAAACTTGACAGCCAAATTGTACATCCATCTGGTATGAAGCAGCGTTAGACCCTCGGAGATAAGTGGCTAGTGACCAATGTATTGAATCGCGACGCAATTTCTGTGTTGCATCGTCATTAGGATGGTGGGAATGTCGCAATTAACTGTCAAATTTGCGTCGGATTCCCGAAACTTTACTCGTAGGACAACGTTCATGTTGTGACCCTTGCAGTAATATATGCTTGGAGATAAATCTGCTGGTAGACGATGTACTGAAAACCATCGCAGTATGTGTTCTATCGTCATTGAGAGGATGAGAGAAAATAAAATTAACTGTCAGTTTTGCGTCGGATTTGAAAACTAGATGACAAAACGCGACCATCCGGTGACCGAGGCACCAATAGACCCTTGTAGATAGTTACGCTGGACATCGATCTATTGAATCGCGACGCTATTTGTGTGTTCCATCGTCAATACCAGGATCTGACGGTAAGAATTAACTGTGAGTTATGAGAGGGAGAAAACAAACTTGACTGCCAAAGAGTACGTCCATCTGGTATGAGGCAGCGATAGACCCTCGGAGATAAGTCGGCTAGTGACCAATGTATTTAATCGCGACGCAATTTCTGTGTTGCAACGTCGTTAGGATGGTGGGAATGTCGCAATTAATTGTCAAATTTGCGTCGGATTTGAAAACTAGACTGACAAAGAGAGAACATCCGGTGACCGAGGCACCAATAGACCCTTGTAGATAGTTACGATAGACATCGATGTACTGAATCGCGACGCTATTTGTGTGTTCCATGGTCGATACCAGGATCTGACGGTAAGAATTAACTGTGAGTTACGAGTCGGAGACAAGAAACTTGACAGCCAAATTGTACATCCATCTGGTATGAGGCAGCGTTAGACCCTCGGAGATAAGTCGGCTAGTGACCAGTGTATTGAATCGCGACGCAATTTCTGTGATGCAACGTCGTTAGGATGGTGGGAATGTCGCAATTAACTGTCAAATTTGCGTCGGATTTGAAAACAAGACTGACCAAGAGCGAACATCCGGTGACCGAGGCACCAATACACCCTTATAGATAGTTACGCTACACATCAATGTACTGAATCACGACGCTATTTGTGTGTTCCGTCGTCCATACCAGGATCTGACGGTGAGAATTAGCTGAGAGTTTTGAGTCGGAGACAAGAAACTTGACAGCCAAATTGTACATCCATCTCGTATGAGGCAGCGTTAGACCCTCGGAGATATGTCGGCTAGTGACCAATGTATTGAATCGCGACGCAATTTCTGTGTTGCATCGTCATTAGGATGGTGCGAATGTCGCAATTAACTGTCAAATTTGCGTCGGATTCCCGAAACCTTACTCGTAGGACAACGATCATGTGGTGAGCCAGGCATGCTCGGAGATAAATCTGCTGGAAGACGATGTTCTGAAAACCATCGCAGTATGTGTGTTCCATCGTAATTGAGAGTATGGGAGGAATAAAATTAACTGCCAATCTTGCGTCGGATTTGTAAACTAGACTGGCAAAACGCGACCATCCGGTGACCGAGGCACCAATAGACCCTTGTAGATAGTTACGCTGGACATCGATCTATTGAATCGCGGCGCCATTTGTGTGTTCCATCGTCAATACCAGGATCTGACGGTAAGAATTAACTGTGAGTTATGAGAGGGAGAAGACAAACTTGACTGCCAAAGAGTACGTCAATCTGGTATGAGGCAGCGATAGACCCTCGGAGATAAGTCGACTAGTGACCAATGTATTGAATCGCGACGCAATTTCTGTGTTGCAACGTCGTTAGGATGGTGGGAATGTCGCAATTAATTGTCAAATTTGCGTCGGATTTGAAAACTAGACTGACAAAGAGAGAGCATCCGGTGACCGAGGCACCAATAGACCCTTGTAGATAGTTACGCTATACATCGATCTATTGAATCGCGACGCCATTTGTGTGTTCCGTCGTCAATACCAAGATCTGACAATAAGAAATAACTGTGAGTTATGAGAGGGAGAAAACAAACTTGACTGCCAAAGAGTACGTCCATCTGGTAAGAGGCAGCGTTAGACCCTCGGAGATAAGTCGGCTAGTGACCAATGTATTGAATCGCGACGCAATTTCTGTGATGCAACGTCGTTAGGATGGTGGGAATGTCGCAATTAACTGTCAAATTTACGTCGGATTTGAAAACAAGGCTGACCAAGAGCGAACATCCGGTGACCGAGGCACCAATAGACCCTTATAGATAGTTACGCTACACATCAATGTACTGAATCACGACGCTATTTGTGTGTTCCGTCGTCCATACCAGGATCTGACGGTGAGAATTAGCTGAGAGTTTTGAGTCGGAGACAAGAAACTTGACAGCCAAATTATACATCCATCTGGTATGAAGCAGCGTTAGACCCTCGGAGATAAGTCGGCTAGTGACCAATGTATTGAATCGCGATGCAATTTCTGTGTTGCATCGTCATTAGGATGGTGCGAATGTCGCAATTAACTGTCAAATTCGCGTCGGATTCCCGTAACTTTACTCGTAGGACAACGATCATGTGGTGAGCCAGGCATGCTCGGAGATAAATCTGCTGGAAGACAATGTTCTGAAAACCATCGCAGTATGTGTGTTCCATCGTAATTGAGAGTATGGGAGGAATAAAATTAACTGCCAATCTTGCGGCCGATTTGTAAACTAGACTGACAAAACGCGACCATCCGGTGACCGAGGCACCAATAGACCCTTGTAGATAGTTACGCTGGACATCGATCTATTGAATCGCGACGCCATTTGTGTGTTCCATCGTCAATACCAGGATCTGACGGTAAGTATTAACTGTGAGTTATGAGAGGGAGAAAACATACTTGACTGCCAAAGAGTACGTCCATCTGGTATGAGGCAACGATAGACCCTCGGAGATAAGTCGACTAGTGACCAATGTATTGAATCGCGACGCAATTTCTATGATGCAACGTCGTTAGGATGGTGGGAATGTCGCAATTAACTGTCAAATTTGCGTCGGATTTGAAAACAAGACTGACAAAGAGCGAACATCCGGTGACCGAGGCACCAATAGACCCTTATAGATAGTTACGCTAGACATCAATGTACTGAATCGCGAAGCTATTTGTGTGTTCCGTCGTCCATACCAGGATCTGACGGTGAGAATTAGCTGAGAGTTATGAGTCGGAGACAAGAAACTTGACAGCCAAATTGTACATCCATCTGGTATGAAGCAGCGTTAGACCCTCGGAGATAAGTCGGCTAGTGACCAATGTATTGAATCGCGACGCAATTTCTGTGTTGCATCGTCATTAGGATGGTGGGAATGTCGCAATTAACTGTCAAATTTGCGTCGGATTCCCGAAACTTTACTCGTAGGACAACGTTCATGTTGTGACCCTTGCAGTAATAAATGCTTGGAGATAAATCTGCTGGTAGACGATGTACTGAAAACCATCGCAGTATGTGTTCTATCGTCATTGAGAGGATGAGAGAAAATAAAATTAACTGTCAGTTTTGCGTCGGATTTGAAAACTAGATGACAAAACGCGACCATCCGGTGACCGAGGCACCAATAGACCCTTGTAGATAGTTACGCTGGACATCGATCTATTGAATCGCGACGCTATTTGTGTGTTCCATCGTCAATACCAGGATCTGACGGTAAGAATTAACTGTGAGTTATGAGAGGGAGAAAACAAACTTGACTGCCAAAGAGTACGTCCATCTGGTATGAGGCAGCGATAGACCCTCGGAGATAAGTCGGCTAGTGACCAATGTATTTAATCGCGACGCAATTTCTGTGTTGCAACGTCGTTAGGATGGTGGGAATGTCGCAATTAATTGTCAAATTTGCGTCGGATTTGAAAACTAGACTGACAAAGAGAGAACATCCGGTGACCGAGGCACCAATAGACCTTTGTAGATAGTTACGCTAGACATCGATGTACTGAATCGCGACGCTATTTGTGTGTTCCATGGTCGATATCAGGATCTGACGGTAAGAATTAACTGTGAGTTACGAGTCGGAGACAAGAAACTTGACAGCCAAATTGTACATCCATCTGGTATGAGGCAGCGTTAGACCCTCGGAGATAAGTCGGCTAGTGACCAATGTATTGAATCGCGACGCGATTTCTGTGTTGCATCGGCATTAGGATGGTGGGATAGTCGCAATTAACTCTCAAATTTGCGTCGGATCCCCGAAACTTTACTCGTAGGACAACGATCATGTGGTGACCCAGGCAGTAATAGATGCTTGGAGATAAATCTGCTGGAAGACGATGTTCTGGAAACCATCGCAGTATGTGTGTTCCATCGTAATTGGGAGTATGGGAGGAATAAAATTAACTGCCAATCTTGCGTCGGATATGTAAACTTGACTGACAAAACGCGACCATCCGGTGACCGAGGCACCAATAGACCCTTGTAGATAGTTAGGCTATACATCGATCTATTGAATCGCGACGCCATTTGTGTGTTCCATCGTCAATACCAAGATCTGACAATAAGAATTAACTGTGAGTTATGGGAGGGAGAAAACAAACTTGACTGCCAAAGAGTACGTCCATCTGGTATGAGGCAGCGATAGACCCTCGGAGATAAGTCGGCTAGTGACCAATGTATTGAATCGCGACTCAATTTCTGTGATGCAACGTCGTTAGGATGGTGGGAATGTCGCAATTAACTGTCAAATTTGCGTCGGATTTGAAAACAAGACTGACCAAGAGCGAACATCCGGTGACCGAGGCACCAATAGACCCTTATAGATAGTTACGCTAGACACCAATGTACTGAATCACGACGCTATTTGTGTGTTCCGTCGTCCATACCAGGATCTGACGGTGAGAATTAGCTGAGAGTTTTGAGTCGGAGACAAGAAACTTGACAGCCAAATTATACATCCATCTGGTATGAAACAGCGTTTGACCCTCGGAGATAAGTCGGCTAGTGACCAATGTATTGAATCGCGACGCAATTTCTGTGTTGCATCGTCATTAGGATGGTGGGAATGTCGCAATTAACTGTCAAATTTGCGTCGAATTCCCGAAACCTTACTCGTAGGACAACGATCATGTGGTGAGCCAGGCATGCTCGGAGATAAATCTGCTGGAAGACGATGTTCTGAAAACCATCGCAGTATGTGTGTTCCATCGTAATTGAGAGTATGGGAGGAATAATATTAACTGCCAATCTTGCGTCGGATATGTGAACTAGACTGACAAAACGCGACCATCCGGTGACCGAGGCACCAATAGACCCTTGTAGATAGTTACGCTGGACATCGATCTATTGAATCGCGACGCCATTTGTGTGTTCCATCGTGAATACCAGGATCTGACGGTAAGAATTAACTGTGAGTTATGAGGGAGAAAACAAACTTGACTGCCAAAGAGTACGTCCATCTGGTATGAGGCAGCGATAGACCCTCGGAGATAAGTCGGCTAGTGACCAATGTATTTATCGCGACGCAATTTCTGTGTTGCAACGTCGTTAGGATGGTGGGAATGTCGCAATTAATTGTCAAATTTGCGTCGGATTTGAAAACTAGACTCACAAAGAGAGAACATCCGGTGACCGAGGCACCAATAGACCCTTGTAGATAGTTATGCTAGACATCGATGTACTGAATCGCGACGCTATTTGTGTGTTCCATGGTCGATACCAGGATCTGACGGTAAGAATTAACTGTGAGTTATGAGTCGGAGACAAGAAACTTGACAGCCAAATTGTACATCCATCTCGTATGAGGCAGCGTTAGACCCTCGGAGATATGTCGGCTAGTGACCAATGTATTGAATCGCGACGCAATTTCTGTGTTGCATCGTCATTAGGATGGTGCGAATGTCGCAATTAACTGTCAAATTTGCGTCGGATTCAAGAAACCTTACTCGTAGGACAACGATCATGTGGTGAGCCAGGCATGCTCGGAGATAAATCTGCTGGAAGACAATGTGCTGAAAACCATCGCAGTATGTGTGTTCCATCGTAATTGAGAGTATGGGAGGAATAAAATTAACTGCCAATCTTGCGTCGGATTTGTAAACTAGACTGGCAAAACGCGACCATCCGGTGACCGAGGCACCAATAGACCCTTGTAGATAGTTACGCTGGACATCGATCTATTGAATCGCGGCGCCATTTGTGTGTTCCATCGTCAATACCAGGATCTGACGGTAAGAATTAACTGTGAGTTATGAGAGGGAGAAGACAAACTTGACTGCCAAAGAGTACGTCCATCTGGTATGAGGCAGCGATAGACCCTCGGAGATAAGTCGGCTAGTGACCAATGTATTTAATCGCGACGCAATTTCTGTGTTGCAACGTCGTTAGGATGGTGGGAATGTCGCAATTAATTGTCAAATTTGCGTCGGATTTGAAAACTAGACTGACAAAGAGAGAACATCCGGTGACCGAGGCACCAATAGACCCTTGTAGATAGTTACGCTATACATCGATATTTTGAATCGCGACGCCATTTGTGTGTTCCATCGTCAATACCAAGATCTGACAATAAGAATTAACTGTGAGTTATGAGAGGGAGAAAACAAACTTGACTGCCAAAGAGTACGTCCATCTGGTATGAGGCAGCGATAGACCCTCGGAGATAAGTCGGCTAGTGACCAATGTATTTAATCGCGACGCAATTTCTGTGTTGCAACGTCGTTAGGATTTTGGGAATGTCGCAATTAACTGTCAAATTTGCGTCGGATTTGAAAACAAGATTGACCAAGAGCGAACATCCGGTGACCGAGGCACCAATAGACCCTTATAGATAGTTACGCTACACATTAATGTACTGAATCGCGACGCTATTTGTGTGTTCCCTCGTCCATTCCAGGATCTGACGGTGAGAATTAGCTGAGAGTTTTGAGTCGGAGACAAGAAACTTGACAGCCAAATTGTACATCCATCTGGTATGAAGCAGCGTTAGACTCTCGGAGATAAGTAGGCTAGTGACCAATGTATTGAATCGCGACGCAATTTCTGTGTTGCATCGTCATTAGGATGGTGGGAATGTCGCAATTAACTGTCAAATTTGCGTCGGATTCCCGAAACTTTACTCGTAGGACAACGTTCATGTGGTGACCCAGTCAGTAATAGATGCTTGGAGATAAATCTGCTGGTAGACGATGTACTGAAAACCATCGCAGTATGTGTTCTATCGTCATTGAGAGGATGAGAGAAAATAAAATTAACTGTCAGTTTTGCGTCGGATTTGAAAACTAGATGACAAAACGCGACCATCCGGTGACCGAGGCACCAATTGACCCTTGTAGATAGTTACGCTGGACATCGATCTATTGAATCGCGACGCTATTTGTGTGTTCCATCGTTATTACCAGGATCTGACGGTAAGAATTAACTGTGAGTTTTGAGAGGGAGAAAACAAACTTTACTGCCAAAGAGCACGTCCATCTGGTATGAGGCAGCGATAGACCCTCGGAGATAAGTCGGCTAGTGACTAATGTATTTAATCGCGACGCAATTTCTGTGTTGCAACGTCGTTAGGATGGTGGGAATGTCGCAATTAATTGTCAAATTTGCGTCGGATTTGAAAACTAGACTGACAAAGAGAGAACATCCTGCGACCGTGGCACCAATAGACCCTTGTAGATAGTTACGATAGACATCGATGTACTGAATCGCGACGCTATTTGTGTGTTCCATGGTCGATACCAGGATCTGACGGTAAGAATTAACTCGGAGACAAGAAACTTGACAGCCAAATTGTACATCCATCTGGTATGAGGCAGCGTTAGACCCTCGGAGATAAGTCGGCTAGTGACCAATGTATTGAATCGCGACGCGATTTCTGTGTTGCATCGGCATTAGGATGGTGGGATAGTCGCAATTAACTCTCAAATTTGCGTCGGATCCCCGAAACTTTACTCGTAGGACAACGATCATGTGGTGACCCAGGCAGTAATAGATGCTTGGAGATAAATCTGCTGGAAGACGATGTTCTGGAAACCATCGCAGAATGTGTGTTCCATCGTAATTGAGAGTATGAGAGGAATACAATTAACTGTCAGTTTTGCGTCGGATTTGAAAACTAGACTGACAAAGCGCGACCATCCGGTGACCGAAGCACAAATAGACTCATCTAGATAGTTACGCTGGACATCAATGTAGTGAATCGAGACGCTATTTGTGTGTTCCGTCGTCCATACCAGGATCTGACGGTGAGAATTAGCTGAGAGTTTTGAGTCGGAGACAAGAAACTTGACAGCCAAATTGTACATCCATCTGGTACGAAGCAGCGTTAGACCCTCGGAGATAAGTCGGCTAGTGACCAATGTATTGAATCGCGACGCAATTTCTGTGTTGCATCGTCGTTAGGATGGTGGGAATGTCGCAATTAACTGTCAAATTTGCGTCGGATTTGAAAACAAGACTGACCAAGAGCGAACATCCGGTGACCGAGGCACCAATAGACCCTTACAGATAGTTAACGCTAGACATCAATGTACTGAATCGCGACGCTATTTGTGTGTTCCGTCGTCCATACCAGGATCTGACGTTGAGAATTAGCTGAGAGTTTTGAGTCGGAGACAAGAAACTTGACAGCCAAATTGTACATCCATCTGGTATGAAGCAGCGTTAGGCCCTCGGAGATAAGTCGGCTAGTGACCAATGTATTGAATCGCGACGCAATTTCTGTGTTGCATCGTCATTAGGATGGCGGGAATGTCGCAATTAACTGTCAAATTTGCGTCGGATTCCCGAAACTTTACTCGTAGGACAACGATCATGTGGTGACCAAGGCATGCTCGGAGATAAATCTGCTGGAAGACGATGTTCTGAAAACCATCGCAGTATGTGTGTTCCATCGTAATTGAGAGTATGGGAGGAATAATATTAACTGCCAATCTTGCGTCGGATATGTAAACTAGACTGACAAAACGCGACCATCCGGTGACCGAGGCACCAATAGACCCTTGTAGATAGTTACGCTATACATCGATCTATTGAATCGCGACGCCATTTGTGTGTTCCATCGTCAATACCAAGATCTGACAATAATAATTAACTGTGAGTTATGAGAGGGAGAAAACAAACTTGACTGCCAAAGAGTACGTCCATCTGGTATGAGGCAGCGATAGACCCTCGGAGATAAGTCGGCTAGTGACCAATGTATTTAATCGCGACGCAATTTCTGTGTTGCAACGTCGTTAGGATGGTGGGAATGTCGCAATTAACTGTCAAATTTGCGTCGGATTTGAAAACAAGACTGACCAAGAGCGAACATCCGGTGACCGAGGCACCAATAGACCCTTATAGATAGTTACGCTACACATCAATGTACTGAATCGCGACGCTATTTGTGTCTTCCGTCGTCCATTTCAGGATCTGACGGTGAGAATTAGCTGAGAGTTTTGAGTCGGAGACAAGCAACTTGACAGCCAAATTGTACATCCATCTGGTATGAAGCAGCGTTAGACCCTCGGAGATAAGTCGGCTAGTGACCAATGTATTGAATCGCGACGCAATTTCTGTGTTGCATCGTCATTAGGATGGTGGGAATGTCGCAATTAACTGTCAAATTTGCGTCGGATTCCCGAAACTCTACTCGTAGGACAACTTTCATGTGGTGACCCAGGCAGTAATAGATGCTTGGAGATAAATCTGCTGGTAGACGATGTACTGAAAACCATCGCAGTATGTGTTCTATCGTCATTGAGAGGATGAGAGAAAATAAAATTAACTGTCAGTTTTGCGTCGGATTTGAAAACTAGATGACAAAACGCGACCATCCGGTGACCGAGGCACCAATTGACCCTTGTAGATAGTTACGCTGGACATCGATCTATTGAATCGCGACGCTATTTGTGTGTTCCATCGTCAATACCAGGATCTGACGGTAAGAATTAACTGTGAGTTATGAGGGAGAAAACAAACTTGACTGCCAAAGAGTACGTCCATCTGGTATGAGGCAGCGATAGACCCTCGGAGATAAGTCGGCTAGTGACCAATGTATTTAATCGCGACGCAATTTCTGTGTTGCAACGTCGTTAGGATGGTGGGAATGTCGCAATTAACTGTCAAATTTGCGTCGGATTTGAAAACAAGATTGACCAAGAGCGGACATCCGGTGACCGAGGCACCAATAGACCCTTATAGATAGTTACGCTACACATCAATGTACTGAATCGCGACGCTATTTGTGTGTTCCCTCGTCCATTCCAGGATCTGACGATGAGAATTAGCTGAGAGTTTTGAGTCGGAGACAAGAAACTTGACAGCCAAATTGTACATCCATCTGGTATGAAGCAGCGTTAGACTCTCGGAGATAAGTCGGCTAGTGACAATGTATTGAATCGCGACGCAATTTCTGTGTTGCATCGTCATTAGGATGGTGGGAATGTCGCAATTAACTGTCAAATTTGCGTCGGATTCCCGAAACTTTACTCGTAGGACAACGTTCATGTGGTGACCCAGTCAGTAATAGATGCTTGGAGATAAATCTGCTGGTAGACGATGTACTGAAAACCATCGCAGTATGTGTTCTATCGTCATTGAGAGGATGAGAGAAAATAAAATTAACTGTCAGTTTTGCGTCGGATTTGAAAACTAGATGACAAAACGCGACCATCCGGTGACCGAGGCACCAATTGACCCTTGTAGATAGTTACGCTGGACATCGATCTATTGAATCGCAGAATGTGTGTTCCATCGTAATTGAGAGTATGTGAGGAATACAATTAACTGTCAGTTTTGCGTCGGATTTGAAAACTAGACTGACAAAGCGCGACCATCCGGTGACCGAAGCACAAATAGACTCATCTAGATAGTTACGCTAGACATCAATGTAGTGAATCGAGACGCTATTTGTGTGTTCCATCGTTATTACCAGGATCTGACGGTAAGAATTAACTGTGAGTTATGAGAGGGAGAAAACAAACTTGACTGCCAAAGAGCACGTCCATCTGGTATGAGGCAGCGATAGACCCTCGGAGATAAGTCGGCTAGTGACTAATGTATTTAATCGCGACGCAATTTCTGTGTTGCAACGTCGTTAGGATGGTGGGAATGTCGCAATTAATTGTCAAATTTGCGTCGGATTTGAAAACTAGACTGACAAAGAGAGAACATCCGGCGACCGTGGCACCAATAGACCCTTGTAGATAGTTACGCTAGACATCGATGTACTGAATCGCGACGCTATTTGTGTGTTCCATGGTCGATACTAGGATCTGACGGTAAGAATTAACTGTGAGTTACGAGTCGGAGACAAGAAACTTGACAGCCAAATTGTACATCCATCTGGTATGAGGCAGCGTTAGACCCTCGGAGATAAGTCGGCTAGTGACCAATGTATTGAATCGCGACGCGATTTCTGTGTTGCATCGGCATTAGGATGGTGGGATAGTCGCAATTAACTCTCAAACTTGCGTCGGATCCCCGAAACTTTACTCGTAGGACAACGATCATGTGGTGACCCAGGCAGTAATAGATGCTTGGAGATAAATCTGCTGGAAGACGATGTTCTGGAAACCATCGCAGAATGTGTGTTCCATCGTAATTGAGAGTATGAGAGGAATACAATTAACTGTCAGTTTTGCGTCGGATTTGAAAACTAGACTGACAAAGCGCAACCATCCGGTGACCGAAGCACAAATAGACTCATCTAGATAGTTACGCTAGACATCAATGTAGTGAATCGAGACGCTATTTGTGTGTTCCGTCGTCCATACCAGGATCTGACGGTGAGAATTAGCTGAGAGTTTTGAGTCGGAGACAAGAAACTTGACAGCCAAATTGTACATCCATCTGGTACGAAGCAGCGTTAGACCCTCGGAGATAAGTCGGCTAGTGACCAATGTATTGAATCGCGACGCAATTTCTGTGTTGCATCGTCGTTAGGATGGTGGGAATGTCGCAATTAACTGTCAAATTTGCGTCGGATTCCCGAAACTTTACTCGTAGGACAACGATCATGTGGTGACCAAGGCATGCTCGGAGATAAATCTGCTGGAAGACGATGTTCTGAAAACCATCGCAGTATGTGTGTTCCATCGTAATTGAGAGTATGGGAGGAATAATATTAACTGCCAATCTTGCGTCGGATATGTAAACTAGACTGACAAAACGCGACCATCCGGTGACCGAGGCACCAATAGACCCTTGTAGATAGTTACGCTATACATCGATCTATTGAATCGCGACGCCATTTGTGTGTTCCATCGTCAATACCAAGATCTGACAATAAGAATTAACTGTGAGTTATGAGAGGGAGAAAACAAACTTGACTGCCAAAGAGTACGTCCATCTGGTATGAGGCAGCGATAGACCCTCGGAGATAAGTCGGCTAGTGACCAATGTATTTAATCGCGACGCAATTTCTGTGTTGCAACGTCGTTAGGATGGTGGGAATGTCGCAATTAACTGTCAAATTTGCGTCGGATTTGAAAACAAGACTGACCAAGAGCGAACATCCGGTGACCGAGGCACCAATAGACCCTTATAGATAGTTACGCTACACATCAATGTACTGAATCGCGACGCTATTTGTGTCTTCCGTCGTCCATTCCAGGATCTGACGGTGAGAATTAGCTGAGAGTTTTGAGTCGGAGACAAGCAACTTGACAGCCAAATTGTACATCCATCTGGTATGAAGCAGCGTTAGACCCTCGCAGATAAGTCGGCTAGTGACCAATGTATTGAATCGCGACGCAATTTCTGTGATGCATCGTCATTAGGATGGTGGGAATGTCGCAATTAACTGTCAAATTTGCGTCGGATTCCCGAAACTCTACTCGTAGGACAACGTTCATGTGGTGACCCATGCAGTAATAGATGCTTGGAGATAAATCTGCTGGTAGACGATGTACTGAAAACCATCGCAGTATGTGTTCTATCGTCATTGAGAGGATGAGAGAAAATAAAATTAACTGTCAGTTTTGCGTCGGATTTGAAAACTAGATGACAAAACGCGACCATCCGGTGACCGAGGCACCAATTGACCCTTGTAGATAGTTACGCTGGACATCGATCTATTGAATCGCGACGCTATTTGTGTGTTCCATCGTCATTACCAGGATCTGACGGTAAGAATTAACTGTGAGTTATGAGAGGGAGAAAACAAACTTGACTGCCAAAGAGTACGTCCATTTGATATGAGGCAGCGATAGACCCTCGGAGATAAGTCGGCTAGTAACCAATGTATTTAATCGCGACGCAATTTCTGTGTTGCAACGTCATTAGGATGGTGGGAATGTCGCAATTAATTGTCAAATTTGCGTCGGATTTGAAAACTAGACTGACAAAGAGAGAACATCCGGCGACCGTGGCACCAATAGACAATTGTAGATAGTTACGCTAGACATCGATGTACAGAATCGCGACGCTATTTGTGTGTTCCATGGTCGATACTAGGATCTGACGGTAAGAATTAACTGTGAGTTACGAGTCGGAGACAAGAAACTTGACAGCCAAATTGTACATCCATCTGGTATGAGGCAGCGTTAGACCCTCGGAGATAAGTCGGCTAGTGACCAATGTATTGAATCGCGACGCGATTTCTGTGTTGCATCGGCATTAGGATGGTGGGATAGTCGCAATTAACTCTCAAACTTGCGTCGGATCCCCGAAACTTTACTCGTAGGACAACGATCATGTGGTGACCCAGGCAGTAATAGATGCTTGGAGATAAATCTGCTGGAAGACGATGTTCTGGAAACCATCGCAGAATGTGTGTTCCATCGTAATTGAGAGTATGAGAGGAATACAATTAACTGTCAGTTTTGCGTCGGATTTGAAAACTAGACTGACAAAGCGCAACCATCCGGTGACCGAAGCACAAATAGACTCATCTAGATAGTTACGCTAGACATCAATGTAGTGAATCGAGACGCTATTTGTGTGTTCCGTCGTCCATACCAGGATCTGACGGTGAGAATTAGCTGAGAGTTTTGAGTCGGAGACAAGAAACTTGACAGCCAAATTGTACATCCATCTGGTACGAAGCAGCGTTAGACCCTCGGAGATAAGTCGGCTAGTGACCAATGTATTGAATCGCGACGCAATTTCTGTGTTGCATCGTCGTTAGGATGGTGGGAATGTCGCAATTAACTGTCAAATTTGCGTCGGATTTGAAAACAAGACTGACCAAGAGCGAACATCCGGTGACCGAGGCACCAATAGACCCTTACAGATAGTTAACGCTAGACATCAATGTACTGAATCGCGACGCTATTTGTGTGTTCCGTCGTCCATACCAGGATCTGACGTTGAGAATTAGCTGAGAGTTTTGAGTCGGAGACAAGAAACTTGACAGCCAAATTGTACATCCATCTGGTATGAAGCAGCGTTAGACCCTCGGAGATAAGTCGGCTAGTGACCAATGTATTGAATCGCGACGCAATTTCTGTGTTGCATCGTCATTAGGATGGTGGGAATGTCGCAATTAACTGTCAAATTTGCGTCGGATTCCCGAAACTTTACTCGTAGGACAACGATCATGTGGTGACCAAGGCATGCTCGGAGATAAATCTGCTGGAAGACGATGTTCTGAAAACCATCGCAGTATGTGTGTTCCATCGTAATTGAGAGTATGGGAGGAATAATATTAACTGCCAATCTTGCGTCGGATATGTAAACTAGACTGACAAAACGCGACCATCCGGTGACCGAGGCACCAATAGACCCTTGTAGATAGTTACGCTATACATCGATCTATTGAATCGCGACGCCATTTGTGTGTTCCATCGTCAATACCAAGATCTGACAATAAGAATTAACTGTGAGTTATGAGAGGGAGAAAACAAACTTGACTGCCAAAGAGTACGTCCATCTGGTATGAGGCAGCGATAGACCCTCGGAGATAAGTCGGCTAGTGACCAATGTATTTAATCGCGACGCAATTTCTGTGTTGCAACGTCGTTAGGATGGTGGGAATGTCGCAATTAACTGTCAAATTTGCGTCGGATTTGAAAACAAGACTGACCAAGAGCGAACATCCGGTGACCGAGGCACCAATAGACCCTTATAGATAGTTACGCTACACATCAATGTACTGAATCGCGACGCTATTTGTGTCTTCCGTCGTCCATTCCAGGATCTGACGGTGAGAATTAGCTGAGAGTTTTGAGTCGGAGACAAGCAACTTGACAGCCAAATTGTACATCCATCTGGTATGAAGCAGCGTTAGACCCTCGGAGATAAGTCGGCTAGTGACCAATGTATTGAATCGCGACGCAATTTCTGTGTTGCATCGTCATTAGGATGGTGGGAATGTCGCAATTAACTGTCAAATTTGCGTCGGATTCCCGAAACTCTACTCGTAGGACAACGTTCATGTGGTGACCCATGCAGTAATAGATGCTTGGAGATAAATCTGCTGGTAGACGATGTACTGAAAACCATCGCAGTATGTGTTCTATCGTCATTGAGAGGATGAGAGAAAATAAAATTAACTGTCAGTTTTGCGTCGGATTTGAAAACTAGATGACAAAACGCGACCATCCGGTGACCGAGGCACCAATTGACCCTTGTAGATAGTTACGCTGGACATCGATCTATTGAATCGCGACGCTATTTGTGTGTTCCATCGTCATTACCAGGATCTGACGGTAAGAATTAACTGTGAGTTATGAGAGGGAGAAAACAAACTTGACTGCCAAAGAGTACGTCCATCTGATATGAGGCAGCGATAGACCCTCGGAGATAAGTCGGCTAGTAACCAATGTATTTAATCGCGACGCAATGTCTGTGTTGCAACGTCATTAGGATGGTGGGAATGTCGCAATTAATTGTCAAATTTGCGTCGGATTTGAAAACTAGACTGACAAAGAGAGAACATCCGGTGACCGAGGCACCAATAGACCCTTGTAGATAGTTACGCTAGACATCGATGTACTGAATCGCGACGCTATTTGTGTGTTCCATGGTCGATACCAGGATCTGACGGTAAGAATTAACTGTGAGTTACGAGTCGGAGACAAGAAACTTGACAGCCAAATTGTACATCCATCTCGTATGAGGCAGCGTTAGACCCTCGGAGATAAGTCGCCTAGTGACCAATGTATTGAATCGCGACGCGATTTCTGTGTTGCATCGGCATTAGGATGGTGGGATAGTCGCAATTAACTCTCAAATTTGCGTCGGATCCCCGAAACTTTACTCGTAGGACAACGATCATGTGGTGACCCAGGCAGTAATAGATGCTTGGAGATAAATCTGCCGGAAGACGATGTTCTGGAAACCAAAGCAGAATGTGTGTCCATCGTAATTGAGAGTATGTGAGGAATACAATTAACTGTCAGTTTTGCGTCGGATTTGAAAACTAGACTGACAAAGCGCGACCATCCGGTGACCGAAGCACAAATAGACTCATCTAGATAGTTACGCTAGACATCAATGTAGTGAATCGAGACGCTATTTGTGTGTTCCGTCGTCCATACCAGGATCTGACGGTGAGAATTAGCTGAGAGTTTTGAGTCGGAGACAAGAAACTTGACAGCCAAATTGTACATCCATCTGGTACGAAGCAGCGTTAGACCCTCGGAAATAAGTCGGCTAGTGACCAATGTATTGAATCGCGACGCAATTTCTGTGTTGCATCGTCATTAGGATGGTGGGAATGTCGCAATTAACTGTCAAATTTGCGTCGGATTCCCGAAACTTTACTCGTAGGACAACGATCATGTGGTGACCAAGGCATGCTTGGAGATAAATCTGCTGGTAGACGATGTACTGAAAACCATCGCAGTATGTGTTCTATCGTCATTGAGAGGATGAGTGAAAATAAAATTAACTGTCAGTTTTGCGTCGGATTTGAAAACTAGATGACAAAACGCGACCATCCGGTGACCGAGGCACCAATTAACCCTTGTAGATAGTTACGCTGGACATCGATCTATTGAATCGCGACGCTATTTGTGTGTTCCATCTTCATTACCAGGATCTGACGGTAAGAATTAACTGTGAGTTATGAGAGGGAGAAAACAAACTTGACTGCCAAAGAGTACATCCATCTGGTATGAGGCAGCGATAGACCCTCGGAGATAAGTCGGCTAGTGACCAATGTATTTAATCGCGACGCAATTTCTGTGTTGCAACGTCGTTAGGATGGTGGGAATGTCGCAATTAATTGTCAAATTTGCGTCGGATTTGAAAACTAGACTGACAAAGAGAGAACATCCGGTGACCGAGGCACCAATAGACCCTTGTAGATAGTTACGCTAGACATCGATGTACTGAATCGCGACGCTATTTGTGTGTTCCATGGTCGATACCAGGATCTGACGGTAAGAATTAACTGTGAATTACGAGTCGGAGACAAGAAACTTGACAGCCAAATTGTACATCCATCTGGTATGAGGCAGCGTTAGACCCTCGGAGATAAGTCGGCTAGTGACCAATGTATTGAATCGCGACGCGATTTCTGTGTTGCATCGGCATTAGGATGGTGGGATAGTCGCAATTAACTCTCAAATTTGCGTCGGATCCCCGAAACTTTACTCGTAGGACAACGATCATGTGGTGACCCAGGCAGTAATAGATGCTTGGAGATAAATCTGCTGGAAGACGATGTTCTGGAAACCATCGCAGAATGTGTGTTCCATCGTAATTGAGAGTATGAGAGGAATACAATTAACTGTCAGTTTTGCGTCGGATTTGAAAACTAGATGACAAAACGCGACCATCCGGTGACCGAGGCACCAATTGACCCTTGCAGATAGTTACGCTGGACATCGATCTATTGAATCGCGACGCTATTTGTGTGTTCCATCGTCATTACCAGGATCTGACGGTAAGAATTAACTGTGAGTTATGAGAGGGAGAAAACAAACTTGACTGCCAAAGAGTACGTCCATCTGGTATGAGGCAGCGATAGACCCTCGGAGATAAGTCGGCTAGTAACCAATGTATTTAATCGCGACGGAATTTCTGTGTTGCAACGTCGTTAGGATGGTGGGAATGTCGCAATTAATTGTCAAATTTGCGTCGGATTTGAAAACTAGACTGACAAAGAGAGAACATCCGGTGACCGAGGCACCAATAGACCCTTGTAGATAGTTACGCTAGACATCGATGTACTGCATCGCGACGCTATTTGTGTGTTCCATGGTCGATACCAGGATCTGACGGTAAGAATTAACTGTGAGTTACGAGTCGGAGACAAGAAACTTGACAGCCAAATTGTACATCCATCTGGTATGAGGCAGCGTCAGACCGTCGGAGATAAGTCGGCTAGTGACCAATGTATTGAATCGCGACGCAATTCCTGTGTTGCATCGTCATTAGGATGGTGGGAATGTCGCAATTAACTGTCAAATTTGCGTCGGATTCCCGAAACTTTACTCGCAGGAAAACGATCATGTGGTCACCCAGGCATGCTCGGAGATAAATCTGCTGGAAGACGATGTTCTGAAAACCATCGCAGTATGTGTGTTCCATCGTAATTGAGAGTATGGGAGGAATAATATTAACTGCCAATCTTGCATCGGATATGTAAACTAGACTGACAAAACGCGACCATCCGGTAACCGAGGCACCAATAGACCCTTGCAGATAGTTACGCTGGACATCGATCTATTGAATCGCGACGCCATTAGTGTGTTCCATCGTCAATACCAGGATCTGACGGTAAGAATTAACTGTGAGTTATTAGAGGGAGAAAACAAACTTGACTGCCAAAGTGTACGTCCATCTGGTATGAGGCAGCGATAGACCCTCGGAGATAAGTCGACTAGTGACCAATGTATTGAATCGCGACGCAATTTCTGTGATGCAACGTCGTTAGGATGGTGGGAATGTCGCAATTAACTGTCAAATTTGCGTCGGATTCCCGAAACTTTACTCGTAGGACAACGATCATGTGGTGACCAAGGCATGCTCGGAGATAAGTCTGCTGGAAGACGATGTTCTGCAAACCATCGCAGTATGTGTGTTCCATCGTAATTGAGAGTATGGGAGGAATAATATTAACTGCCAATCTTGCGTCGGATATGTAAACTAGACTGACAAAACGCGACCATCCGGTGACCGAGGCACCAATAGACCCTTGTAGATAGTTACGCTATACATCGATCTATTGAATCGCGACGCCATTTGTGTGTTCCATCGTCAATACCAAGATCTGACAATAAGAATTAACTGTGAGTTATGAGAGGGAGAAAACAAACTTGACTGCCAAAGAGTACGTCCATCTGGTATGAGGCAGCGATAGAGCCTCGGAGATAAGTCGGCTAGTGACCAATGTATTTAATCGCGACGCAATTTCTGTGTTGCAACGTCGTTAGGATGGTGGGAATGTCGCAATTAACTGTCAAATTTGCGTCGGATTTGAAAACAAGACTGACCAAGAGCGAACATCCGGTACCGAGGCACCAATAGACCCTTATAGATAGTTACGCTACACATCAATGTACTGAATCGCGACGCTACTTGTGTGTTCCGTCGTCCATTCCAGGATCTGACGGTGAGAATTAGCTGAGAGTTCTGAGTCGGAGACAAGAAACTTGACAGCCAAATTGTACATCCATCTGGTATGAAGCAGCGTTAGACCCTCGGAGTAAGTCGGCTAGTGACCAATGTATTGAATCGCGACGCAATTTCTGTGTTGCATCGTCATTAGGATTGTGGGAATGTCACAATTAACTGTCAAATTTGCGTCGGATTCCCGAAACTTTACTCGTAGGACAACGTTCATGTGGTGACCCAGTCAGTAATAGATGCTTTGAGATAAATCTGCTGGTAGACGATGTACTGAAAACCATCGCAGTATGTGTTCTATCGTCATTGAGAGGATGAGTGAAAATAAAATTAACTGTCAGTTTTGCGTCGGATTTGAAAACTAGATGACAAAACGCGACCATCCGGTGACCGAGGCACCAATTAACCCTTGTTACGCTGGACATCGATCTATTGAATCGCGACGCTATTTGTGTGTTCCATCTTCATTACCAGGATCTGACGGTAAGAATTAACTGTGAGTTATGAGAGGGAGAAAACAAACTTGACGTCCATCTGGTATGAGGCAGCGATAGACCCTCGGAGATAAGTCGGCTAGTGACCAATGTATTTAATCGCGACGCAATTTCTGTGTTGCAACGTCGTTAGGATGGTGGGAATGTCGCAATTAATTGTCAAATTTGCGTCGGATTTGAAAACTAGACTGACAAAGAGAGAACATCCGGTGACCGAGGCACCAATAGACCCTTGTAGATAGTTACGCTAGACATCGATGTACTGAATCGCGACGCTATTTGTGTGTTCCATGGTCGATACCAGGATCTGACGGTAAGAATTAACTGTGAGTTACGAGTCGGAGACAAGAAACTTGACAGCCAAATTGTACATCCATCTGGTATGAGGCAGCGTTAGACCCTCGGAGATAAGTCGGCTAGTGACCAATGTATTGAATCGCGACGCGATTTCTTTGTTGCATCGGCATTAGGATGGTGGGATAGTCGCAATTAACTGTCAAATTTGCGTCGGAACCCCGAAACTTTACTCGTAGGACAACGATCATGTGGTGACCCAGGCAGTAATAGATGCTTGGAGATAAATCTGCTGGAAGACGATGTTCTGGAAACCATCGCAGAATGTGTGTTCCATCGTAATTGAGAGTATGAGAGGAATACAATTAACTGTCAGTTTTGCGTCGGATTTGAAAACTAGACTGACAAAGCGCGACCATCCGGTGACCGAAGCACAAATAGACTCATCTAGATAGTTACGCTAGACATCAATGTAGTGAATCGAGACGCTATTTGTGTGTTCCGTCGTCCATACCAGGATCTGACGGTGAGAATTAGCTGAGAGTTTTGAGTCGGAGACATAAAACTTGACAGCCAAATTGTACATCCATCTGGTACGAAGCAGCGTTAGACCCTCGGAGATAAGTCGGCTAGTGACCAATGTATTGAATCGCGACGCAATTTCTGTGTTGCATCGTCATTAGGATGGTGGGAATGTCGCAATTAACTGTCAAATTTGCGTCGGATTCCCGAAACTTTACTCGTAGGACAACGATCATGTGGTGACCAAGGCATGCTCGGAGATAAATCTGCTGGAAGACGATGTTCTGAAAACCATCGCAGTATGTGTGTTCCATCGTAATTGAGAGTATGGGAGGAATAATATTAACTGCCAATCTTGCGTCGGATTTGAAAACTAGATGACAAAACGCGACCATCCGGTGACCGAGGCACCAATTGACCCTTGCAGATAGTTACGCTATACATCGATCTATTGAATCGCGACGCCATTTGTGTGTTCCATTGTCAATACCAAGATCTGACAATAAGAATTAACTGTGAGTTATGAGAGGGAGAAAACAAACTTGACTGCCAAAGAGTACGTCCATCTGGTATGAGGCAGCGATAGAGCCTCGGAGATAAGTCGGCTAGTGACCAATGTATTTAATCGCGACGCAATTTCTGTGTTGCAACGTCGTTAGGATGGTGGGAATGTCGCAATTAACTGTCAAATTTGCGTCGGATTTGAAAACAAGACTGACCAAGAGCGAACATCCGGTGACCGAGGCACCAATAGACCCTTATAGATAGTTACGCTACACATCAATGTACTGAATCGCGACGCTACTTGTGTGTTCCGTCGTCCATTCCAGGATCTGACGGTGAGAATTAGCTGAGAGTTCTGAGTCGGAGACAAGAAACTTGACAGCCATGTTGTACATCCATCTGGTATGAAGCAGCGTTAGACCCTCGGAGTAAGTAGGCTAGTGACCAATGTATTGAATCGCGACGCAATTTCTGTGTTGCATCGTCATTAGGATTGTGGGAATGTCACAATTAACTGTCAAATTTGCGTCGGATTCCCGAAACTTTACTCGTAGGACAACGTTCATGTGGTGACCCAGTCAGTAATAGATGCTTGGAGTTAAATCTGCTGGTAGACGATGTACTGAAAACCATCGCAGTATGTGTTCTATCGTCATTGAGAGGATGAGTGAAAATAAAATTAACTGTCAGTTTTGCGTCGGATTTGAAAACTAGATGACAAAACGCGACCATCCGGTGACAGAGGCACCAATTAACCCTTGTTACGCTGGACATCGATCTATTGAATCGCGACGCTATTTGTGTGTTCCATCTTCATTACCAGGATCTGACGGTAAGAATTAACTGTGAGTTATGAGAGGGAGAAAACAAACTTGACGTCCATCTGGTATGAGGCAGCGATAGACCCTCGGAGATAAGTCGGCTAGTGACCAATGTATTGAATCGCGACGCGATTTCTTTGTTGCATCAGCATTAGGATGGTGGGATAGTCGCAATTAACTCTCAAATTTGCGTCGGATCCCCGAAACTTTACTCGTAGGACAACGATCATGTGGTGACCCAGGCAGTAATTTGCTTGGAGATAAATCTGCTGGAAGACGATGTTCTGGAAACCATCGCAGAATGTGTGTTCCATCGTAATTGAGAGTATGAGAGGAATACAATTAACTGTCAGTTTTGCGTCGGATTTGAAAACTAGACTGACAAAGAGCGAACATCCGGTGACCGAGGCACCAATAGACCCTTATAGATAGTTACGCTAGACATCAATGTAGTGAATCGAGACGCTATTTGTGTGTTCCGTCGTCCATACCAGGATCTGACGGTGAGAATTAGCTGAGAGTTTTGAGTCGGAGACATAAAACTTGACAGCCAAATTGTACATCCATCTGGTACGAAGCAGCGTTAGACCCTCGGAGATAAGTCGGCTAGTGACCAATGTATTGAATCGCGACGCAATTTCTGTGTTGCATCGTCATTAGGATGGTGGGAATGTCGCAATTAACTGTCAAATTTGCGTCGGATTCCCGAAACTTTACTCGTAGGATAACGTTCATGTGGTAACCCAGGCAGTAATAGATGCTTGGAGATAAATCTGCTGGTAGACGATGTACTGAAAACCATCGCAGTATGTGTTCTATCGTCATTGAGAGGATGAGAGAAAATAAAATTAACTGTCAGTTTTGCGTCGGATTTGAAAACTAGATGACAAAACGCGACCATCCGGTGACCGAGGCACCAATTGACCCTTGCAGATAGTTACGCTGGACATCGATCTATTGAATCGCGACGCTATTTGTGTGTTCCATCGTCATTACCAGGATGTGACGGTAAGAATTAACTGTGAGTTATGAGAGGGAGAAAACAAACTTGACTGCCAAAGAGTACATCCATCTGGTATGAGGCAGCGTCAGACCGTCGGAGATAAGTCGGCTAGTGACCAATGTATTGAATCGCGACGCAATTCCTGTGTTGCATCGTCATTAGGATGGTGGGAATGTCGCAATTAACTGTGAAATTTGCGTCGGATTCCCGAAACTTTACTCGCAGGAGAACGATCATGTGGTCACCCAGGCATGCTCGGAGATAAATCTGCTGGAAGACGATGTTCTGAAAACCATCGCAGTATGTGTGTTCCATCGTAATTGAGAGTATGGGAGGAATAATATTAACTGCCAATCTTGCATCGGATATGTAAACTAGACTGACAAAACGCGACCATCCGGTAACCGAGGCACCAATAGACCCTTGCAGATAGTTACGCTGGACATCGATCTATTGAATCGCGACGGCATTAGTGTGTTCCATCGTCAATACCAGGATCTGACGGTAAGAATTAACTGTGAGTTATTAGAGGGAGAAAACAAACTTGACTGCCAAAGTGTACGTCCATCTGGTATGAGGCAGCGATAGACCCTCGGAGATAAGTCGACTAGTGACCAATGTATTGAATCGCGACGCAATTTCTGTGATGCAACGTCGTTAGGATGGTGGGAATGTCGCAATTAACTGTCAAATTTGCGTCGGATTTGAAAACAAGACTGACAAAGAGCGAACATCCGGTGACCGAGGCACCAATAGACCCTTACAGATAGTTAACGCTAGACATCAATGTACTGAATCGAGACGCTATTTGTGTGTTCCGTCGTCCATACCAGGATCTGACGTTGAGAATTAGCTGAGAGTTTTGAGTCGGAGACAAGAAACTTGACAGCCAAATTGTACATCCATCTGGTATGAAGCAGCGTTAGACCCTCGGAGATAAGTCGGCTAGTGACCAATGTATTGAATCGCGACGCAATTTCTGTGTTGCATCGTCATTAGGATGGTGGGAATGTCGCAATTAACTGTCAAATTTGCATCGGATTCCCGAAACTTTACTCGTAGGACAACGATCATGTGGTGACCAAGGCATGCTCGGAGATAAATCTGCTGGAAGACGATGTTCTGAAAACCATCGCAGTATGTGTGTTCCATCGTAATTGAGAGTATGGGAGGAATAATATTAACTGCCAATCTTGCGTCGGATATGTAAACTAGACTGACAAAACGCGACCATCCGGTGACCGAGGCACCAATAGACCCTTGTAGATAGTTACGCTATACATCGATCTATTGAATCGCGACGCCATTTGTGTGTTCCATCGTCAATACCAAGATCTGACAATAAGAATTAACTGTGAGTTATGAGAGGGAGAAAACAAACTTGACTGCCAAAGAGTACGTCCGTCTGGTATGAGGCAGCGATAGAGCCTCGGAGATAAGTCGGCTAGTGACCAATGTATTTAATCGCGACGCAATTTCTGTGTTGCAACGTCGTTAGGATGGTGGGAATGTCGCAATTAACTGTCAAATTTGCGTCGGATTTGAAAACAAGACTGACCAAGAGCGAACATCCGGTGACCGAGGCACCAATAGACCCTTATAGATAGTTACGCTACACATCAATGTACTGAATCGCGACGCTACTTGTGTGTTCCGTCGTCCATTCCAGGATCTGACGGTGAGAATTAGCTGAGAGTTCTGAGTCGGAGACAAGAAACTTGACAGCCAAATTGTACATCTATCTGGTATGAAGCAGCGTTAGACCCTCGGAGTAAGTCGGCTAGTGACCAATGTATTGAATCGCGACGCAATTTCTGTGTTGCATCGTCATTAGGATTGTGGGAATGTCACAATTAACTGTCAAATTTGCGTCGGATTCCCGAAACTTTACTCGTAGGACAACGTTCATGTGGTGACCCAGTCAGTAGTAGATGCTTGGAGATAAATCTGCTGGTAGACGATGTACTGAAAACCATCGCAGTATGTGTTCTATCGTCATTGAGAGGATGAGTGAAAATAAAATTAACTGTCAGTTTTGCGTCGGATTTGAAAACTAGATGACAAAACGCGACCATCCGGTGACCGAGGCACCAATTGACCCTTGCAGATAGTTACGCTGGACATCGATCTATTGAATCGCGACGCTATTTGTGTGTTCCATCTTCATTACCAGGATCTGACGGTAAGAATTAACTGTGAGTTATGAGAGGGAGAAAACAAACTTGACGTCCATCTGGTATGAGGCAGCGATAGACCCTCGGAGATAAGTCGGCTAGTGACCAATGTATTTAATCGCGACGCAATTTCTGTGTTGCAACGTCGTTAGGATGGTGGGAATGTCGCAATTAATTGTCAAATTTGCGTCGGATTTGAAAACTAGACTGACAAAGAGAGAACATCCGGTGACCGAGGCACCAATAGACCCTTGTAGATAGTTACGCTAGACATCGATGTACTGAATCGCGACGCTATTTGTGTGTTCCATGGTCGATACCAGGATCTGACGGTAAGAATTAACTGTGAGTTACGAGTCGGAGACAAGAAACTTGACAGCCAAATTGTACATCCATCTGGTATGAGGCAGCGTTAGACCCTCGGAGATAAGTCGGCTAGTGACCAATGTATTGAATCGCGACGCGATTTCTTTGTTGCATCGGCATTAGGATGGTGGGATAGTCGCAATTAACTCTCAAATTTGCGTCGGATCCCCGAAACTTTACTCGTAGGACAACGATCATGTGGTGACCCAGGCAGTAATAGATGCTTGGAGATAAATCTGCTGGAAGACGATGTTCTGGAAACCATCGCAGAATGTGTGTTCCATCGTAATTGAGAGTATGAGAGGAATACAATTAACTGTCAGTTTTGCGTCGGATTTGAAAACTAGACTGACAAAGCGCGACCATCCGGTGACCGAAGCACAAATAGACTCATCTAGATAGTTACGCTAGACATCAATGTAGTGAATCGAGACGCTATTTGTGTGTTCCGTCGTCCATACCAGGATCTGACGGTGAGAATTAGCTGAGAGTTTTGAGTCGGAGACATAAAACTTGACAGCCAAATTGTACATCCATCTGGTACGAAGCAGCGTTAGACCCTCGGAGATAAGTCGGCTAGTGACCAATGTATTGAATCGCGACGCAATTTCTGTGTTGCATCGTCATTAGGATGGTGGGAATGTCGCAATTAACTGTCAAATTTGCGTCGGATTCCCGAAACTTTACTCGTAGGACAACGTTCATGTGGTGACCCAGGCAGTAATAGATGCTTGGAGATAAATCTGCTGGTAGACGATGTACTGAAAACCATCGCAGTATGTGTTCTATCGTCATTGAGAGGATGAGAGAAAATAAAATTAACTGTCAGTTTTGCGTCGGATTTGAAAACTAGATGACAAAACGCGACCATCCGGTGACCGAGGCACCAATTGACCCTTGCAGATAGTTACGCTGGACATCGATCTATTGAATCGCGACGCTATTTGTGTGTTCCATCGTCATTACCAGGATGTGACGGTAAGAATTAACTGTGAGTTATGAGAGGGAGAAAACAAACTTGACTGCCAAAGAGTACGTCCATCTGGTATGAGGCAGCGATAGACCCTCGGAGATAAGTCGGCTAGTAACCAATTTATTTAATCGCGACGGAATTTCTGTGTTGCAACGTCGTTAGGATGGTGGGAATGTCGCAATTAATTGTCAAATTTGCGTCGGATTTGAAAACTAGACTGACAAAGAGAGAACATCCGGTGACCGAGGCACCAATAGACCCTTGTAGATAGTTACGCTAGACATCGATGTACTGAATCGCGACGCTATTTGTGTGTTCCATGGTCGATACCAGGATCTTTCGGTAAGAATTAACTGTGAGTTACGAGTCGGAGACAAGAAACTTGACAGCCAAATTGTACATCCATCTGGTATGAAGCAGCGTTAGACCCTCGGAGATAAGTCGGCTAGTGACCAATGTATTGAATCGCGACGCGATTTCTTTGTTGCATCGGCATTAGGATGGTGGGATAGTCGCAATTAACTCTCAAATTTGCGTCGGATCCACGAAACTTTACTCGTAGGACAACGATCATGTGGTGACCCAGGCAGTAATAGATGCTTGGAGATAAATCTGCTGGAAGACGATGTTCTGGAAACCATCGCAGAATGTGTGTTCCATCGTAATTGAGAGTATGAGAGGAATACAATTAACTGTCAGTTTTGCGTCGGATTTGAAAACTAGACTGACAAAGCGCGACCATCCGGTGACCGAAGCACAAATAGACTCATCTAGATAGTTACGCTAGACATCAATGTAGTGAATCGAGACGCTATTTGTGTGTTCCGTCGTCCATACCAGGATCTGACGGTGAGAATTAGCTGAGAGTTTTGAGTCGGAGACATAAAACTTGACAGCCAAATTGTACATCCATCTGGTACGAAGCAGCGTTAGACCCTCGGAGATAAGTCGGCTAGTGACCAATGTATTGAATCGCGACGCAATTTCTGTGTTGCATCGTCATTAGGATGGTGGGAATGTCGCAATTAACTGTCAAATTTGCGTCGGATTCCCGAAACTTTACTCGCAGGAGAACGATCATGTGGTCACCCAGGCATGCTCGGAGATAAATCTGCTGGAAGACGATATTCTGAAAACCATCGCAGTATGTGTGTTCCATCGTAATTGAGAGTATGGGAGGAATAATATTAACTGCCAATCTTGCATCGGATATGTAAACTAGACTGACAAAACGCGACCATCCGGTAACCGAGGCACCAATAGACCCTTGCAGATAGTTACGCTGGACATCGATCTATTGAATCGCGACGCCATTAGTGTGTTCCATCGTCAATACCAGGATCTGACGGTAAGAATTAACTGTGAGTTATGAGAGGGAGAAAACAAACTTGACTGCCAAAGTGTACGTCCATCTGGTATGAGGCAGCGATAGACCCTCGGAGATAAGTCGACTAGTGACCAATGTATTGAATCGAGACGCAATTTCTGTGATGCAACGTCGTTAGGATGGTGGGAATGTCGCAATTAACTGTCAAATTTGCGTCGGATTTGAAAACAAGACTGACAAAGAGCGAACATCCGGTGACCGAGGCACTAATAGACCCTTACAGATAGTTAACGCTAGACATCAATGTACTGAATCGAGACGCTATTTGTGTGTTCCATCGTCGATACTAGGATCTGACGGTAAGAGTTAGCTGTGAATTTTGAGTGGAGACAAGAAACTTGACAGCCAAATTGTACATCCATCTGGTATGAAGCAGCGTTAGACCCTCGGAGATAAGTCGGCTAGTGACCAATGTATTGAATCGCGACGCAATTTCTGTGTTGCATCGTCATTAGGATGGTGGGAATGTCGCAATTAACTGTCAAATTTGCGTCGGATTCCCGAAACTTTACTCGTAGGACAACGTTCATGTGGTGACCCAGTCAGTAATAGATGCTTGGAGATAAATCTGCTGGTAGACGATGTACTGAAAACCATCGCAGTATGTGTTCTATCGTCATTGAGAGGATGAGTGAAAATAAAATAAACTGTCAGTTTTGCGTCGGATTTGAAAACTAGATGACAAAACGCGACCATCCGGTGACCGAGGCACCAATTGACCCTTGTAGATAGTTACGCTGGACATCGATCTATTGAATCGCGACGCTATTTGTGTGTTCCATCTTCATTACCAGGATCTGACGGTAAGAATTAACTGTGAGTTATGAGAGGGAGAAAACAAACTTGACGTCCATCTGGTATGAGGCAGCGATAGACCCTCGGAGATAAGTCGGCTAGTGACCAATGTATTTAATCGCGACGCACTTTCTGTGTTGCAACGTCGTTAGGATGGTGGGAATGTCGCAATTAATTGTCAAATTTGCGTCGGATTTGAAAACTAGACTGACAAAGAGAGAACATCCGGTGACCGAGGCACCAATAGACCCTTGTAGATAGTTACGCTAGACATCGATGTACTGAATCGCGACGCTATTTGTGTGTTCCATGGTCGATACCAGGATCTGACGGTAAGAATTAACTGTGAGTTACGAGTCGGAGACAAGAAACTTGACAGCCAAATTGTACATCCATCTGGTATGAGGCAGCGTTAGACCCTCGGAGATAAGTCGGCTAGTGACCAATGTATTGAATCGCGACGCTATTTCTGTGTTGCATCGGCATTAGGATGGTGGGATAGTCGCAATTAATTCTCAAATTTGCGTCGGATCCCCGAAACTTTACTCGTAGGACAACGATCATGTGGTGACCCAGGCAGTAATAGATGCTTGGAGATAAATCTGCTGGAAGACGATGTTCTGGAAACCATCGCAGAATGTGTGTTCCATCGTAATTGAGAGTATGAGAGGAATACAATTAACTGTCAGTTTTGCGTCGGATTTGAAAACTAGACTGACAAAGCGCGACCATCCGGTGACCGAAGCACAAATAGACTCATCTAGATAGTTACGCTAGACATCAATGTAGTGAATCGAGACGCTATTTGTGTGTTCCGTCGTCCATACCAGGATCTGACGGTGAGAATTAGCTGAGAGTTTTGAGTCGGAGACATAAAACTTGACAGCCAAATTGTACATCCATCTGGTACGAAGCAGCGTTAGACCCTCGGAGATAAGTCGGCTAGTGACCAATGTATTGAATCGCGACGCAATTTCTGTGTTGCATCGTCATTAGGATGGTGGGAATGTCGCAATTAACTGTCAAATTTGCGTCGGATTCCCGAAACTTTACTCGCAGGAGAACGATCATGTGGTCACCCAGGCATGCTCGGAGATAAATCTGCTGGAAGACGATGTTCTGAAAACCATCGCAGTATGTGTGTTCCATTGTAATTGAGAGTATGGGAGGAATAATATTAACTGCCAATCTTGCATCGGATATGTAAACTAGACTGACAAAACGCGACCATCCGGTAACCGAGGCACCAATAGACCCTTGCAGATAGTTACGCTGGACATCGATCTATTGAATCGCGACGCCATTAGTGTGTTCCATCGTCAATACCAGGATCTGACGGTAAGAATTAACTGTGAGTTATGAGAGGGAGAAAACAAACTTGACTGCCAAAGTGTACGTCCATCTGGTATGAGGCAGCGATAGACCCTCGGAGATAAGTCGACTAGTGACCAATGTATTGAATCGCGACGCAATTTCTGTGATGCAACGTCGTTAGGATGGTGGGAATGTCGCAATTAACTGTCAAATTTGCGTCGGATTTGAAAACAAGACTGACCAAGAGCGAACATCCGGTGACCGAGGCACCAATAGACCCTTATAGATAGTTACGCTACACATCAATGTACTGAATCGCGACGCTACTTGTGTGTTCCGTCGTCCATTCCAGGATCTGACGGTGAGAATTAGCTGAGAGTTCTGAGTCGGAGACAAGAAACTTGACAGCCAAATTGTACATCCATCTGGTATGAAGCAGCGTTAGACCCTCGGAGTAAGTCGGCTAGTGACCAATGTATTGAATCGCGACGGAATTTCTGTGTTGCATCGTCATTAGGATTGTGGGAACGTCACTATTAACTGTCAAATTTGCGTCGGATTCCCGAAACTTTACTCGTAGGACAACGTTCATGTGGTGACCCAGTCAGAAATAGATGCTTGGAGATAAATCTGCTGGTAGACGATGTACTGAAAACCATCGCAGTATGTGTTCTATCGTCATTGAAAGGATGAGTGAAAATAAAATTAACTGTCAGTTTTGCGTCGGATTTGAAAACTAGATGACAAAACGCGACCATCCGGTGACCGAGGCACCAATTAACCCTTGTAGATAGTTACGCTGGACATCGATCTATTGAATCGCGACGCTATTTGTGTGTTCCATCTTCATTACCAGGATCTGACGGTAAGAATTAACTGTGAGTTATGAGAGGGAGAAAACAAACTTGACTGCCAAAGAGTACGTCCATCTGGTATGAGGCAGCGATAGACCCTCGGAGATAAGTCGGCTAGTGACCAATGTATTTAATCGCGACGCAATTTCTGTGTTGCAACGTCGTTAGGATGGTGGGAATGTCGAAATTAATTGTCAAATTTGCGTCGGATTTGAAAACTAGACTGACAAAGAGAGAACATCCGGTGACCGAGGCACCAATAGACCCTTGTAGATAGTTACGCTAGACATCGATGTACTGAATCGCGACGCTATTTGTGTGTTCCATGGTCGATACCAGGATCTGACGGTAAGAATTAACTGTGAGTTACGAGTCGGAGACAAGAAACTTGACAGCCAAATTGTACCTCCATCTGGTATGAGGCAGCGTTAGACCCTCGGAGATAAGTCGGCTAGTGACGCGATTTCTTTGTTGCATCGGCATTAGGATGGTGGGATAGTCGCAATTAACTCTCAAATTTGCGTCGGATTCCCGAAACTTTACTCGTAGGACAACGATCATTTGGTGACCCAGGCAGTAATAGATGCTTGGAGATAAATCTGCTGGAAGACGATGTTCTGGAAACCATCGCAGAATGTGTGTTCCATCGTAATTGAGAGTATGAGAGGAATACAATTAACTGTCAGTTTTGCGTCGAATTTGAAAACTAGACTGACAAAGCGCGACCATCCGGTGACCGAAGCACAAATAGACTCATCTAGATAGTTACGCTAGACATCAATGTAGTGAATCGAGACGCTATTTGTGTGTTCCGTCGTCCATACCAGGATCTGACGGTGAGAATTAGCTGAGAGTTTTGAGTCGGAGACAGAAAACTTGACAGCCAAGTTGTACATCCATCTGGTACGAAGCAGCGTTAGACCCTCGGAGATAAGTCGGCTAGTGACCAATGTATTGAATCGCGACGCAATTTCTGTGTTGCATCGTCATTAGGATGGTGGGAATGTCACAATTAACTGTCAAATTTGCGTCGGATTCCCGAAACTTTACTCGTAGGACAACGATCATGTGGTGACCAAGGCATGCTCGGAGATAAATCTGCTGGAAGACGATAGTCTGAAAACCATCGCAGTATGTGTGTTCCATCGTAATTGAGAGTATGGGAGGAATAATATTAACTGCCAATCTTGCATCGGATATGTAAACTAGACTGACAAAACGCGACCATCCGGTAACCGAGGCACCAATAGACCCTTGCAGATAGTTACGCTGTACATCGATCTATTGAATCGCGACGCCATTTGTGTGTTCCATCGTCAATACCAAGATCTGACAATAAGAATTAACTGTGAGTTATGAGATGGAGAAAACAAACTTGACTGCCAAAGAGTACGTCCATCTGGTATGAGGCAGCGATAGACCCTCGGAGATAAGTCGGCTAGTGACCAATGTATTTAATCGCGACGCAATTTCTGTGTTGCAACGTCGTTAGGATGGTGGGAATGTCGCAATTAACTGTCAAATTTGCGTCGGATTTGAAAACAAGACTGACCAAGAGCGAACATCCGGTGACCGAGGCACCAATAGACCCTTATAGATAGTTACGCTACACATCAATGTACTGAATCGCGACGCTATTTGTGTGTTCCGTCGTCCATTCCAGGATCTGACGGTGAGAATTAGCTGAGAGTTTTGAGTCGGAGACAAGAAACTTGACAGCCAAATTGTACATCCATCTGGTATGAAGCAGCGTTAGACCCTCGGAGATAAGTCGGCTAGTGACCAATGTATTGAATCGCGACGCAATTTCTGTGTTGCATCGTCATTAGGATGGTGGGAATGTCGCAATTAACTGTCAAATTTGCGTCGGATTCCCGAAACTTTACTCGTAGGACAACGTTCATGTGGTGACCCAGGCAGTAATAGATGCTTGGAGATAAATCTGCTGGTAGACGATGTACTGAAAACCATCGCAGTATGTGTTCTATCGTCATTGAGAGGATGAGAGAAAATAAAATTAACTGTCAGTTTTGCGTCGGATTTGAAAACTAGATGACAAAACGCGACCATCCGGTGACCGAGTCACCAATTGACCCTTGTAGATAGTTACGCTGGACATCGATCTATTGAATCGCGACGCTATTTGTGTGATCCATCGTCATTACCAGGATCTGACGGTAAGAATTAACTGTGAGTTATGAGAGGGAGAAAACAAACTTGACTGCCAAAGAGTACGTCCATCTGGTATGAGGCAGCGATAGACCTTCGGAGATAAGTCGGCTAGTAACCAATGTATTTAATCGCGACGGAATTTCTGTGTTGCAACGTCGTTAGGATGGTGGGAATGTCGCAATTAATTGTCAAATTTGCGTCGGATTTGAAAACTAGACTGACAAAGAGAGAACATCCGGTGACCGAGGCACCAATAGACCCTTGTAGATAGTTACGCTAGACATCGATGTACTGAATCGCGACGCTATTTGTGTGTTCCATGGTCGATACCAGGATCTGACGGTAAGAATTAACTGTGAGTTACGAGTCGGAGACAAGAAACTTGACAGCCAAATTGTACATCCATCTGGTATGAGGCAGCGTTAGACCCTCGGAGATAAGTCGGCTAGTGACCAATGTATTGAATCGCGACGCGATTTCTGTGTTGCATCGGCATTAGGATGGTGGGATAGTCGCAATTAACTCTCAAATTTGCGTCGGATCCCCGAAATTTTACTCGTAGGACAACGATCATGTGGGGACCAAGGCATGCTCGGAGATAAATCTGCTGGAAGACGATGTTCTGAAAACCATCGCAGTATGTGTGTTCCATCGTAATTGAGAGTATGGGAGGAATAATATTAACTGCCAATCTTGCGTCGGATATGTAAACTAGACTGACAAAACGCGACCATCCGGTGACCGAGGCACCAATAGACCCTTGTAGATAGTTACGCTATACATCGATCTATTGAATCGCGACGCCATTTGTGTGTTCCATCGTCAATACCAAGATCTGACAATAAGAATTAACTGTGAGTTATGAGAGGGAGAAAACAAACTTGACTGCCAAAGAGTACGTCCATCTGGTATGAGGCAGCGATAGACGCTCGGAGATAAGTCGGCTAGTGACCAATGTATTGAATCGCGACGCGATTTCTGTGTTGCATCGGCATTAGGATGGTGGGATAGTCGCAATTAACTCTCAAATTTGCGTCGGATCCCCGAAACTTTACTCGTAGGACAACGATCATGTGGTGACCCAGGCAGTAATAGATGCTTGGAGATAAATCTGCTGGAAGACGATGTTCTGGAAACCATCGCAGAATGTGTGTTCCATCGTAATTGAGAGTATGAGAGGAATACAATTAACTGTCAGTTTTGCGTCGGATTTGAAAAGTAGACTGACAAAACGCGACCATCCGGTAACCGAGGCACCAATAGACCCTTGCAGATAGTTACGCTGGACATCGATCTATTGAATCGCGACGCCATTAATGTGTTCCATCGTCAATACCAGGATCTGACGGTAAGAATTAACTGTGAGTTATGAGAGGGAGAAAACAAACTTGACTGCCAAAGTGTACGTCCATCTGGTATGAGGCAGCGATAGACCCTCGGAGATAAGTCGACTAGTGACCAATGTATTGAATCGCGACGCAATTTCTGTGATGCAACGTCGTTAGGATGGTGGGAATGTCGCTATTAACTGTCAAATTTGTGTCGGATTTGAAAACAAGACTAACAAAGAGCGAACATCCGGTGACCGAGGCACCAATAGTCCCTTACAGATAGTTAACGCTAGACATCAATGTACTGAATCGAGACGCTATTTGTGTGTTCCATCGTCGATACTAGGATCTGACGGTAAGAGTTAGCTGTGAGTTTTGAGTCGGAGACAAGAAACTTGACAGCCAAATTGTACATCCATCTGGTATGAGGCAGCGTTATACCGTCGGAGATAAGTCGGCTAGTGACCAATGTATTGAATCGCGACGCAATTCCTG
Organism: Schistocerca gregaria; assembly: GCF_023897955.1. Taxonomy (NCBI): domain Eukaryota; kingdom Metazoa; phylum Arthropoda; class Insecta; order Orthoptera; family Acrididae; genus Schistocerca; species Schistocerca gregaria. The sequence goes on along the minus strand of NW_026061833.1, from coordinate 2,329,800 downwards.
TGTTGCATCGTCATTAGGATGGTGGGAATGTCTCAATTAACTGTCAAATTTGCGTCGGATTCCCGAAACATTACTCGTAGGACAACGATCATGTGGTGACCCAGGCAGTAATAGATGCTTGGAGATAAATCTGCTGGAAGACGATGTTCTGGAAACCATCGCAGAATGTGTGTTCCATCGTAATTGAGAGTATGAGAGGAATACAATTAACTGTCAGTTTTGCGCCGGATTTGAAAACTAGACTGACAAAGCGCGACCATCCGGTGACCGAAGCACAAATAGACTCATCTAGATAGTTACGCTAGACATCAATGTAGTGAATCGAGACGCTATTTGTGTGTTCCGTCGTCCATACCAGGATCTGACGGTGAGAATTAGCTGAGAGTTTTGAGTCGGAGACAAGAAACTTGACAGCCAAATTGTACATCCATCTGGTATGAAGCAGCGTTAGACCCTCGGAGATAAGTCGGCTAGTGACCAATGTATAGAATCGCGACGCAATTTCTGTGTTGCATCGTCATTAGGATGGTGGGAATGTCGCAATTAACTGTCAAATTTGCGTCGGATTCCCGAAACTTTACTCGTAGGACAACGATCATGTGGTGACCAAGGCATGCTCGGAGATAAACCTGCTGGAAGACGATGTTCTGAAAACCATCGCAGTATGTGTGTTCCATCGTAATTGAGAGTATGGGAGGAATAATATTAACTGCCAATCTTGCGTCGGATATGTAAACTAGACTGACAAAACGCGACCATCCGGTGACCGAGGCACCAATAGACCCTTGTAGATAGTTACGCTATACATCGATCTATTGAATCGCGACGCCATTTGTGTGTTCCATCGTCAATACCAAGATCTGACAATAAGAATTAACTGTGAGTTATGAGAGGGAGAAAACAAACTTGACTGCCAAAGAGTACGTCCATCTGGTATGAGGCAGCGATAGACACTCGGAGATAAGTCGGCTAGTGACCAATGTATTTAATCGCGACGCAATTTCTGTGTTGCAACGTCGTTAGGATGGTGGGAATGTCGCAATTAACTGTCAAATTTGCGTCGGATTTGAAAACAAGACTGACCAAGAGCGAACATCCGGTGACCGAGGCACCAATAGACCCTTATAGATAGTTACGCTACACATCAATGTACTGAATCGCGACGCTACTTGTGTGTTCCGTCGTCCATTCCAGGATCTGACGGTGAGAATTAGCTGAGAGTTTTGAGTCGGAGACAAGAAACTTGACAGCCAAATTGTACATCCATCTGGTATGAAGCAGCGTTAGACCCTCGGAGATAAGTCGGCTAGTGACCAATGTATTGAATCGCGACGCAATTTCTGTGTTGCATCGTCATTAGGATGGTGGGAATGTCGCAATTAACTGTCAAATTTGCGTCGGATTCCCGAAACTTTACTCGTAGGACAACGTTCATGTGGTGACCCAGTCAGTAATAGATGCTTGGAGATAAATCTGCTGGTAGACGATGTACTGAAAACCATCGCAGTATGTGTTCTATCGTCATTGAGAGGATGAGTGAAAATAAAATTAACTGTCACTTTTGCGTCGGATTTGAAAACTAGATGACAAAACGCGACCATCCGGTGACCGAGGCACCAATTGACCCTTGTAGATAGTTACGCTGGACGTCGATCTATTGAATCGCGACGCTATTTGTGTGTTCCATCTTCATTACCAGGATCTGACGGTAAGAATTAACTGTGAGTTATGAGAGGGAGAAAACAAACTTGACTGCCAAAGAGTACGTCCATCTGGTATGAGGCAGCGATAGACCCTCGGAGATAAGTCGGCTAGTGACCAATGTATTTAATCGCGACGCAATTTCTGTGTTGCAACGTCGTTAGGATGGTGGGAATGTCGCAATTAATTGTCAAATTTGCGTCGGATTTGAAAACTAGACTGACAAAGAGAGAACATCCGGTGACCGAGGCACCAATAGACCCTTGTAGATAGTTACGCTAGACATCGATGTACTGAATCGCGACGCTATTTGTGTGTTCCATGGTCGATACCAGGATCTGACGGTAAGAATTAACTGTGAGTTACGAGTCGGAGACAAGAAACTTGACAGCCAAATTGTACATCCATCTGGTATGAGGCAGCGTTAGACCCTCGGAGATAAGTCGGCTAGTGACCAATGTATTGAATCGCGACGCGATTTCTGTGTTGCATCGTCATTAGGATGGTGGGATAGTCGCAATTAACTCTCAAATTTGCGTCGGATCCCCGAAACTTTACTCGTAGGACAACGATCATGTGGTGACCCAGGCAGTAATAGATGCTTGGAGATAAATCTGCTGGAAGACGATGATCTGGAAACCATCGCAGAATGTGTGTTCCATCGTAATTGAGAGTATGAGAGGAATACAATTAACTGTCACTTTTGCATCGGATTTGAAAACTAGACTGACAAAGCGCGACCAACCGGTGACCGAAGCACAAATAGACTCATCTAGATAGTTACGCTAGACATCAATGTAGTGAATCGAGACGCTATTTGTGTGTTCCGTCGTCCATACCAGGATCTGACGGTGAGAATTAGCTGAGAGTTTTGAGTCGGAAACAAGAAACTTGACAGCCAAATTGTACATCCATCTGGTATGAAGCAGCGTTAGACCCTAGGAGATAAGTCGGCTAGTGACCAATGTATTGAATCGCGACGCAATTTCTGTGTTGCATCGTCATTAGGATGGTGGGAATGTCGCAATTAACTGTCAAATTTGCGTCGGATTCCCGAAACTTTACTCGTAGGACAACGATCATGTGGTGACCCAGGCATGCTCGGAGATAAATCTGCTGGAAGACAATGTTCTGAAAACCATCGCAGTATGTGTGTTCCATCGTAATTGAGAGTATGGGAGGAATAAAATTAATTGCCAATCTTGCGTCGGATTTGTAAACTAGACTGACAAAACGCGACCATCCGGTGACCGAGGCACCAATAGACCCTTGTAGATAGTTACGCTATACATCGATCTATTGAATCGCGACGCCATTTGTGTGTTCCATCGTCAATACCAAAATCTGACAATAAGAATTAACTGTGAGTTATGAGAGGGAGAAAACAAACTTGACTGCCAAAGAGTACGTCCATCTGGTATGAGGCAGCGATAGACCTTCGGAGATAAGTCGGCTAGTGACCAATGTATTGAATCGCGACGCAATTTCTGTGATGCAACGTCGTTAGGATGGTGGGAATGTCGCAATTAACTGTCAAATTTGCGTCGGATTTGAAAACAAGACTGACCAAGAGCGAACATCCGGTGACCGAGGCACCAATAGACCCTTATAGATAGTTACGCTAGACATCAATGTACTGAATCACGACGCTATTTGTGTGTTCCGTCGTCCATACCAGGATCTGACGGTGAGAATTAGCTGAGAGTTTTTAGTCGGAGACAAGAAACTTGACAGCCAAATTATACATCCATCTGGTATGAAACAGCGTTAGACCCTCGGAGATAAGTCGGCTAGTGACCAATGTATTGAATCGCGACGCAATTTCTGTGTTGCATCGTCATTAGGATGGTGGGAATGTCGCAATTAACTGTCAAATTTGCGTCGGATTCCCGAAACTTTACTCGTAGGACAACGATCATGTGGTGACCCAGGCATGCTCGGAGATAAATCTGCTGGAAGACAATGTTCTGAAAACCATCGCAGTATGTGTGTTCCATCGTAATTGAGAGTATGGGAGGAATAAAATTAATTGCCAATCTTGCGTCGGATTTGTAAACTAGACTGACAAAACGCGACCATCCGGTGACGAGGCACCAATAGACCCTTGTAGATAGTTACGCTGGACATCGATCTATTGAATCGCGACGCCATTTGTGTGTTCCATCGTCAATACCAGGATCTGACGGTAAGAATTAACTGTGAGTTATGAGAGGGAGAAAACAAACTTGACTGCCAAAGAGTACGTCCATCTGGTATGAGGCAGCGATAGATCCTCGGAGATAAGTCGACTAGTGACCAATGTATTGAATCGCGACGCAATTTCTGTGATGCAACGTCGTTAGGATGGTGGGAATGTCGCAATTAACTGTCAAATTTGAGTCGGATTTGAAAACAAGACTGACCAAGAGCGAACATCCGGTGACCGAGGCACCAATAGACCCTTATAGATAGTTACGCTACACATCAATGTACTGAATCGCGACGCTGTGTGTTCCGTCGTCCATACCAGGATCTGCCGGTGAGAATTAGCTGAGAATTTTGAGTCGGAGACAAGAAACTTGACAGCCAAATTGTACATCCATCTGGTATGAAGCAGCGTTAGACCCTCGGAGATAAGTCGGCTAGTGACCAATGTATTGAATCGCGACGCAATTTCTGTGTTGCATCGTCATTAGGATGGTGGGAATGTCGCAATTAACTGTCAAATTTGCGTCGGATTCCCGAAACTTTACTCGTAGGACAACGATCATGTGGTGACCAAGGCATGCTCGGAGATAAATCTGCTGGAAGACGATGTTCTGAAAAATATCGCAGTATGTGTGTTCCATCGTAATTGAGAGTATGGGAGGAATAATATTAACTGCCAATCTTGCGTCGGATATGTAAACTAGGCTGACAAAACGCGACCATCCGGTGACCGAGGCACCAATAGACCCTTGCAGATAGTTACGCTGGACATCGATCTATTGAATCGCGACGCTATTTGTGTGTTGCATCGGCATTAGGATGGTGGGATAGTCGCAATTAACTCTCAAATTTGCGTCGGATCTCCGAAACTTTACTCGTAGGACAACGTTCATGTGGTGACCCAGGCAGTAATAGATGCTTGGAGATAAATCTGCTGGTAGACGATGTACTGAAAACCATCGCAGTATGTGTTCTATCGTCATTGAGAGGATGAGAGAAAATAAAATTAACTGTCAGTTTTGCGTCGGATTTGAAATCTAGATGACAAAACGCGACCATCCGGTGACCGAGGCACCAATTGACCCTTGTAGATAGTTAGGCTGGACATCGATCTATTGAATCGCGACGCTATTTGTGTGTTCCATCGTCATTACCAGGATCTGACGGTAAGAATTAACTGTGAGTTATGAGAGGGAGAAAACAAACTTGACTGCCAAAGAGTACGTCCATCTGGTATGAGGCAGCGATAGACCCTCGGAGATAAGTCGGCTAGTGACCAATGTATTTAATCTCGACGCAATTTCTGTGTTGCAACGTCGTTAGGATGGTGGGAATGTCGCAATTAATTGTCAAATTTGCGTCGGATTTGAAAACTAGACTGACAAAGAGAGAACATCCGGTGACCGAGGCACCAATAGACCCTTGTAGATAGTTACGCTAGACATCGATGTACTGAATCGCGACGCTATTTGTGTGTTCCATGGTCGATACCAGGATCTGACGGTAAGAATTAACTGTGAGTTACGAGTCGGAGACAAGAAACTTGACAGCCAAATTGTACATCCATCTGGTATGAGGCAGCGTTAGACCCTCGGAGATAAGTCGGCTAGTGACCAATGTATTGAATCGCGACGCGATTTCTGTGTTGCATCGGCATTAGGATGGTGGGATAGTCGCAATTAACTCTCAAATTTGCGTCGGATCCCCGAAACTTTACTCGTAGGACAACGATCATGTGGTGACCCAGGCAGTAATAGATGCTTGGAGATAAATCTGCTGGAAGACGATGTTCTGGAAACCATCGCAGAATGTGTGTTCCATCGTAATTGAGAGTATGAGAGGAATACAATTAACTGTCAGTTTTGCGTCGGATTTGAAAACTAGACTGACAAAGCGCGACCATCCGGAGACCGAAGCACAAATAGACTCTTCTAGATAGTTACGCTGGACATCAATGTAGTGAATCGAGACGCTATTTGTGTGTTCCGTCGTCCATACCAGGATCTGACGGTGAGAATTAGCTGAGAGTTTTGAGTCGGAGACAAGGAACTTGACAGCCAAATTGTACATCCATCTGGTATGAAGCAGCGTTAGACCCTCGGAGATAAGTCGGCTAGTGACCAATGTATTGAATCGCGACGCAATTTCTGTGTTGCATCGTCATTAGGATGGTGGGAATGTCGCAATTAACTGTCAAATTTGCGTCGGATTCCCGAAACTTTACTCGTAGGACAACGATCATGTGGTGACCAAGGCATGCTCGGAGATAAATCTGCTGGAAGACGATGTTCTGAAAACCATCGCAGTATGTGTGTTCCATCGTAATTGAGAGTATGGGAGGAATAATATTAACTGCCAATCTTGCGTCGGATATGTAAACTAGACTGACAAAACGCGACCATCCGGTGACCGAGGCACCAATAGACCCTTGTAGATAGTTACGCTATACATCGATCTATTGAATCGCGACGCCATTTGTGTGTTCCATCGTCAATACCAAGATCTGACAATAAGAATTAACTGTGAGTTATGAGAGGGAGAAAACAAACTTGACTGCCAAAGAGTACGTCCATCTGGTATGAGGCAGCGATAGACCCTCGGAGATAAGTCGGCTAGTGACCAATGTATTGAATCGCGACGCAATTTCTGTGATGCAACGTCGTTAGGATGGTGGGAATGTCGCAATTAACTGTCAAATTTGCGTCGGATTTGAAAACAAGACTGACCAAGAGCGAACATCCGGTGACCGAGGCACCAATAGACCCTTATAGATAGTTACGCTAGACATCAATGTACTGAATCACGACGCTATGTGTGTGTTCCGTCGTCCATACCAGGATCTGACGGTGAGAATTAGCTGAGAGTTTTGAGTCGGAGACAAGAAACTTGACAGCCAAATTATACATCCATCTGGTATGAAACAGCGTTAGACCCTCGGAGATAAGTCGGCTAGTGACCAATGTATTGAATCGCGACGCAATTTCTGTGTTGCATCGTCATTAGGATGGTGCGAATGTCGCAATTAACTGTCAAATTTGCGTCGGATTCCCGAAACTTTACTCGTAGGACAACGATCATGTGGTGACCAAGGCATGCTCGGAGATAAATCTGCTGGAAGACGATGTTCTGAAAACCATCGCAGTATGTGTGTTCCATCGTAATTGAGAGTATGGGAGGAATAATATTAACTGCCAATCTTGCGTCGGATATGTAAACTAGACTGACAAAACGCGACCATCCGGTGACCGAGGCACCAATAGACCCTTGTAGATAGTTACGCTATACATCGATCTATTGAATCGCGACGCCATTTGTGTGTTCCATCGTCAATACCAAGATCTGACAATAAGAATTAACTGTGAGTTATGAGAGGGAGAAAACAAACTTGACTGCCAAAGAGTACGTCCATCTGGTATGAGGCAGCGATAGACCCTCGGAGATAAGTCGGCTAGTGACCAATGTATTGAATCGCGACGCAATTTCTGTGATGCAACGTCGTTAGGATGGTGGGAATGTCGCAATTAACTGTCAAATTTGCGTCGGATTTGAAAACAAGACTGACCAAGAGCGAACATCCGGTGACCGAGGCACCAATAGACCCTTATAGATAGTTACGCTAGACATCAATGTACTGAATCACGACGCTATTTGTGTGTTCCGTCGTCCATACCAGGATCTGACGGTGAGAATTAGCTGAGAGTTTTGAGTCGGAGACAAGAAACTTGACAGCCAAATTATACATCCATCTGGTATGAAACAGCGTTAGACCCTCGGAGATAAGTCGGCTAGTGACCAATGTATTGAATCGCGACGCAATTTCTGTGTTGCATCGTCATTAGGATGGTGCGAATGTCGCAATTAACTGTCAAATTTGCGTCGGATTCCCGAAACTTTACTCGTAGGACAACGATCATGTGGTGACCCAGGCATGCTCGGAGATAAATCTGCTGGAAGACAATGTTCTGAAAACCATCGCAGTATGTGTGTTCCATCGTAATTGAGAGTATGGGAGGAATAAAATTAATTGCCAATCTTGCGTCGGATTTGTAAACTAGACTGACAAAACGCGACCATCCGGTGACGAGGCACCAATAGACCCTTGTAGATAGTTACGCTGGACATCGATCTATTGAATCGCGACGCCATTTGTGTGTTCCATCGTCAATACCAGGATCTGACGGTAAGAATTAACTGTGAGTTATGAGAGGGAGAAAACAAACTTGACTGCCAAAGGGTACGTCCATCTGGTATGAGGCAGCGATAGATCCTCGGAGATAAGTCGACTAGTGACCAATGTATTGAATCGCGACGCAATTTCTGTGATGCAACGTCGTTAGGATGGTGGGAATGTCGCAATTAACTGTCAAATTTGCGTCGGATTTGAAAACAAGACTGACCAAGAGCGAACATCCGGTGACCGAGGCACCAATAGACCCTTATAGATAGTTACGCTACACATCAATGTACTGAATCGCGACGCTGTTTGTGTGTTCCGTCGTCCATACCAGAATCTGACGGTGAGAATTAGCTGAGAGTTTTGAGTCGGAGACAAGAAACTTGACAGCCAAATTGTACATCCATCTGGTATGAAGCAGCGTTAGACCCTCGGAGATAAGTCGGCTAGTGAACAATGTATTGAATCGCGACGCAATTTCTGTGTTGCATCGTCATTAGGATGGTGGGAATGTCGCAATTAACTGTCAAATTTGCGTCGGATTCCCGAAACTTTACTCGTAGGACAACGATCATGTGGTGACCAAGGCATGCTCGGAGATAAATCTGCTGGAAGACGATGTTCTGAAAACCATCGCAGTATGTGTGTTCCATCGTAATTGAGAGTATGGGAGGAATAATATTAACTGCCAATCTTGCGTCGGATATGTAAACTAGACTGACAAAACGCGACCATCCGGTGACCGAGGCACCAATAGACCCTTGTAGATAGTTACGCTATACATCGATCTATTGAATCGCGACGCCATTTGTGTGTTCCATCGTCAATACCAAGATCTGACAATAAGAATTAACTGTGAGTTATGAGAGGGAGAAAACAAACTTGACTGCCAAAGAGTACGTCCATCTGGTATGAGGCAGCGATAGACCCTCGGAGATAAGTCGGCTAGTGACCAATGTATTGAATCGCGACGCAATTTCTGTGATGCAACGTCGTTAGGATGGTGGGAATGTCGCAATTAACTGTCAAATTTGCGTCGGATTTGAAAACAAGACTGACCAAGAGCGAACATCCGGTGACCGAGGCACCAATAGACCCTTATAGATAGTTACGCTAGACATCAATGTACTGAATCACGACGCTATTTGTGTGTTCCGTCGTCCATACCAAGATCTGACGGTGAGAATTAGCTGAGAGTTTTGAGTCGGAGACAAGAAACTTGACAGCCAAATTATACATCCATCTGGTATGAAACAGCGTTAGACCCTCGGAGATAAGTCGGCTAGTGACCAATGTATTGAATCGCGACGCAATTTCTGTGTTGCATCGTCATTAGGATGGTGCGAATGTCGCAATTAACTGTCAAATTTGCGTCGGATTCCCGAAACTTTACTCGTAGGACAACGATCATGTGGTGACCCAGGCATGCTCGGAGATAAATCTGCTGGAAGACAATGTTCTGAAAACCATCGCAGTATGTGTGTTCCATCGTAATTGAGAGTATGGGAGGAATAAAATTAATTGCCAATCTTGCGTCGGATTTGTAAACTAGACTGACAAAACGCGACCATCCGGTGACGAGGCACCAATAGACCCTTGTAGATAGTTACGCTGGACATCGATCTATTGAATCGCGACGCCATTTGTGTGTTCCATCGTCAATACCAGGATCTGACGGTAAGAATTAACTGTGAGTTATGAGAGGGAGAAAACAAACTTGACTGCCAAAGGGTACGTCCATCTGGTATGAGGCAGCGATAGATCCTCGGAGATAAGTCGACTAGTGACCAATGTATTGAATCGCGACGCAATTTCTGTGATGCAACGTCGTTAGGATGGTGGGAATGTCGCAATTAACTGTCAAATTTGCGTCGGATTTGAAAACAAGACTGACCAAGAGCGAACATCCGGTGACCGAGGCACCAATAGACCCTTATAGATAGTTACGCTACACATCAATGTACTGAATCGCGACGCTGTTTGTGTGTTCCGTCGTCCATACCAGAATCTGACGGTGAGAATTAGCTGAGAGTTTTGAGTCGGAGACAAGAAACTTGACAGCCAAATTGTACATCCATCTGGTATGAAGCAGCGTTAGACCCTCGGAGATAAGTCGGCTAGTGACCAATGTATTGAATCGCGACGCAATTTCTGTGTTGCATCGTCATTAGGATGGTGGGAATGTCGCAATTAACTGTCAAATTTGCGTCGGATTCCCGAAACTTTACTCGTAGGACAACGTTCATGTGGTGACCCAGGCAGTAATAGATGCTTGGAGATAAATCTGCTGGTAGACGTTGTACTGAAAACCATCGCAGTATGTGTTCTATCGTCGTGAGAGGATGAGAGAAAATAAAATTAACTGTCAGTTTTGCGTCGGATTTGAAAACTAGATGACAAAACGCGACCATCCGGTGACCGAGGCACCAACAGACCCTTGTAGATAGTTACGCTGGACATCGATCTATTGAATCGCGACGCTATTTGTGTGTTCCATCGTCAATACCAGGATCTGACGGTAAGAGTTAACTGTGAGTTATGAGAGGGAGAAAACAAACTTGACTGCCAAAGAGTACGTCCATCTGGTATGAGGCAGCGATAGCCCTCGGAGATAAGTCGGCTAGTGACCAATGTATTTAATCGCGACGCAATTTCTGTGTTGCAACGTCGTTAGGATGGTGGGAATGTCGCTATTAATTGTCAAATTTGCGTCGGATTTGAAAACTAGTCTGACAAAGAGAGAACATCCCGTGACCGAGGCACCAATAGACCCTTATAGATAGTTACGCTAGACATCGGTGTACTGAATCGCGACGCTATTTGTGTGTTCCTTGGTCGATACCAGGATCTGACGGTAAGAATTAACTGTGAGTTACGAGTCGGAGACAAGAAACTTGAAAGCCAATTTGTACATCCATCTGGTATGAGGCAGCGTTAGACCCTCGGAGATAAGTCGGCTAGTGACCAATGTATTGAATCGCGACGCGATTTCTGTGTTGCATCGGCATTAGGATGGTGGGATAGTCGCAATTAACTCTCAAATTTGCGTCGGATCCCCGAAACTTTACTCGTAGGACAACGATCATGTGGTGACACAGGCAGTAATAGATGCTTGGAGATAAATCTGCTGGAAGACGATGTTCTGGAAACCATCGCAGAATGTGTGTACCATCGTAATTGAGAGTATGAGAGGAATACAATTAACTGTCAGTTTTGCGTCGGATTTGAAAACTAGACTGACAAAGCGCGACCATCCGGTGACCGAAGCACAAATAGACTCTTCTAGATAGTTACGCTGGACATCAATGTACTGAATCGCGACGCTATTTGTGTGTTCCATCGTCAATACCAGGATCTGACGGTAAGAGTTAACTGTGAGTTATGAGAGGGAGAAAACAAACTTGACTGCCAAAGAGTACGTCCATCTGGTATGAGGCAGCGATAGCCCTCGGAGATAAGTCGGCTAGTGACCAATGTATTTAATCGCGACGCAATTCCTGTGTTGCATCGTCATTAGGATGGTGGGAATGTCGCAATTAACTGTCAAATTTGCGTCGGATTCCCGAAACTTTACTCGTAGCACAACGATCATGTGGTGACCCAGGCAGTAATAGATGCTTGGAGATAAATCTGCTGGTAGACGATGTACTGAAAACCATCGCAGTATGTGTTCTATCGTCATTGAGAGGATGAGAGAAAATAAAATTAACTGTCAGGTTTGCGTCGGATTTGAAAACTAGATGACAAAACGCGACCATCCTGTGACCGAGGCACCAATAGACCCTTGTAGATAGTTACGCTGGACATCGATCTATTGAATCGCGACGCTATTTGTGTGTTCCATCGTCAATACCAGGATCTGACGGTAAGAATTAACTGTGAGTTATGAGAGGGAGAAAACAAACTTGACTGCCAAAGAGTACGTCCATCTGGTATGAGGCAGCGATAGACCCTCGGAGATAAGTCGGCTAGTGACCAATGTATTGAATCGCGACGCAATTTCTGTGATGCAACGTCGTTAAGATGGTGGGAATGTCGCAATTAATTGTCAAATTTGCGTCGGATTTAAAAACTAGACTGACAAAGAGAGAACATCCGGTAACCGAGGCACCAATAGACCCTTGTAGATAGTTACGCTAGATATCGATGTACTGAATCGCGATGCTATTTGTGTGTTCCATGGTCGATACCAGGATCTGACGGTAAGAATTAACTGTGAGTTATGAGTCGGAGACAAGAAACTTGACAGCCAAATTGTACTTCCATCTGGTATGAGGCAGCGTTAGACCCTCGGAGATAAGTCGGCTAGTGACCAATGTATTGAATCGCGACGCAATTTCTGTGTTGCATCGTCATTAGGATGGTGCGAATGTCGCAATTAACTGTCAAATTTGCGTCGGATTCCCGAAACTTTACTCGTAGGACAACGATCATGTGGTGACCAAGGCATGCTCGGAGATAAATCTGCTGGAAGACGATGTTCTGAAAACCATCGCAGTATGTGTGTTCCATCGTAATTGAGAGTATGGGAGGAATAAAATTAACTGCCTATCTTGGGTCGGATTTGTAAACTAGACTGACAAAACGCGAACATCCGGTGACCGAGGCACCAATAGACCCTTGTAGATAGTTACGCTGGACATCGATCTATTGAAACGCGACGCCATTTTTGTGTTCCATCGTCAATACCAAGATCTGACGGTAAGAATTAACTGTGAGTTATGAGAGGGAGAAAACAAACTTGACTGCCAAAGAATACGTCCATCTGGTATGATGCAGCGATAGACCCTCGGAGATAAGTCGGCTAGTGACCAATGTATTGAATCGCGACGCAATTTCTGTGTTGCAACGTCGTTAGGATGGTGGGAATGTCGCAATTAACTGTCAAATTTGCGTCGGATTTGAAAACAAGACTGACAAAGAGCGAACATCCGGTGACCGAGGCACCAATAGACCAATAGTTACGCTAGACATCAGTGTACTGAATCGCGACGCTATTTGTGTGTTCCGTCGTCCATACCAGGATCTGACGGTGAGAATTAGCTGAGAGTTTTGAGTCGGAGACAAGAAACTTGACAGCCAAATTGTACATCCATCTGGTATGAGGCAGCGTTAGACCCTCGGAGATAAGTCGGCTAGTGACCAATGTATTGAATCGCGACGCGATTTCTGTGTTGCATCGGCATTAGGATGGTGGGATAGTCGCAATTAACTGTCAAATTTGCGTCGGATCCCCGAAACTTTACTCGTAGGACAACGATCATGTGGTGACCCAGGCTGTAATAGATGCTTGGAGATAAATCTGCTGGAAGACGATGTTCTGGAAACCATCGCAGAATGTGTGTTCCATCGTAATTGAGAGTATGAGAGGAATACAAATAACTGTCAGTTTTGCGTCGGATTTGAAAACTAGATGACAAAGCGCGACCATCCGGTGACCGAAGCACAAATAGCACAAATAAACTCTTCTAGATAGTTACGCTAGACATCAATGTACTGAATCGAGACGCTATTTGTGTGTTCCGTCGTCCATACCAGGATCTGACGGTGAGAATTAGCTGAGAGTTTTGAGTCGGAGACAAGAAACTTGACAGCCAAATTGTACATCCATCTGGTATGAAGCAGCGTTAGACCCTCGGAGATAAGTCGGCTAGTGACCAATGTATTGATTCGCGACGCAATTTCTGTGTTGCATCGTCATTAGGATGGTGGGAATGTCGCAATTAACTGTCAAATTTGCGTCGGATTCCCGAAACTTTACTCGTAGGACAACGATCATGTGGTGACCCAGGAAGTTATAGATGCTTGGAGATAAATCTGCTGGTAGACGATGTTCTGAAAACCATCGCAGTATGTGTGTTCCATCGTCATTGAGAGGATGAGAGAACATAAATTAACTGACAGTTTTGCGTCGGATTTGAAAACTAGATGACAAAACGCGACCATCCGGTGACCGAGGCACCAACAGACCCTTGTAGATAGTTACGCTGGACATCGATCTATTGAATCGCGACGCTATTTGTGTGTTCCATCGTCAATACCAGGATCTGACGGTAAGAAATAACTGTGAGTTATTAGTCGGAGACAAGAAACTTGACAGCCAAATTGTACATCCATCTGGTATGAGGCAGCGTTAGACCCTCGGAGATAAGTCGGCTAGTGACCAATGTATTGAATCGCGACGCAATTTCTGTGTTGTATCGTCATTAGGATTTTGCGAATGCCGCAATTAACTGTCAAATTTGCGTCGGATTTGAAAACAAGACTGACCAAGAGCGAACATTCGGTGACCGAGGCACCAATAGAACCTTATAGATACTTACGCTAGACATCAAAGTACTGAATCGCAACGCTATTTGTGTGTTCCGTCGTCCATACCAGGATCTGACGGTGAGAATTAGCTGAGAGTTTTGAGTCGGAGACAAGAAACTTGACACCCAAATTATACATCCATCTGGTATGAGGCAGCGTTAGACCCTCGGAGATAAGTCGGCTAGTGACCAATGTATTAAATCGCGACGCAATTTCTGTGTTGCATCGTCATTTGGATGGTGGGAATGTCTCAATTAACTGTCAAATTTGCGTCGGATAACCGAAACTTTACTCGCAGGAGAACGATCATGTGGTGACCCAGGCATGCTTGGAGATAAATCTGCTGGAAGACGATGTTCTGAAAACCATCGCAGTATGTGTGTTCCATCGTAATTTAGAGTATGGGAGGAATAAAATTAACTGCCAATCTTGCGTCGGATTTGTAAACTAGACTGACAAAACGCGACCATCCGGTGACCGAGGCACCAATAGACCCTTGTAGATAGTTACGCTGGACATCGATCTATTGAAACGCGACGCCAAACGCGACGCCAAGAACTGACGGTAAGAATTAACTGTGAGTTATGAGAGGGAGAAAACAAACTTGACTGCCAAAGAATACGTCCATCTGGTATGATGCAGCGATAGACCCTCGGAGCTAAGTCGGCTAGTGACCAATGTATTGAATCGCGACGCAATTTCTGTGTTGCAACGTCGTTAGGATGGTGGGAATGTCGCAATTAACTGTCAAATTTGCGTCGGATTTGAAAACAAGACTGACAAAGAGCGAACATCCGGTGACCGAGGCACCAATAGACCAATAGTTACGCTAGACATCACTGTACTGAATCGCGACGCTATTTGTGTGTTCCGTCGTCCATACCAGGATCTGACGGTGAGAAGTAGCTGAGAGTTTTGAGTCGGAGACAAGAAACTTGACAGCCAAATTGTACATCCAACTGGTATGAAGCAGCGTTAGACCCTCGGAGATAAGTCGGCTAGTGACCAATGTATTGAATCGCGACGCAATTTCTGTGTTGCAACGTCGTTAGGATTGTGGGAATGTCGCAATTAATTGTCAAATTTGCGTCGGATTTGAAATCTAGACTGACAAAGAGAGAACATCCGGTGACCGAGGCACCAATAGACCCTTGTAGATAGTTACGCTAGACATCGATGTACTGAATCGCGACGCTATTTGTGTGTTCCATGGTCGATACCAGTATCTGACGCTAAGAATTAACTGTGAGTTACGAGTCGGAGACAAGAAACTTGACAGCCAAATTGTACATCTATCTGGTATGAAGCAGCGTTAGACCCTCGGAGATAAGTCGGCTAGTGACCAATGTATTGAATCGCGACGCAATTTCTGTGTTGCATCGGCATTAGGATGGTGGGAATGTCGCAATTAACTGTCAAATTTGCGTCGGATTCCCGAAACTTTACTCGTAGGACAACGTTCATGTGGTGACCAAGGCATGCTCGGAGATAAATCTGCTGGAAGACGATGTTCTGAAAACCATCGCAGTATGTGTGTTCCATCGTAATTGAGAGTATGGGAGGAATAATATTAACTGCCAATCTTGCGTCGGATATGTAAACTAGACTGACAAAACGCGACCATCCGGTGACCGAGGCACCAATAGACCCTTACAGATAGATACGCTATACATCGATCTATTGAATCGCGACGCCATTTGTGTGTTCCATCGGTAATACCAAGATCTGACAATAAGAATTAACTGTGAGTTATGAGAGGGAGAAAACAAGCTTGCCTGCCAAAGAGTACGTCCATCTGGTATGAGGTAGCGATAGACCCTCGGAGATAAGTCGACTACTGACCAATGTATTGAATCGCGACGCAATTTCTGTGATGCAACGTCGTTAGGACGGTGGGAATGCCGCAATTAACTGTCAAATTTGCGTCGGATTTGAAAACAAGACTGACAAAGAGCGAACATCCGGTGACCGTGGCACCAATAGACCCTTATAGATAGTTACGCTAGACATCAGTGTACTGAATCGCGACGCTATGAGTGTGTTCCGTCGTCCATACCAGGATCTGACGGTGAGAATTAGCTGAGAGTTTTGAGTCGGAGACAAGAAACTTGACAGCCAAATTGTACATCCATCTGGTATGAAGCAGCGTTAGACCCTCGGAGATAAGTCGGCTAGTGACCAATGTATTGAATCGCGACGCAATTTCTGTGTTGCATCGTCATTAGGATGGTGGGAATGTCGCAATTAACTGTCAAATTTGCGTCGGATTCCCGAAACTTTACTCGTAGGACAACGTTCATGTAGTGACCCAGGCAGTAATAAATGCTTGGAGATAAATCTGCTGGTGGACGATGTACTAAATACCATCGCAGTATGTGTTCTATCGTCATTGAGAGGATGAGAGAAAATAAAATTAACTGTCAGTTTTGCGTCGGATTTGAAAACTAGATGACAAAACGCGACCATCCGGTGACCGAGGCACCAATAGACCCTTGTAGATAGTTACGCTGGACATCGATCTATTGAATCGCGACGCTATTTGTGTGTTCCATCGTCAATACCAGGATCTGACGGTAAGAATTAACTGTGAGTTATGAGAGGGAGAAAACAAACTTGACTGCCAAAGAGTACGTCCATCTGGTATGAGGCAGCGATAGACCCTCGGAGAAAAGTCGGCTAGTGACCAATGTATTTAATCGCGACGCAATTTCTGTGTTGCAACGTCGTTAGGATGGTGGGAATGTCGCAATTAATTGTCAAAATTGCGTCGGATTTGAAAACTAGACTGACAAAGAGAGAACATCCGGTGACCGAGGCACCAATAGACCCTTGTAGATAGTTACGCTAGACATCGATGTACTGAATCGCGACGCTATTTGTGTGTTCCATGGTCGATACCCGGATCTGACGGTAAGAATTAACTGTGAGTTACGAGTCGGAGACAAGAAACTTGCCAGCCAAATTGTACATCCATCTGGTATGAGGCAGCGTTAGACCCTCGGAGATAAGTCGGCTAGTGACCAATGTATTGAATCGCGACGCAATTTCTGTGTTGCATCGTCATTAGGATGGTGGGAATGTCGCAATTAACTGTCAAATTTGCGTCGGATTCCCGAAACTTTACTCGTAGGACAACGTTCATGTGGTAACCCAGGCAGTAATAAATGCTTGGAGATAAATCTGCTGGTAGACGATGTACTGAAAACCATCGCAGTATGTGTTCTATCGTCATTGAGAGAATGAGAGAAAATAAAATTAACTGTCAGTTTTGCGTCGGATTTGAAAACTAGATGACAAAACGCGACCAACCGGTGACCGAGGCACCAATAGACCCTTGTAGATAGTTACGCTGGACATCGATCTATTGAATCGCGACGCTATTTGTGTGTTCCATCGTCAATACCAGGATCTGACGGTAAGAATTAACTGTGAGTTATGAGAGGGAAAAAACAAACTTGACTGCCAAAGAGTACGTCCATCTGGTATGAGGCAGCGATAGACCCTCGGAGAAAAGTCGGCTAGTGACCAATGTATTTAATCGCGACGCAATTTCTGTGTTGCAACGTCGTTAGGATGGTGGGCATGTCGCAATTAATTGTCAAAATTGCGTCGGATTTGAAAACTAGACTGACAAAGAGAGAACATCCGGTGACCGAGGCACCAATAGACCCTTGTAGATAGTTACGCTGGACATCGATCTATTGAATCGCGACGCTATTTGTGTGTTCCATCGTCAATACCAGGATCTGACTGTAAGAATTAACTGTGAGTTACGAGTCGGAGACAAGAAACTTGCCAGCCAAATTGTACATCCATCTGGTATGAAGCAGCGTTAGACCCTCGGAGATAAGTCGGCTAGTGACCAATGTATTGAATCGCGACGCAATTTCTGTGTTGCATCGTCATTAGGATGGTGGGAATGTCGCAATTAACTGTCAAATTTGCGTCGGATTCCCGAAACTTTACTCGTAGGACAACGTTCATGTGGTAACCCAGGCAGTAATAAATGCTTGGAGATAAATCTGCTGGTAGACGATGTACTGAAAACCATCGCAGTATGTGTTCTATCGTCATTGAGAGAATGAGAGAAAATAAAATTAACTGTCAGTTTTGCGTCGGATTTGAAAACTAGATGACAAAACGCGACCAACCGGTGACCGAGGCACCAATAGACCCTTGTAGATAGTTACGCTGGACATCGATCTATTGAATCGCGACGCTATTTGTGTGTTCCATCGTCAATACCAGGATCTGACGGTAAGAATTATTTGTGAGTTATGAGAGGGAAAAAACAAACTTGACTGCCAAAGAGTACGTCCATCTGGTATGAGGCAGCGATAGACCCTCGGAGAAAAGTCGGCTAGTGACCAATGTATTTAATCGCGACGCAATTTCTGTGTTGCAACGTCGTTAGGATGGTGGGAATGTCGCAATTAATTGTCAAAATTGCGTCGGATTTGAAAACTAGACTGACAAAGAGAGAACATCCGGTGACCGAGGCACCAATAGACCCTTGTAGATAGTTACGCTGGACATCGATCTATTGAATCGCGACGCTATTTGTGTGTTCCATCGTCAATACCAGGATCTGACTGTAAGAATTAACTGTGAGTTATTAGTCGGAGACAAGAAACTTGACAGCCAAATTGTACATCCATCTGGTATGAGGCAGCGTTAGACCCTCGGAGATAAGTCGGCTAGTGACCAATGTATTGAATCGCGACGCAATTTCTGTGTTGCATCGTCATTAGGATTTTGCGAATGTCGCAATTAACTGTCAAATTTGCGTCGGATTTGAAAACAAGACTGACCAAGAGCTAACATTCGGTGACCGAGGAACCAATAGACCCTTATAGATACTTACGCTAGACATCAAAGTACTGAATCGCGACGCTATTTGTGTGTTCCGTCGTCCATACCAGGATCTGACGGTGAGAATTAGCTGAGAGTTTTGAGTCGGAGACAAGAAACTTGACACCCAAATTATACATCCATCTGGTATGAGGCAGCGTTAGACCCTCGGAGATAAGTCGGCTAGTGACCAATGTATTAAATCGCGACGCAATTTCTGTGTTGCATCGTCATTTGGATGGTGGGAATGTCTCAATTAACTGTCAAATTTGCGTCGGATAACCGAAACTTTACTCGCAGGCGAACGATCATGTGGTGACCCAGGCATGCTTGGAGATAAATCTGCTGGAAGACGATGTTCTGAAAACCATCGCAGTATGTGTGTTCCATCGTAATTGAGAGTATGGGAGGAATAAAATTAACTGCCAATCTTGCGTCGGATTTGTAAACTAGACTGACAAAACGCGACCATCCGGTGACCGAGGCACCAATAGACCCTTGTAGATAGTTACGCTGGACATCGATCTATTGAAACGCGACGCCATTTTTGTGTTCCATCATCAATACCAAGATCTGACGGTAAGAATTAACTGTGAGTTATGAGAGGGAGAAAACAAACTTGACTGACAAAGAATACGTCCATCTGGTATGATGCAGCGATAGACCCTCGGAGATAAGTCGGCTAGTGACCAATGTATTGAATCGCGACGCAATTTCTGTGTTGCAACGTCGTTAGGATGGTGGGAATGTCGCAATTAACTGTCAAATTTGCGCTGGATTTGAAAACAAGACTGACAAAGAGCGAACATCCGGTGACCGAGGCACCAATAGACCCTATAGATAGTTACGCTAGACATCAGTGTACTGAATCGCGACGCTATTTGTGTGTTCCGTCGTCCATACCAGGATCTGACGGTGAGAATTAGCTGAGAGTTTTGAGTCGGAGACAAGAAACTTGACAGCCAAATTGTACATCCATCTGGTATGAGGCAGCGTTAGACCCTCGGAGATAAGTCGGCTAGTGACCAATGTATTGAATCGCGACGCGATTTCTGTGTTGCATCGGCATTAGGATGGTGGGATAGTCGCAATTAACTGTCAAATTTGCGTCGGATCCCCGAAACTTTACTCGTAGGACAACGATCATGTGGTGACCCAGGCAGTAATAGATGCTTGGAGATAAATCTGCTGGAAGACGATGTTCTGGAAACCATCGCAGAATGTGTGTTCCATCGTAATTGAGAGTATGAGAGGAATACAAATAACTGTCAGTTTTGCGTCGGATTTGAAAACTAGATGACAAAGCGCGACCATCCGGTGACCGAAGCACAAATAGACTCTTCTAGATAGTTACGCTAGACATCAATGTACTGAATCGAGACGATATTTGTGTGTTCCGTCGTCCATACCAGGATCTGACGGTGAGAATTAGCTGAGAGTTTTGAGTCGGAGACAAGAAACTTGACAGCCAAATTGTACACCCATCTGGTATGAAGCAGCGTTAGACCCTCGGAGATAAGTCGGCTAGTGACCAATGTATTGAATCGCGACGCAATTTCTGTGTTGCATCGGCATTAGGATGGTAGGAATGTCGCAATTAACTGTCAAATTTGCGTCGGATTCCCGAAACTTTACTCGTAGGACAACGATCATGTGGTGACCAAGGCATGCTCGGAGATAAATCTGCTGGAAGACGATGTTCTGAAAACCATCGCAGTATGTGTGTTCCATCGTAATTGAGAGTATGGGAGGAATAATATTAACTGCCAATCTTGCGTCGGATATGTAAACTAGACTGACAAAACGCGACCATCCGGTGACCGAGGCACCAATAGACCCTTACAGATAGATACGCTATACATCGATCTATTGAATCGCGACGCCATTTGTGTGTTCCATCGTCAATACCAAGATCTGACAATAAGAATTAACTGTGAGTTATGAGAGGGAGAAAACAAACTTGCCTGCCAAAGAGTACGTCCATCTGGTATGAGGCAGCGATAGAGCCTCGGAGATAAGTCGACTAGTGACCAATGTATTGAATCGCGACGCAATTTCTGTGATGCAACGTCGTTAGGACGGTGGGAATGCCGCAATTAACTGTCAAATTTGCGTCGGATTTGAAAACAAGACTGACAAAGAGCGAACATCCGGTGACCGAGGCACCAATAGACCCTTATAGATAGTTACGCTAGACATCAGTGTACTGAATCGCGACGCTATGAGTGTGTTCCGTCGTCCATACCAGGATCTGACGGTGAGAATTAGCTGAGAGTTTTGAGTCGGAGACAAGAAACTTGCCAGCCAAATTGTACATCCATCTGGTATGAAGCAGCGTTAGACCCTCGGAGATAAGTCGGCTAGTGACCAATGTATTGAATCGCGACGCAATTTCTGTGTTGCATCGTCATTAGGATGGTGGGAATGTCGCAATTAACTGTCAAATTTGCGTCGGATTCCCGAAACTTTACTCGTAGGACAACGTTCATGTGGTGACCCAGGCAGTAATAAATGCTTGGAGATAAATCTGATGGTAGACGATGTACTGAAAACCATCGCAGTATGTGTTCTATCGTCTTTGAGAGGATGAGAGAAAATAAAATTAACTGTCAGTTTTGCGTCGAATTTGAAAACTAGATGACAAAACGCGACCATCCGGTGACCGAGGCACCAATAGACCCTTGTAGATAGTTACGCTGGACATCGATCTATTGAATCGCGACGCTATTTGTGTGTTCCATCGTCAATACCAGGATCTGACGGTAAGAATTAACTGTGAGTTATGAGAGGGAGAAAACAAACTTGACTGCCAAAGAGTACGTCCATCTGGTATGAGGCAGCGATAGACCCTCGGAGATAAGTCGGCTAGTGACCAATGTATTTAATCGCGACGCAATTTCTGTGTTGCAACGTCGTTAGGATGGTGGGAATGTCGCAATTAATTGTCAAAATTGCGTCGGATTTGAAAACTAGACTGACAAAGAGAGAACATCCGGTGACCGAGGCACCAATAGACCCTTGTAGATAGTTACGCTAGACATCGATGTACTGAATCGCGACGCTATTTGTGTGTTCCATGGTTGATACCAGGATCTGACGGTAAGAATTAACTGTGAGTTACGAGTCGGAGACAAGAATCTTGCCAGCCAAATTGTACATCCATCTGGTATGAAGCAGCGTTAGACCCTCGGAGATAAGTCGGCTAGTGACCAATGTATTGAATCGCGACGCAATTTCTGTGTTGCATCGTCATTAGGATGGTGGGAATGTCGCAATTAACTGTCAAATTTGCGTCGGATTCCCGAAACTTTACTCGTAGGACAACGTTCATGTGGTGACCCAGGCAGTAATAAATGCTTGGAGATAAATCTGCTGGTAGACGATGTACTGAAAACCATCGCAGTATGTGTTCTATCGTATTTGAGAGGATGAGAGAAAATAAAATTAACTGTCAGTTTTGCGTCGGATTTGAAAACTAGATGACAAAACGCGACCAACCGGTGACCGAGGCACCAATAGACCCTTGTAGATAGTTACGCTGGACATCGATCTATTGAATCGCGACGCTATTTGTGTGTTCCATCGTCAATACCAGCATCTGACGGTAAGAATTAACTGTGAGTTACGAGTCGGAGACAAGAAACTTGACAGCCAAATTGTACATCCATCTGGTATGAAGCAGCGTTAGACCCTCGGAGATAAGTCGGCTAGTGACCAATGTATTGAATCGCGACGCAATTTCTGTGTTGCATCGGCATTAGGATGGTGGGAATGTCGCAATTAACTGTCAAATTTGCGTCGGATTCCCGAAACTTTACTCGTAGGACAACGTTCATGTGGTGACCAAGGCATGCTCGGAGATAAATCTGCAGGAAGACGATGTTCTGAAAACCATCGCAGTATGTGTGTTCCATCGTAATTGAGAGTATGGGAGGAATAATATTAACTGCCAATCTTGCGTCGGATATGTAAACTAGACTGACAAAACGCGACCATCCGGTGACCGAGACACCAACACACCCTTGCAGATAGATACGCTATACGTCGATCTATTGAATCGCGACGCCATTTGTGTGTTCCATCGTCAATACCAAGATCTGACAAGAATTAACTGTGAGTTATGAGAGGGAGAAAACAAACTTGCCTGCCAAAGAGTACGTCCATCTGGTATGAGGCAGCGATAGACCCTCGGAGATAAGTCGACTAGTGACCAATGTATTGAATCGCGACGCAATTTCTGTGATGCAACATCGTTAGGACGGTGGGAATGCCGCAATTAACTGTCAAATTTGCGTCGGATTTGAAAACAAGACTGACAAAGAGCGAACATCCGGTGACCGAGGCACCAATAGACTGAATCGCGACGCTATGAGTGTGTTCCGTCGTCCATACCAGGATCTGACGGTGAGAATTAGCTGAGAGTTTTGAGTCGGAGACAAGAAACTTGCCAGCCAAATTGTACATCCATCTGGTATGAAGCAGCGTTAGACCCTCGGAGATAAGTCGGCTAGTGACCAATGTTTTGAATCGCGACGCAATTTCTGTGTTGCATCGTCATTAGGATGGTGGGAATGTCGCAATTAACTGTCAAATTTGCGTCGGATTCCCGAAACTTTACTCGTAGGACAACGTTCATGTAGTGACCCAGGCAGTAATAAATGCTTGGAGATAAATCTGCTGGTAGACGATGTACTGAAAACCATCGCAGTATGTGTTCTATCGTCATTGAGAGGATGAGAGAAAATAAAATTAACTGTCAGTTTTGCGTCGGATTTGAAAACTAGATGACAAAACGCGACCATCCGGTGACCGAGGCACCAATAGACCCTTGTAGATAGTTACGCTGGACATCGATCTATTGAATCGCGACGCTATTTGTGTGTTCCATCGTCAATACCAGGATCTGACGGTAAGAATTAACTGTGAGTTATGAGATAGAGAAAACAAACTTGACTGCCAAAGAGTACGTCCATCTGGTATGAGGCAGCGATAGACCCTCGGAGATAAGTCGGCTAGTGACAAATGTATTTAATCGCGACGCAATTTCTGTGTTGCAACGTCGTTAGGATGGTGGAAATGTCGCAATTAATTGTCAAAATTGCGTCGGATTTGAAAACTAGACTGACAAAGAGAGAACATCCGGTGACCGAGGCACCAATAGACCCTTGTAGATAGTTACGCTAGACATCGATGTACTGAATAGCGACGCTATTTGTGTGTTCCATGGTCGATACCAGGATCTGACGGTAAGAATTAACTGTGAGTTACGAGTCGGAGACAAGAAACTTGACAGCCAAATTGTACATCCATCTGGTATGAAGCAGCGTTAGACCCTCGGAGATAAGTCGGCTAGTGACCAATGTATTGAATCGCGACGCAATTTCTGTGTTGCATCGGCATTAGGATGGTGGGAATGTCGCAATTAACTGTCAAATTTGCGTCGGATTCCCGAAACTTTACTCGTAGGACAACGTTCATGTGGTGACCCAGGCAGTAATAAATGCTTGGAGATAATTCTGCTGGTAGACGATGTACTGAAAACCTTCGCAGTATGTGTTCTATCGTCATTGAGAGGATGAGAGAAAATAAAATTAACTGTCAGTTTTGCGTCGGATTTGAAAACTAGATGACAAAACGCGACCATCCGGTGACCGAGGCACCAATAGACCCTTGTAGATAGTTACGCTGGACATCGATCTATTGAATCGCGACGCTATTTGTGTGTTCCATCGTCAATACCAGGATCTGACGGTAAGAATTAACTGTGAGTTATGAGAGGGAGAAAACAAACTTGACTGCCAAAGAGTACGTCCATCTGGTATGAGGCAGCGATAGACCCTCGGAGATAAGTCGGCTAGTGACCAATGTATTTAATCGCGACGCAATTTCTGTGTTGCAACGTCGTTAGGATGGTGGGAATGTCGCAATTAATTGTCAAATTTGCGTCGGATTTGAAAACTAGACTGACAAAGAGAGTACATCCGGTGCCCGAGGCACCAATAGACACTTGTAGATAGTTACGCTAGACATCGATCTATTGAATCGCGACGCTATTTGTGTGTTCCATTGTCAATACCAGGATCTGAAGGTAAGAATTAACTGTGAGTTATGAGAGGGAGAAAACAAACTTGACTGCCAAAGAGTACGTCCATCTGGTATGAGGCAGCGATAGACCCTCGGAGATAAGTCGGCTAGTGACCAATGTATTGAATCGCGACGCAATTTCTGTGTTGCAACGTCGTTAGGATGGTGGGAATGTCGCTATTAACTGTCAAATTTGCGTCGGATTTGAAAACAAGACTGACAAAGAGCGAACATCCGGTGACCGAGGCACCAATAGACCCTTATAGATAGTTACGCTACACAACAATGTACTGAATCACATCGCTATTTGTGTGTTCCGTCGTCCATACCAGGATCTGACGGTGAGAATTAGCTGAGAGTTTTGAGTCGGAGACAAGAAACTTGCCAGCCAAATTGTACATCCATCTGGTATGAAGCAGCGTTAGACCCTCGGAGATAAGTCGGCTAGTGACCAATGTATTGAATCGCGACGCAATTTCTGTGTTGCATCGTCATTAGGATGGTGGGAATGTCGCAATTAACTGTCAAATTTGCGTCGGATTCCCGAAACTTTACTCGTAGGACAACGTTCATGTAGTGACCCAGGCAGTAATAAATGCTTGGAGATAAATCTGCTGGTAGACGATGTACTGAAAACCATCGCAGTATGTGTTCTATCGTCTTTGAGAGGATGAGAGAAAATAAAATTAACTGTCAGTTTTGCGTCGGATTTGAAAACTAGATGACAAAACGCGACCATCCGGTGACCGAGGCACCAATAGACCCTTGTAGATAGTTACGCTGGACATCGATCTATTGAATCGCGACGCTATTTGTGTGTTCCATCGTCAATACCAGGATCTGACGGTAAGAATTAACTGTGAGTTATGAGAGGGAGAAAACAAACTTGACTGCCAAAGAGTACGTCCATCTGGTATGAGGCAGCGATAGACCCTCGGAGATAAGTCGGCTAGTGACCAATGTATTTAATCGCGACGCAATTTCTGTGTTGCAACGTCGTTAGGATGGTGGGAATGTCGCAATTAATTGTCAAAATTGCGTCGGATTTGAAAACTAGACTGACAAAGAGAGAACATCCGGTGACCGAGGCACCAATAGACCCTTGTAGATAGTTACGCTAGACATCGATGTACTGAATCGCGACGCTATTTGGGTGTTCCATGGTCGATACCAGGATCTGACGGTAAGAATTAACTGTGAGTTACGAGTCGGAGACAAGAAACTTGACAGCCAAATTGTACATCCATCTGGTATGAAGCAGCGTTAGACCCTCGGAGATAAGTCGGCTAGTGACCAATGTATTGAATCGCGACGCAATTTCTGTGTTGCATCGGCATTAGGATGGTGGGAATGTCGCAATTAACTGTCAAATTTGCGTCGGATTCCCGAAACTTTACTCGTAGCACAACGTTCATGTGGTGACCCAGGCAGTAATAAATGCTTGGAGATAAATCTGCTGGTAGACGATGTACTGGAAACCTTCGCAGTATGTGTTCCATCGTAATTGAGAGTATGGGAGTAATAAAATTAACTGCCAATCTTGCGTCGGATTTGTAAACTAGACTCACAAAACGCGAACATCCGGTGGCCGAGGCACCAATAGACCCTTGTAGATAGTTACGCTAGACATCGATGTATTGAATCGCGACGCTATTTGTGTGTTCCATCGTTGATACCAGGATCTGACTGTAAGAATTAGCTGTGAGTTTTGAGTCGGAGACAAGAAACTTGACAGCCAAATTGTACAACATCTCGTAGGAGGCAGCGTTAGACCCTCGGAGATAAGTCGGCTAGTGTCCAATGTATTGAATCGCGACGCAATTTCTGTGTTGCATCGTCATTAGGATGGTGGGAATGTCTCAATTAACTGTCAAATTTGCGTCGGATTCCCGAAACTTTACTCGCAGGAGAACGATCATATGGTGAACCAGGCATGCTCGGAGATAAATCTGCTGGAAGACGATGTTCTGAAAACCATCGCAGTATGTGTGTTCCATCGTAATTGAGAGTATGGGAGGAATAAAATTAACTGCCAATCTTGCGTCGGATTTGTAAACTAGACTGACAAAACGCGACCATCCGGTGACCGAGGCACCAATAGACCCTTGTAGATAGTTACGCTGGACATAGATCTATTGAATCGCGAAGCCATTTTTGTGTTCCATCGTCAATACCAAGATCTGACGGTAAGAATTAACTGTGAGTTATGAGAGGGAGAAAACAAACTTGACTGCCAAAGAGTACGTCCATCTGGTATGAGGCAGCGATAGACCCTCGGAGATAAGTCGGCTAGTGACCAATGTATTGAATCGCGACGCAATTTCTGTGTTGCAACGTCGTTAGGATAGTGGGAATGTCGCAATTAACTGTCAAATTTGCGTCGGATTTGAAAACAAGACTGACAAAGAGCGAACATCCGGTGACCGAGGCACCAATAGACCCTTGTAGATAGTTACGCTGGTCATCGATCTATTGAATCGCGACGCCATTTGTGTGTTCCATCGTCAATACCAGGATCTGACGGTAAGAATTAACTGTGAGTTATGAGAGGGAGAAAACAAACTTGACTGCCAAAGAGTACGTCCATCTGGTATGAGGCAGCGATAGACCCTCGGAGATAAGTCGACTAGTGACCAATGTATTGAATCGCGACGCAATTTCTGTGATGCAACGTCGTTAGGATGGTGGGAATGTCGCAATTAATTGTCAAATTTGCGTCGGATTTGAAAACTAGACTGACAAAGAGAGAACATCCGGTGACCGAGGCACCAATAGGCCCTTATTGATAGTTACGCTAGACATCAGTGTACTGAATCGCGACGCTATTTGTGTGTTCCGTCGTCCATACCAGGATCTGACGGTGAAAATTAGCTGAGAGTTTTGAGTCGGAGACAAGAAACTTGACAGCCAAATTGTACATCCATCTGGTATGAAGCAGCGTTAGACCCTCGGAGATAAGTCGGCTAGTGACCAATGTATTGAATCTCGACGCAATTTCTGTGTTGCATCGTCATTAGGATGGTGGGAATGTCGCAATTAGCTGTCAAATTTGCGTCGGATTCCCGAAACTTTACTCGTAGGACAACGTTCATGTGGTGACCCAGGCAGTAATAGATGCTTGGAGATAAATCTGCTGGTAGACGATGTACTAAAAACCATCGCAGTATGTGTTCTATCGTCATTGAGAGGATGAGAGAAAATAAAATTAACTGTCAGTTTTGCGTCGGATTTGAAAACTAGGTGACAAAACGCGACCATCCGGTGACCGAGGCACCAATAGACCCTTGTAGATAGTTACGCTGGACATCGATCTATTGAATCGCGACGCTATTTGTGTGTTCCATCGTCAATACCAGGATCTGACGGTAAGAATTAACTGTGAGTTATGAGAGGGAGAAAACAAACTTGACTGCCAAAGAGTACGTCCATCTGGTATGAGGCAGCGATAGACCCTCGGAGATAAGTCGGCTAGTGACCAATGTATTTAATCGCGACGCAATTTCTGTGTTGCAACGTCGTTAGGATGGTGGGAATGTCGCAATTAATTGTCAAATTTGCGTCGGATTTGAAAACTAGACTGACAAAGAGAGAACATCCGGTGCCCGAGGCACCAATAGACACTTGTAGATAGTTACGCTAGACATCGATCTATTGAATCGCGACGCTATTTGTGTGTTCCATTGTCAATACCAGGATCTGAAGGTAAGAATTAACTGTGAGTTATGAGAGGGAGAAAACAAACTTGACTGCCAAAGAGTACGTCCATCTGGTATGAGGCAGCGATAGACCCTCGGAGATAAGTCGGCTAGTGACCAATGTATTGAATCGCGACGCAATTTCTGTGTTGCAACGTCGTTAGGATGGTGGGAATGTCGCTATTAACTGTCAAATTTGCGTCGGATTTGAAAACAAGACTGACAAAGAGCGAACATCCGGTGACCGAGGCACCAATAGACCCTTATAGATAGTTACGCTACACAACAATGTACTGAATCACATCGCTATTTGTGTGTTCCGTCGTCCATACCAGGATCTGACGGTGAGAATTAGCTGAGAGTTTTGAGTCGGAGACAAGAAACTTGCCAGCCAAATTGTACATCCATCTGGTATGAAGCAGCGTTAGACCCTCGGAGATAAGTCGGCTAGTGACCAATGTATTGAATCGCGACGCAATTTCTGTGTTGCATCGTCATTAGGATGGTGGGAATGTCGCAATTAACTGTCAAATTTGCGTCGGATTCCCGAAACTTTACTCGTAGGACAACGTTCATGTAGTGACCCAGGCAGTAATAAATGCTTGGAGATAAATCTGCTGGTAGACGATGTACTGAAAACCATCGCAGTATGTATTCTATCGTCATTGAGAGGATGAGAGAAAATAAAATTAACTGTCAGTTTTGCGTCGGATTTGAAAACTAGATGACAAAACGCGACCATCCGGTGACCGAGGAACCAATAGACCCTTGTAGATAGTTACGCTGGACATCGATCTATTGAATCGCGACGCTATTTGTGTGTTCCATCGTCAATACCAGGATCTGACGGTAAGAATTAACTGTGAGTTATGAGAGGGAGAAAACAAACTTGACTGCCAAAGAGTACGTCCATCTGGTATGAGGCAGCGATAGACCCTCGGAGATAAGTCGGCTAGTGACCAATGTATTTAATCGCGACGCAATTTCTGTGTTGCAACGTCGTTAGGATGGTGGGAATGTCGCAATTAATTGTCAAAATTACGTCGGATTTGAAAACTAGACTGACAAAGAGAGAACATCCGGTGACCGAGGCACCAATAGACCCTTGTAGATAGTTACGCTAGACATCGATGTACTGAATCGCGACGCTATTTGTGTGTTCCATGGTCGATACCAGGATCTGACGGTAAGAATTAACTGTGAGTTACGAGTCGGAGACAAGAAACTTGACAGCCAAATTGTACATCCATCTGGTATGAAGCAGCGTTAGACCCTCGGAGATAAGTCGGCTAGTGACCAATGTATTGAATCTCGACGCAATTTCTGTGTTGCATCGGCATTAGGATGGTGGGAATGTCGCAATTAACTGTCAAATTTGCGTCGGATTCCCGAAACTTTACTCGCAGGAGAACGATCATATGGTGAACCAGGCATGCTCGGAGATAAATCTGCTGGAAGACGATGTTCTGAAAACCATCGCAGTATGTGTGTTCCATCGTAATTGAGAGTATGGGAGGAATAATATTAACTGCCAATCTTGCGTCGGATTTGTAAACTAGACTGACAAAACGCGACCATCCGGTGACCGAGGCACCAACAGACCATTGTAGATAGTTACGCTATACATCGATCTATTGAATCGCGACGCCATTTGTGTGTTCCGTCGTCAATACCAGGATCTGACAATAAGAATTAACTGTGAGTTATGAGAGGGAGAAAACAAACTTGACTGCCAAAGAGTACGTCCATCTGGTATTAGGCAGCGATAGACCCTCGGAGATAAGTCGGCTAGTGACCAATGTATTGAATCGCGACGCAATTTCTGTGATGCAACGTCGTTAGGATGGTGGGAATGTCGCAATTAACTGTCAAATTTGCGTCGGATTTGAAAACAAGACTGACCAAGAGCGAACATCCGGTGACCGAGGCACCAATAGACCCTTATAGATAGTTACGCTAGACATCAGTGTACTCAATCGCGACGCTATTTGTGTGTTCCGTCGTCCATACCAGGATCTGACGGTGATAATTAGCTGAGAGTTTTGAGTCGGAGACAAGAAACTTGACAGCCAAATTGTACATCCATCTGGTATGAAGCAGCGTTAGACCCTCGGAGATATGTCGGCTAGTGACCAATGTATTGAATCTCGACGCAATTTCTGTGTTACATCGTCATTAGGATGGTGGGAATGTCGCAATTAGCTGTCAAATTTGCGTCGGATTCCCGAAACTTTACTCGTAGGACAACGTTCATGTGGTGACCCAGGCAGTAATAGATGCTTGGAGATAAATCTGCTGGTAGACGATGTACTAAAAACCATCGCAGTATGTGTTCTATCGTCATTGAGTGGATGAGAGAAAATAAAATTAACTGTCAGTTTTGCGTCGGATTTGAAAACTAGGTGACAAAACGCGACTATCCGGTGACCGAGGCACCAATAGACCCTTGTAGATAGTTACGCTGGACATCGATCTATTGAATCGCGACGCTATTTGTGTGTTCCATCGTCAATACCAGGATCTGACGGTAAGAATTAACTGTGAGTTATGAGAGGGAGAAAACAAACTTGACTGCCAAAGAGTACGTCCATCTGGTATGAGGCAGCGATAGACCCTCGGAGATAAGTCGGCTAGTGACCAATGTATTGAATCGCGACGCAATTTCTGTGTTGCAACGTCGTTAGGATGGTGGGAATGTCGCAATTAACTGTCAAATTTGCGTCGGATTTGAAAACAAGATTGACAAAGAGCGAACATCCGGTGACCGAGGCACCAATAGACCCTTGTAGATAGTTACGCTGGTCATCGATCTATTGAATCGCGACGCCATTTGTGTGTTCCATCGTCAATACCAGGATCTGACGGTAAGAATTAACTGTGAGTTATAAGAGGGAGAAAACAAACTTGACTGCCAAAGAGTACGTCCATCTGGTATGAGGCAGCGATAGACCCTCGGAGTTAAGTCGACTAGTGACCAATGTATTGAATCGCGACGCAATTTCTGTGATGCAACGTCGTTAGGATGGTGGGAATGTCGCAATTAACTGTCAAATTTGCGTCGGATTCCCGAAACTTTACTCGTAGGACAACTTTCATGTGGTGACCCAGGCAGTAATAAATGCTTGGAGATAAATCTGCTGGTAGACGATGTACTGAAAACCATCGCAGTATGTGTTCTATCGCCATTGAGAGGATGTGAGAAAATAAAATTAACTGTCAGTTTTGCGTCGGATTTGAAAACTAGATGACAAAACTCGACCATCCGGTGACCGAGGCACCAATAGACCCTTGTAGATAGTTACGCTGGACATCGATCTATTGAATCGCGACGCTATTTGTGTGTTCCATCGTCAATACCAGGATCCGACGGTAAGAATTAACTATGATTTATGAGAGGGAGAAAACAAACTTGACTGCCAAAGAGTACGTCCATCTGGTATGAGGCAGCGATAGACCCTCGGAGATATGTCGGCTAGTGACCAATGTATTGAATCGCGACGCAATTTCTGTGATGCAACGTCGTTAGGATGGTGGGAATGTCGCAATTAACTGTCATATTTGAGTCGGATTTGAAAACAAGACTGACCAAGAGCGAACATCCGGTGACGGAAGGCACCAATAGACCCTTATAGATAGTTACGCTAGACGTCAATGTACTGAATCGCGACGCTATTTGTGTGTTCCGTCGTCCATACCAGGATCTGACGGTGAGAATTAGCTGAGAGTTTTGTGTCGGAGACAAGAAACTTGACACCCAAATTATACATCCATCTGGTATGAGGCAGCGTTAGACCCTCGGAGATAAGTCGGCTAGTGACCAATGTATTGAATCGCGACGCAATTTCTGTGTTGCATCGTCATTAGGATGGTGGGAATGTCGCAATTAACTGTCAAATTTGCGTCGGATAACCGAAACTTTACTTGCAGGAGAACGATCATGTGGTGACCCAGGCATGCTTGGAGATAAATCTGCTGGAAGACGATGTTCTGAAAACCATCGCAGTATGTGTGTTCCATCGTAATTGAGAGTACTTGAGGAATAAAATTAACTATCAGTTTTGCGTCGGATTTGAAAACGAGACTGACAAAGCGCGACCATCCGGCGACCGAGGTCCAATAGACCCTTGTAGATAGTTACGCTAGAAATTGATGTATTGAATCCCGACGCTACTTGTGTGTTCCATAGTAGATACCAGGATCTGACGGCAAGAATTAACTGTGAGTTTCGAAACGGAGACAAGAAACTTGACAGCTAAATTGTACATCCATCTGGTATGAGCAGCGTAGGACCCTCGGAGATAAGTCGGCTAGTGACCAATGTATTGAACCGCGACGCAATTTCTGTGTTGCATCGTCACTAGGATGGTGGGAAAGTCTCAATTAACTGTCAAATTTGCGTCGGATTCCCGAAACATTACTCGCAGGAGAACGATCATGTGGTGAACCAGGCATGCTCGGAGATAAATCTGCTGGAAGACGATATTCTGAAAACCATCGCAGTATGTGTGTTCCATCGTAATTGAGAGTATGGGAGGAATAAAATTAACTGCCATACTTGCGTGGTATTTGTAAACTAGACTGACAAAACGCGACCATCCGGTGACCGAGGCACCAATAGACCCTTGTAGATAGTTTCGCTGGACATCGATGTATTGAATCGCGACGCTATTTGTGTGTTCCATCGTCAATACCAGGATCTGACGGTGAGAATTAGCTGAGAGTTTTGAGTCGGAGACAAGAAACTTGACAGCCCAATTGTACATCCATCTGGTATGAAGCAGCGTTAGACCCTCGGAGATAAGTCGGCTAGTGACCAATGTATTGAATCGCGACGCAATTTCTTTGTTGCATCGTCATTAGGATGGTGGGAATGTCGCAATTAACTGTCAAATTTGCGTCGGATTCCCGAAACTTTACTCGTAGGACAACGTTAATGTGGTGACCCAGGCAGTAATAGATGCTTGGAGATAAATCTGCTAGTAGACGATGTACTGAAAACCATCGCAGTATGTATTCTATCGTCATTGAGAGGATGAGCGAAAATAAAATTAACTGTCAGTTTTGCGTCGGATTTGAAAACTAGATTACAAAACGCGACCATCCGGTGACCGAGGCACCAATAGACCCTTGTAGATAGTTACGCTGGACATCGATGTATTGAATCGCGACGCTATTTGTGTGTTCCATCGTCAATACCAGGATCTGACGGTAAGAAGTAACTGTGAGTTATGAGAGGGAGAAAACAAATTTGACTGCCAAAGAGTACGTCCATCTGGTATGAGGCAGCGATAGACCCTCGGAGATAAGTCGGCTAGTGACCAATGTATTTAATCGCGACGCAATTTCTGTGTTCCAACGTCGTTAGGATGGTGGGAATGTCGCAATTAATTGTCAAATTTTCGTCGGATTTGAAAACTAGACTGACAAAGAGAGAACATCCGGTGACCGAGGCACCAATAGACCCTTGTAGATAGTTACGCTAGACATCGATGTACTGAATCGCGACGCTATTTGTGTGTTCCATGGTCGATACCAGGATCTGACGGTAAGAATTAACTGTGAGTTACGAGTCGGAGACAAGAAACTTGACAGCCAAATTGTACATCCATCTGGTATGAAGCAGCGTTAGACCCTCGCAGATAAGTCGGCTAGTGACCAATGTATTGAATCGCGATTCAATTTCTGTGTTGCATCGTCATTAGGATGGTGGGAATGTCGCAATTAACTGTCAAATTTGCGTCGGATTCCCGAAACTTTACTCGTAGGACAACGATCATGTGGTGACCAAGGCATGCTCGGAGATAAATCTGCTGCAAGACGATGTTCTGAAAACCATCGCAGTATGTGTGTTCCATCGTAATTGAGAGTACTTGAGGAATAAAATTAACTATCAGTTTTGCGTCGGATTTGAAAACAAGACTGACATAGAGAGAACATCTGGTGACCGAGGCACCAATAGACCCTTGTAGATAGTTACGCTAGACATCGATGTACTCGATTGCGACGCTATTTGTGTGTTCCATGGTCGATACCAGGATCTGACGGTAAGAATTAACTGTGAGTTATGAGTCGGAGACAAGAAACTTGACAGCCAAATTGTACATCCATCTGGTATGAGCAGCGTAGGACCCTCGCAGATAAGTCGGCTAGTGACCAATGTATTGAACCGCGACGCAATTTCTGTGTTGCATCGTCATTAGGATGGTGGGAATGTCTCAATTAACTGTCAAATTTGCGTCGGAATCCCGAAACTTTACTCGCAGGAGAACGATCATGTGGTGAACCAGGCGTGCTCGGAGATAAATCTGCTGGAAGACGATGTTCTGAAAACCATCGCAGTATGTGTGTTCCATCGTCATTGAGAGGTTGAGAGAACATAAATTAACTGTCAGTTTTGCGTCGGATTTGAAAACTAGATGACAAAACGCGACCATCCGGTGACCGAGGCACCAGTAGACCCTTGTAGATAGTTACGCTGGACATCGATCTATTGAATCGCGACGCTATTTGTGTGATCCATCGTCAATACCAGGATCTGACGGTAAGAATTAACTATGAGTTATGAGAGGGAGAAAACAAACTTGACTGCCAAAGAGTACGTCCATCTGGTATGATGCAGCGATAGACCCTCGGAGATGAGTCGGCTAGTGACCAATGTATTGAATCGCGACGCAATTTCTGTGTTGCAACGTCGTTAGGATGGTGGGAATGTCTCAATTAACTGTCAAATTTGCGTCGGATTCCCGAAACTATACTCGCAGGAGAACGATCATGTGGTGAACCAGGCATGCTCGGAGATAAATCTGCTGGAAGACGATGTTCTGAAAACCATCGCAGTATGTGTGTTCCATCGTAATTGATAGTATGGGAGGAATAAAATTAACTGCCAATCTTGCGTCGGATTTGTAAACTAGACTGACAAAACGCGACCATCCGGTGACCGAGGCACCAATAGACCCTTGTAGATAGTTACGCTGGACATCGATCTATTGAATCGCGACGCCATTTTTGTGTTCCATCGTCAATACCAAGATCTGACGGTAAGAATTAACTGTGAGTTATGAGAGGGAGAAAACAAACTTGACTGCCAAAGAATACGTCCATCTGGTATGATGCAGCGATAGACCCTCGGAGATAAGTCGGCTAGTGACCTATGTATTGAATCGCGACGCAATTTCTGTGTTGCAACGTCGTTAGGATGGTGGGAATGTCGCAATTAACTGTCAAATTTGCGTCGGATTTGAAAACAAGACTGACAAAGAGCGAACATCCGGTGACCGAGGCACCAATAGACCCTTATAGATAGTTACGCTAGACATCAATGTACTGAATCGCGACGCTATTTGTGTGTTCCGTCGTCCATACCAGGATCTGACGGTGAGAATTAGCTGAGAGTTTTGGGTCGGAGACAAGAAACTTGACAGCCAAATTGTACATCCATCAGGTATGAAGCAGCGTTAGACCCTTGGAGATTATTCGGCTAGTGACCAATGTATTGAATCGCGACGCAATTTCTGTGTTGCATCGTCATTAGGATGGTGGGATTGTCGCAATTAACTGTCAAATTTGCGTCGGATTCCCGAAACTTTACTCGTAGGACAACGTTCGTGAGGTGACCCTGGCAGTAATAGATGCTTGGAGATAAATCTGCTGGTAGACGATGTACTGAAAACCATCGCAGTATGTGTTCTATCGTCATTGAGAGGATGAGAGAAAATAAAATTAACTGTCAGTTTTGCGTCGGATTTGAAAACTAAATGACAAAACGCGACCATCCGGTGACCGAGGCACCAATAGACCCTTGTAGATAGTTACGCTGAACATCGATCTATTGAATCGCGACGCTATTTGTGTGTTCCATCGTCAATACCAGGATCTGACGGTAAGAATTAACTGTGAGTTATGAGAGAGAGAAAACAAACTTGACTGCCAAAGAGTACGTCCATCTGGTATGAGGCAGCGATAGACCCTCGGAGATAAGTCGGCTAGAGACCAATGTATTGAATCGCGACGCAATTTCTGTGTAGCAACGTCGTTAGGATGGTGGGAATGTCGCAATTAATTGTCAAATTTTCGTCGGATTTGAAAACTAGACTGACAAAGAGAGAACATCCGGTGACCGAGGCACCAATAGACCCTTGTAGATAGTTACGCTAGACATCGATGTACTGAATCGCGACGCTATTTGTGTGTTCCATCGTCAATACCAGGATCTGACGGTAAGAATTAACTATGAGTTATGAGAGGCAGAAAACAAACTTGACTGCCAAAGAGTACGTCCATCTGGTATGATGCAGCGATAGACCCTCGGAGATGAGTCGGCTAGTGACCAATGTATTGAATCGCGACGCAATTTCTGTGTTGCAACGTCGTTAGGATGGTGGGAATGTCTCAATTAACTGTCAAATTTGCGTCGGATTCCCGAAACTATACTCGCAGGAGAACGATCATGTGGTGAACCAGGAATGCTCGGAGATAAATCTGCTGCAAGACGATGTTCTGAAAACCATCGCAGTATGTGTGTTCCATCGTAATTGAGAGTACTTGAGGAATAAAATTAACTATCAGTTTTGCGTCGGATTTGAAAACTAGACTGACATAGAGAGAACATCCGGTGACCGAGGCACCAATAGACCCTTGTAGATAGTTACGCTAGACATCGATGTACTCGATTGCGACGCTATTTGTGTGTTCCATGGTCGATACCAGGATCTGACGGTAAGAATTAACTGTGAGTTATGAGTCGGAGACAAGAAACTTGACAGCCAAATTGTACATCCATCTGGTATGAGCAGCGTAGGACCCTCGCAGATAAGTCGGCTAGTGACCAATGTATTGAACCGCGACGCAATTTCTGTGTTGCATCGTCATTAGGATGGGGGGAATGTCTCAATTAACTGTCAAATTTGCGTCGGAATCCCGAAACTTTACTCGCAGGAGAACGATCATGTGGTGAACCAGGCGTGCTCGGAGATAAATCTGCTAGAAGACGATGTTCTGAAAACCATCGCAGTATGTGTGTTCCATCGTCATTGAGAGGTTGAGAGAACATAAATTAACTGTCAGTTTTGCGTCGGATTTGAAAACTAGATGACAAAACGCGACCATCCGGTGACCGAGGCACCAGTAGACCCTTATAGATAGTTACGCTGGACATCGATCTATTGAATCGCGACGCCATTTGTGTGTTCCATCGTCAATACCAGGATCTGACGGTAAGAATTAACTATGAGTTATGAGAGGCAGAAAACAAACTTGACTGCCAAAGAGTACGTCCATCTGGTATGATGCAGCGATAGACCCTCGGAGATGAGTCGGCTAGTGACCAATGTATTGAATCGCGACGCAATTTCTGTGTTGCAACGTCGTTAGGATGGTGGGAATGTCTCAATTAACTGTCAAATTTGCGTCGGATTCCCGAAACTATACTCGCAGGAGAACGATCATGTGGTGAACCAGGCATGCTCGGAGATAAATCTGCTGGAAGACGATGTTCTGAAAACCATCGCAGTATGTGTGTTCCATCGTAATTGATAGTATGGGAGGAATAAAATTAACTGCCAATCTTGCGTCGGATTTGTAAACTAGACTGACAAAACGCGACCATCCGGTGAACGAGGCACCAATAGACCCTTGTAGATAGTTACGCTGGACATCGATCTATTGAATCGCGACGCCATTTTTGTGTTCCATCGTCAATACCAAGATCTGACGGTAAGAATTAACTGTGAGTTATGAGAGGGAGAAAACAAACTTGACTGCCAAAGAATACGTCCATCTGGTATGATGCAGCGATAGACCCTCGGAGATAAGTCGGCTAGTGACCTATGTATTGAATCGCGACGCAATTTCTGTGTTGCAACGTCGTTAGGATGGTGGGAATGTCGCAATTAACTGTCAAATTTGCGTCGGATTTGAAAACAAGACTGACAAAGAGCGAACATCCGGTGACCGAGGCACCAATAGACCCTTATAGATAGTTACGCTAGACATCAATGTACTGAATCGCGACGCTATTTGTGTGTTCCGTCGTCCATACCAGGATCTGACGGTGAGAATTAGATGAGAGTTTTGAGTCGGAGACAAGAAACTTGACAGCCAAATTGTACATCCATCTGGTATGAAGCAGCGTTAGACCCTCGGAGATTATTCGGCTAGTGACCAATGTATTGAATCGCGACGCAATTTCTGTGTTGCATCGTCATTAGGATGGTGGGAATGTCGCAATTAACTGTCAAATTTGCGTCGGATTCCCGAAACTTTACTCGTAGGACAACGTTCGTGAGGTGACCCTGGCAGTAATAGATGCTTGGAGATAAATCTGCTGGTAGACGATATTCTGGAAACCATCGCAGAATGTGTGTTCCATCGTAATTGAGAGTATGAGAGGAATACAATTAACTGTCAGTTTTGCGTGTGGATTTGAAAACTAGACTGACAAAGCGTGACCATCCGGTGACCGAAGCACAAATAGACACTTCTAGATAGTTACGCTAGACATCAATGTACTGAATCGCGACGTTATTTGTGTGTTCCGTCGTCCATACCAGGATCTGACGGTGAGAATTAGCTGAGAGTTTTGAGTCGGAGACAAGAAACTTGACAGCCAAATTGTACATCCATCTGGTATGAAGCAGCGTTAGACCCTTGGAGATAAGTCGGCTAGTGACCAATGTATTGAATCGCGAAGCAATTTCTGTGTTGCATCGTCATTAGGATGGTGGGAATGTCGCAATTAACTGTCAAATTTGCATCGGATTCCCGAAACTTTACTCGTAGGACAACGATCATGTGGTGACCAAGGCATGCTCGGGGATAAATCTGCTGGAAGACGATGTTCTGAAAACCATCGCAGTATGTGTGTTCCATCGTAATTGAGAGTATGGGAGGAATAATATTAACTGCCAATCTTGCGTCGGATTTGTAAACTAGACTGACAAAACGCGACCATCCGGTGACCGAGGCACCAATAGACCCTTGTAGATAGTTACGCTGGACATCGATCTATTGAATCGCGACACCATTTGTGTGTTCCATCGTCAATACCAGGATCTGACGATAAGAATTTACTGTGAGTTATGAGAGGGAGAAAACAAACTTGACTGCCAAAGAGTACGTCCATCTGGTATGAGGCAGCGATAGACCCTCGGAGATAAGTCGGCTAGTGACCAATGTATTGAATCGCGACGCAATTTCTGTGATGCAACGTCGTTAGGATGGTGGGAATGTCGCAATTAACTGTCAAATTTGCGTCGGATTTGAAAACAAGACTGACCGAGAGCGAACATCCGGTGACCGAGGCACCAATAGACCCTTATAGATAGTTACGCTAGACATCAATGTACTGAATCGCGACGCTATTTGCGTGTTCCATGGTCGATACCAGGATCTGACGGTAAGAATTAACTGTGAGTTACGAGTCGGAGACAAGAAATTTGACAGCCAAATCCATCTGGTATGAGGCAGCGTTGGACCCTCGGAGAGAAGTCGGCTAGTGACCAATGTATTGAATCGCGACGCGATTTCTGTGTTGCATCGGCATTAGGATGGTGCGAATGTCTCAATTAACTGTCAAATTTGCGTCGGATTCCCGAAACTTTACTCGTAGGACAACGATCATTTGGTGACCCAGGCATGCTCGGAGATAAATCTGCTGGAAGACAATGTTCTGAAAACCATCGCAGTATGTGTGTTCCATCGTAATTGAGAGTATGGGAGGAATAAAATTAACTGCCAATCTTGCGTCGGATTTGTAAACTAGACTGACAAAACGCGACCATCCGGTGACCGAGGCACCAATAGACCCTTGTAGCTAGTTACGCTGGACATCGATCTATTGAATCGCGACGCCATTTGTGTGTTCCATCGTCAATACCAGGATCTGACGGTAAGAATTAACTGTGAGTTATGAGAGGGAGAAAACAAACTTGACTCCAAAGAGTATTTCCATCTGGTATGATACAGCGATAGACCCTCGGACATAAGTCGACTAGTGACCAATGTATTGAATCGCGACGCAATTTCTGTGATGCAACGTCGTTAGGATGGTGGGAATGTCGCAATTAACTGTCAAATTTGCGTTCTGAAAACGATCGCAGTATGTGTGTTCCATCGTAATTGAGAGTATGGGAGGAATAAAATTAACTGCCAATCTTGCGTCGGATTTGTAAACTAGACTGACAAAGCGCGACCATCCGGTGACCGAGGCACCAATAGACCCTTGTAGATAGTTACGCTAGACATTGATGTATTGAATCCCGACACTATTTGTGTGTTCCATAGTAGATAACAGGATCTGACGGTAAGAATTAACTGTGAGTTTTGAAACGGAGACAAGAAAATTGACAGCCAAATTGTACATCCATCTGGTATGAGCAGCGTAGGACCCTCGGAGATAAGTCGGCTAGTGACCAATGTATTGAATCGCGACGCGATTTCTGTGTTGCATCGGCATTAGGATGATGGTATAGTCGCAATTAACTCTCAAATTTGCGTCGGATCCCCGAAACTTTACTCGTAGGACAACGTTCATGTGGTGACCCATTCAGTAATAGATGCTTGGAGATAAATCTGCTGGTAGACGATGTTCTGAAAACCATCGCAGTATGTGTTCTATCGTCATTGAGAGGATGAGAGAAAATAAAATTAACTGTCAGTTTTGCGTCGGATTTGAAAACTAGATGACAAAACGTGACCATCCGGTGACCGAGGCACCAATAGACCCTTGTAGATAGTTACGCTGGACATCGATCTATTGAATCGCGACGCTATTTGTGTGTTCCATCGTCAATACCAGGATCTGACGGTAAGAATTAACTGTGAGTTATGAGAGGGAGAAAACAAACTTGACTGCCAAAGAGTACGTCCATCTGGTATGAGGCAGCGATAGACCCTCGGAGATAAGTCGGCTAGTGACCAATGTATTTAATCGCGACGCAATTTCTGTGTTGCAACGTCGTTAGGATGGTGGGAATGTCGCAATTAATTGTCAAACTTGCGTCGGAATTGAAAACTAGACTGACAAAGAGAGAACATCCTGTGACCGAGGCACCAATAGACCCTTGTAGATAGTTACGCTAGACATCGATGTACTGAATCGCGACGCTATTTGTGTGTTCCATGGTCGATACAAGGATCTGACGGTAAGAATTAACTGTGAGTTACGAGTCGGAGACAAGAAACTTGACAGCCAAATTGTACATCCATCTGGTATGAGGCAGCGTTAGACCCTCGGAGATAAGTCGGCTAGTGACCAATGTATTGAATCGCGACGCGATTTATGTGTTGCATCGTCATTAGGATGGTGGGAATGTCGCAATTAACTGTCAAATTTGCATCGGATTCCCGAAACTTTACTCGTAGGACAACGATCATGTGGTGACCAAGGCATGCTCGGGGATAAATCTGCTGGAAGACGATGTTCTGAAAACCATCGCAGTATGTGTGTTCCATCGTAATTGAGAGTATGGGTGGAATAATATTAACTGCCAATCTTGCGTCGGATTTGTAAACTAGACTGACAAAACGCGACCATCCGGTGACCGAGGCACCAATAGACCCTTGTAGATAGTTACGCTGGACATCGATCTATTGAATCGCGACACCATTTGTGTGTTCCATCGTCAATACCAGGATCTGACGATAAGAATTTACTGTGAGTTATGAGAGGGAGAAAACAAACTTGACTGCCAAAGAGTACGTCCATCTGGTATGAGGCAGCGATAGACCCTCGGAGATAAGTCGGCTAGTGACCAATGTATTGAATCGCGACGCAATTTCTGTGATGCAACGTCGTTAGGATGGTGGGAATGTCGCAATTAACTGTCAAATTTGCGTCGGATTCCCGAAACTTTACTCGTAGGACAACGATCATTTGGTGACCCAGGCATGCTCGGAGATAAATCTGCTGGAAGACAATGTTCTGAAAACCATCGCAGT
The DNA here is from genome assembly GCF_023897955.1 of Schistocerca gregaria. Lineage (NCBI taxonomy): Eukaryota > Metazoa > Arthropoda > Insecta > Orthoptera > Acrididae > Schistocerca > Schistocerca gregaria. Next base: position 2,286,858 of record NW_026061833.1, on the reverse strand, counting down.
ATGTGTGTTCCATCGTAATTGAGAGTATGGGAGGAATAAAATTAACTGCCAATCTTGCGTCGGATTTGTAAACTAGACTGACAAAACGCGACCATCCGGTGACCGAGGCACCAATAGACCCTTGTAGCTAGTTACGCTGGACATCGATCTATTGAATCGCGACGCCATTTGTGTGTTCCATCGTCAATACCAGGATCTGACGGTAAGAATTAACTGTGAGTTATGAGAGGGAGAAAACAAACTTGACTCCAAAGAGTATTTCCATCTGGTATGATACAGCGATAGACCCTCGGAGATAAGTCGACTAGTGACCAATGTATTGAATCGCGACGCAATTTCTGTGATGCAACGTCGTTAGGATGGTGGGAATGTCGCAATTACCTGTCAAATTTGCGTTCTGAAAACGATCGCAGTATGTGTGTTCCATCGTAATTGAGAGTATGGGAGGAATAAAATTAACTGCCAATCTTGCGTCGGATTTGTAAACTAGACTGACAAAGCGCGACCATCCGGTGACCGAGGCACCAATAGACCCTTGTAGATAGTTACGCTAGACATTGATGTATTGAATCCCGACACTATTTGTGTGTTCCATAGTAGATAACAGGATCTGACGGTAAGAATTAACTGTGAGTTTTGAAACGGAGACAAGAAAATTGACAGCCAAATTGTACATCCATCTGGTATGAGCAGCGTAGGACCCTCGGAGATAAGTCGGCTAGTGACCAATGTATTGAATCGCGACGCGATTTCTGTGTTGCATCGGCATTAGGATGATGGTATAGTCGCAATTAACTCTCAAATTTGCGTCGGATCCCCGAAACTTTACTCGTAGGACAACGTTCATGTGGTGACCCATTCAGTAATAGATGCTTGGAGATAAATCTGCTGGTAGACGATGTTCTGAAAACCATCGCAGTATGTGTTCTATCGTCATTGAGAGGATGAGAGAAAATAAAATTAACTGTCAGTTTTGCGTCGGATTTGAAAACTAGATGACAAAACGTGACCATCCGGTGACCGAGGCACCAATAGACCCTTGTAGATAGTTACGCTGGACATCGATCTATTGAATCGCGACGCTATTTGTGTGTTCCATCGTCAATACCAGGATCTGACGGTAAGAATTAACTGTGAGTTATGAGAGGGAGAAAACAAACTTGACTGCCAAAGAGTACGTCCATCTGGTATGAGGCAGCGATAGACCCTCGGAGATAAGTCGGCTAGTGACCAATGTATTTAATCGCGACGCAATTTCTGTGTTGCAACGTCGTTAGGATGGTGGGAATGTCGCAATTAATTGTCAAACTTGCGTCGGAATTGAAAACTAGACTGACAAAGAGAGAACATCCTGTGACCGAGGCACCAATAGACCCTTGTAGATAGTTACGCTAGACATCGATGTACTGAATCGCGACGCTATTTGTGTGTTCCATGGTCGATACAAGGATCTGACGGTAAGAATTAACTGTGAGTTACGAGTCGGAGACAAGAAACTTGACAGCCAAATTGTACATCCATCTGGTATGAGGCAGCGTTAGACCCTCGGAGATAAGTCGGCTAGTGACCAATGTATTGAATCGCGACGCGATTTATGTGTTGCATCGTCATTAGGATGGTGGGAATGTCGCAATTAACTGTCAAATTTGCATCGGATTCCCGAAACTTTACTCGTAGGACAACGATCATGTGGTGACCAAGGCATGCTCGGGGATAAATCTGCTGGAAGACGATGTTCTGAAAACCAACGCAGTATGTGTGTTCCATCGTAATTGAGAGTATGGGAGGAATAATATTAACTGCCAATCTTGCGTCGGATTTGTAAACTAGACTGACAAAACGCGACCATCCGGTGACCGAGGCACCAATAGACCCTTGTAGATAGTTACGCTGGACATCGATCTATTGAATCGCGACACCATTTGTGTGTTCCATCGTCAATACCAGGATCTGACGATAAGAATTTACTGTGAGTTATGAGAGGGAGAAAACAAACTTGACTGCCAAAGAGTACGTCCATCTGGTATGAGGCAGCGATAGACCCTCGGAGATAAGTCGGCTAGTGACCAATGTATTGAATCGCGACGCAATTTCTGTGATGCAACGTCGTTAGGATGGTGGGAATGTCGCAATTAACTGTCAAATTTGCGTCGGATTTGAAAACAAGACTGACCGAGAGCGAACATCCGGTGACCGAGGCACCAATAGACCCTACGCTAGACATCAATGTACTGAATCGCGACGCTATTTGCGTGTTCCATGGTCGATACCAGGATCTGACGGTAAGAATTAACTGTGAGTTACGAGTCGGAGACAAGAAATTTGACAGCCAAATCCATCTGGTATGAGGCAGCGTTGGACCCTCGGAGAGAAGTCGGCTAGTGACCAATGTATTGAATCGCGACGCGATTTCTGTGTTGCATCGGCATTAGGATGGTGGGATAGTCGCAATTAACTCTCAAATTTGCGTCGGATCCACGAAACTTTACTCGTAGGACAACGATCATGTGGTGACCCAGGCAGTAATAGATGCTTGGAGATAAATCTGCTGAAAGACGATGTTCTGGAAACCATCGCAGAATGTGTGTTCCATCGTAATTAGGAGTATGAGAGGACTACAATTAACTGTCAGTTTTGCGTCGGATTTGAAAACTAGATGACAAAGCGCGACCATCCGGTGACCGAAGCACAAATAGACTCTTCTAGATAGTTACGCTAGACATCAATGTACTGAATCGAGACGCTATTTGTGTGTTCCGTCGTCCATACCAGGATCTGACGGTGAGAATTAGCTGAGAGTTTTGAGTCGGAGACAAGAAACTTGACAGCCAAATTATACATCCATCTGGTATGAAGCAGCTTTAGACCCTCGGAGATAAGTCGGCTAGTGACCAATGTATTGAATCGCGACGCAATTTCTGTGTTGCATCGTCATTAGGATGGTGCGAATGTCTCAATTAACTGTCAAATTTGCGTCGGATTCCCGAAACTTTACTCGTAGGACAACGATCATTTGGTGACCCAGGCATGCTCGGAGATAAATCTGCTGGAAGACAATGTTCTGAAAACCATCGCAGTATGTGTGTTCCATCGTAATTGAGAGTATGGGAGGAATAAAATTAACTGCCAATCTTGCGTCGGATTTGTAAACTAGACTGACAAAACGCGACCATCCGGTGACCGAGGCACCAATAGACCCTTGTAGCTAGTTACGCTGGACATCGATCTATTGAATCGCGACGCCATTTGTGTGTTCCATCGTCAATACCAGGATCTGACGGTAAGAATTAACTGTGAGTTATGAGAGGGAGAAAACAAACTTGACTCCAAAGAGTATTTCCATCTGGTATGATACAGCGATAGACCCTCGGAGATAAGTCGACTAGTGACCAATGTATTGAATCGCGACGCAATTTCTGTGATGCAACGTCGTTAGGATGGTGGGAATGTCGCAATTAACTGTCAAATTTGCGTTCTGACAACGATCGCAGTATGTGTGTTCCATCGTAATTGAGAGTATGGGAGGAATAAAATTAACTGCCAATCTTGCGTCGGATTTGTAAACTAGACTGACAAAGCGCGACCATCCGGTGACCGAGGCACCAATAGACCCTTGTAGATAGTTACGCTAGACATTGATGTATTGAATCCCGACACTATTTGTGTGTTCCATAGTAGATAACAGGATCTGACGGTAAGAATTAACTGTGAGTTTTGAAACGGAGACAAGAAAATTGACAGCCAAATTGTACATCCATCTGGTATGAGCAGCGTAGGACCCTCGGAGATAAGTCGGCTAGTGACCAATGTATTGAATCGCGACGCGATTTCTGTGTTGCATCGGCATTAGGATGATGGTATAGTCGCAATTAACTCTCAAATTTGCGTCGGATCCCCGAAACTTTACTCGTAGGACAACGTTCATGTGGTGACCCATTCAGTAATAGATGCTTGGAGATAAATCTACTGGTAGACCATGTTCTGAAAACCATCGCAGTATGTGTTCTATCGTCATTGAGAGGATGAGAGAAAATAAAATTAACTGTCAGTTTTGCGTCGGATTTGAAAACTAGATGACAAAACGCGACCATCCGGTGACCGAGGCACCAATAGACCCTTGTAGATAGTTACGCTGGACATCGATCTATTGAATCGCGACGCTATTTGTGTGTTCCATCGTCAATACCAGGATCTGACGGTAAGAATTAACTGTGAGTTATGAGAGGGAGAAAACAAACTTGACTGCCAAAGAGTACGTCCATCTGGTATGAGGCAGCGATAGACCCTCGGAGATAAGTCGGCTAGTGACCAATGTATTGAATCGCGACGCAATTTCTGTGTTGCATCGTCATTAGGATGGTGGGAATGTCGCAATTAACTGTCAAATTTGCGTCGGATTCCCGAAACTTTACTCGTAGGACAACGTTCGTGAGGTGACCCTGGCAGTAATAGATGCTTGGAGATAAATCTGCTGGTAGACGATATTCTGGAAACCATCGCAGAATGTGTGTTCCATCGTAATTGAGAGTATGAGAGGAATACAATTAACTGTCAGTTTTGCGTGTGGATTTGAAAACTAGACTGACAAAGCGTGACCATCCGGTGACCGAAGCACAAATAGACACTTCTAGATAGTTACGCTAGACATCAATGTACTGAATCGCGACGTTATTTGTGTGTTCCGTCGTCCATACCAGGATCTGACGGTGAGAATTAGCTGAGAGTTTTGAGTCGGAGACAGCCAAATTGTACATCCATCTGGTATGAAGCAGCGTTAGACCCTTGGAGATAAGTCGGCTAGTGACCAATGTATTGAATCGCGAAGCAATTTCTGTGTTGCATCGTCATTAGGATGGTGGGAATGTCGCAATTAACTGTCAAATTTGCATCGGATTCCCGAAACTTTACTCGTAGGACAACGATCATGTGGTGACCAAGGCATGCTCGGGGATAAATCTGCTGGAAGACGATGTTCTGAAAACCATCGCAGTATGTGTGTTCCATCGTAATTGAGAGTATGGGAGGAATAATATTAACTGCCAATCTTGCGTCGGATTTGTAAACTAGACTGACAAAACGCGACCATCCGGTGACCGAGGCACCAATAGACCCTTGTAGATAGTTACGCTGGACATCGATCTATTGAATCGCGACACCATTTTTGTGTTCCATCGTCAATACCAGGATCTGACGATAAGAATTTACTGTGAGTTATGAGAGGGAGAAAACAAACTTGACTGCCAAAGAGTACGTCCATCTGGTATGAGGCAGCGATAGACCCTCGGAGATAAGTCGGCTAGTGACCAATGTATTGAATCGCGACGCAATTTCTGTGATGCAACGTCGTTAGGATGGTGGGAATGTCGCAATTAACTGTCAAATTTGCGTCGGATTTGAAAACAAGACTGACCGAGAGCGAACATCCGGTGACCGAGGCACCAATAGACCCTTATAGATAGTTACGCTAGACATCAATGTACTGAATCGCGACGCTATTTGCGTGTTCCATGGTCGATACCAGGATCTGACGGTAAGAATTAACTGTGAGTTACGAGTCGGAGACAAGAAATTTGACAGCCAAATCCATCTGGTATGAGGCAGCGTTGGACCCTCGGAGAGAAGTCGGCTAGTGACCAATGTATTGAATCGCGACGCGATTTCTGTGTTGCATCGGCATTAGGATGGTGCGAATGTCTCAATTAACTGTCAAATTTGCGTCGGATTCCCGAAACTTTACTCGTAGGACAACGATCATTTGGTGACCCAGGCATGCTCGGAGATAAATCTGCTGGAAGACAATGTTCTGAAAACCATCGCAGTATGTGTGTTCCATCGTAATTGAGAGTATGGGAGGAATAAAATTAACTGCCAATCTTGCGTCGGATTTGTAAACTAGACTGACAAAACGCGACCATCCGGTGACCGAGGCACCAATAGACCCTTGTAGCTAGTTACGCTGGACATCGATCTATTGAATCGCGACGCCATTTGTGTGTTCCATCGTCAATACCAGGATCTGACGGTAAGAATTAACTGTGAGTTATGAGAGGGAGAAAACAAACTTGACTCCAAAGAGTATTTCCATCTGGTATGATACAGCGATAGACCCTCGGAGATAAGTCGACTAGTGACCAATGTATTGAATCGCGACGCAATTTCTGTGATGCAACGTCGTTAGGATGGTGGGAATGTCGCAATTAACTGTCAAATTTGCGTTCTGACAACGATCGCAGTATGTGTGTTCCATCGTAATTGAGAGTATGGGAGGAATAAAATTAACTGCCAATCTTGCGTCGGATTTGTAAACTAGACTGACAAAGCGCGACCATCCGGTGACCGAGGCACCAATAGACCCTTGTAGATAGTTACGCTAGACATTGATGTATTGAATCCCGACACTATTTCTGTGTTCCATAGTAGATAACAGGATCTGCCGGTAAGAATTAACTGTGAGTTTTGAAACGGAGACAAGAAAATTGACAGCCAAATTGTACATCCATCTGGTATGAGCAGCGTAGGACCCTCGGAGATAAGTCGGCTAGTGACCAATGTATTGAATCGCGACGCGATTTCTGTGTTGCATCGGCATTAGGATGATGGTATAGTCGCAATTAACTCTCAAATTTGCGTCGGATCCCCGAAACTTTACTCGTAGGACAACGTTCATGTGGTGACCCATTCAGTAATAGATGCTTGGAGATAAATCTGCTGGTAGACGATGTTCTGAAAACCATCGCAGTATGTGTTCTATCGTCATTGAGAGGATGAGAGAAAATAAAATTAACTGTCAGTTTTGCGTCGGATTTGAAAACTAGATGACAAAACGTGACCATCCGGTGACCGAGGCACCAATAGACCCTTGTAGATAGTTACGCTGGACATCGATCTATTGAATCGCGACGCTATTTGTGTGTTCCATCGTCAATACCAGGATCTGACGGTAAGAATTAACTGTGAGTTATGAGAGGGAGAAAACAAACTTGACTGCCAAAGAGTACGTCCATCTGGTATGAGGCAGCGATAGACCCTCGGAGATAAGTCGGCTAGTGACCAATGTATTTAATCGCGACGCAATTTCTGTGTTGCAACGTCGTTAGGATGGTGGGAATGTCGCAATTAATTGTCAAACTTGCGTCGGAATTGAAAACTAGACTGACAAAGAGAGAACATCCTGTGACCGAGGCACCAATAGACCCTTGTAGATAGTTACGCTAGACATCGATGTACTGAATCGCGACGCTATTTGTGTGTTCCATGGTCGATACAAGGATCTGACGGTAAGAATTAACTGTGAGTTACGAGTCGGAGACAAGAAACTTGACAGCCAAATTGTACATCCATCTGGTATGAGGCAGCGTTAGACCCTCGGAGATAAGTCGGCTAGTGACCAATGTATTGAATCGCGACGCGATTTATGTGTTGCATCGTCATTAGGATGGTGGGAATGTCGCAATTAACTGTCAAATTTGCATCGGATTCCCGAAACTTTACTCGTAGGACAACGATCATGTGGTGACCAAGGCATGCTCGGGGATAAATCTGCTGGAAGACGATGTTCTGAAAACCATCGCAGTATGTGTGTTCCATCGTAATTGAGAGTATGGGAGGAATAATATTAACTGCCAATCTTGCGTCGGATTTGTAAACTAGACTGACAAAACGCGACCATCCGGTGACCGAGGCACCAATAGACCCTTGTAGATAGTTACGCTGGACATCGATCTATTGAATCGCGACACCATTTGTGTGTTCCATCGTCAATACCAGGATCTGACGATAAGAATTTACTGTGAGTTATGAGAGGGAGAAAACAAACTTGACTGCCAAAGAGTACGTCCATCTGGTATGAGGCAGCGATAGACCCTCGGAGATAAGTCGGCTAGTGACCAATGTATTGAATCGCGACGCAATTTCTGTGATGCAACGTCGTTAGGATGGTGGGAATGTCGCAATTAACTGTCAAATTTGCGTCGGATTTGAAAACAAGACAGACCGAGAGCGAACATCCGGTGACCGAGGCACCAATAGACCCTACGCTAGACATCAATGTACTGAATCGCGACGCTATTTGCGTGTTCCATGGTCGATACCAGGATCTGACGGTAAGAATTAACTGTGAGTTACGAGTCGGAGACAAGAAATTTGACAGCCAAATCCATCTGGTATGAGGCAGCGTTGGACCCTCGGAGAGAAGTCGGCTAGTGACCAATGTATTGAATCGCGACGCGATTTCTGTGTTGCATCGGCATTAGGATGGTGGGATAGTCGCAATTAACTCTCAAATTTGCGTCGGATCCACGAAACTTTACTCGTAGGACAACGATCATGTGGTGACCCAGGCAGTAATAGATGCTTGGAGATAAATCTGCTGAAAGACGATGTTCTGGAAACCATCGCAGAATGTGTGTTCCATCGTAATTAGGAGTATGAGAGGACTACAATTAACTGTCAGTTTTGCGTCGGATTTGAAAACTAGACTGACAAAGCGCGACCATCCGGTGACCGAAGCACAAATAGACTCTTCTAGATAGTTACGCTAGACATCAATGTACTGAATCGAGACGCTATTTGTGTGTTCCGTCGTCCATACCAGGATCTGACGGTGAGAATTAGCTGAGAGTTTTGAGTCGGAGACAAGAAACTTGACAGCCAAATTATACATCCATCTGGTATGAAGCAGCTTTAGACCCTCGGAGATAAGTCGGCTAGTGACCAATGTATTGAATCGCGACGCAATTTCTGTGTTGCATCGTCATTAGGATGGTGCGAATGTCTCAATTAACTGTCAAATTTGCGTCGGATTCCCGAAACTTTACTCGTAGGACAACGATCATTTGGTGACCCAGGCATGCTCGGAGATAAATCTGCTGGAAGACAATGTTCTGAAAACCATCGCAGTATGTGTGTTCCATCGTAATTGAGAGTATGGGAGGAATAAAATTAACTGCCAATCTTGCGTCGGATTTGTAAACTAGACTGACAAAACGCGACCATCCGGTGACCGAGGCACCAATAGACCCTTGTAGCTAGTTACGCTGGACATCGATCTATTGAATCGCGACGCCATTTGTGTGTTCCATCGTCAATACCAGGATCTGACGGTAAGAATTAACTGTGAGTTATGAGAGGGAGAAAACAAACTTGACTCCAAAGAGTATTTCCATCTGGTATGATACAGCGATAGACCCTCGGAGATAAGTCGACTAGTGACCAATGTATTGAATCGCGAGGCAATTTCTGTGATGCAACGTCGTTAGGATGGTGGGAATGTCGCAATTAATTGTCAAATTTGCGTTCTGAAAACGATCGCAGTATGTGTGTTCCATCGTAATTGAGAGTATGGGAGGAATAAAATTAACTGCCAATCTTGCGTCGGATTTGTAAACTAGACTGACAAAGCGCGACCATCCGGTGACCGAGGCACCAATAGACCCTTGTAGATAGTTACGCTAGACATTGATGTATTGAATCCCGACACTATTTGTGTGTTCCATAGTAGATAACAGGATCTGACGGTAAGAATTAACTGTGAGTTTTGAAACGGAGACAAGAAAATTGACAGCCAAATTGTACATCCATCTGGTATGAGCAGCGTAGGACCCTCGGAGATAAGTCGGCTAGTGACCAATGTATTGAATCGCGACGCGATTTCTGTGTTGCATCGGCATTAGGATGATGGTATAGTCGCAATTAACTCTCAAATTTGCGTCGGATCCCCGAAACTTTACTCGTAGGACAACGTTCATGTGGTGACCCATTCAGTAATAGATGCTTGGAGATAAATCTGCTGGTAGACGATGTTCTGAAAACCATCGCAGTATGTGTTCTATCGTCATTGAGAGGATGAGAGAAAATAAAATTAACTGTCAGTTTTGCGTCGGATTTGAAAACTAGATGACAAAACGCGACCATCCGGTGACCGAGGCACCAATAGACCCTTGTAGATAGTTACGCTGGACATCGATCTATTGAATCGCGACGCTATTTGTGTGTTCCATCGTCAATACCAGGATCTGACGGTAAGAATTAACTGTGAGTTATGAGAGGGAGAAAACAAACTTGACTGCCAAAGAGTACGTCCATCTGGTATGAGGCAGCGATAGACCCTCGGAGATAAGTCGGCTAGTGACCAATGTATTTAATGGCGACGCAATTTCTGTGTTGCAACGTCGTTAGGATGGTGGGAATGTCGCAATTAATTGTCAAACTTGCGTCGGAATTGAAAACTAGACTGACAAAGAGAGAACATCCTGTGACCGAGGCACCAATAGACCCTTGTAGATAGTTACGCTAGACATCGATGTACTGAATCGCGACGCTATTTGTGTGTTCCATGGTCGATACAAGGATCTGACGGTAAGAATTAACTGTGAGTTGCGAGTCGGAGACAAGAAACTTGACAGCCAAATTGTACATCCATCTGGTATGAGGCAGCGTTAGACCCTCGGAGATAAGTCGGCTAGTGACCAATGTATTGAATCGCGACGCGATTTCTGTGTTGCATCGGCATTAGGATGGTCGGATAGTCGCAATTAACTCTCAAATTTGCGTCGGGTCCCCGAAACTTTACTCGCAGGACAACGATCATGTGGTGACCCAGGCAGTAATAGATGCTTGGAGATAAATCTGCTGGAAGACGATGTTCTGGAAACCATCGCAGAATGTGTGTTCCATCGTAATTGAGAGTATGAGAGGAATACAATTAACTGTCAGTTTTGCGTCGGATTTGAAAACTAGACTGACAAAGCGCGACCATCCGGTGACCGAAGCACAAATAGACTCTTCTAGATAGTTACGCTAGACATCAATGTACTGAATCGAGACGCTATTTGTGTGTTCCGTCGTCCATACCAGGATCTGACGGTGAGAATTAGCTGAGAGTTTTGAGTCGGAGACAAGAAACTTGACTGCCAAATTGTACATACATCTGGTATGAAGCAGCGTTAGACCCTCGGAGTTAAGTCGGCTAGTGACCAATGTATTGAATCGCGACGCAATTTCTGTGTTGCATCGTCATTAGGATGATGGGAATGTCGCAATTAACTGTCAAATTAGCGTCGGATTCCCGAAACTTTAGTCGTAGGACAACGATCATGTGGTGACCAAGGCATGCTCGGAGATAAATCTGCTGGAAGACGATGTTCTGAAAACCATCGCAGTATGTGTGTTCCATCGTAATTGAGAGTATGGGAGGAATAATATTAACTGCCAATCTTGCATCGGATATGTAAACTAGACTGACAAAACGCGACCATCCGGTGACCGAGGCACCAATAAACCCATGTAGATAGTTACGCTATACATCGATCTATTGAATCGCGCCGCCATTTGTGTGTTCCATCGTCAATACCAAGATCTGACAATAAGAATTAACTGTGAGTTACGAGAGGGAGAAAACAAACTTGACTGCCAAAGAGTACGTCCATCTGGTATGAGGCAGCGATAGACCCTCGGAGATAAGTCGGCTATTGACCAATGTATTGAATCGCGACGCAATTTCTGTGATGCAACGTCGTTAGGATGGTGGGAATGTCGCAATTAACTGTCAAATTTGCGTCGGATTTTAAAACAAGACTGACCAAGAGCGAACATCCGGTGACCAAGGCACCAACAGACCCTTATAGATAGTTACGCTACACATCAATGTACTGAATCACGACGCTATTTGTGTGTTCCTTCGTCCATACCAGGATCTGACGGTGAGAATTAGCTGAGAGTTTTGAGTCGGCGACAAGAAACTTGACAGCCAAATTATACATCCATCTGGTATGAAGCAGCGTTAGACCCTCGGAGATAAGTCGGCTAGTGACCAATGTATTGAATCGCGACCCAATTTCTGTGTTGCACCGTCATTAGGATGGTGCGAATGTCGCAATTAACTGTCAAATTTGCGTCGGATTCCCGAAACTTTACTCGTAGGACAACGATCATGTGGTGACCCAGGCATGCTCGGAGATAAATCTGCTGTAAGACAATGTTCTGAAAACCATCGCAGTATGTGTGTTCCATCGTAATTGAGAGTATGGGAGGAATAAAATTAACTGCCAATCTTGCGTCGGATTTGTAAACTAGACTGACAAAACGCGACCATCCGGTGACCGAGGCAACAATAGACCCTTGTAGATAGTTACGCTGGACATCGATCTATTGAATCGCGACGCCATTTGTGTGTTCCATCGTCAATACCAGGATCTGACAATAAGAATTAACTGTGAGTTATGAGAGGGAGAAAACAAACTTGACTGCCAAAGAGTACGTCCATCTGGTATGAGGCGGCGATAGACCCTCGGAGATAAGTCGGCTAGTGACCAATGTATTGAATCGCGACGCAATTTCTGTGTTGCATCGTCATTAGGATGTTGGGAATGTCGCAATTAACTGTCAAATTTGCGTCGGATTCCCGAAACTTTACTCGTAGGACAACGATCATGTGGTGACCAAGGCATGCTCGGAGATAAATCTGCTGGAAGACGATGTTCTGAAACCCATCGCAGTATGTGTGTTCCATCGTAATTGAGAGAATGGGAGGAATAATATTAACTGCCAATCTTGCGTCGGATTTGTAAACTAGACTGACAAAACCCGACCATCCGGTGTCCGAGGCACCAATAGGCCCTTGTAGATAGTTACGCTATCCATCGATCTATTGAATCGCGACGCCATTTGTGTGTTCCATCGTCAATACCAGGATCTAACAATAAGAATAAACTGTGAGTTATGAGAGGGAGAAAACAAACTTGACTGCCAAAGAGTACGTCCATCTGGTATGAGACAGCGATAGACCCTCGGAGATAAGTCGACTAGTGACCAATGTATTGAATCGCGACGCAATTTCTGTGATGCAACGTCGTTAGAATGGTGGAAATGTCGCAATTAACTGTCAAATTTGCGTCGGATTTGAAAACAAGACTGACAAAGAGCGAACATCCGGTGACCGAGGCACCAATAGACCCTTATAGATAGTTACGCTAGACATCAATGTACTGAATCGCGACGCTATTTGCGTGTTCCATGGTCGATACAAGGATCTGACGGTAAGAATTAACTGTGAGTTACGAGTCGGAGACAAGAAACTTGACAGCCAAATCCATCTGGTATGAGGCAGCGTTAGACCCTCGGAGATAAGTCGGCTAGTGACCAATGTATTGAATCGCGACGCGATTTCTGTGTTGCATCGGCATTAGGATGGTGGGATAGTCGCAATTAACTCTCAAATTTGCGTCGGATCCACGAAACTTTACTCGTAGGAGAACGATCATGTGGTGACCCAGGCAGTAATAGATGCTTGGAGATAAATCTGCTGAAAGACGATGTTCTGGAAACCATCGCAGAATGTGTGTTCCATCGTAATTAGGAGTATGAGAGGACTACAATTAACTGTCAGTTTTGCGTCGGATTTGAAAACTAGACTGACAAAGCGCGACCATCCGGTGACCGAAGCACAAATAGACTCTTCTAGATAGTTACGCTAGACATCAATGTACTGAATCGAGACGCTATTTGTGTTTTCCGTCGTCCATACCAGGATCTGACGGTGAGAATTAGCTGAGAGTTTTGAATCGGAGACAAGAAACTTGACAGCCAAATTATACATCCATCTGGTATGAAGCAGCTTTAGACCCTCGGAGATAAGTCGGCTAGTGACCAATGTATTGAATCGCGACGCAATTTCTGTGTTGCATCGTCATTAGGATGGTGCGAATGTCACAATTAACTGTCAAATTTGCGTCGGATTCCCGAAACTTTACTCGCAGGAGAACGATCATGTGGTGAACCAGGCATGCTCGGAGATAAATCTGCTGGAAGACAATGTTCTGAAAACCATCGCAGTATGTGTGTTCCATCGTCATTGAGAGGATGAGAGAACATAAATTAACTGTCAGTTTTGCGTCGGATTTGAAAACTATATGACAAAACGCGACCATCCGGTGACCGAGGCACCAATAGACCCTTGTAGATAGTTACGCTATACATCGATCTATTGAATCGCGACGCCATTTGTGTGTTCCATCGTCAATACCAAGATCTGAGAATAAGAATTAACTATGAGTTATGAGAGGGAGAAAACAAACTTGACTGCCAAAGAGTACGTCCATCTGGTATGAGGCAGCGATAGACCCTCGGAGATAAGTCGGCTAGTGACCAATGTATTGAATCGCGACGCAATTTCTGTGATGCAACGTCGTTAGAATGGTGGGAATGTCGCAATTATCTGTCAAATTTGCGTCGGATTTTAAAACCAGACTGACAAAGAGCGAACATCCGGTGACCGAGGCACCAATAGACCCCATGTAGATAGTTACACTAGACATCAATGTACTGAATCGCGACGCTATTTGTGTGTTCCGTCGTCCATACCAGGATCTGACGGTGAGAATTAGCTGAGAGTTTTGAGTCGGAGACAAGAAACTTGACAGCCAAATTGTACATCCATCTGGTATGAAGCAGCGTTAGACCCTCGGAGATAAGTCGGCTAGTGACCAATGTATTGAATCGCGACGCAATTTCTGTGTTGCATCGTCATTAGGATGGTGGGAATGTCGCAATTAACTGTCAAATTTGCGTCGGATTCCCTAAACTTTACTCGTAGGACAACGTTCATGTGGTGACCCAGGCAGTAATAGATGCTTGGAGATAAATCTGCTGGTAGCCGATGTACTGAAAACCATCGCAGTATGTGTTCTATCGTCATTGAGAGGATGAGAGAAAATAAAATTAACTGTCAGTTTTGAGTCGGATTTGAAAACTAGATGACAAAACGCGACCATCCGGTGACCGAGGCACCAATAGACCCTTGTAGATAGTTACGCTGGACATCGATCTATTGAATCGCGACGCTATTTGTGTGTTCCATCGTCAATACCAGGAGCTGACGGTAAGAATTAACTGTGAGTTATGAGAGGGAGAAAACAAACTTGACTGCCAAAGAGTACGTCCATCTGGTATGAGGCACCGATAGACCCTCGGAGATAAGTCGGCTAGTGACCAATGTATTTAATCGCGACGCAATTTCTGTGTTGCAGCGTCGTTAGGATGGTGGGAATGTCGCAATTAATTGTCAAATTTGCGTCGGATTTGAAAACTAGACTGACAAAGAGAGAACATCCGGTGACCGAGGCACCAATAGACCCTTGTAGATAGTTACGCTAGACATCGATGTACTGAATCTCGACGCTATTTGTGTGTTCCATGGTCGATACCAGGATCGGACGGTAAGAATTAACTGTGAGTTACGAGTCGGAGACAAGAAACTTGACAGAAAAATTGTACATCCATCTGGTATGAGGCAGCGTTAGACCCTCGGAGATAAGTCGGCTAGTGACCAATGTATTGAATCGCGACGCGATTTCTGTGTTGCATCGGCATTAGGATGGTGGGAATGTCGCAATTAACTGTCAAATTTGCGTCGGATTCCCGAAACTTTACTCGTAGGACAACGATCATGTGGTGACCAAGGCATGCTCGGAGATAAATCTGCTGGAAGACGATGTTCTGAAAACCATCGCAGTATGTGTGATCCATCGTAATTGAGAGTATGGGAGGAATACAATTAACTGCCAATCTTGCGTCGGATTTGTAAACTAGACTGACAAAACGCGAACATCCGGTGACCGAGGCACCAATAGACCCTTGTAGATAGTTACGCTATACATCGATCTATTGAATCGCGACGCCATTTGTGTGTTCCATCGTCAATACCAAGATCTGACAATAAGAATTAACTGTGAGTTATGAGAGGGAGAAAACAAACTTGACTGCCAAAGAGTACGTCCATCTGGTATGAGGCAGCGATAGACCCTCGGATATAAGTCGGCTAGTAACCAATGTATTGAATCGCGACGCAATTCCTGTGATGCAACGTCGTTAGGATGGTGGGAATGTCGCAATTAACTGTCAAATTTGCGTCGGATTTGAAAACAAGACTGACCAAGAGCGAACATCCGGTGACCGAGGCACCAATAGACCCATATAGATAGTTACGCTACACATCAATGTACTGAATCACATCGCTATTTGTGTGTTCCGTCGTCCATACCATGATCTGACGGTGAGAATTAGCTGAGAGTTTTGAGTCGGAGACAAGAAACTTGACAGCCAAATTATACATCCATCTGGTATGAAGCAGCGTTAGACCGTCGGAGATAAGTCGGCTAGTGACCAATGTATTGAATCGCGACTCAATTTCTGTGTTGCATCGTCATTAGGATGGTGCGAATGTCGCAATTAACTGTCAAATTTGCGTCGGATTCCCGAAACCTTACTCGTAGGACAACGATCATGTGGTGACCCAGGCATGCTCGGAGATAAATCTGCTGGAAGACAATGTTCTGAAAACCATCGCAGGATGTGTGTTCCATCGTCATTACCAGGCTCTGACGGTAAGAATTAACTGTGAGTTATGAGAGGGAGAAAACAAACTTGACTGCCAAAGAGTACGTCCATCTGGTATGAAGCAGCGTTAGACCCTCGGAGATAAGTCGGCTAGTGACCAATGTATTGAATCGCGACGCAATTTCTGTGTTGCATCGTCATTAGGATGGTGGGAATGTCGCAATTAACTGTCAAATTTGCGTCGGATTCCCGAAACTTTACTCGTAGGACAACGATCATGTGGTGACCCAGGCATGCTCGGAGATAAATCTACTGGAAGACAATGTTCTGAAAACCATCGCAGGATGTGTGTTCCATCGTAATTAAGAGTATGGGAGGAATAAAATTAACTGCCAATCTTGCGTCGGATTTGTAAACTAGACTGACAAAACGCGACCATCCGGTGACCGAGGCACCAATAGTTACGCTGGACATCGATCTATTGAATCGCGACGCCATTTGTGTGTTCCATCGTCAATACCAGGATCTGACGGTAAGAATTAACTGTGAGTTATGAGAGGGAGAAAACAAACTTGACTGCCAAAGAGTACGTCCATCTGGTATGAGACAGCGATAGACCCTCGGAGATAAGTCGACTAGTGACCAATGTATTGAATCGCGACGCAATTTCTGTGATGCAACGTCGTTAGAATGGTGGGAATGTCGCAATTAACTGTCAAATTTGCGTCGGATTTGAAAACAAGACTGACAAAGAGCGAACATCCGGTGACCGAGGCACCAATAGACCCTTATAGATAGTTACGCTAGACATCAATGTACTGAATCGCGACGCTATTTGCGTGTTCCATGGTCGATACAAGGATCTGACGGTAAGAATTAACTGTGAGTTACGAGTCGGAGACAAGAAACTTGACAGCCAAATCCATCTGGTATGAGGCAGCGTTAGACCCTCGGAGATAAGTCGGCTAGTGACCAATGTATTGAATCGCGACGCGATTTCTGTGTTGCATCGGCATTAGGATGGTGGGATAGTCGCAATTAACTCTCAAATTTGCGTCGGATCCACGAAACTTTACTCGTAGGACAACGATCATGTGGTGACCCAGGCAGTAATAGATGCTTGGAGATAAATCTGCTGAAAGACGATGTTCTGGAAACCATCGCAGAATGTGTGTTCCATCGTAATTAGGAGTATGAGAGGACTACAATTAACTGTCAGTTTTGCGTCGGATTTGAAAACTAGACTGACAAAGCGCGACCATCCGGTGACCGAAGCACAAATAGACTCTTCTAGATAGTTACGCTAGACATCAATGTACTGAATCGAGACGCTATTTGTGTGTTCCGTCGTCCATACCAGGATCTGACGGTGAGAATTAGCTGAGAGTTTTGAATCGGAGACAAGAAACTTGACAGCCAAATTATACATCCATCTGGTATGAAGCAGCTTTAGACCCTCGGAGATAAGTCGGCTAGTGACCAATGTATTGAATCGCGACGCAATTTCTGTGTTGCATCGTCATTAGGATGGTGCGAATGTCTCAATTAACTGTCAAATATGCGTCGGATTCCCGAAACTTTACTCGTAGGACAACGATCATGTGGTGACCCAGGCATGCTCGGAGATAAATCTGCTGGAAGACAATGTTCTGAAAACCATCGCAGTATGTGTGTTCCATCGTAATTGAGAGTATGGGAGGAATAAAATTAACTGCCAATCTTGCTTCGGATTTGTAAACTAGACTGACAAAGCGCGACCATCCGGTGACCGAGGCACCAATAGACCCTTGTAGATAGTTACGCTAGACATTGATGTATTGAATCCCGACGCTATTTGTGTGTTCCATAGTAGATAACAGGATCTGACGGTAAGATTTAACTGTGAGTTTTCAAACGGAGACAAGAAAATTGACAGCCAAATTGTACATCCATCTGGTATGAGCAGCGTAGGACCCTCGAAGATAAGTCGGCTAGTGACCAATGTATTGAATCGCGACGCGATTTCTGTGTTGCATCGGCATTAGGATGATGGTATAGTCGCAATTAACTCTCAAATTTGCGTCGGATCCCCGAAACTTTACTCGTAGGACAACGTTCATGTGGTGACCCATTCAGTAAAAGATGCTTGGAGATAAATCTAATGGTAGACGATGTTCTGAAAACCATCGCAGTATGTGTTCTATCGTCATTGAGAGGATGAGAGAAAATAAAATTAACTGTCAGTTTTGCGTCGGATTTGAAAACTAGATGACAAAACGCGACCATCCGGTGACCGAGGCACCAATAGACCCTTGTAGATAGTTACGCTGGACATCGATCTATTGAATCGCGACGCTATTTGTGTGTTCCATCGTCAATACCAGGATCTGACGGTAAGAATTAACTGTGAGTTATGAGAGGGAGAAAACAAACTTGACTGCCAAAGAGTACGTCCATCTGGTATGAGGCAGCGATAGACTCTCGGAGATAAGTCGGCTAGTGACCAATGTATTTAATCGCGACGCAATTTCTGTGTTGCAACGTCGTTAGGATGGTGGGAATGTCGCAATTAATTGTCAAACTTGCGTCGGAATTGAAAACTAGACTGACAAAGAGAGAACATCCGGTGACCGAGGCACCAATAGACCCTTGTAGATAGTTACGCTAGACATCGATGTACTGAATCGCGACGCTATTTGTGTGTTCCATGGTCGATACAAGGATCTGACGGTAAGAATTAACTGTGAGTTACGAGTCGGAGACAAGAAACTTGACAGCCAAATTGTATATCCATCTGGTATGAGGCAGCGTTAGACCCTCGGAGATAAGTCGGCTAGTGACCAATGTATTGAATCGCGACGCGATTTCTGTGTTGCATCGGCATTAGGATGGTCGAATAGTCGCAATTAACTCTCAAATTTGCGTCGGGTCCCCGAAACTTTACTCGCAGGACAACGATCATGTGGTGACCCAAGCAGTGATAGATGCTTGGAGATAAATCTGCTGGAAGACGATGTTCTGGAAACCATCGCAGAATGTGTGTTCCATCGTAATTGAGAGTATGAGAGGAATACAATTAACTGTCAGTTTTGCGTCGGATTTGAAAACTAGACTGACAAAGCGCGACCATCCGGTGACCGAAGCACAAATAGACTCTTCTAGATAGTTACGCTAGACATCAATGTACTGAATCGAGACGCTATTTGTGTGTTCCGTCGTCCATACCAGGATCTGACGGTGAGAATTAGCTGAGAGTTTTGAGTCGGAGACAAGAAACTTGACAGCCAAATTGTACATCCATCTGGTATGAAGCAGCGTTAGACCCTCGGAGATAAGTCGGCTAGTGACCAATGTATTGAATCGCGACGCAATTTCTGTGTTGCATCGTCATTAGGATGATGGGAATGTCGCAATTAACTGTCAAATTTGCGTCGGATTCCCGAAACTTTACTCGTAGGACAACGTTCATGTGGTTGACCCAGGCAGTAATAGATGCTTGGAGATAAACCTGCTGGTAGCCGATGTACTGAAAACCATCGCAGTATGTGTTCTATCGTCATTGAGAGGATGAGAGAAAATAAAATTAACTGTCAGTTTTGCGTCGGATTTGAAAACTACATGACAAAACGCGACCATCCGGTGACCGAGGCACCAATAGACCCTTGTAGATAGTTACGCTGGACATCGATCTATTGAATCGTGACGCTATTTGTGTGTTCCATCGTCAATACCAGGAGCTGACGGTAAGAATTAACTGTGAGTTATGAGAGGGAGATAACAAACTTGACTGCCAAAGAGTACGTCCATCTGGTATGAGGCACCGATAGACCCTCGGAGATAAGTCGGCTAGCGACCAATGTATTTAATCGCGACGCAATTTCTGTGTTGCAGCGTCGTTAGGATGGTGGGAATGTCGCAATTAATTGTCAAATTTGCGTCGGATTTGAAAACTAGACTGTCAAAGAGAGAACATCCGGTGACCGAGGCACCAATAGACCCTTGTAGATAGTTACGCTAGACATCGATGTACTGAATCGCGACGCTATTTGTGTGTTCCATGGTCGATACCAGGATCGGACGGTAAGAATTAACTGTGAGTTACGAGTCGGAGACAAGAAACTTGACAGAAAAATTGTACATCCATCTGGTATGAGGCAGCGTTAGACCCTCGGAGATAAGTCGGCTAGTGACCAATGTATTGAATCGCGACACGATTTCTGTGTTGCATCGGCATTAGGATGGTGGGATAGTCGCAATTAACTCTCAAATTTGCGTCGGATCCCCGAAACTTTACTCGTACGACAACGATCATGTGGTGACCCAGGCAGTAGTAGATGCTTGGAGATAAATCTGCTGGAGGACGATGTTCTGGAAACCATCGCAGAATGTGTGTTCCATCGTAATTGAGAGTATGAGAGGAATACAATTAACTGTCAGTTTTACGTCGGATTTGAAAACTAGACTGACAAATCGCGACCATCCGCTGACCGAAGCACAAATAGACTCTTCTAGATAGTTACGCTAGACATCAATGTACTGAATCGAGACGCTATTTGTGTATTCCGTCGTCCATACCAGGATCTGACGGTGAGAATTAGCTGAGAGCTTTGAGTCGGAGACAAGAAACTTGACAGCCAAATTGTACATCCATCTGGTATGAAGCAGCGTTAGACCGTCGGAGATATGTCGGCTAGTGACCAATGTATTGAATCGCGACGCAATTTCTGTGTTGCATCGTCATTAGGATGGTGGGAATGTCGCAATTAACTGTCAAATTTGCGTCGGATTCCCGAAACTTTACTCGTAGGACAACGATCATGTGGTGACCAAGGCATGCTCGGAGATAAATCTGCTGGAAGACGATGTTCTGAAAACCATCGCAGTATGTGTGTTCCATCGTAATTGAGAGTATGGGAGGAATACAATTAACTGCCAATCTTGCGTCGGATTTGTAAACTAGACTGACAAAACGCGACCATCCGGTGACCGAGGCACCAATAGACCCTTGTAGATAGTTACGCTATACATCGATCTATTGAATC
Source organism: Schistocerca gregaria (assembly GCF_023897955.1). NCBI lineage: Eukaryota > Metazoa > Arthropoda > Insecta > Orthoptera > Acrididae > Schistocerca > Schistocerca gregaria. Next base: position 2,265,505 of record NW_026061833.1, on the reverse strand, counting down.
GCGACGCCATTTGTGTGTTCCATCGTCAATACCAAGATCTGATAATAAGAATTAACTGTGAGTTATGAGAGGGAGAAAACAAACTTGTCTGCCAAAGAGTACGTCCATCTGGTATGAGGCAGCGATAGACCCTCGGAGATAAGTCGGCTAGTAACCAATGTATTGAATCGCGACGCAATTCCTGTGATGCAACGTCGTTAGGATGGTGGGAATGTCGCAATTAACTGTCAAATTTGCGTCGGATTTGAAAACAAGACTGACCAAGGGCGAACATCCGGTGAACGAGCCACCAATAGACCCTTATAGATAGTTACGCTACACAACAATGTACTGAATCACATCGCTATTTGTGTGTTCCGTCGTCCATACCAGGATCTGACGGTGAGAATTAGCTGAGAGTTTTGAGTCGGAGACAAGAAACTTGACAGCCAAATTATACATCCATCTGGTATGAAGCAGCGTTAGACCGTCGGAGATAAGTCGGCTAGTGACCAATGTATTGAATCGCGACGCAATTTCTGTGTTGCATCGTCATTAGGATGGTGCGAATGTCGCAATTAACTGTCAAATTTGCGTCTGATTCCCGAAAAATTACTCGTAGGACAACGATCATGTGGTGACCCAGGCATCCTCGGAGATAAATCTGCTGGAAGACAATGTTCTGAAAACCATCGCAGGATGTGTGTTCCATCGTAATTAAGAGTATGGGAGGAATAAAATTAACTGCCAATCTTGCGTCGGATTTGTAAACTAGACTGACAAAACGCGACCATCCGGTGACCGAGGCACCAATAGACCCTTGTATATAGTTACGCTGGACATCGATCTATTGAATCGCGACGCCATTTGTGTGTTCCATCGTCAATACCAGGATCTGACGGTAAGAATTAACTGTGGGTTATGAGAGGGAGAAAACAAACTTGACTGCCAAAGAGTACGTCCATCTGGTATGAGACAGCGATAGACCCTCGGAGATAAGTCGACTAGTGACCAATGTATTGAATCGCGACGCAATTTCTGTGATGCAACGTCGTTAGAATGGTGGGAATGTCGCAATTAACTGTCAAATTTGCGTCGGATTTGAAAACAAGACTGACAAAGAGGGAACATCCGGTGACCGAGGCACCAATAGACCCTTATAGATAGTTACGCTAGACATCAATGTACTGAATCGCGACGCTATTTGTGTGTTCCGTCGTCCATACCAGGATCTGACGGTGAGAATTAGCTGAGAGTTTTTAGTCGGAGACAAGAAACTTGACAGCCAAATTGTACATCCATCTGGTATGAAGCAGCGTTAGACCCTCGGAGATAAGTCGGCTAGTGACCAATGTATTGAATCGCGACGCAATTTCTGTGTTGCATCGCCATTAGGATGGTGGGAATGTCGCAATTAACTGTCAAATTTGCGTCGGATTCCCGAAACTTTACTCGTAGGACAACGTTCATGTGGTTGACCCAGGCAGTAATAGATGCTTGGAGATAAACCTGCTGGTAGCCGATGTACTGAAAACCATCGCAGTATGTGTTCTATCGTCATTGAGAGGATGAGAGAAAATAAAATTAACTGTCAGTTTTGCGTCGGATTTGAAAACTAGATGACAAAACGCGACCATCCGGTGACCGAGGCACCAATAGACCCTTGTAGATAGTTACGCTGGACATCGATCTATTGAATCGCGACGCTATTTGTGTGTTCCATCGTCAATACCAGGAGCTGACGGTAAGAATTAACTGTGAGTTATGAGAGGGAGAAAACAAACTTGACTGCCAAAGAGTACGTCCATCTGGTATGAGGCACCGATAGACCCTCGGAGATAAGTCGGCTAGCGACCAATGTATTTAATCGCGACGCAATTTCTGTGTTGCAGCGTCGTTAGGATGGTGGGAATGTCGCAATTAATTGTCAAATTTGCGTCGGATTTGAAAACTAGACTGACAAAGAGAGAACATCCGGTGACCGAGGCACCAATAGACCCTTGTAGATAGTTACGCTAGACATCGATGTACTGAATCGCGACGCTATTTGTGTGTTCCATGGTCGATACCAGGATCGGACGGTAAGAATTAACTGTGAGTTACGAGTCGGAGACAAGAAACTTGACAGAAAAATTGTACATCCATCTGGTATGAGGCAGCGTTAGACCCTCGGAGATAAGTCGGCTAGTGACCAATGTATTGAATCGCGACACGATTTCTGTGTTGCATCGGCATTAGGATGGTGGGATAGTCGCAATTAACTCTCAAATTTGCGTCGGATCACCGAAACTTTACTCGTAGGACAACGATCATGTGGTGACCCAGGCAGTAGTAGATGCTTGGAGATAAATCTGCTGGAAGACGATGTTCTGGAAACCATCGCAGAATGTGTGTTCCATCGTAATTGAGAGTATGAGAGGAATACAATTAACTGTCAGTTTTGCGTCGGATTTGAAAACTAGACTGACAAAGCGCGACCATCCGGTGACCGAAGCACAAATAGACTCTTCTAGATAGTTACGCTAGACATCAATGTACTGAATCGAGACGCTATTTGTGTATTCCGTCGTCCATACCAGGATCTGACGGTGAGAATTAGCTGAGAGCTTTGAGTCGGAGACAAGAAACTTGACAGCCAAATTGTACATCCATCTGGTATGAAGCAGCGTTAGACCGTCGGAGATATGTCGGCTAGTGACCAATGTATTGAATCGCGACGCAATTTCTGTGTTGCATCGTCATTAGGATGGTGGGAATGTCGCAATTAACTGTCAAATTTGCGTCGGATTCCCGAAACTTTACTCGTAGGACAACGATCATGTGGTGACCAAGGCATGCTCGGAGATAAATCTGCTGGAAGACGATGTTCTGAAAACCATCGCAGTATGTGTGTTCCATCGTAATTGAGAGTATGGGAGGAATACAATTAACTGCCAATCTTGCGTCGGATTTGTAAACTAGACTGACAAAACGCGACCATCCGGTGACCGAGGCACCAATAGACCCTTGTAGATAGTTACGCTATACATCGATCTATTGAATCGCGACGCCATTTGTGTGTTCCATCGTCAATACCAAGATCTGATAATAAGAATTAACTGTGAGTTATGAGAGGGAGAAAACAAACTTGTCTGCCAAAGAGTACGTCCATCTGGTATGAGGCAGCGATAGACCCTCGGAGATAAGTCGGCTAGTAACCAATGTATTGAATCGCGACGCAATTCCTGTGATGCAACGTCGTTAGGATGGTGGGAATGTCGCAATTAACTGACAAATTTGCGTCGGATTTGAAAACAAGACTGACCAAGAGCGAACATCCGGTGACCGAGGCACCAATAGACCCTTATAGATAGTTACGCTACACAACAATGTACTGAATCACATCGCTATTTGTGTGTTCCGTCGTCCATACCAGGATCTGACGGTGAGAATTAGCTGAGAGTTTTGAGTCGGAGACAAGAAACTTGACAGCCAAATTATTCATCCATCTGGTATGAAGCAGCGTTAGACCGTCGGAGATAAGTCGGCTAGTGACCAATGTATTGAATCGCGACGCAATTTCTGTGTTGCATCGTCATTAGGATGGTGCGAATGTCGCAATTAACTGTCAAATTTGCGTCTGATTCCCGAAAAATTACTCGTAGGACAACGATCATGTGGTGACCCAGGCATGCTCGGAGATAAATCTGCTGGAAGACAATGTTCTGAAAACCATCGCAGGATGTGTGTTCCATCGTAATTAAGAGTATGGGAGGAATAAAATTAACTGCCAATCCTGCGTCGGATTTGTAAACTAGACTGACAAAACGCGACCATCCGGTGACCGAGGCACCAATAGACCCTTGTATATAGTTACGCTGGACATCGATCTATTGAATCGCGACGCCATTTGTGTGTTCCATCGTCAATACCAGGATCTGACGGTAAGAATTAACTGTGGGTTATGAGAGGGAGAAAACAAACTTGACTGCCAAAGAGTACGTCCATCTGGTATGAGACAGCGATAGACCCTCGGAGATAAGTCGACTAGTGACCAATGTATTGAATCGCGACGCAATTTCTGTGATGCAACGTCGTTAGAATGGTGGGAATGTCGCAATTAACTGTCAAATTTGCGTCGGATTTGAAAACAAGACTGACAAAGAGGGAACATCCGGTGACCGAGGCACCAATAGACCCTTATAGATAGTTACGCTAGACATCAATGTACTGAATCGCGACGCTATTTGTGTGTTCCGTCGTCCATACCAGGATCTGACGGTGAGAATTAGCTGAGAGTTTTGAGTCGGAGACAAGAAACTTGACAGCCAAATTGTACATCCATCTGGTATGAAGCAGCGTTAGACCCCCGGAGATAAGTCGGCTAGTGACCAATAGATTGAATCGCGACGCAATTTCTGTGTTGCATCGTCATTAGGATGGTGGGAATGTCGCAATTAACTGTCAAATTTGCGTCGGATTCCCGAAACTTTACTCGCAGGAGAACGATCATGTGGTGAACCAGGCATGCTCGGAGATAAATCTGCTGGAAGACAATGTTCTGAAAACCATCGCAGTATGTGTGTTCCATCGTCATTGAGAGGATGAGGGAACATAAATTAACTGTCAGTTTTGCGTCGGATTTGAAAACTAGATGACAAAACGCGACCATCCGGTGACCGAGGCACCAATAGACCCTTGTAGATAGTTACGCTATACATCGATCTATTGAATCGCGACGCCATTTGTGTGTTCCATCGTCAATACCAAGATCTGACAATAAGAATTAACTGTGAGTTATGAGAGGGAGAAAACAAACTTGACTGCCAAAGAGTACGTCCATCTGGTATGAGGCAGCGATAGACCCTCGGAGATAAGTCGGCTAGTGAACAATGTATTGAATCGTGACGCAATTTCTGTGATGCAACGTCGTTAGAATGGTGGGAATGTCGCAATTATCTGTCAAATTTGCGTCGGATTTGAAAACAAGACTGACAAAGAGAGAACATCCGGTGACCGAGGCACCAATAGACCCCATGTAGATAGTTACGCTAGACATCAATGTACTGAATCGCGACGCTATTTGTGTGTTCCGTCGTCCATACCAGGATCTGACGGTGAGAATTAGCTGAGAGTTTTGAGTCGGAGACAAGAAACTTGACAGCCAAATTGTACATCCATCTGGTATGAAGCAGCGTTAGACCCTCGGAGATAAGTCGGCTAGTGACCAATGTATTGAATCGCGACGCAATTTCTGTGTTGCATCGTCATTAGGATGGTGGGAATGTCGCAATTAACTGTCAAATTTGCGTCGGATTCCCGAAACTTTACTCGTAGGACAACGGTCATGTGGTGACCCAGGCAGTAACAGATGCTTGGAGATAAATCTGCTGGTAGCCGATGTACTGAAAACCATCGCAGTATGTGTTCTATCGTCATTGAGAGGATGAGAGAAAATAAAATTAACTGTCAGTTTTGCGTCGGATTTGAAAACTAGATGACAAAACGCGACCATCCGGTGACCGAGGCACCAATAGACCCTTGTAGATAGTTACGCTACACATCGATCTATTGAATCGCGACGCCATTTGTGTGTTCCATCGTCAATACCAAGATCTGACAATAAGAATTAACTGTGAGTTATGAGAGGGAGAAAAGAAACTTGACTGCCAAAGAGTACGTCCATCTGGTATGAGGCAGCGATAGACCTTCGGAGATAAGTCGGCTAGTAAACAATGTATTGAATCGCGACGCAATTCCTGTGATGCAACGTCGTTAGGATGGTGGGAATGTCGCAATTAACTCTCAAATTTGCGTCGGATTTGAAAACAAGACTGACCAAGAGCGAACATCCGGTGACCGAGGCACCAATAGACCCTTATAGATAGTTACGCTACACATCAATGTACTGAATCACATCGCTATTTGTGTGTTCCGTCGTCCATACCAGGATCTGACGGTGAGAATTAGCTGAGAGTTTTGAGTCGCAGACAAGAAACTTGACAGCCAAATTATACATCCATCTGGTATGAAGCAGCGTTAGACCGTCGGAGATAAGTCGGCTAGTGACCAATGTATTGAATCGCGACGCAATTTCTGTGTTGCATCGTCATTAGGATGGTGGGAATGTCGCAATTAACTGTCAAATTTGCGTCGGATTCCCGAAACCTTACTCGTAGGACAACGATCGTGTGGTGACCCAGGCATGCTCGGAGATAAATCTGCTGGAAGACAATGTTCTGAAAACCATCGCAGGATGTGTGTTTCATCGTAATTAAGGGTATGGGAGGAATAAAATTAACTGCCAATCTTGCGTCGGATTTGTAAACTAGACTGACAAAACGCGACCATCCGGTGACCGAGGCACCAATAGACCCTTGTAGATAGTTACGCTGGACATCGATCTATTGAATCGCGACGCCATTTGTGTGTTCCATCGTCATTACCAGGCTCTGACGGTAAGAATTAACTGTGAGTTATGAGAGGGAGAAAACAAACTTGACTGCCAAAGAGTACGTCCATCTGGTATGAGGCACCGATAGACCCTCGGAGATAAGTCGACTAGTGACCAATGTATTGAATCGCGACGCAATTTCTGTGATGCAACGTCGTTAGGATGGTGGGAATGTCGCAATTAACTGTCAAATTTGCGTCGGATTTGAAAACAAGACTGAAAAAGGGCGAACATCCGGTGACCGAGGCACCAATAGACCCTTATAAAAATAGTTACGCTAGACATCAATGAATCGCGACGCTATTTGTGTGTTCCGTCGTCCATACCAGGATCTGACGGTGAGAATTAGCTGAGAGTTTTGAGTCGGAGACAAGAAACTTGACAGCCAAATTGTACATCCATCTGGTATGAAGCAGCGTTAGACCCTCGGAGATAAGTCGGCTAGTGACCAATGTATTGAATCGCGACGCAATTTCTGTGTTGCATCGTCATTAGGATGGTGGGAATGTCGCAATTAACTGTCAAATTTTCGTCGGATTCCCGAAACTTTACTCGTAGGACAACGTTCATGTGGTGACCCAGGCAGTAATAGATGCTTGGAGATAAATCTGCTGGTAGACGATGTACTGAAAACCATCGCAGTATGTGTTCTATCGTCATTGAGAGGATGAGAGAAAATGAAATTAACTGTCAGTTTTGCGTCGGATTTGAAAACTAGATGACAAAACGCGACCATCCGGTGACCGAGGCACCAATAGACCCTTGTAGATAGTTACGCTGGACATCGATCTATTGAATCGCGACGCTATTTGTGTGTTCCATCGTCAATACCAGGAGCTGACGGTAAGAATTAACTGTGAGTTATGAGAGGGAGAAAACAAACTTGACTGCCAAAGAGTACGTCCATCTGGTATGAGGCAGCGATAGACCCTCGGAGATAAGTCGGCTAGTGACCAATATATTTAATCGCGACGCAATTTCTGTGTTGCAACGTCGTTAGGATGGTGGGAATGTCGCAATTAATTGTCAAATTTGCGTCGGATTTGCAAACTAGACTGACAAAGAGAGAACATCCGGTGACTGAGGCACCAATAGACCCTTGTAGATAGTTACGCTAGACATCGATGTACTGAATCGCGACGCTATTTGTGTGTTCGATGGTCGACACCAGGATCTGACGGTAAGAACTAACTGTGAGTTACGAGTCGGAGACAAGAAACTTGACAGAAAAATTGTACATCCATCTGGTATGAGGCAGCGTTAGACCCTCGGAGATAAGTCGGCTAGTGACTAATGTATTGAATCGCGACGCGATTTCTGTGTTGCATCGGCATTAGGATGGTGGGATAGTCGCAATTAACTCTCAAATTTGCGTCGGATCCCCGAAACTTTACTCGTAGGACAACGATCATGTGGTGACCCAGGCAGTAGTAGATGCTTGGAGATAAATCTGCTGGAAGACGATGTTCTGGAAACCATCGCAGAATGTGTGTTCCATCGTAATTGAGAGTATGAGAGGAATACAATTAACTGTCAGTTTTACGTCGGATTTGAAAACTAGACTGACAAAGCGCGACCATCCGCTGACCGAAGCACAAATAGACTCTTCTAGATAGTTACGCTAGACATCAATGTACTGAATCGAGACGCTATTTGTGTGTTCCGTCGTCCATACCAGGATCTGACGGTGAGAATTAGCTGAGAGCTTTGAGTCGGAGACAAGAAACTTGACAGCCAAATTGTACATCCATCTGGTATGTAGCAGCGTTAGACCGTCGGAGATATGTCGGCTAGTGACCAATGTATTGAATCGCGACGCAATTTCTGTGTTGCATCGTCATTAGGATGGTGGGAATGTCGCAATTAACTGTCAAATTTGCGTCGGATTCCCGAAACTTTACTCGTAGGACAACGATCATGTGGTGACCAAGGCATGCTCGGAGATAAATCTGCTGGAAGACAATGTTCTGAAAACCATCGCAGGATGTGTGTTCCATCGTAATTAAGAGTATGGGAGGAATAAAATTAACTGCCAATCTTGCGTCGGATTTGTAAACTAGACTGACAAAACGCGACCATCCGGTGACCGAGGCACCAATAGACCCTTGTAGATAGTTACGCTGGACATCGATCTATTGAATCGCGACGCCATTTGTGTGTTCCATCGTCATTACCAGGCTCTGACGGTAAGAATTAACTGTGAGTTATGAGAGGGAGAAAACAAACTTGACTGCCAAAGAGTACGTCCATCTGGTATGAGGCAGCGATAGACCCTCGGAGATAAGTCGACTAGTGACCAATGTATTGAATCGCGACGCAATTTCTGTGATGCAACGTCGTTAGGATGGTGGGAATGTCGCAATTAACTGTCAAATTTGCGTCGGATTTGAAAACAAGACTGACAAAGAGCGAACATCCGGTGACCGAGGCACCAATAGACCCTTATAGATAGTTACGCTAGACATCAATGTACTGAATCGCGACGCTATTTGTGTGTTCCGTCGTCCATACCAGGATCTGACGGTGAGAATTAGCTGAGAGTTTTGAGTCGGAGACAAGAAACTTGACAGCCAAATTGTACATCCATCTGGTATGAAGCAGCGTTAGACCCTCGGAGATAAGTCGGCTAGTGACCAATGTATTGAATCGCGACGCAATTTCTGTGTTGCATCGTCATTAGGATGGTGCGAATGTCGCAATTAACTGTCAAATTTGCGTCGGATTCCCGAAAATTTACTCGTAGGACAACGATCATGTGGTGACCCAGGCATGCTCGGAGATAAATCTGCTGGAAGACAATGTTCTGAAAACCATCGCAGGATGTGTGTTCCATCGTAATTAAGAGTATGGGAGGAATAAAATTAACTGCCAAACTTGCGTCGGATTTGTAAACTAGACTGACAAAACGCGACCATCCGGTGACCGAGGCACCAATAGTTACGCTGGACATCGATCTATTGAATCGCGACGCCATTTGTGTGTTCCATCGTCATTACCAGGCTCTGACGGTAAGAATTAACTGTGAGTTATGAGAGGGAGAAAACAAACTTGACTGAAAGAGTACGTCCATCTGGTATGAGACAGCGATAGACCCTCGGAGATAAGTCGGCTAGTGAACAATGTATTGAATCGTGACGCAATTTCTGTGATGCAACGTCGTTAGAATGGTGGGAATGTCGCAATTATCTGTCAAATTTGCGTCGGATTTGAAAACAAGACTGACAAAGAGAGAACATCCGGTGACCGAGGCACCAATAGACCCCATGTAGATAGTTACGCTAGACATCAATGTACTGAATCGCGACGCTATTTGTGTGTTCCGTCGTCCATACCAGGATCTGACGGTGAGAATTAGCTGAGAGTTTTGAGTCGGAGACAAGAAACTTGACAGCCAAATTGTACATCCATCTGGTATGAAGCAGCGTTAGACCCTCGGAGATAAGTCGGCTAGTGACCAATGTATTGAATCGCGACGCAATTTCTGTGTTGCATCGTCATTAGGATGGTGGGAATGTCGCAATTAACTGTCAAATTTGCGTCGGATTCCCGAAACTTTACTCGTAGGACAACGGTCATGTGGTGACCCAGGCAGTAATAGATGCTTGGAGATAAATCTGCTGGTAGCCGATGTACTGAAAACCATCGCAGTATGTGTTCTATCGTCATTGAGAGGATGAGAGAAAATAAAATTAACTGTCAGTTTTGCGTCGGATTTGAAAACTAGATGACAAAACGCGACCATCCGGTGACCGAGGCACCAATAGACCCTTGTAGATAGTTACGCTACACATCGATCTATTGAATCGCGACGCCATTTGTGTGTTCCATCGTCAATACCAAGATCTGACAATAAGAATTAACTGTGAGTTATGAGAGGGAGAAAAGAAACTTGACTGCCAAAGAGTACGTCCATCTGGTATGAGGCAGCGATAGACCTTCGGAGATAAGTCGGCTAGTAAACAATGTATTGAATCGCGACGCAATTCCTGTGATGCAACGTCGTTAGGATGGTGGGAATGTCGCAATTAACTCTCAAATTTGCGTCGGATTTGAAAACAAGACTGACCAAGAGCGAACATCCGGTGACCGAGGCACCAATAGACCCTTATAGATAGTTACGCTACACATCAATGTACTGAATCACATCGCTATTTGTGTGTTCCGTCGTCCATACCAGGATCTGACGGTGAGAATTAGCTGAGAGTTTTGAGTCGCAGACAAGAAACTTGACAGCCAAATTATACATCCATCTGGTATGAAGCAGCGTTAGACCGTCGGAGATAAGTCGGCTAGTGACCAATGTATTGAATCGCGACGCAATTTCTGTGTTACATCGTCATTAGTATGGTGGGAATGTCGCAATTAACTGTCAAATTTGCGTCGGATTCCCGAAACCTTACTCGTAGGACAACGATCGTGTGGTGACCCAGGCATGCTCGGAGATAAATCTGCTGGAAGACAATGTTCTGAAAACCATCGCAGGATGTGTGTTTCATCGTAATTAAGGGTATGGGAGGAATAAAATTAACTGCCAATCTTGCGTCGGATTTGTAAACTGGACTGACAAAACGCGACCATCCGGTGACCGAGGCACCAATAGACCCTTGTAGATAGTTACGCTGGACATCGATCTATTGAATCGCGACGCCATTTGTGTGTTCCATCGTCATTACCAGGCTCTGACGGTAAGAATTAACTGTGAGTTATGAGAGGGAGAAAACAAACTTGACTGCCAAAGAGTACGTCCATCTGGTATGAGGCAGCGATAGACCCTCGGAGATAAGTCGACTAGTGACCAATGTATTGAATCGCGACGCAATTTCTGTGATGCAACGTCGTTAGGATGGTGGGAATGTCGCAATTAACTGTCAAATTTGCGTCGGATTTGAAAACAAGACTGACAAAGAGCGAACATCCGGTGACCGAGGCACCAATAGACCCTTATAAATAGTTACGCTAGACATCAATGAATCGCGACGCTATTTGTGTGTTCCGTCGTCCATACCAGGATCTGACGGTGAGAATTAGGTGAGAGTTTTGAGTCGGAGACAAGAAACTTGACAGCCAAATTGTACATCCATCTGGTATGAAGCAGCGTTAGACCCTCGGAGATAAGTCGGCTAGTGACCAATGTATTGAATCGCGACGCAATTTCTGTGTTGCATCGTCATTAGGATGGTGGGAATGTCGCAATTAACTGTCAAATTTTCGTCGGATTCCCGAAACTTTACTCGTAGGACAACGTTCATGTGGTGACCCAGGCAGTAATAGATGCTTGGAGATAAATCTGCTGGTAGACGATGTACTGAAAACCATCGCAGTATGTGTTCTATCGTCATTGAGAGGATGAGAGAAAATGAAATTAACTGTCAGTTTTGCGTCGGATTTGAAAACTAGATGACAAAACGCGACCATCCGGTGACCGAGGCACCAATAGACCCTTGTAGATAGTTACGCTGGACATCGATCTATTGAATCGCGACGCTATTTGTGTGTTCCATCGTCAATACCAGGAGCTGACGGTAAGAATTAACTGTGAGTTATGAGAGGGAGAAAACAAACTTGACTGCCAAAGAGTACGTCCATCTGGTATGAGGCAGCGATAGACCCTCGGAGATAAGTCGGCTAGTGACCAATGTATTTAATCGCGACGCAATTTCTGTGTTGCAACGTCGTTAGGATGGTGGGAATGTCGCAATTAATTGTCAAATTTGCGTCGGATTTGCAAACTAGACTGACAAAGAGAGAACATCCGGTGACTGAGGCACCAATAGACCCTTGTAGATAGTTACGCTAGACATCGATGTACTGAATCGCGACGCTATTTGTGTGTTCGATGGTCGACACCAGGATCTGACGGTAAGAATTAACTGTGAGTTACGAGTCGGAGACAAGAAACTTGACAGAAAAATTGTACATCCATCTGGTATGAGGCAGCGTTAGACCCTCGGAGATAAGTCGGCTAGTGACTAATGTATTGAATCGCGACGCGATTTCTGTGTTGCATCGGCATTAGGATGGTGGGATAGTCGCAATTAACTCTCAAATTTGCGTCGGATCCCCGAAACTTTACTCGTAGGACAACGATCATGTGGTGACCCAGGCAGTAGTAGATGCTTGGAGATAAATCTGCTGGAAGACGATGTTCTGGAAACCATCGCAGAATGTGTGTTCCATCGTAATTGAGAGTATGAGAGGAATACAATTAACTGTCAGTTTTACGTCGTATTTGAAAACTAGACTGACAAAGCGCGACCATCCGCTGACCGAAGCACAAATAGACTCTTCTAGATAGTTACGCTAGACATCAATGTACTGAATCGAGACGCTATTTGTGTGTTCCGTCGTCCATACCAGGATCTGACGGTGAGAATTAGCTGAGAGCTTTGAGTCGGAGACAAGAAACTTGACAGCCAAATTGTACATCCATCTGGTATGTAGCAGCGTTAGACCGTCGGAGATATGTCGGCTAGTGACCAATGTATTGAATCGCGACGCAATTTCTGTGTTGCATCGTCATTAGGATGGTGGGAATGTCGCAATTAACTGTCAAATTTGCGTCGGATTCCCGAAACTTTACTCGTAGGACAACGATCATGTGGTGACCAAGGCATGCTCGGAGATAAATCTGCTGGAAGACAATGTTCTGAAAACCATCGCAGGATGTGTGTTTCATCGTAATTAAGAGTATGGGGGGAATAAAATTAACTGCCAATCTTGCGTCGGATTTGTAAACTAGACTGACAAAACGCGACCATCCGGTGACCGAGGCACCAATAGACCCTTGTAGATAGTTACGCTGGACATCGATCTATTGAATCGCGACGCCATTTGTGTGTTCCATCGTCATTACCAGGCTCTGACGGTAAGAATTAACTGTGAGTTATGAGAGGGAGAAAACAAACTTGACTGCCAAAGAGTACGTCCATCTGGTATGAGGCAGCGATAGACCCTCGGAGATAAGTCGACTAGTGACCAATGTATTGAATCGCGACGCAATTTCTGTGATGCAACGTCGTTAGGATGGTGGGAATGTCGCAATTAACTGTCAAATTTGCGTCGGATTTGAAAACAAGACTGACAAAGAGCGAACATCCGGTGACCGAGGCACCAATAGACCCTTATAGATAGTTACGCTAGACATCAATGTACTGAATCGCGACGCTATTTGTGTGTTCCGTCGTCCATACCAGGATCTGACGGTGAGAATTAGCTGAGAGTTTTGAGTCGGAGACAAGAAACTTGACAGCCAAATTGTACATCCATCTGGTATGAAGCAGCGTTAGACCCTCGGAGATAAGTCGGCTAGTGACCAATGTATTGAATCGCGACGCAATTTCTGTGTTGCATCGTCATTAGGATGGTGCGAATGTCGCAATTAACTGTCAAATTTGCGTCGGATTCCCGAAAATTTACTCGTAGGACAACGATCATGTGGTGACCCAGGCATGCTCGGAGATAAATCTGCTGGAAGACAATGTTCTGAAAACCATCGCAGGATGTGTGTTCCATCGTAATTAAGAGTATGGGAGGAATAAAATTAACTGCCAAACTTGCGTCGGATTTGTAAACTAGACTGACAAAACGCGACCATCCGGTGACCGAGGCACCAATAGTTACGCTGGACATCGATCTATTGAATCGCGACGCCATTTGTGTGTTCCATCGTCAATACCAGGCTCTGACGGTAAGAATTAACTGTGAGTTATGAGAGGGAGAAAACAAACTTGACTGAAAGAGTACGTCCATCTGGTATGAGACAGCGATAGACCCTCGGAGATAAGTCGACTAGTGACCAATGTATTGAATCGCGACGCAATTTCTGTGATGCAACGTCGTTAGAATGGTGGCAATGTCGCAATTAACTGTCAAATTTGCGTCGGATTTGAAAACAAGACTGACAAAGAGCGAACATCCGGTGACCGAGGCACCAATAGACCCTTATAGATAGTTACGCTAGACATCAATGTACTGAATCGCGACGCTATTTGTGTGTTCCGTCGTCCATACCAGGATCTGACGGTGAGAATTAGCTGAGAGTTTTGAGTCGGAGACAAGAAACTTGACAGCCAAATTGTACATCCATCTGGTATGAAGCAGCGTTAGACCCTCGGAGATAAGTCGGCTAGTGACCAATGTATTGAATCGCGACGCAATTTCTGTGTTGCATCGTCATTAGGATGGTGCGAATGTCGCAATTAACTGTCAAATTTGCGTCGGATTCCCGAAACTTTACTCGTAGGACAACGATCATGTGGTGACCCAGGCATGCTCGGAGATAAATCTGCTGGAAGACAATGTTCTGAAAACCATCGCAGGATGTGTGTTTCATCGTAATTAAGAGTATGGAAGGAATAAAATTAACTGCCAATCTTGCGTCGGATTTGTAAACTAGACTGACAAAACGCGACCATCCGGTGACCGAGGCACCAATAGACCCTTGTAGATAGTTACGCTGGACATCGATCTATTGAATCGCGACGCCATTTGTGTGTTCCATCGTCAATACCAGGATCTGACGGTAAGAATTAACTGTGAGTTATGAGAGGGAGAAAACAAACTTGACTGCCAAAGAGTACGTCCATCTGGTATGAGGCAGCGATAGACCCTCGGAGATAAGTCGACTAGTGACCAATGTATTGAATCGCGATGCAATTTCTGTGATGCAACGTCGTTAGGATGGTAGGAATGTCGCAATTAACTGTCAAATTTGCGTCGGATTTGAAAACAAGACTGACAAAGAGCGAACATCCGGTGACCGAGGCACCAATAGACCCTTATAAATAGTTACGCTTGACATCAATGAATCGCGACGCTATTTGTGTGTTCCGTCGTCCATACCAGGATCTGACGGTGAGAATTAGCTGAGAGTTTTGAGTCGGAGACAAGAAACTTGACAGCCAAATTGTACATCCATCTGGTATGAAGCAGCGTTAGACCCTCGGAGATAAGTCGGCTAGTGACCAATGTATTGAATCGCGACGCAATTTCTGTGTTGCATCGTCATTAGGATGGTGGGAATGTCGCAATTAACTGTCAAATTTGCGTCGGATTCCCGAAACTTTACTCGTAGGACAACGTTCATGTGGTGACCCAGGCAGTAATAGATGCTTGGAGATAAATCTGCTGGTAGACGATGTACTGAAAACCATCGCAGTATGTGTTCTATCGTCATTGAGAGGATGAGAGAAAATGAAATTAACTGTCAGTTTTGCGTCGGATTTGAAAACTAGATGACAAAACGCGACCATCCGGTGACCGAGGCACCAATAGACCCTTGTAGATAGTTACGCTGGACATCGATCTATTGAATCGCGACGCTATTTGTGTGTTCCATCGTCAATACCAGGAGCTGACGGTAAGAATTAACTGTGAGTTATGAGAGGGAGAAAACAAACTTGACTGCCAAAGAGTACGTCCATCTGGTATGAGGCAGCGATAGACCCTCGGACATAAGTCGGCTAGTGACCAATGTATTTAATCGCGACGCAATTTCTGTGTTGCAACGTCGTTAGGATGGTGGGAATGTCGCAATTAAATGTCAAATTTGCGTCGGATTTGCAAACTAGACTGACAAAGAGAGAACATCCGGTGACTGAGGCACCAATAGACCCTTGTAGATAGTTACGCTAGACGTCGATGTACTGAATCGCGACGCTATTTGTGTGTTCGATGGTCGACACCAGGATCTGACGGTAAGAATTAACTGTGAGTTACGAGTCGGAGACAAGAAACTTGACAGAAAAATTGTACATCCATCTGGTATGAGGCAGCGTTAGACCCTCGGAGATAAGTCGGCTAGTGACTAATGTATTGAATCGCGACGCGATTTCTGTGTTGCATCGGCATTAGGATGGTGGGATAGTCGCAATTAACTCTCAAATTTGCGTCGGATCCCCGAAACTTTACTCGTAGGACAACGATCATGTGGTGACCCAGGCAGTAGTAGATGCTTGGAGATAAATCTGCTGGAAGACGATGTTCTGGAAACCATCGCAGAATGTGTGTTCCATCGTAATTGAGAGTATGAGAGGAATACAATTAACTGTCAGTTTTACGTCGGATTTGAAAACTAGACTGACAAAGCGCGACCATCCGCTGACCGAAGCACAAATAGACTCTTCTAGATAGTTACGCTAGACATCAATGTACTGAATCGAGACGCTATTTGTGTGTTCCGTCGTCCATACCAGGATCTGACGGTGAGAATTAGCTGAGAGCTTTGAGTCGGAGACAAGAAACTTGACAGCCAAATTGTACATCCATCTGGTATGTAGCAGCGTTAGACCGTCGGAGATATGTCGGCTAGTGACCAATGTATTGAATCGCGACGCAATTTCTGTGTTGCATCGTCATTAGGATGGTGGGAATGTCGCAATTAACTGTCAAATTTGCGTCGGATTCCCGAAACTTTACTCGTAGGACAACGATCATGTGGTGACCAAGGCATGCTCGGAGATAAATCTGCTGGAAGACAATGTTCTGAAAACCATCGCAGGATGTGTGTTCCATCGTAATTAAGAGTATGGGGGGAATAAAATTAACTGCCAATCTTGCGTCGGATTTGTAAACTAGACTGACAAAACGCGACCATCCGGTGACCGAGGCACCAATAGACCCTTGTAGATAGTTACGCTGGACATCGATCTATTGAATCGCGACGCCATTTGTGTGTTCCATCGTCATTACCAGGCTCTGACGGTAAGAATTAACTGTGAGTTATGAGAGGGAGAAAACAAACTTGACTGCCAAAGAGTACGTCCATCTGGTATGAGGCAGCGATAGACCCTCGGAGATAAGTCGACTAGTGACCAATGTATTGAATCGCGACGCAATTTCTGTGATGCAACGTCGTTAGGATGGTGGGAATGTCGCAATTAACTGTCAAATTTGCGTCGGATTTGAAAACAAGACTGACAAAGAGCGAACATCCGGTGACCGAGGCACCAATAGACCCTTATAGATAGTTACGCTAGACATCAATGTACTGAATCGAGACGCTATTTGTGTGTTCCGTCGTCCATACCAGGATCTGACGGTGAGAATTAGCTGAGAGTTTTGAGTCGGAGACAAGAAACTTGACAGCCAAATTGTACATCCATCTGGTATGAAGCAGCGTTAGACCCTCGGAGATAAGTCGGCTAGTGACCAATGTATTGAATCGCGACGCAATTTCTGTGTTGCATCGTCATTAGGATGGTGCGAATGTCGCAATTAACTGTCAAATTTGCGTCGGATTCCCGAAAATTTACTCCTAGGACAACGATCATGTGGTGACCCAGGCATGCTCGGAGATAAATCTGCTGGAAGACAATGTTCTGAAAACCATCGCAGGATGTGTGTTCCATCGTAATTAAGAGTATGGGAGGAATAAAATTAACTGCCAAACTTGCGTCGGATTTGTAAACTAGACTGACAAAACGCGACCATCCGGTGACCGAGGCACCAATAGTTACGCTGGACATCGATCTATTGAATCGCGACGCCATTTGTGTGTTCCATCGTCAATACCAGGCTCTGACGGTAAGAATTAACTGTGAGTTATGAGAGGGAGAAAACAAACTTGACTGCCAAAGAGTACGTCCATCTGGTATGAGACAGCGATAGACCCTCGGAGATAAGTCGACTAGTGACCAATGTATTGAATCGCGACGCAATTTCTGTGATGCAACGTCGTTAGGATGGTGGGAATGTCGCAATTAACTGTCAAATTTGCGTCGGATTTGAAAACAAGACTGACAAAGAGCGAACATCCGGTGACCGAGGCACCAATAGACCCTTATAAATAGTTACGCTAGACATCAATGAATCGCGACGCTATTTGTGTGTTCCGTCGTCCATACCAGGATCTGACGGTGAGAATTAGCTGAGAGTTTTGAGTCGGAGACAAGAAACTTGACAGCCAAATTGTACATCCATCTGGTATGAAGCAGCGTTAGACCCTCGGAGATAAGTCGGCTAGTGACCAATGTATTGAATCGCGACGCAATTTCTGTGTTGCATCGTCATTAGGATGGTGCGAATGTCGCAATTAACTGTCAAATTTGCGTCGGATTCCCGAAAATTTACTCGTAGGACAACGATCATGTGGTGACCCAGGCATGCTCGGAGATAAATCTGCTGGAAGACAATGTTCTGAAAACCATCGCAGGATGTGTGTTCCATCGTAATTAAGAGTATGGGAGGAATAAAATTAACTGCCAAACTTGCGTCGGATTTGTAAACTAGACTGACAAAACGCGACCATCCGGTGACCGAGGCACCAATAGTTACGCTGGACATCGATCTATTGAATCGCGACGCCATTTGTGTGTTCCATCGTCAATACCAGGCTCTGACGGTAAGAATTAACTGTGAGTTATGAGAGGGAGAAAACAAACTTGACTGCCAAAGAGTACGTCCACCTGGTATGAGACAGCGATAGACCCTCGGAGATAAGTCGACTAGTGACCAATGTATTGAATCGCGACGCAATTTCTGTGATGCAACGTCGTTAGAATGGTGGGAATGTCGCAATTAACTGTCAAATTTGCGTCGGATTTGAAAACAAGACTGACAAAGAGCGAACATCCGGTGACCGAGGCACCAATAGACCCTTATAGATAGTTACGCTAGACATCAATGTACTGAATCGCGACGCTATTTGTGTGTTCCGTCGTCCATACCAGGATCTGACGGTGAGAATTAGCTGAGAGTTTTGAGTCGGAGACAAGAAACTTGACAGCCAAATTGTACATCCATCTGGTATGAAGCAGCGTTAGACCCTCGGAGATAAGTCGGCTAGTGACCAATGTATTGAATCGCGACGCAATTTCTGTGTTGCATCGTCATTAGGATGGTGCGAATGTCGCAATTAACTGTCAAATTTGCGTCGGATTCCCGAAACCTTACTCGTAGGACAACGATCATGTGGTGACCCAGGCATGCTCGGAGATAAATCTGCTGGAAGACAATGTTCTGAAAACCATCGCAGGATGTGTGTTTCATCGTAATTAAGAGTATGGGAGGAATAAAATTAACTGCCAATCTTGCGTCGGATTTGTAAACTAGACTGACAAAACGCGACCATCCGGTGACCGAGGCACCAATAGACCCTTGTAGATAGTTACGCTGGACATCGATCTATTGAATCGCGACGCCATTTGTGTGTTCCATCGTCATTACCAGGCTCTGACGGTAAGAATTAACTGTGAGTTATGAGAGGGAGAAAACAAACTTGACTGCCAAAGAGTACGTCCATCTGGTATGAGACAGCGATAGACCCTCGGAGATAAGTCGACTAGTGACCAATGTATTGAATCGCGACGCAATTTCTGTGTTGCATCGTCATTAGGATGGTGCGAATGTCGCAATTAACTGTCAAATTTGCGTCGGATTCCCGAAAATTTACTCGCAGGACAACGATCATGTGGTGACCCAGGCATGCTCGGAGATAAATCTGCTGGAAGACAATGTTCTGAAAACCATCGCAGGATGTGTGTTCCATCGTAATTAAGAGTATGGGAGGAATAAAATTAACTTGCGTCGGATTTGTAAACTAGACTGACAAAACGCGACCATCCGGTGACCGAGGCACCAATAGTTACGCTGGACATCGATCTATTGAATCGCGACGCCATTTGTGTGTTCCATCGTCAATACCAGGCTCTGACGGTAAGAATTAACTGTGAGTTATGAGAGGGAGAAAACAAACTTGACTGCCAAAGAGTACGTCCATCTGGTATGAGACAGCGATAGACGCTCGGAGATAAGTCGACTAGTGACCAATGTATTGAATCGCGACGCAATTTCTGTGATGCAACGTCGTTAGAATGGTGGGAATGTCGCAATTAACTGTCAAATTTGCGTCGGATTTGAAAACAAGACTGACAAAGAGCGAACATCCGGTGACCGAGGCACCAATAGACCCTTATAGATAGTTACGCTAGACATCAATGTACTGAATCGCGACGCTATTTGTGTGTTCCGTCGTCCATACCAGGATCTGACGGTGAGAATTAGCTGAGAGTTTTGAGTCGGAGAAAAGAAACTTGACAGCCAAATTGTACATCCATCTGGTATGAAGCAGCGTTAGACCCTCGGAGATAAGTCGGCTAGTGACCAATGTATTGAATCGCGACGCAATTTCTGTGTTGCATCGTCATTAGGATGGTGCGAATGTCGCAATTAACTGTCAAATTTGCGTCGGATTCCCGAAACCTTACTCGTAGGACAACGATCATGTGGTGACCCAGGCATGCTCGGAGATAAATCTGCTGGAAGACAATGTTCTGAAAACCATCGCAGGATGTGTGTTTCATCGTAATTAAGAGTATGGGAGGAATAAAATTAACTGCCAATCTTGCGTCGGATTTGTAAACTAGACTGACAAAACGCGACCATCCGGTGACCGAGGCACCAATAGACCCTTGTAGATAGTTACGCTGGACATCGATCTATTGAATCGCGACGCCATTTGTGTGTTCCATCGTCATTACCAGGCTCTGACGGTAAGAATTAACTGTGAGTTATGAGAGGGAGAAAACAAACTTGACTGCCAAAGAGTACGTCCATCTGGTATGAGGCAGCGATAGACCCTCGGAGATAAGTCGACTAGTGACCAATGTATTGAATCGCGACGCAATTTCTGTGATGCAACGTCGTTAGGATGGTGGGAATGTCGCAATTAACTGTCAAATTTGCGTCGGATTTGAAAACAAGACTGACAAAGAGCGAACATCCGGTGACCGAGGCACCAATAGACCCTTATAAATAGTTACGCTAGACATCAATGAATCGCGACGCTATTTGTGTGTTCCGTCGTCCATACCAGGATCTGACGGTGAGAATTAGCTGAGAGTTTTGAGTCGGAGACAAGAAACTTGACAGCCAAATTGTACATCCATCTGGTATGAAGCAGCGTTAGACCCTCGGAGATAAGTCGGCTAGTGACCAATGTATTGAATCGCGACGCAATTTCTGTGTTGCATCGTCATTAGGATGGTGGGAATGTTGCAATTAACTGTCAAATTTGCGTCGGATTCCCGAAACTTTACTCGTAGGACAACGTTCATGTGGTGACCCAGGCAGTAATAGATGCTTGGAGATAAATCTGCTGGTAGACGATGTACTGAAAACCATCGCAGTATGTGTTCTATCGTCATTGAGAGGATGAGAGAAAATGAAATTAACTGTCAGTTTTGCGTCGGATTTGAAAACTAGATGACAAAACGCGACCATCCGGTGACCGAGGCACCAATAGACCCTTGCAGATAGTTACGCTGGACATCGATCTATTGAATCGCGACGCTATTTGTGTGTTCCATCGTCAATACCAGGAGCTGACGGTAAGAATTAACTGTGAGTTATGAGAGGGAGAAAACAAACTTGACTGCCAAAGAGTACGTCCATCTGGTATGAGGCACCGATAGACCCTCGGAGATAAGTCGGCTAGTGACCAATGTATTTAATCGCGACGCAATTTCTGTGTTGCAACGTCGTTAGGATGGTGGGAATGTCGCAATTAATTGTCAAATTTGCGTCGGATTTGAAAACTAGACTGACAAAGAGAGAACATCCGGTGACCGAGGCACCAATAGACCCTTATAGATAGTTACGCTAGACATCGATGTACTGAATCGCGACGCTATTTGTGTGTTCCATGGTCGACACCAGGATCTGACGGTAAGAATTAACTGTGAGTTACGAGTCGGAGACAAGAAACTTGACAGAAAAATTGTACATCCATCTGGTATGAGGCAGCGTTAGAACCTCGGAGATAAGTCGGCTAGTGACTAATGTATTGAATCGCGACGCGATTTCTGTGTTGCATCGGCATTAGGATGGTGGGATAGTTGCAATTAACTCTCAAATTTGCGTCGGTTCCCGAAACTTTACTCGTAGGACAACGATCATGTGGTGACCCAGGCAGTAGTAGATGCTTGGAGATAAATCTGCTGGAAGACGATGTTCTGGAAACCATCGCAGAATGTGTGTTCCATCGTAATTGAGAGTATGAGAGGAATACAATTAACTGTCAGTTTTACGTCGGATTTGAAAACTAGACTGACAAAGCGCGACCATCCGCTGACCGAAGCACAAATAGACTCTTCTAGATAGTTACGCTAGACATCAATGTACTGAATCGAGACGCTATTTGTGTGTTCCGTCGTCCATACCAGGATCTGACGGTGAGAATTAGCTGAGAGCTTTGAGTCGGAGACAAGAAACTTGACAGCCAAATTGTACATCCATCTGGTATGAGGCAGCGTTAGAACCTCGGAGATAAGTCGGCTAGTGACTAATGTATTGAATCGCGACGCAATTTCTGTGATGCAACGTCGTTAGGATGGTGGGAATGTCGCAATTAACTGTCAAATTTGCGTCGGATTTGAAAACAAGACTGACAAAGAGCGAACATCCGGTGACCGAGGCACCAATAGACCCTTATAGATAGTTACGCTAGACATCAATGTACTGAATCGCGACGCTATTTGTGTGTTCCGTCGTCCATACCAGGATCTGACGGTGAGAATTAGCTGAGAGTTTTGAGTCGGAGACAAGAAACTTGACAGCCAAATTGTACATCCATCTGGTATGAAGCAGCGTTAGGCCCTCGGAGATAAGTCGGCTAGTGACCAATGTATTGAATCGCGACGCAATTTCTGTGTTGCATCGTCATTAGGATGGTGGGAATGTCGCAATTAACTGTCAAATTTGCGTCGGATTCCCGAAACTTTACTCGTAGGACAACGATCATGTGGTGACCAAGGCATGCTCGGAGATAAATCTGCTGGAAGACAATGTTCTGAAAACCATCGCAGGATGTGTGTTCCATCGTAATTAAGAGTATGGGAGGAATAAAATTAACTGCCAATCTTGCGTCGGATTTGTAAACTAGACTGACAAAACGCGACCATCCGGTGACCGAGGCACCAATAGTTACGCTGGACATCGATCTATTGAATCGCGACGCCATTTGTGTGTTCCATCGTCAATACCAGGATCTGACGGTAAGAATTAACTGTGAGTTATGAGAGGGAGAAAACAAACTTGACTGCCAAAGAGTACGTCCATCTGGTATGAGACAGCGATAGACCCTCGGAGATAAGTCGACTAGTGACCAATGTATTGAATCGCGACGCAATTTCTGTGATGCAACGTCGTTAGAATGGTGGGAATGTCGCAATTAACTGTCAAATTTGCGTCGGATTTGAAAACAAGGCTGACAAAGAGCGAACATCCGGTGACCGAGGCACCAATAGACCCTTATAGATAGTTACGCTAGACATCAATGTACTGAATCGCGACGCTATTTGTGTGTTCCGTCGTCCATACCAGGATCTGACGGTGAAAATTAGCTGAGAGTTTTGAGTCGGAGACAAGAAACTTGACAGCCAAATTGTACATCCATCTGGTATGAAGCAGCGTTAGACCCTCGGAGATAAGTCGGCTAGTGACCAATGTATTGAATCGCGACGCAATTTCTGTGTTGCATCGTCATTAGGATGGTGGGAATGTCGCAATTAACTGTCAAATTTGCGTCGGATTCCCGAAACTTTACTCGCAGGAGAACGATCATGTGGTGAACCAGGCAGGCATGCTCGGAGATAAATCTGCTGGAAGACGATGTTCTGAAAACCATCGCAGTATGTGTGTTCCATCGTCATTGAGAGGATGAGAGAACATAAATTAACTGTCAGTTTTGCGTCGGATTTGAAAACTAGATGACAAAACGCGACCATCCGGTGACCGAGGCACCAGTAGACCCTTGTAGATAGTTACGCTGGACATCGATCTATTGAATCGCGCCGCTATTTGTGTTTTCCATCGTCAATACCAAGATCTGACGGTAAGAATTAACTGTGAGTTTTGAGTCGGAGACAAGAAACTCGACAGTCAAATTGTACAACATCTGGTAGGAGGCAGCGATAGACCCTCGGAGATAAGTCGGCTAGTGACCAATGTATTGAATCGCGACGCAATTTCTGTGTTGCATCGTCATTAGGATGGTGGGAATGTCGCAATTAACTGTCAACTTTGCGTCGGATTCCCGAAACTTTACTCGCAGGAGAACGATCATGTGGTGAACCAGGCATGCTCGGAGATAAATCTGCTGGAAGACGATGTTCTGAAAACCATCGCAGTATGTGTGTTCCATCGTAATTGAGAGTATGGGAGGAATAAAATTAACTGCCAATCTTGCGTCGGATTTGTAAACTAGACTGTCAAAACGCGACCATCCGGTGACCGAGGCACAAATAGACCCTTGTAGATAGTTACGCTGGACATCGATCTATTGAATCGCGACGCCATTTTTGTGTTCCATCGTCAATACCAAGATCTGACGGTAAGAATTAACTGTGAGTTATGAGAGGGAGAAAACAAACTTGACTGCCAAAGAATACGTCCATCTGGTATGATGCAGCGATAGACCCTCGGAGATAAGTCGGCTAGTGACCAATGTATTGAATCGCGACGCAATTTCTGTGTTGCAACGTCATTAGGATGGTGGGAATGTCGCAATTAACTGTTAAATTTGCGTCGGATTTGAAAACAAGACTGACAAAGAGCGAACATCCGGTGACCGAGGCACCAATAGACCCTTATAGATAGTTACGCTAGACATCAGTGTATTGAATCGCGACGCTATTTGTGTGTTCCGTCGTCCATACCAGGATCTGACGGTGAGAATTAGCTGAGAGTTTTGAGTCAGAGACAAGAAACTTGACAGCCAAATTGTACATCCATCTGGTATGAAGCAGCGTTAGACCCTCGGAGATAAGTCGGGTAGTGACCAATGTATTGAATCGCGACGCAATTTCTGTGTTGCATCGTCATTAGGATGGTGCGAATGTCGCAATTAACTGTCGAATTTGCGTCGGATTCCCGAAACTTTACTCGTAGGACAACGTTCATGTGGTGACCCAGGCAGTAATAGATGCTTGGAGATAAATCTGCTGGTAGACGATGTACTGAAAACCATCGCAGTATGTGTTCTATCGTCATTGAGAGGATGAGAGAAAATAAAATTAACTGTCAGTTTTGCGTCGGATTTGAAAACTAGATGACAAAACGCGACCATCCGGTGACCGAGGCACCAATAGACCCTTGTAGATAGTTACGCTGGACATCGATCTATTGAATCGCGACGCTATTTGTGTGTTCCATCGTCAATACCAGGAGCTGACGGTAAGAATTAACTGTGAGTTATGAGAGGGAGAAAACAAACTTGACTGCCAAAGAGTACGTCCATCGGGTATGAGGCACCGATAGACCCTCGGAGATAAGTCGGCTAGTGACCAATGTATTTAATCGCGACGCAATTTCTGTGTTGCAACGTCGTTAGGATGGTGGGAATGTCGCAATTAATTGTCAAATTTGCGTCGGATTTGAAAACTAGACTGACAAAGAGAGAACATCCGGTGACCGAGGCACCAATAGACCCTTGTAGATAGTTACGCTAGACATCGATGTACTGAATCGCGACGCTATTTGTGTGTTCCATGGTCGACACCAGGATCTGACGGTAAGAATTAACTGTGAGTTACGAGTCGGAGACAAGAAACTTGACAGAAAAATTGTACATCCATCTGGTATGAGGCAGCGCTAGACCCTCGGAGATAAGTCGGCTAGTGACCAATGTATTGAATCGCGACGCGATTTCTGTGTTGCATCGGCATTAGGATGGTGGGATAGTCGCAATTAACTCTCAAATTTGCGTCGGATCCCCGAAACTTTACTCGTAGGACAACGATCATGTGGTGACCCAGGCAGTAGTAGATGCTTGGAGATAAATCTGCTGGAAGACGATGTTCTGGAAACCATCGCAGAATGTGTGTTCCATCGTAATTGAGAGTATGAGAGGAATACAATTAGCTGTCAGTTTTACGTCGGATTTGAAAACTAGACTGACAAAGCGCGATCATCCGCTGACCGAAGCACAAATAGACTCTTCTAGATAGTTACGCTAGACATTAATGTACTGAATCGGGACGCTATTTGTGTGTTCCGTCGTCCATACCAGGATCTGACGGTGAGAATTAGCTGAGAGCTCTGAGTCGGAGACAAGAAACTTGACAGCCAAATTGTACATCCATCTGGTATGAAGCAGCGTTAGACCGTCGGAGATATGTCGGCTAGCGACCAATGTATTGAATCGCGACGCAATTTCTGTGTTGCATCGTCATTAGGATGGTGCGAATGTCGCAATTAACTATCAAATTTGCGTCGGATTCCCGAAACTTTACTCGTAGGACAACGATCATGTGGTGACCAAGGCATGCTCGGAGATAAATCTGCTGGAAGACGATGTTCTGAAAACCATCGCAGTATGTGTGTTCCATCGTAATTGAGAGTATGGGAGGAATAATATTAACTGCCAATCTTGCGTCGGATTTGTAAACTAGACTGACAAAACGCGACCATCCGGTGACCGAGGCACCAATAGACCCTTGTAGATAGTTACGCTATACATCGATCTATTGAATCGCGACGCCATTTGTGTGTTCCAGCGTCAATACCAAGATCTGACAATAAGAATTAACTGTGAGTTATGAGAGGGAGAAAACAAACTTGACTGCCAAAGAGTACGTCCATCTGGTATGAGGCAACGATAGACCCTCGGAGATAAGTCTGCTAGTAACCAATGTATTGAATCGCGACGCAATTTCTGTGTTGCAACGTCATTAGGATGGTGGGAATGTCGCAATTAACTGTTAAATTTGCGTCGGATTTGAAAACAAGACTGACAAAGAGCGAACATCCGGTGACCGAGGCACCAATAGACCCTTATAGATAGTTACGCTAGACATCAGTGTATTGAATCGCGACGCTATTTGTGTGTTCCGTCGTCCATACCAGGATCTGACGGTGAGAATTAGCTGAGAGTTTTGAGTCAGAGACAAGAAACTTGACAGCCAAATTGTACATCCATCTGGTATGAAGCAGCGTTAGACCCTCGGAGATAAGTCGGGTAGTGACCAATGTATTGAATCGCGACGCAATTTCTGTGTTGCATCGTAATTAGGATGGTGCGAATGTCGCAATTAACTGTCAAATTTGCGTCGGATTCCCGAAACTTTACTCGTAGGACAACGTTCATGTGGTGACCCAGGCAGTAATAGATGCTTGGAGATAAATATGCTGGTAGACGATGTACTGAAAACCATCGCAGTATGTGTTCTATCGTCATTGAGAGGATGAGAGAAAATAAAATTAACTGTCAGTTTTGCGTCGGATTTGAAAACTAGATGACAAAACGCGACCATCCGGTGACCGAGGCACCAATAGACCCTTGTAGATAGTTACGCTGGACATCGATCTATTGAATCGCGACGCTATTTGTGTGTTCCTTCGTCAATACCAGGAGCTGACGGTAAGAATTAACTGTGAGTTATGAGAGGGAGAAAACAAACTTGACTGCCAAAGAGTACGTCCATCGGGTATGAGGCACCGATAGACCCTCGGAGATAAGTCGGCTAGTGACCAATGTATTTAATCGCGACGCAATTTCTGTGTTGCAACGTCGTTAGGATGGTGGGAGTGTCGCAATTAATTGTCAAATTTGCGTCGGATTTGAAAACTAGACTGACAAAGAGAGAACATCCGGTGACCGAGGCACCAATAGACCCTTGTAGATAGTTACGCTAGACATCGATGTACTGAATCGCGACGCTATTTGTGTGTTCCATGGTCGACACCAGGATCTGACGGTAAGAATTAACTGTGAGTTACGAGTCGGAGACAAGAAACTTGACAGAAAAATTGTACATCCATCTGGTATGAGGCAGCGCTAGACCCTCGGAGATAAGTCGGCTAGTGACCAATGTATTGAATCGCGACGCGATTTCTGTGTTGCATCGGCATTAGGATGGTGGGATAGTCGCAATTAACTCTCAAATTTGCGTCGGATCCCCGAAACTTTACTCGTAGGACAACGATCATGTGGTGACCCAGGCAGTAGTAGATGCTTGGAGATAAATCTGCTAGAAGACGATGTTCTGGAAACCATCGCAGAATGTGTGTTCCATCGTAATTGAGAGTATGAGAGGAATACAATTAGCTGTCAGTTTTACGTCGGATTTGAAAACTAGACTGACAAAGCGCGACCATCCGCTGACCGAAGCACAAATAGACTCTTCTAGATAGTTACGCTAGACATCAATGTACTGAATCACATCGCTATTTGTGTGTTCCGTCGTCCATACCAGGATCTGACGGTGAGAATTAGCTGAGAGCTTTGAGTCGGAGACAAGAAACTTGACAGCCAAATTGTACATCCATCTGGTATGAAGCAGCGTTAGACCGTCGGAGATATGTCGGCTAGTGACCAATGTATTGAATCGCGACGCAATTTCTGTGTTGCATCGTCATTAGGATGGTGCGAATGTCGCAATTAACTGTCAAATTTGCGTCGGATTTGAAAACAAGACTGACCAAGAGCGAACATCCGGTGACCGAGGCACCAATAGACCCTTATAGATAGTTACGTTACACATCAATGTACTGAATCACATCGCTATTTGTGTGTTCCGTCGTCCATCCCAGGATCTGACGGTGAGAATTAGCTGAGAGTTTTGAGTCGGAGACAAGAAACTTGACAGCCAAATTGTACATCCATCTGGTATGAAGCAGCGTTAGACCGTCGGAGATATGTCGGCTAGTGACCAATGTATTGAATCGCGACGCAATTTCTGTGTTGCATCGTCATTAGGATGGTTGGAATGTCGCAATTAACTGTCAAATTTGCGTCGGATTCCCGAAACTTTACTCGTAGGACAACGATCATGTGGTGACCAAGGCATGCTCTGAGATAAATCTGCTGGAAGACGATGTTCTGAAAACCATCGCAGTATGTGTGTTCCATCGTAATTGAGAGTATGGGTGGAATAATATTAACTGCCAATCTTGCGTCGGATTTGTAAACTAGACTGACAAAACGCGACCATCCGGTGACCGAGGCACCAATAGACCCTTGTAGATAGTTACGCTGGACATCGATCTATTGAATCGCGACGCCATTTGTGTGTTCCATCGTCAATACCAGGATCTGACGGTAAGAATTAACTGTGAGTCATGAGAGGGAGAAAACAAACTTGACTGCCAAAGAGTACGTCCATCTGGTATGAGACAGCGATAGACCCTCGGAGATAAGTCGACTAGTGACCAATGTATTGAATCGCGACGCAATTTCTGTGATGCAACGTCGTTAGAATGGTGGGAATGTCGCAATTAACTGTCAAATTTGCGTCGGATTTGAAAACAAGACTGACAAAGAGCGAACATCCGGTGACCGAGGCACCAATAGACCCTTATAGATAGTTACGCTAGACATCAATGTACTGAATCGCGACGCTATTTGTGTGTTCCGTCGTCCATACCAGGATCTGACGGTGAGAATTAGCTGAGAGTTTTGAGTCGGAGACAAGAAACTTGACAGCCAAATTGTACATCCATCTGGTATGAAGCAGCGTTAGACCCTCGGAGATAAGTCGGCTAGTGACCAATGTATTGAATCGCGACGCAATTTCTGTGTTGCATCGTCTTTAGGATGGTGGGAATGTCGCAATTAACTGTCAAATTTGCGTCGGATTCCCGAAACTTTACTCGCAGGAGAACGATCATGTGGTGAACCAGGCATGCTCGGAGATAAATCTGCTGGAAGACGATGTTCTGAAAACCATCGCAGTATGTGTGTTCCATCGTCATTGAGAGGATGAGAGAAAATAAATTAACTGTCAGTTTTGCGTCGGATTTGAAAACTAGATGAGAAAACGCGACCATCCGGTGACCGAGGCACCAGTAGACCCTTGTAGATAGTTACGCTGGACATCGATCTATTGAATCGCGACGCTATTTGTGTTTTCCATCGTCAATACCAAGATCTGACGGTAAGAATTAACTGTGAGTTTTGAGTCGGAGACAAGAAACTCGACAGTAAAATTGTACAACATCTGGTAGGAGGCAGCGTTAGATCCTCGGAGATAAGTCGGCTAGTGACCAATGTATTGAATCGCGACGCAATTTCTGTGTTGCATCGTCATTAGGATGGTGGGAATGTCTCAATTAACTGTCAAATTTGCGTCGGATTCCCGAAACTTTACTCGCAGGAGAACGATCATGTGGTGAACCAGGCATGCTCGGGGATAAATCTGCTGGAAGACGATGTTCTGAAAACCATTGCAGTATGTGTGTTCCATCGTAATTGAGAGTATGGGAGGAATAAAATTAACTGCCAATCTTGCGTCGGATTTGTAAACTAGACTGACAAAACGCGACCATCCGGTGACCGAGGCACCAATAGACCCTTGTAGATAGTTACGCTGGACATCGATCTATTGAATCGCGACGCCATTTTTGTGTTCCATCGTCAATACCAAGATCTGACGGTAAGAATTAACTGTGAGTTATGAGAGGGAGAAAACAAACTTGACTGCCAAAGAATACGTCCATCTGGAATGATGCAGCGATAGACCCTCGGAGATAATTCGGCTAGTGACCAATGTATTGACTCGCGACGCAATTTCTGTGTTGCAACGTCGTTAGGATGGTGGGAATGTCGCAATTAACTGTTAAATTTGCGTCGGATTTGAAAACAAGACTGACAAAGAGCGAACATCCGGTGACCGAGGCACCAATAGACCCTTATAGATAGTTACGCTAGACATCAGTGTATTGAATCGCGACGCTATTTGTGTGTTCCGTCGTCCATACCAGGATCTGACGGTGAGAATTAGCTGAGAGTTTTGCGTCGGAGACAAGAAACTTGACAGCCAAATTGTACATCCATCTGGTATGAAGCAGCGTTAGACCCTCGGAGATAAGTCGGCTAGTGACCAATGTATTGAATCGCGACGCAATTTCTGTGTTGCATCGTCATTAGGATGGTGGGAATGTCGCAATTAACTGTCAAATTTGCGTCGGATTCCCGAAACTTTACTCGCAGGAGAACGATCATGTGGTGAACCAGGCATGCTCGGAGATAAATCTGCTGGAAGACGATGTTCTGAAAACCATCGCAGTATGTGTGTTCCATCGTCATTGAGAGGATGAGAGAACATAAATTAACTGTCAGTTTTGCGTCGGATTTGAAAACTAGATGAGAAAACGCGACCATCCGGTGACCGAGGCAGCAGTAGACCCTTGTAGATAGTTACGCTGGACATCGATCTATTGAATCGCGACGCTATTTGTGTTTTCCATCGTCAATACCAAGATCTGACGGTAAGAATTAACTGTGAGTTTTGAGTCGGAGACAAGAAACTCGACAGTAAAATTGTACAACATCTGGTAGGAGGCAGCGTTAGACCCTCGGAGATAAGTCGGCTAGTGACCAATGTATTGAATCGCGACGCAATTTCTGTGTTGCATCGTCATTAGGATGGTGGGAATGTCTCAATTAACTGTCAAATTTGCGTCGGATTCCCGAAACTTTACTCGCAGGAGAACGATCATGTGGTGAACCAGGCATGCTCGGAGATAAATCTGCTGGAAGACGATGTTCTGAAAACCATTGCAGTATGTGTGTTCCATCGTAATTGAGAGTATGGGAGGAATAAAATTAACTGCCAATCTTGCGTCGGATTTGTAAACTAGACTGACAAAACGCGACCATCCGGTGACCGAGGCACCAATAGACCCTTGTAGATAGTTACGCTGGACATCGATCTATTGAATCGCGACGCCATTTTTGTGTTCCATCGTCAATACCAAGATCTGACGGTAAGAATTAACTGTGAGTTATGAGAGGGAGAAAACAAACTTGACTGCCAAAGAATACGTCCATCTGGTATGATGCAGCGATAGACCCTCGGAGATAATTCGGCTAGTGACCAATGTATTGAATCGCGACGCAATTTCTGTGTTGCAACGTCGTTAGGATGGTGGGAATGTCGCAATTAACTGTTAAATTTGCGTCGGATTTGAAAACAAGACTGACAAAGAGCGAACATCCGGTGACCGAGGCACCAATAGACCCTTATAGATAGTTACGCTAGACATCAGTGTATTGAATCGCGACGCTATTTGTGTGTTCCGTCGTCCATACCAGGATCTGACGGTGAGAATTAGCTGAGAGTTTTGCGTCGGAGACAAGAAACTTGACAGCCAAATTGTACATCCATCTGGTATGAAGCAGCGTTAGACCCTCGGAGATAAGTCGGCTAGTGACCAATGTATTGAATCGCGACGCAATTTCTGTGTTGCATCGTCTTTAGGATGGTGGGAATGTCGCAATTAACTGTCAAATTTGCGTCGGATTCCCGAAACTTTACTCGCAGGAGAACGATCATGTGGTGAACCAGGCATGCTCGGAGATAAATCTGCTGGAAGACGATGTTCTGAAAACCATCGCAGTATGTGTGTTCCATCGTCATTGAGAGGATGAGAGAAAATAAATTAACTGTCAGTTTTGCGTCGGATTTGAAAACTAGATGAGAAAACGCGACCATCCGGTGACCGAGGCACCAGTAGACCCTTGTAGATAGTTACGCTGGACATCGATCTATTGAATCGCGACGCTATTTGTGTTTTCCATCGTCAATACCAAGATCTGACGGTAAGAATTAACTGTGAGTTTTGAGTCGGAGACAAGAAACTCGACAGTAAAATTGTACAACATCTGGTAGGAGGCAGCGTTAGATCCTCGGAGATAAGTCGGCTAGTGACCAATGTATTGAATCGCGACGCAATTTCTGTGTTGCATCGTCTTTAGGATGGTGGGAATGTCGCAATTAACTGTCAAATTTGCGTCGGATTCCCGAAACTTTACTCGCAGGAGAACGATCATGTGGTGAACCAGGCATGCTCGGAGATAAATCTGCTGGAAGACGATGTTCTGAAAACCATCGCAGTATGTGTGTTCCATCGTCATTGAGAGGATGAGAGAAAATAAATTAACTGTCAGTTTTGCGTCGGATTTGAAAACTAGATGAGAAAACGCGACCATCCGGTGACCGAGGCACCAGTAGACCCTTGTAGATAGTTACGCTGGACATCGATCTATTGAATCGCGACGCTATTTGTGTTTTCCATCGTCAATACCAAGATCTGACGGTAAGAATTAACTGTGAGTTTTGAGTCGGAGACAAGAAACTCGACAGTAAAATTGTACAACATCTGGTAGGAGGCAGCGTTAGATCCTCGGAGATAAGTCGGCTAGTGACCAATGTATTGAATCGCGACGCAATTTCTGTGTTGCATCGTCATTAGGATGGTGGGAATGTCTCAATTAACTGTCAAATTTGCGTCGGATTCCCGAAACTTTACTCGCAGGAGAACGATCATGTGGTGAACCAGGCATGCTCGGGGATAAATCTGCTGGAAGACGATGTTCTGAAAACCATTGCAGTATGTGTGTTCCATCGTAATTGAGAGTATGGGAGGAATAAAATTAACTGCCAATCTTGCGTCGGATTTGTAAACTAGACTGACAAAACGCGACCATCCGGTGACCGAGGCACCAATAGACCCTTGTAGATAGTTACGCTGGACATCGATCTATTGAATCGCGACGCCATTTTTGTGTTCCATCGTCAATACCAAGATCTGACGGTAAGAATTAACTGTGAGTTATGAGAGGGAGAAAACAAACTTGACTGCCAAAGAATACGTCCATCTGGAATGATGCAGCGATAGACCCTCGGAGATAATTCGGCTAGTGACCAATGTATTGACTCGCGACGCAATTTCTGTGTTGCAACGTCGTTAGGATGGTGGGAATGTCGCAATTAACTGTTAAATTTGCGTCGGATTTGAAAACAAGACTGACAAAGAGCGAACATCCGGTGACCGAGGCACCAATAGACCCTTATAGATAGTTACGCTAGACATCAGTGTATTGAATCGCGACGCTATTTGTGTGTTCCGTCGTCCATACCAGGATCTGACGGTGAGAATTAGCTGAGAGTTTTGCGTCGGAGACAAGAAACTTGACAGCCAAATTGTACATCCATCTGGTATGAAGCAGCGTTAGACCCTCGGAGATAAGTCGGCTAGTGACCAATGTATTGAATCGCGACGCAATTTCTGTGTTGCATCGTCATTAGGATGGTGGGAATGTCGCAATTAACTGTCAAATTTGCGTCGGATTCCCGAAACTTTACTCGCAGGAGAACGATCATGTGGTGAACCAGGCATGCTCGGAGATAAATCTGCTGGAAGACGATGTTCTGAAAACCATCGCAGTATGTGTGTTCCATCGTCATTGAGAGGATGAGAGAACATAAATTAACTGTCAGTTTTGCGTCGGATTTGAAAACTAGATGAGAAAACGCGACCATCCGGTGACCGAGGCAGCAGTAGACCCTTGTAGATAGTTACGCTGGACATCGATCTATTGAATCGCGACGCTATTTGTGTTTTCCATCGTCAATACCAAGATCTGACGGTAAGAATTAACTGTGAGTTTTGAGTCGGAGACAAGAAACTCGACAGTAAAATTGTACAACATCTGGTAGGAGGCAGCGTTAGACCCTCGGAGATAAGTCGGCTAGTGACCAATGTATTGAATCGCGACGCAATTTCTGTGTTGCATCGTCATTAGGATGGTGGGAATGTCTCAATTAACTGTCAAATTTGCGTCGGATTCCCGAAACTTTACTCGCAGGAGAACGATCATGTGGTGAACCAGGCATGCTCGGAGATAAATCTGCTGGAAGACGATGTTCTGAAAACCATTGCAGTATGTGTGTTCCATCGTAATTGAGAGTATGGGAGGAATAAAATTAACTGCCAATCTTGCGTCGGATTTGTAAACTAGACTGACAAAACGCGACCATCCGGTGACCGAGGCACCAATAGACCCTTGTAGATAGTTACGCTGGACATCGATCTATTGAATCGCGACGCCATTTTTGTGTTCCATCGTCAATACCAAGATCAGACGGTAAGAATTAACTGTGAGTTATGAGAGGGAGAAAACAAACTTGACTGCCAAAGAATACGTCCATCTGGTATGATGCAGCGATAGACCCTCGGAGATAATTCGGCTAGTGACCAATGTATTGAATCGCGACGCAATTTCTGTGTTGCAACGTCGTTAGGATGGTGGGAATGTCGCAATTAACTGTTAAATTTGCGTCGGATTTGAAAACAAGACTGACAAAGAGCGAACATCCGGTGACCGAGGCACCAATAGACCCTTATAGATAGTTACGCTAGACATCAGTGTATTGAATCGCGACGCTATTTGTGTGTTCCGTCGTCCATACCAGGATCTGACGGTGAGAATTAGCTGAGAGTTTTGCGTCGGAGACAAGAAACTTGACAGCCAAATTGTACATCCATCTGGTATGAAGCAGCGTTAGACCCTCGGAGATAAGTCGGCTAGTGACCAATGTATTGAATCGCGACGCAATTTCTGTGTTGCATCGTCATTAGGATGGTGGGAATGTCGCAATTAACTGTCAAATTTGCGTAGGATTCCCGAAACTTTACTCGTAGGACAACGTTCTTGTGGTGACCCAGGCAGTAATAGATGCTTGGAGATAAAACTGCTGGTAGACGATGTACTGAAAACCATCGCAGTATGTGTTCTATCGTCATTGAGAGGATGAGAGAAAATAAAATTAACTGTCAGTTTTGCGTCGGATTTGAAAACTAGATGACAAAACGCGACCATCCGGTGACCGAGGCACCAATAGACCCTTGTAGATAGTTACGCTGGACATCGATCTATTGAATCGCGACGCTATTTGTGTGTTCCATCGTCAATACCAGGAGCTGACGGTAAGAATTAACTGTGAGTTATGAGAGGGAGAAAACAAACTTGACTGCCAAAGAGTACGTCCATCTGGTATGAGGCACCGATAGACCCACGGATATAAGTCGGCTAGTGACCAATGTATTTAATCGCGACGCAATTTTTGTGTTGCAACGTCGTTAGGATGGTGGGAATGTCGCAATTAATTGTCAAATTTGCGTCGGATTTGAAAACTAGACTGACAAAGAGAGAACATCCGGTGACCGAGGCACCAATAGACCCTTGTAGATAGTTACGCTAGACATCGATGTACTGAATCGCGAAGCTATTTGTGTGTTCCATGGTCGACACCAGGATCTGACGGTAAGAGTTAACTGTGAGTTACGAGTCGGAGACAAGAAACTTGACAGAAAAATTGTACATCCATCTGGTATGAGGCAGCGTTAGACCCTCGGAGATAAGTCGGCTAGTGACCAATGTATTGAATCGCGACGCGATTTCTGTGTTGCATCGGCATTAGGATGGTGGGATAGTCGCAATTAACTCTCAAATTTGCGTCGGATCCCCGAAACTTTACTCGTAGGACAACGATCATGTGGTGACCCAGGCAGTAGTAGATGCTTGGAGATAAATCTGCTGGAAGACGATGTTCTGGAAACCATCACAGAATGTGTGTTCCATCGTAATTGAGAGTATGAGAGGAATACAATTAACTGTCAGTTTTACGTCGGATTTGAAAACTAGACTGACAAAGCGCGACCATCCGCTGACCGAAGCACAAATAGACTCTTCTAGATAGTTACGCTAGACATCAATGTACTGAATCGAGACGCTATTTGTGTGTTCCGTCGTCCATACCAGGATCTGACGGTGAGAATTAGCTGAGAGCTTTGAGTCGGAGACAAGAAACTTGACAGCCAAATTGTACATCCATCTGGTATGAAGCAGCGTTAGACCGTCGGAGATATGTCGGCTAGTGACCAATGTATTGAATCGCGACGCAATTTCTGTGTTGCATCGTCATTAGGATGGTTGGAATGTCGCAATTAACTGTCAAATTTGCGTCGGATTCCCGAAACTTTACTCGTAGGACAACGATCATGTGGTGACCAAGGCATGCTCTGAGATAAATCTGCTGGAAGACGATGTTCTGAAAACCATCGCAGTATGTGTGTTCCATCGTAATTGAGAGTATGGGAGGAATAATATTAACTGCCAATCTTGCGTCGGATTTGTAAACTAGACTGACAAAACGCGACCATCCGGTGACCGAGGCACCAATAGACCCTTGTAGATAGTTACGCTGGACATCGATCTATTGAATCGCGACGCCATTTGTGTGTTCAATCGTCAATACCAGGATCTGACGGTATGAATTAACTGTGAGTCATGAGAGGGAGAAAACAAACTTGACTGCCAAAGAGTACGTCCATCTGGTAGGAGGCAGCGTTAGACCCTCGGAGATATGTCGGCTAGTGACCAATGTATTGAATCGCGACGCAATTTCTGTGTTTCGTCGTCATTAGGATGGTGGGAATGTCTCAATTAACTGTCAAATTTGCGTCGGATTCCCGAAACTTTACTCGCAGGAGAACGATCATCTGGTGAACCAGGCATGCTCGGAGATAAATCTGCTGGAAGACGATGTTCTGAAAACCATTGCAGTATGTGTGTTCCATCGTAATTGAGAGTATGGGAGGAATAAAATTAACTGCCAATCTTGCGTCGGATATGTAAACTAGACTGACAAAACGCGACCTTCCGGTGACCGAGGCACCAATAGACCCTTGTAGATAGTTACGCTGGACATCGATCTATTGAATCGCGACGCTATTTGAGTGTTCCATCGTCAATAGCAGGATCTGACGGTAAGAATTAATTGTGAGTTATGAGAGGGAGAAAACAAACTTGACTGCCAAAGAATACGTCCATCTGGTATGATGCAGCGATAGACCCTCGGAGATAATTCGGCTAGTGACCAATGTATTGAATCACGACGCAATTTCTGTGTTGCAACGTCGTTAGGATGGTGGGTATGTCGCAATTAACTGTTAAATTTGCGTCGGATTTGAAAACAAGACTGACAAAGAGCGAACATCCGGTGACCGAGGCACCAATAGACCCTTATAGATAGTTACGCTAGACATCAGTGTATTGAATCGCGACGCTATTTGTGTGTTCCGTCGTCCATACCAGGATCTGACGGTGAGAATTAGCTGAGAGTTTTGAGTCGGAGACAAGAAACTTGACAGCCAAATTGTACATCCATCTGGTATGAAGCAGCGTTAGACCCTCGGAGATAAGTCGGCTAGTGACCAATGTATTGAATCGCGACGCAATTTCTGTGTTGCATCGTCATTAGGATGGTGGGAATGTCGCAATTAACTGTCAAATTTGCGTCTGATTCCCGAAACTTTACTCGCAAGAGAACGATCATGTGGTGAACCAGGCATGCTCGGAGATAAATCTGCTGGAAGACGATGTTCTGAAAACCATCGCAGTATGTGTGTTCCATCGTCATTGAGAGGATGAGAGAACATAAATTAACTGTCAGTTTTGCGTCGGATTTGAAAACTAGATGACAAAACGCGACCATCCGGTGACCGAGGCACCAGTAGACCCTTGTTGATAGTTACGCTGGACATCGATCTATTGAATCGCGACGCTATTTGTGTTTTCCATCGTCAATACCAAGATCTGACGGTAAGAATTAACTGTGAGTTTTGAGTCGGAGACAAGAAACTCGACAGTCAAACTGTACAACATCTGGTAGGAGGCAGCGTTAGACCCTCGGAGATAAGTCGGCTAGTGACCAATGTATTGAATCGCGACGCAATTTCTGTGTTGCGTCGTCATTAGGATGGTGGGAATGTCTCAATTAACTGTCAAATTTGCGTCGGATTCCCGAAACTTTACTCGCAGGAGAACGATCATCTGGTGAACCAGGCATGCTCGGAGATAAATCTGCTGGAAGACGATGTTCTGAAAACCATTGCAGTATGTGTGTTCCATCGTAATTGAGAGTATGGGAGGAATAAAATTAACTGCCAATCTTGCGTCGGATTTGTAAACTAGACTGACAAAACGCGACCATCCGGTGACCGAGGCACCAATAGACCCTTGTAGATAGTTACGCTGGACATCGATCTATTGAATCGCGACGCTATTTGAGTGTTCCATCGTCAATAGCAGGATCTGACGGTAAGAATTAATTGTGAGTTATGAGAGGGAGAAAACAAACTTGACTGCCAAAGAATACGTCCATCTGGTATGATGCAGCGATAGACCCTCGGAGATAATTCGGCTAGTGACCAATGTATTGAATCGCGACGCAATTTCTGTGTTGCAACGTCGTTAGGATGGTGGGTATGTCGCAATTAACTGTTAAATTTGCGTCGGATTTGAAAACAAGACTGACAAAGAGCGAACATCCGGTGACCGAGGCACCAATAGACCCTTATAGATAGTTACGCTAGACATCAGTGTATTGAATCGCGACGCTATTTGTGTGTTCCGTCGTCCATACCAGGATCTGACGGTGAGAATTAGCTGAGAGTTTTGAGTCGGAGACAAGAAACTTGACAGCCAAATTATACATCCATCTGGTATGAAGCAGCGTTAGACCCTCGGAGATAAGTCGGCTAGTGACCAATGTATTGAATCGCGACGCAATTTCTGTGTTGCATCGTCATTAGGATGGTGGGAATGTCGCAATTAACTGTCAAATTTGCGTCGGATTCCAGAAACTTTACTCGTAGGACAACGTTCATGTGGTGACCCAGGCAGTAATAGTTGCTTGGAGATAAATCTGCTGGTAGACGATGTACTGAAAACCATCGCAGTATGTGTTCTATCGTCATTGAGAGGATGAGAGAAAATAAAATTAACTGTCAGTTTTGCGTCGGATTTGAAAACTAGATGACAAAACGCGACCATCCGGTGACCGAGGCACCA
The DNA here is from genome assembly GCF_023897955.1 of Schistocerca gregaria. NCBI lineage: Eukaryota > Metazoa > Arthropoda > Insecta > Orthoptera > Acrididae > Schistocerca > Schistocerca gregaria. Next base: position 2,225,459 of record NW_026061833.1, on the reverse strand, counting down.
ATAGACCCTTGTAGATAGTTACGCTGGACATCGATCTATTGAATCGCGACGCTATTTGTGTGTTCCATCGTCAATACCATGAGCTGACGGTAAGAATTAACTGTGAGTTATGAGAGGGAGAAAACAAACTTGACTGCCAAAGAGTACGTCCATCTGGTATGAGGCACCGATAGACCCTCGGAGATAAGTCGGCTAGTGACCAATGTATTTAATCGCGACGCAATTTCTGTGTTGCAACGTCGTTAGGATGGTGGGAATGTCGCAATTAATTGTCAAATTTGCGTTGGATTTGAAAACTAGACTGACAAAGAGAGAACATCCGGTGACCGAGGCACCAATAGACCCTTGTAGATAGTTACGCTAGACATCGATGTACTGAATCGCGACGCTATTTGTGTGTTCCATGGTCGATACCAGGATCTGACGGTAAGAATTAACTGTGAGTTACGAGTCGGAGACAAGAAACTTGACAGAAAAATTGTACATCCATCTGGTATGAGGCAGCGTTAGACCCTCGGAGATAAGTCGGCTAGTGACCAATGTATTGAATCGCGACGCGATTTCTGTGTTGCATCGGCATTAGGATGGTGGGAATGTCGCAATTAACTTTCAAATTTGCGTCGGATTCCCGAAACTTTACTCGTAGGACAACGATCATGAGGTGACCAAGGCATGCTCGGAGATAAATCTGCTGGAAGACGATGTTCTGAAAATCATCGCAGTATGTGTATTCCATCGTAATTGAGAGTATGGGAGGAATAAAATTAACTGCCAATCTTGCGTCGGATTTGTAAACTAGACTGACAAAACGCGACCATCCGGTGACCGAGGCACCAATAGACCCTTGTAGATAGTTACGCTGGACATCGATCTATGAATCGCGACGCTATTTGTGTGTTCCATCGTCAATACCAGGATCTGACGGTAAGAATTAACTGTGAGTTATGAGAGGGAGAAAACAAACTTGACTGCCAAAGAGTACGTCCATCTGGTATGAGGCAGCGATAGACCCTCGGAGATAAGTCGGCTAGTGACCAATGTATTGAATCGCGACGCAATTTCTGTGTTGCATCGTCGTTAGGATGGTGGGAATGTCGCAATTAATTGTCAAATTTGCGTCGGATTTCAAAACTAGACTGACAAAGAGAGAACATCCGGTGACCGAGGCACCAATAGACCCTTGTAGATAGTTACGCTAGACATCAATGAATCGCGACGCTATTTGTGTGTTCCGTCGTCCATACCAGGATCTGACGGTGAGAATTAGCTGAGAGTTTTGAGTCGGAGACAAGAAACTTGACAGCCAAATTGTACATCCATCTGGTATGAAGCAGCGTTAGACCCTCGGAGTTAGGTCGGCTAGTGACCAATGTATTGAATCGCGACGCAATTTCTGTGTTGCATCGTCATTAGGATGGTGGGAATGTCGCAATTAACTGTCAAATTTGCGTCGGATTCCCGAAACTTTACTCGCAGGAGAACGATCATGTGGTGAACCAGGCATGCTCGGAGATAAATCTGCTGGAAGACGATGTTCTGAAAACCATCGCAGTATGTGTGTTCCATCGTCATTGAGAGGATGAGAGAACATAAATTAACTGTCAGTTTTGCGTCGGATTTGAAAACTAGATGAGAAAACGCGACCATCCGGTGACCGAGGCAGCAGTAGACCCTTGTAGATAGTTACGCTGGACATCGATCTATTGAATCGCGACGCTATTTGTGTTTTCCATCGTCAATACCAAGATCTGACGGTAAGAATTAACTGTGAGTTTTGAGTCGGAGACAAGAAACTCGACAGTAAAATTGTACAACATCTGGTAGGAGGCAGCGTTAGACCCTCGGAGATAAGTCGGCTAGTGACCAATGTATTGAATCGCGACGCAATTTCTGTGTTGCATCGTCATTAGGATGGTGGGAATGTCTCAATTAACTGTCAAATTTGCGTCGGATTCCCGAAACTTTACTCGCAGGAGAACGATCATGTGGTGAACCAGGCATGCTCGGAGATAAATCTGCTGGAAGACGATGTTCTGAAAACCATTGCAGTATGTGTGTTCCATCGTAATTGAGAGTATGGGAGGAATAAAATTAACTGCCAATCTTGCGTCGGATTTGTAAACTAGACTGACAAAACGCGACCATCCGGTGACCGAGGCACCAATAGACCCTTGTAGATAGTTACGCTGGACATCGATCTATTGAATCGCGACGCCATTTTTGTGTTCCATCGTCAATACCAAGATCAGACGGTAAGAATTAACTGTGAGTTATGAGAGGGAGAAAACAAACTTGACTGCCAAAGAATACGTCCATCTGGTATGATGCAGCGATAGACCCTCGGAGATAATTCGGCTAGTGACCAATGTATTGAATCGCGACGCAATTTCTGTGTTGCAACGTCGTTAGGATGGTGGGAATGTCGCAATTAACTGTTAAATTTGCGTCGGATTTGAAAACAAGACTGACAAAGAGCGAACATCCGGTGACCGAGGCACCAATAGACCCTTATAGATAGTTACGCTAGACATCAGTGTATTGAATCGCGACGCTATTTGTGTGTTCCGTCGTCCATACCAGGATCTGACGGTGAGAATTAGCTGAGAGTTTTGCGTCGGAGACAAGAAACTTGACAGCCAAATTGTACATCCATCTGGTATGAAGCAGCGTTAGACCCTCGGAGATAAGTCGGCTAGTGACCAATGTATTGAATCGCGACGCAATTTCTGTGTTGCATCGTCATTAGGATGGTGGGAATGTCGCAATTAACTGTCAAATTTGCGTAGGATTCCCGAAACTTTACTCGTAGGACAACGTTCTTGTGGTGACCCAGGCAGTAATAGATGCTTGGAGATAAAACTGCTGGTAGACGATGTACTGAAAACCATCGCAGTATGTGTTCTATCGTCATTGAGAGGATGAGAGAAAATAAAATTAACTGTCAGTTTTGCGTCGGATTTGAAAACTAGATGACAAAACGCGACCATCCGGTGACCGAGGCACCAATAGACCCTTGTAGATAGTTACGCTGGACATCGATCTATTGAATCGCGACGCTATTTGTGTGTTCCATCGTCAATACCAGGAGCTGACGGTAAGAATTAACTGTGAGTTATGAGAGGGAGAAAACAAACTTGACTGCCAAAGAGTACGTCCATCTGGTATGAGGCACCGATAGACCCACGGATATAAGTCGGCTAGTGACCAATGTATTTAATCGCGACGCAATTTTTGTGTTGCAACGTCGTTAGGATGGTGGGAATGTCGCAATTAATTGTCAAATTTGCGTCGGATTTGAAAACTAGACTGACAAAGAGAGAACATCCGGTGACCGAGGCACCAATAGACCCTTGTAGATAGTTACGCTAGACATCGATGTACTGAATCGCGAAGCTATTTGTGTGTTCCATGGTCGACACCAGGATCTGACGGTAAGAGTTAACTGTGAGTTACGAGTCGGAGACAAGAAACTTGACAGAAAAATTGTACATCCATCTGGTATGAGGCAGCGTTAGACCCTCGGAGATAAGTCGGCTAGTGACCAATGTATTGAATCGCGACGCGATTTCTGTGTTGCATCGGCATTAGGATGGTGGGATAGTCGCAATTAACTCTCAAATTTGCGTCGGATCCCCGAAACTTTACTCGTAGGACAACGATCATGTGGTGACCCAGGCAGTAGTAGATGCTTGGAGATAAATCTGCTGGAAGACGATGTTCTGGAAACCATCACAGAATGTGTGTTCCATCGTAATTGAGAGTATGAGAGGAATACAATTAACTGTCAGTTTTACGTCGGATTTGAAAACTAGACTGACAAAGCGCGACCATCCGCTGACCGAAGCACAAATAGACTCTTCTAGATAGTTACGCTAGACATCAATGTACTGAATCGAGACGCTATTTGTGTGTTCCGTCGTCCATACCAGGATCTGACGGTGAGAATTAGCTGAGAGCTTTGAGTCGGAGACAAGAAACTTGACAGCCAAATTGTACATCCATCTGGTATGAAGCAGCGTTAGACCGTCGGAGATATGTCGGCTAGTGACCAATGTATTGAATCGCGACGCAATTTCTGTGTTGCATCGTCATTAGGATGGTTGGAATGTCGCAATTAACTGTCAAATTTGCGTCGGATTCCCGAAACTTTACTCGTAGGACAACGATCATGTGGTGACCAAGGCATGCTCTGAGATAAATCTGCTGGAAGACGATGTTCTGAAAACCATCGCAGTATGTGTGTTCCATCGTAATTGAGAGTATGGGAGGAATAATATTAACTGCCAATCTTGCGTCGGATTTGTAAACTAGACTGACAAAACGCGACCATCCGGTGACCGAGGCACCAATAGACCCTTGTAGATAGTTACGCTGGACATCGATCTATTGAATCGCGACGCCATTTGTGTGTTCAATCGTCAATACCAGGATCTGACGGTATGAATTAACTGTGAGTCATGAGAGGGAGAAAACAAACTTGACTGCCAAAGAGTACGTCCATCTGGTAGGAGGCAGCGTTAGACCCTCGGAGATATGTCGGCTAGTGACCAATGTATTGAATCGCGACGCAATTTCTGTGTTTCGTCGTCATTAGGATGGTGGGAATGTCTCAATTAACTGTCAAATTTGCGTCGGATTCCCGAAACTTTACTCGCAGGAGAACGATCATCTGGTGAACCAGGCATGCTCGGAGATAAATCTGCTGGAAGACGATGTTCTGAAAACCATTGCAGTATGTGTGTTCCATCGTAATTGAGAGTATGGGAGGAATAAAATTAACTGCCAATCTTGCGTCGGATATGTAAACTAGACTGACAAAACGCGACCTTCCGGTGACCGAGGCACCAATAGACCCTTGTAGATAGTTACGCTGGACATCGATCTATTGAATCGCGACGCTATTTGAGTGTTCCATCGTCAATAGCAGGATCTGACGGTAAGAATTAATTGTGAGTTATGAGAGGGAGAAAACAAACTTGACTGCCAAAGAATACGTCCATCTGGTATGATGCAGCGATAGACCCTCGGAGATAATTCGGCTAGTGACCAATGTATTGAATCACGACGCAATTTCTGTGTTGCAACGTCGTTAGGATGGTGGGTATGTCGCAATTAACTGTTAAATTTGCGTCGGATTTGAAAACAAGACTGACAAAGAGCGAACATCCGGTGACCGAGGCACCAATAGACCCTTATAGATAGTTACGCTAGACATCAGTGTATTGAATCGCGACGCTATTTGTGTGTTCCGTCGTCCATACCAGGATCTGACGGTGAGAATTAGCTGAGAGTTTTGAGTCGGAGACAAGAAACTTGACAGCCAAATTGTACATCCATCTGGTATGAAGCAGCGTTAGACCCTCGGAGATAAGTCGGCTAGTGACCAATGTATTGAATCGCGACGCAATTTCTGTGTTGCATCGTCATTAGGATGGTGGGAATGTCGCAATTAACTGTCAAATTTGCGTCTGATTCCCGAAACTTTACTCGCAAGAGAACGATCATGTGGTGAACCAGGCATGCTCGGAGATAAATCTGCTGGAAGACGATGTTCTGAAAACCATCGCAGTATGTGTGTTCCATCGTCATTGAGAGGATGAGAGAACATAAATTAACTGTCAGTTTTGCGTCGGATTTGAAAACTAGATGACAAAACGCGACCATCCGGTGACCGAGGCACCAGTAGACCCTTGTTGATAGTTACGCTGGACATCGATCTATTGAATCGCGACGCTATTTGTGTTTTCCATCGTCAATACCAAGATCTGACGGTAAGAATTAACTGTGAGTTTTGAGTCGGAGACAAGAAACTCGACAGTCAAACTGTACAACATCTGGTAGGAGGCAGCGTTAGACCCTCGGAGATAAGTCGGCTAGTGACCAATGTATTGAATCGCGACGCAATTTCTGTGTTGCGTCGTCATTAGGATGGTGGGAATGTCTCAATTAACTGTCAAATTTGCGTCGGATTCCCGAAACTTTACTCGCAGGAGAACGATCATCTGGTGAACCAGGCATGCTCGGAGATAAATCTGCTGGAAGACGATGTTCTGAAAACCATTGCAGTATGTGTGTTCCATCGTAATTGAGAGTATGGGAGGAATAAAATTAACTGCCAATCTTGCGTCGGATTTGTAAACTAGACTGACAAAACGCGACCATCCGGTGACCGAGGCACCAATAGACCCTTGTAGATAGTTACGCTGGACATCGATCTATTGAATCGCGACGCTATTTGAGTGTTCCATCGTCAATAGCAGGATCTGACGGTAAGAATTAATTGTGAGTTATGAGAGGGAGAAAACAAACTTGACTGCCAAAGAATACGTCCATCTGGTATGATGCAGCGATAGACCCTCGGAGATAATTCGGCTAGTGACCAATGTATTGAATCGCGACGCAATTTCTGTGTTGCAACGTCGTTAGGATGGTGGGTATGTCGCAATTAACTGTTAAATTTGCGTCGGATTTGAAAACAAGACTGACAAAGAGCGAACATCCGGTGACCGAGGCACCAATAGACCCTTATAGATAGTTACGCTAGACATCAGTGTATTGAATCGCGACGCTATTTGTGTGTTCCGTCGTCCATACCAGGATCTGACGGTGAGAATTAGCTGAGAGTTTTGAGTCGGAGACAAGAAACTTGACAGCCAAATTATACATCCATCTGGTATGAAGCAGCGTTAGACCCTCGGAGATAAGTCGGCTAGTGACCAATGTATTGAATCGCGACGCAATTTCTGTGTTGCATCGTCATTAGGATGGTGGGAATGTCGCAATTAACTGTCAAATTTGCGTCGGATTCCAGAAACTTTACTCGTAGGACAACGTTCATGTGGTGACCCAGGCAGTAATAGTTGCTTGGAGATAAATCTGCTGGTAGACGATGTACTGAAAACCATCGCAGTATGTGTTCTATCGTCATTGAGAGGATGAGAGAAAATAAAATTAACTGTCAGTTTTGCGTCGGATTTGAAAACTAGATGACAAAACGCGACCATCCGGTGACCGAGGCACCAATAGACCCTTGTAGATAGTTACGCTGGACATCGATCTATTGAATCGCGACGCTATTTGTGTGTTCCATCGTCAATACCATGAGCTGACGGTAAGAATTAACTGTGAGTTATGAGAGGGAGAAAACAAACTTGACTGCCAAAGAGTACGTCCATCTGGTATGAGGCACCGATAGACCCTCGGAGATAAGTCGGCTAGTGACCAATGTATTTAATCGCGACGCAATTTCTGTGTTGCAACGTCGTTAGGATGGTGGGAATGTCGCAATTAATTGTCAAATTTGCGTTGGATTTGAAAACTAGACTGACAAAGAGAGAACATCCGGTGACCGAGGCACCAATAGACCCTTGTAGATAGTTACGCTAGACATCGATGTACTGAATCGCGACGCTATTTGTGTGTTCCATGGTCGATACCAGGATCTGACGGTAAGAATTAACTGTGAGTTACGAGTCGGAGACAAGAAACTTGACAGAAAAATTGTACATCCATCTGGTATGAGGCAGCGTTAGACCCTCGGAGATAAGTCGGCTAGTGACCAATGTATTGAATCGCGACGCGATTTCTGTGTTGCATCGGCATTAGGATGGTGGGAATGTCGCAATTAACTTTCAAATTTGCGTCGGATTCCCGAAACTTTACTCGTAGGACAACGATCATGAGGTGACCAAGGCATGCTCGGAGATAAATCTGCTGGAAGACGATGTTCTGAAAATCATCGCAGTATGTGTATTCCATCGTAATTGAGAGTATGGGAGGAATAAAATTAACTGCCAATCTTGCGTCGGATTTGTAAACTAGACTGACAAAACGCGACCATCCGGTGACCGAGGCACCAATAGACCCTTGTAGATAGTTACGCTGGACATCGATCTATGAATCGCGACGCTATTTGTGTGTTCCATCGTCAATACCAGGATCTGACGGTAAGAATTAACTGTGAGTTATGAGAGGGAGAAAACAAACTTGACTGCCAAAGAGTACGTCCATCTGGTATGAGGCAGCGATAGACCCTCGGAGATAAGTCGGCTAGTGACCAATGTATTGAATCGCGACGCAATTTCTGTGTTGCATCGTCGTTAGGATGGTGGGAATGTCGCAATTAATTGTCAAATTTGCGTCGGATTTCAAAACTAGACTGACAAAGAGAGAACATCCGGTGACCGAGGCACCAATAGACCCTTGTAGATAGTTACGCTAGACATCAATGAATCGCGACGCTATTTGTGTGTTCCGTCGTCCATACCAGGATCTGACGGTGAGAATTAGCTGAGAGTTTTGAGTCGGAGACAAGAAACTTGACAGCCAAATTGTACATCCATCTGGTATGAAGCAGCGTTAGACCCTCGGAGTTAGGTCGGCTAGTGACCAATGTATTGAATCGCGACGCAATTTCTGTGTTGCATCGTCATTAGGATGGTGGGAATGTCGCAATTAACTGTCAAATTTGCGTCGGATTCCCGAAACTTTACTCGTAGGACAACGTTCATGTGGTGACCCAGGCGGTAATAGATGCTTGGAGATAAATCTGGTGGTAGACGATGTACTGAAAACCATCGCAGTATGTGTTCTATCGTCATTGAGAGAATGTGAGAAAATAAAATTAACTGTCAGTTTTGCGTCGGATTTGAAAACTAGATGACAAAACGCGACCATCCTGTGACCGAGGCACCAATAGATCCTTGTAGATAGTTACGCTGGACATCGATCTATTGAATCGCGACGCTATTTGTGTGTTCCATCGTCAATACCAGGATCTGACGGTAAGAATTAACTGTGAGTTATGAGACGGAGAAAACAAACTTGACTGCCAAAGAGTACGTCCATCTGGTATGAGGCAGCGATAGACCCTCGGAGATAAGTCGGCTAGTGACCAATGTATTGAATCGCGACGCAATTTCTGTGTTGCATCGTCGTTAGGATGGTGGGAATGTCGCAATTAATTGTCAAATTTGCGTCGGATTTCAAAACTAGACTGACAAAGAGAGAACATCCGGTGACCGAGGCACCAATAGACCCTTGTAGATAGTTACGCTAGACATCGATGTACTGAATCGCGACGCTATTTGTGTGCTCCATGGTCGATACCAGGATCTGACGGTAACAATTAACTGTGAGTTACGAGTCGGAGACAAGAAACTTGACAGCCAAATTGTACATCCATCTGGTATGAGGCAGCGTTAGACCCTCGGAGATAAGTCGGCTAGTGACCAATGTATTGAATCGCGACGCGATTTCTGTGTTGCATCGGCATTAGGATGGTGGGATAGTCGCAATTAACTCTCAAATTTGCGTCGGAACCCCGAAACTTTACTCGTAGGACAACGATCATGTGATGACCCAGGCAGTAATAGATGCTTGGAGATAAATCTGCTGGAAGACGATGTTCTGGAAACCATCGCAGAATGTGTGTCCCATCGTAATTGAGAGTATGAGAGGAATACAATTAACTGTCAGTTTTGCGTCGGATTTGAAAACTAGACTGACAAAGCGCGACCATCCGGTGACCGAAGCAGAAATAGACTCTTCTAGATAGTTACGCTAGACATCAATGTACTGAATCGAGACTCTATTTGTGTGTTCCGTCGTCCATACCAGGATCTGACGGTGAGAATTAGCTGAGAGTTTTGAGTCGGAGACAAGAAACTTGACAGCCAAATTGTACATCCATCTGGTATGAAGCAGCGTTAGACCCTTGGAGATAAGTCGGCTAGTGACCAATGTATTGACTCGCGACGCAATTTCTGTGTTGCATCGTCATTAGGATGGTGGGAATGTCGCAATTAACTGTCAAATTTGCGTCGGATTCCCGAAACTTTACTCGTAGGACAACGTTCATGTGGTGACCCAGGCAGTAATAGATGCTTGGAGATAAATCTGCTGGTAGACGATGTACTGAAAACCATCGCAGTATGGGTTCTGAGAAAATAAAATTAACTGTCAGTTTTGCGTCGGATTTGAAAACTAGATGACAAAACGCGACCATCCGGTGACCGAGGCGCCAATAGACCCTTGTAGATAGTTACGCTATACTTCGATCTATTGAATCGCGACGCCATTTTTGTGTTCCATCG